>NC_135891.1:98511782-99121782 GCF_964194155.1 Cetorhinus maximus | reverse complement strand
TTTTATTTTCGGGAACTGTATTTCTTCATTTTAGCATGCACTTTTTTAAAAAAAAACCTGTTGCCAGTGACTTTGTCTGGCATGGAAGCCACATTAAGTGGCACAACTCTTCACCCCTCCGTATCAGATGGGGCACAATGTGTTATCAAATTCAAGCCAAATTTTTTCCTCCTTTATTTTTGAGGCATGCTAGGCCAGTCAGGCATTCCATCTGATATCCATTCACTGATATCTCCACACCACACCACACCAGCCAGAGGCCCTCCTTGTAGTATTAGGGTGTTCAGAACTGTTGAGGTTTAATGTGAGACTGGGGAAACAGTACCACCCACATTATGGAGTCACAAGGGAGTAGTAGCATGTAGGAGAGAGACTGTGGTAGAAATCAGCATGAAGGTAGCACCAAATCAGGACTATATCCTGTATATATGTATATAGTTATTAATGAACAGTTATTGTTCAACCATACAAGTCTCCAGAGCTCCTCATGAGACAACATACAACCTCACACACTCCTAATTATCCTTTCATGTTTTAAGAATCTGGATTTCAGTTTTTCCCAGACTGAGGAAATGCAAATTTCTCTCTGCTGCAAATATTCCAAATGTAAAAATATTTTGGTCCCAACCAATTTTTCTTGTCACTTCAATGCTTTGAACTTGGACGCAACTATCATTCTGCAATTATCATTCCGCATTGCCATGGTATTAGCAGCCTTGCTTGCATCATAAAGATGGCTAAATGGAAAGCAAGTGTCACACTGGTATTTTGAGGTCATCATTTTAAGGTTGGGCTTAGAATTTCACCCTGGTTTCACGTGTATGAGGCTTCTGCCAAAGTTACAGTAGCAAATCGGAGGAACTCCAAAACAAATTTCCAGTGTGATTCCATGCCCAGAGCATGTCCAATTTATATTTTTACAACCTTTCTCTTCTCTCAAAAATGCTAACCACTTGGATGTCACCTTTGATTTGAATTAATGTTGTCAGCAGACCTGATTTGAGATTCATCTGGTTTCTCGTCTCCCCTGCTGCCATTTTGTGCAATAGTGGTCAAGAACTGCCCATAAATTCATATTTTCTCATTTCAAAGAATTATATCGTGCTATAGCCAGATTGAGGCAGAAATGCATGTCTAAAAGGAGTGGATCATTCATCAACACTTAGTATGTAAATGTGTTGTGACTTGCATTAAATACCGCAGGGTTTTACAAACTTACAGCTTTAAATTACATTTCTAGAAGAACTGCAAGAGATTGGTATTGATTTTTGTGGTCGTTTCAAATTTTAGTAATTTTTTTGCGTACTTAACTTGGCATTGGTCTCGTGATTTGTGACTGAGTGCAGACATTTATCTCTGCTTTCAAAGGTGCAAGCAGTCTTTAACAATACAAGTAAATGTTCAATTTAGTTGAATTGTTGTGGGCACTAGCTTTTCATTTATCTAGAACACCAGGTCGAATTACAATTGTAAGCTCACTTTTTTGAGGTTGACTACCCACTGTTAAGATAACTAGGTCATTTGGACCTCGTGTGGTTGTCCCTGCCTTTTTGCAAGTTGTCCCATGCTCTGGCCTATGAGCCATGGCCAGTGGTGCAACCAGTGAAATTTTGGTGATGGCATGAGCTAAAATCTCTAGGGACAATGGTTGCTTATAGACAGAGGATCCTTCAGGAAGAGGGTGTGCTTTGGAAAGCAGTGAGAAACCACCTTGCGTTTTCTTTATCCCTGGTCATATTGCTCATTGAGAACGGTAGGCTCTTACAAGTGCATGACCATGAGGTGTGGCAAAATGAGCAGAGGACCTACTCTTGGCAGTGCAATAGTGATCTGCCCAACCATCCTCCATCTTGCTCCTGACCTTGTAGCATCAGGTCCATTTTTGTTTGTAGCCTAACTTAAGTTCAACTAATAACTGATGTAGGTCAGGAATTGGTGCTCAGAAAGATAGCAATTACTTAATCCTCAATTCTCTATGTGCTAAATGTCAGGAGCATGGGCCTGAAGCTGGTGCACTACAGGGATCCCTGTTAAGGAGCTCTTGCACTCTCTGTAAACCTTGAATGACTTGGACCTGTTTGTAGGAAGACAAATCAAATTTATTGGTAACCTCAAATTAAAAGATGTTGCACAGTTAAAAGAGCAGGGGGACAGTTTGTGTTTGAAAAGCTGACCGGAATTATTACTTCAAATTAAACTGCAGAAGTAGAACCAGGGAACACTTTCAAAAAAAATGAAAAGCAAGTCTTGGTATCGATTTAAGAGATTCTTCATGTCGTTTAATCAATATATTGAGTAAACTGCCAGATAATGGTGGTGAAAGTAAAAACCTTGGAATCATTGAAATCTCTTACTGCAATTATAGGGAGGAGGTATTAAGATCTTTCTGGATGAATGAACTAATGTTTTACAGCCTTCATTTGTATCTACTTGGAAATGGATGGATTAGAGAATTGGGTAAAGGTGATACAGTTCAATGTGAAGTAGTGGATTTTGTGTTAAAAGGAGAATAGAATTTACGTTAACAATGAAACGCTTAGTGGATTGAAGAACAGATAAACCAATCTTTTTTTAAACAAAAAAAATCCTGGTGGAACAAGCCATAAACCAGGAAATAGGATTCTGGCATCATTGGTCATGGTTTAGAGCCATGTTGAAGTTTTCATAACCTTGTTATAGAACAGATATTGAAACCAATTAAATAGCATTTTTATTTATATGGTTATTACCGGTTAGAACAGTTATGTCATGTTTTATGCATTGCAGTAGTTAAAATGATTTAGTATCCGGTATGCTCCTGTCTGTGCTGTAGTAATTTTTTGAGGAACTGTCAAACATTTAGGCTCAAAAGTAGTTGAGCTAAACTCAAGATTTGAATTTTCTCCTTGATTGGAGTTACATTTTTCTCTCTAGTTGCTCTATTATTGTCATCAAACATTCACCTCTACCTGGTCCTTGGGCAACTTGAGCCTAAATCTTCTGGTCAGCGTGCAGGGCTGGGCCCCACTCACCGACATGTAAAATGACACGCGGTGACGTCTGCCGTGTGTCCCGATGTCACTGCGCGTCATTCCGATCCTCAGTTCAGCAGCTCACCCGCTGAACGGTCAAAGGCTTATTAAAGCCATTATTAAACTAATTGAGGTATTTGCCTGTGCTGCCCGTCCAACCTTAAGGTTGTTGGGCAGGTGAAGAGCCCAGGCGGCCTTTGCATTTTTCATAGAACCTCATCCACGGGCGGAATGAGGTTTCATGAAGGGTTTATAAATTTGATTAAAAAATTTTATTAAAATTTATTGACGTGTCCCAGCTCATATGACACTGTCACGTGAGGGGACATGTCTGAACAGTTTTTCATTCTTTACTTTGATTATGAAAAGTTGAATAATTTCCCTGAGGCAGCTCTGTGCCTCGGAGATTTCTGCGCTCTTTCGTGTGCATGCGTAAAAGACCGCAGACCCCGACTCTTCCTCCTCCCTCCGCCCGCACAGGTAGCACCACCCGCCCGACAGGGAGAAAATTCTCCCCTTAATTATTGGGGGCTCTTGGGTTTTTTTTGTTATGCCTCTCACTTTCTCTGCTTTTCCCTACCCCATGCTGAAGATTTAAGGTTGACTTAATCAATTGGCTACCACTTTTACACCACTTTAGAAACTTTTTCTCTCCCTATACAGACTTCTCATGGACCAGTTGGATGAACAGAAGGCACGGCATGTGAAAGAAATCGAGACCCTTCAAACTGAAGCCAGAGACTTTAAAGAGAAGCTGAATAAACAGCAGAAATACTTTGCTCAGGCACTACAGCTGCCGTCAGAGGCACAAATTGAAGTTGGGTTACAGCAGGAAATTGCACGACTTAGCAATGAAAACCTGGTAATACCATTGTAAAGACACTTTTTTGATCTGATTCTGTATGTTAGAGATCAACATCCTATTTCTGGATGTCAGTTTAAAGTTAGCAATATCCAAGTTTAGGGCCCTATGTATTTTCCCCTTTTTACATACATCCCACAAAACACACAACATTGCTGAATGTGTCAATGAGTGAAGAAGAGACACATGGGAATTGAGATTTTTCTGTGGTCAAGCAGAGGTATTCAAGACTTATTTTTTGGCTTGCTAATGATGCCTTCAACCCACAAAGATCAGCATTTATTACCCATTCCTAATTGCCCTTGAAAAGGTGATGGTGAGCTGTTGCCTTGAACCTGCTTGTGTTGGTGCATGCACAGTGCTTCTAGTCGGGGGGAGCTCCAGGATCTTGATCCAATGATGGTAAAGGAATGGTGATCTAGTTTCAAGTTAGGATGGTTTGTGGCTTGGAGTGGAGTGGAGGATTGCAATTGGTAGTGTTCCCAAGCTGCTGTTGTCCTTCATGATGGTAGAGGTCACAGGTTTGGAAGGTGCTGTTGAAGGAACCTTGGCAAGTTGCTACAGTTCATCTTGTAGATGGACAGGCTGTTACCACTGTGTGCACCAGTGATGAAGGGAGTGTATGTTTTAAGGTGGTGGATGGGGTGCCCATTAAGCAAGTTGCTTTGTCTTGGATGGTGTTGAGCTTCTTGAGTATTGGAGCTGTGCTAATCCTGGCAAGTGCAGACTATTCCATCGCACTCCTAATTGGAACCTTGTAGATAGTGGACAAACTTTGGGGAGTTGAAGTAAGTTACTTATCTCTCAATACCCAGCTCTTGTAGCCACACTGGCTGGTTCAGTTAAGTTTTTGCTGAATGGTAGGATGCCCCCAGGATTTTGACAGGAATTCAGTAGTAGTAATAACATTGAATGTCAAGGAAAGGTGGTTAGATTCTCTCTCTTGTTCAAGATGGTTATTGCCTGGTACTTGTGTGGCACAATGCCAGTTACAAGCATAGACCTAAATGTTGTGCAGATCTTGCTGCATGTGGTGAACAACTGCATCAGTATCTGAGGAGTTGCAAATGGCGCTGAACACCCCGGCAATTGGTGAGCACCCCCATCTTATTTAAATATCTAGCCTTTTGATGGGGGAAAGATTAGAACTAAAAGCTGACAGTCCCCTGGTCCTGATGGACTTCATCCTAGAATCCTAAAAGAAGTAGCTGCTGAGATAGATGCATTGGTTTTAATTTTCCAAAATTTCCTAGATTCTGGAAAGATCCCATCAGGTTGGAAAATAGAGATTGTAACTCTACTCGAGATAAGAGGGAGAGACAAAGCAGAAAACCACAGGCCAGTTAACTTCGCATCTGTCATAGGGAAAATGCTGGAATATATTAAGGAGGTTATAGTGGAGGCCTTAGAAAATCTCAATGCAATTAGGTAGAGTCAACATGGTTTTGTGAAAGGGAATTATGTTTGACTAATTTTAGTGCTTTGGGGAAATAAAAAGCAATGTGGATAAAGGGGAACCTGTGGGGATGTGGTTTACTTTGGTTTCCAGAAGGCATTTGACAAGGAGCCACAGTAAAGGTTACTACACAAAATTAGCTCATGGTGTAGGGGGTAACATAAATTAGCATGGATAGAGGATTGGTTAGCTAACAGGAAGCAGTAGGCACAAGTGTCATCTTTGGGTTGGCAAGATGTAAAGAGTGGAGTGCAACAGGGATCAATACTGGAGCCTCAACTATGTGACCTTGTCTATTTTGGCAGGAAGAATGAAAAAAAACATATTATTTAAATGAGGAGAGATAGCAGGGCTCTGAGGTGTAGAGGGATCTGCATTCTGGTACATAATCACAAGTTAGTGTGCAAGTGATTAGGAAGACAAATGGAACCTTGTCATTTATTGCAAGGGGAATGGAATATATAAGTAGGGATGTTTTGCTACAGTTGTATAGGGTGTTGGTGAGACCACATCTAGAGTACTGTGTATAGTTTTAGTCTCCTTATTTAAGAAATGACATAATTGCATTCAAAGCAGTCCAGAGAAGTTCACTCATCTGATTCCTGGAATGAAGGGGTTACCATATGAGGAAGAGTTGAACAGGTTGGGCCTGTATCCATTGGAGTTTAGAAGGATGAGATGTGATATTGAAACATACAAGATCCTGATGGGACTAGATAGCGTGGATGCTGAAAAGATCTTTCCCTTTATGGGAGAGACTAGAACTATGGAACACAATTTAAAAATAAGTGGTCTCACATTTAAGATAGATGAGGAGAAATTGAGGTTGAGAGTCTCTGTAACTCCTTCCCAGAGTGATGGAGGCAGTGTTACTGAATATTTTTAAGCCTGAATTAGATTCTTGATTGAGGAGGGAGTTGAAGGGTATAGAGGATAGGAAGGAAAGTGGAGTGGAGGCCACAGTCATATCAGCCATGATCTTATGGAATGGCAGAGCAAGCTCAAAGGACTGAATGGCCTACAACACGTCACTGATGAAGCAGCTGAAGATGGTTGGGCCTAGGGTGTTTCGCTGAGGAACACTTGCAGTGATGACCTGAAGCTGAGATGATTGACCTCCAACAGCCACAACCATCTTTCTTTAAGCTAGATGTGACTCCAGCCCATGAAAGATTGAGGTAAATAGTGATATTGTTTGAGCAAAGGGCAAAAATTTAAGATTATGAATTCAAGTGGAAGTCAGGAGCATTTTTTAAAGCACCCATTTAGAACGTGGAATTCTACTGCTACAAGCTGTTATAGCAGTTGATAAATACTTACGGAAAATGTTGATGATTATGGGGAGTGAACCGGAATGATGCTACACTAAACATGCAGGCACAAACTTAATGGGTTGTTTGTGCTAAACACTAATTTTATGGAATTATGCAATAAAAGTAAATCTTAAATGTGTAGTATGTTATCAATGATCTGCATTTAAAATTGTATTATTTTCCGCTAAATTTCCCCTCCTGTTATCTTAATATGTTCTTTTTCTAGGATATTTTAAAGATGTCTCCTGGTAGCTCCAACAAACAAATGTTTGTTGTTTACTTAGACCAAATGGCCTCTAAACCCCCTACTCACTACGATGAGCAGGGGGAAGGGAATGCAGACGCATGTTGAATTTCTAAAATGAGAAATGTATCTCCAAGTCACGGCCCTGCACCCATTGCTGTTCATGGTGGTGGATAGCAAGTGTCCTGCCCTCCAAATGGAATACATCATTAAATTATTAAGTCAGGTTTTCCGGAGCAATTTGGAGTCTGATTACAAATTTAATAGTTTCTGGCTGGGTTTTTTGGGCCTTTTGGAAGCATGGCAGTGAAATGGAGACTGCAGCTGTCAGCACCAGAAGGCAAGTGTCCTTTACAGCGTTCCTGAGTGTGCCAGCCTTGATACCCCAACAAACCCTGATTGGCCCCTCGCATTGCTGCTGCTCTTCTGTAGATTTATCAGAATGATACCTGGGCTCCCGAGGTTAAATTACACAATTTAGAGAGATTACACAAATTAGGGTTATATTCCCCAGAATTTAGAAGATTAATGGATAATTGGATCAAAATTTGAGATATTGAGGAGAACTGATTTTACATTTTTCATAACCTAAGCTATTCCACTCGTGCTGCTTTCTTGGCTCAGCACTGACACAACTGGATTTGAACCTGGCTTTACCTGTTCAGCATAAGTGTGGCTCCTTAACTAGTGTACATCATGGAGAGTTGTTAACTTTTAAATACAGAAATTAATATGGTATGCCAAAATGGTGCATGCAATGTTTGGGGGCTGGGTTAATTTATATTTGCTGTTTTAGATCCTGTGGACTCTAGAATCTCAACCAATTGTTTGCACTGGTAGTGGAGGAATTTTAGTGCATCTCAAGCACTTGGAACGGAAATACTGCCATTCAGATAAAACTAATAAGATTATTTACCATCCCCAGAGGAAAACTTTCTCTTGAGCAGTTTTATAGTAACCTGAACAGTAAAATGCAGCAGTTGACAGTTTGTGAAATGGATAGTAAAACAATCGGTTGAGCTCCTTAAGTAATAATGCTCTCTTGGTATCTTGTTTCAAGGCCACCATGATTTGAACACCATTCCGACCCTAGTGCAGAAATCCAACATACTATTTCCGCTTGCCTGATGTAGGCATAAAATGGGTTGACAGGTTTGCTGTTCAGAGGATTTAGCTCCTGCAGTAACGCACTGTGACTCATAATCTGGTCAACACATTCATTTCAGAAGTTATTAACTGTCAGCTGGTGGTTTAGTTCTGGTTTCTTAGTTATCTGATCCCATGTGCTGTTGAACTTACAATTCTTGCTAAAAGCAATGTAACGATCATATCTAATATCAAGTTCCAGATTTGATTAAATAACACGTGAATGAGTAAAATTTGTTTATTTTTGCTTTTGTAAAGGAAGTTCTAGATGTAGTGTTATTTGTGGGGGATGGGTGGCTGGAGGTCAGTATTTCCCCATTTCCTGTCGACACACTGCACAGGGTGTTTGCTTCTCATTGAAGGTACCTCATGCTTGGATATTTTTCTTTTTGGTACCAGCATCTCTCCTGTGCCTTAAACAAATGGCCAGTTTTTGGACATGAGTGTTGGGACAGGTTGGGATTGATTGCATCTGAATTTGAAACACTGGGAACTTGCAGTGGAAATGCTGACCTTACATTTGGACAGGAATTCGGAGGTCATTTGAAAGCTATCTGCCATTGATATGAGCTAACACGGGGAGAGAGAACCTCAGTTTCACTATCTGTGGATCATCAAAACACCATATGGAAAATTTGGCATGTTCTTTCACTGGATGATCCCATCCTGAGCCCCAATTGAAACAGCTAAACGATTCCATGTGTTTGCATCTAACAATCTGTGGGGGAAAAACAATTCCTGATAATCATTTTGTGTGATGTTTCTTCACATCTCTAGTGAAGTTGCCTTTGCTGATTTAAAATCACTGCGGACAAGAGGGCTTATTCTTGAGCATAACTTTCAAGTTATAGCCTTTTTCTAATCCACTTCGAATGTTGCTTTTATCTGTACAAGTGGCCCTCTTGCCTCTTCTGGAAGATGGAGAGCTTTCCTCTTTTTTTTATTGAATCCAGTTTGCTTGTGTGGATCAGGAACAATTGCAGCTGAGTACAGATTCCTGAGACACCCTGCTACAGATTCCTGAGTACAGATTCCTGAGACACTCTGCTACTTATGTCGTCTCAGCCTGACATCAGTCACCAACCTAATTCCAGCTAATTTTAGCCAATACTTTGTCCACCTCCAAATCTTACAGGGGTAATCCACCAACTTGGACTTATCTAGAAGTCTTTCATGTGCAAGTTTATTGAAAGCTTTCTGGCAGTTTGGGTATATTGTGGGGTATGACATGTTACTTAATCAAAAAGCCAAAGTTAGTCAATTGAGGCATTCAAGAGGGCATTAGATGGTTTCTATTCAAATGTGCAAGGGTACGGGGAAAAGGCAGGCAATGGCACTAGGTCATAATGCTCATTTGGAGAGCCGGTGCAGACACGATGGGCTGAATGGCCTTCTGTGATAAAATTCTGTGATAGTCAGGCAGCAAGTGTTGTAATATGCCTTCAAAGGATAGCAAGAAGCCATCACTAGAGGGGAAGTGTCATGTAATCCAGTCTGTTTCACTTTGGCCTGTGAGCAGAAAACAGTGCACACCACTCTGCTGCTGATGTCTTTATGTATATATGTTCTTATGTGCTTAATCTAAACAGATGAGTGGTGCATTTTATTATTATAAAAACATAACCGAAAGCACTCCTCTGATCATATAGATGCTCCATTTTGTTTCAAATCAATCTCATTGCCATTTCACTTGTGTTAGACGAACTAGGCTGTTGCATGGATTTCACTTTTCTGAAAGCACACAATTACTTTGCTTTCAGTCAAATGAAACACCTGTACTTATTGCCCTCTTACAACTGTCAGATCATTTTCAGCGACGGATTACATGCTATGAGTCTTTGAATATTTAATTTAGTAAGCATGTTAAATACTTATGAACTAAAGGTAGCGAACATTTGAAGATCTCAATTTTTCTTTAACACTTTGCTGTTGGAAACATTTCTTGATCAATTAACGTAACATTATCTATGGATTATTATACTAATACAGCTGTTTTCACCCCCTCAATTTAAGCAATTTTGTCTTCCATAGGATCTAATGGAGCAAATTGAGAAGCAGGATAAGACTATAAAGAAACTGGAGAAGCAGTTAAAATCCATGAAGGAGTCAAGTATGTTTCATTGTGATTTAACATTTTTGAATGAAGATGTACTTTTTAGATACTGTATTTTAGATTATTTTACTTTATAGGTTTATACTTTATTTATTCTAGCTAATTGGCCTAATTTACAGATACATTTGATATTGAGCCCACAATAATGAGCAAAAAACCGTTATCTAAATTGCTTTAACTGCAGGTTTTCTTTCTATCTTGAAAATGTGTCAGATTATCACATCAGACCGAGTTTACTATTCAAATTTTTTTAAATGAGAAGCTAACAAATGTATAATGTTCTTAGTGGATGTAATAAGCTGCTCCCCAACTGAAAAATAAATGGCTACAATCTATATGCTAAGCTATTATGCCAAGCTATTGTTTTGTAGTCAACTTTTTTGAACCGTATTTTTTGTCTCCCAAACTGCAGGAACTAAGCTAGTTTGCTTTATTCCTTTTTTGGAAATTTCAAACCTACTTAACCCAGTTTGTTGAACAGTTTTTGTTAAATGTCCTCATTCTTTTCCCCACCACAACTTCAACACCCCCAACCAAAAAAAGTATTTACCAGAGCATGTTGGATTTAAGTAGCCTAGCCAGAATCAAATTGTACAGCTGCTGCCTGACCTGCTGTATGATTTCAGCAGTTTGCCTTTTTTTCTGCCAAAAGTATCTGCCGGTCTTGCACATAATTGAGGCAACATACACAGATGTACAAATTTAGCATAAAAGTGTAAGGATTGTGCGACTAAATGTGCTCAAGAAATCCTCCTGCCACAGTTGCATCAAAACCCTTCATTGTTTAGCTGCTGCTATTTAGTTCAGGCTATAATATCTTAAAATGCTTTGGAGCTGAAATGTTATAATTGACCAGAATACTCATTGGTGTTTGCCTTACATGTCTCTGTTCACTGCACTTGGCATTGAGTCCATGCCTGATATTTATCTTGTAGTCTTCTCTTGCTCACTAGGAATAGCAACATACATAACTGACCCCAAGGTGGCTGAACTACCTAACATACCTGCCATCCCATGGAAGCCTAAGGATTTCCAGGGAATGTTAGAATGCAGAAAAGGAGATGAAGCTCACTTAATCAGGAACCTTATCACTGGTAAGACAGTACGTTTAACAGCTGACTGGGTTGTAGCATTAGGCTAATGGAAAGCAGCTAATGGATTTTCTATATCTGCAGATCTTTCTAATTAGATGTAGTATTAATCATTAGGTGGTGATAGCCTAATGAATGTTTGGCTTGTCTGGGAACAGTAGCCCAATAGATTTTAACTGTTGGATTTCATGAACATGCTGCTTTCTGACTTCCCCTCTAAAATGATTGCGAAGTGGGTGTAAAGCTGCTGATGGGCTGTTTAAAATGGGGCAGCAGGGAGCTGTCACCAGAGACCCAGAGAAATGGTCCGTGGCACAGGCTAAGTCCTCTATGAAGCAAATTCTGGTCAGAGGGTGGGACTGAAGAAGGGTTCCCGAGGCTCTTTATGGGTCCCAGAAGAGTACCCCTGCTCCAGGCCCATGAGGAAACTGGAACTGAACAGAGAAAAGATGTTTTGGAGTTTCCCTCCACCACTACCTACCACCCGCCCCCCAATCCTTTGGAATTGGAGAGTGTTGCAAAATTTTATTTATTTCTTACATTTTAGGCACTGAGTTTATATTTGGTTCATGTCTCAAAACATCTGATGGATTGAGGTGGCCTTTTATCCCATGCAATTTTTGTCCAATATTCAGGTTTTGTCATTTTTGGTCTTTGTTTCAGGCTTCCAACCCTAATCAGAAAATGTTGGCTGTTTTTCATTAAGCCTAAATGTCTGGTGTAGGAGTCTGTGGTGGTGATGCATCAACTTTTTTGATGGCTTATTGCATCTGTTGTGCGTTCACTTTGTGTTTAAAAGAAATGACATTTCCTGTTAAGTTACTCTGACTTTCAATTGCTGCCAATAAATTGTTTAATTTCTGCCTGGATACAATCCCCAGGAGATTCCATTCCTGGCAGTGGGAAGGGGGAATGGCTCTGTCAAAGTCTGGGCTTATGATATTCTTCAATGGATTAGTCTGTGTCCCTCACTACTCCATATCATTTGTAAAACAGCACATTTACAAAGATAATCATTGTAATGAGCTGATGTACTGTTCTTTCATCTCCAGGGCTCGAGTGTAAATATTGCCCAGAAGGATATTCACTCTAGGATTTTCTATACGATGTGTGGAAATTTGTTGAGGTTTCGACATTAAGCTTAATCTGCAATACCTGTTCAAGACATTGACAAAAGAAAATCGGCATCTGAACTCTTAAGTTAGAATAGAAAAGCAGTGTGCTATTTAAATGTGGAGAGGTTGTAGAATTTGTTGGTACAGGGATCTGGTGTCCTGGTACATGAATCTCAAAATGTTGGCATGAAAGTATAGCAAGTGATTGGGAAGGTAAATAGAATATTGGCATTTATTGCAAGGGCAATGGAATATAGAAGGAGGAAAGTTTTACTACATCTGTACAGGGCCTTGGTGAGATCTTTGTGCAGTTTTGCTGACCTCATTTGAAGATGGATATCATTGTGTTAAAGCAATTCAGAGAAGGTTCACTTGACTCACTGCTGGTTTGAAGGGCTTATCTTATGAAGAAAGGTTGAATATGTTGGGCCGTTACCCATTGGAGTTTAGAAAAATGAAAGGTGATATTATTGAAACACAAGATCCTGAGGGGACTTGACAGGGTGGATGCTGAGGGTGTTTCCTCTTTATGGGGAAGACTAGAACTAGGAGGCATATCTTAAAGATAAGAGGTTTCCCTTTTAAAACAGATGAGAATATTTTTCCTCCCAGGGTCATAAGTCTGGAATCCTCTTCCCAGAAAGCAGTGGAGGCTGGGATTAAAAACAAAATGTGCTGGAAAAGCTCAGCAGTTCTGGAGGCATCTATGGAGAGAGAAACAGTTGATGTTTCGAGTCCAATATGACTCTTCTTCAAAACTTCTGAAGAAGTGTTTGGCATCTCAAGTGGATTTGCTTAAAAACTCATCATAAACATCCAAATGTGCACACCTGATACTAGCTATTAAATGGTAATCAGGAGTGAAGACAGGTTCATTATTCTCTTTCAATCCCTGGTTAAGAATGCTGAAGACCATTTCCAAACTCTTACTGCTATTTATATTAATTCAGCATAGACCAGATACCAAGACTGGAAACTGGATATATATCTTTCTGATCACCACTGGGTGGTGGACTTGCCAAATGGACCACTGGAGGAAGTTTAAACTTTTTTCCAGAAATCAGCTGGTGTGATTTAGTACAAGAGCAAGGAGGTTATGTTGAATTTTGGCCTCAGCTGGAGTATTGCATCCGGTCCTGGGCACTGCGCTTTAAGAAGGGTCTGAAGGCATTGGAAAGAGTGCAGAAAAGATTTCTGAGATTAGTTCCGGGGATGAGGTACTTCAGTTATGAAAACAGTTCCAATTTCTCCAATCTGTTTTCCTCAGAGAAAGGATGGCTGTGGGGAGATTTGATAGAGGTATTCAAAATAATGAGGGACCTGGACAGATGTGGAGAAACTGTTCCCACTCGTGAAAGGATCGAGAATGAGAGGGCAAAGATTTAAAGGAATTGGAAAAAAGAGCATAAGCGACATGAGAATTTTTCATGCAGTGAGTGGGTAAGGTCTGGAATGCACTGCCTGACAGTGGTGGAGGCAGGTTCAATCAAGGCATTCAAAAGGGAATTAGACTCTTTTATTTGAAAAGGAAGAATATGCAGGATTATGGGGAGAAGTGGGAGAATGGAACCAAGTGAATTGCTGATTTGGAGAGGCGGTGCAGACATGGGCCAAATGGCCTCCAGCACTGCGGTGATTTTTCAGAAGCTATAAGCAATATTAAAATATTGTATTTTGCATCTAATTCCCAGGTTTTTCAAATTCATTTATTGAGTGCTAAAAGCATGAAGGTTCTTGCATTTATATATCAGTATTTTCATACTTTAGTACTTTATGGCCAATGTAGTACTTGAACCATAGTCACGACTATATGGAAACCTCAAGTTTCCCAAGTCTCTGCACTGGAAGTTGAACCCATGACCTTGAGTCAAAGGCAAGGTCACCACCATTAAGCCAAGGCTGTTGCTATTCCTTTTGAATAAGGAGTCCTCCACAAGTGGAAAATCTTATTTTAAACCATCTATTTTGTTCCCCCTTTCACCACCCTGCCCCCACCCCCTGCACTAAATTTTTTTTTTTTTTCAAATAATCTATATTATAAAGTGTATATAAAGCAATCCATCTGCAGGATATTTGTGAAAATTGTTATCGGTGACCAAGTGCCTGACGATACTTAATCGGTGACATGAATCAAGCTGGCTTCTGTTAAAAGCACAGTTTGTTAATCTTCAATAAAGCTTCCTTTGTGCTCAAATGACAATAGAACCATAGATATTAGCAAAATCACTTCATGCTGCATTACATTCCCTTTGCCTTCCCCACACACCCCTCCCCCACCACGCCAAACTCCGTGCAGTATTTATGGAAACAAGTTTTTTGTATTCTGTAAAAACATAGTTATGCACATCTTTTCTAGAAATAATAGAATGTTTAATTTGACAGAGCAAAATTTTAGTTGTTTGCTCATTACAATTTCTGAAATGAAATTTAGGTGGGTGTCTTGACTCTTGTAGTTTTTAAAGTTTTGAAGTGATTATTTTTGTTCAAATTTTTCAGCTGCTATGTGCAATGATTTTGGCTTATTGGTCTAATGGAACAGATGCCCAATCATCCATGAAAGGGCCTTAAGATTTTTCTAGAAGGATTTTGCTCAACACACACACCCTGGGATTTGACCCTAGCTGGACTCACTACAAGGCATTTACCAAAGTTTTGGATGCAGCCATATGAATCAGATATCACTATATTGTTTGTATGTTAATTACTGTACCATCCAATACTATTAGATATGGAAACCAGAAGTTCATGTGCCTCATATTAGCAGATCTGTTGCTGCACCAAAAGCACTAAGACAAGGTCATATGTACACCCACTGAAGTATGATGTAATAGTCTGATTCTTTACTTAAATGTTTGTATTTTCTTTGTGAAAGCTATAGTCAAAGGATGAGCAAGCAAATATTAAAACTATCACTTAATGTAAGAGCTGGTTCAAAAACTGAAGTTACAATGGCCCAGAATTTGCTATAACTGGTCAATGGACAGTGCCTGCCATTAGTTAGATTTGCCCTTGTTTAATTAATTGCCTTGGTATTTTGTGCTGTGATTGAGATGGAAATGGCATGGTGTCCTCTACAGGGCATTTGGAACCTGAGTATTTAAGGAGTTGCTATATTTAACCAGACTGAAGGATTATGAAATTAAGTGCCAGGATTGAGAAGGAAGTGTAAGCTAGACGGAGCGACTTTAATGGTAAAGGGGGATAATGAACAGAAAGAGAAAGGGGGATAATGAGAGATTCTACAGAGGAGACCAGTTTTAAAACACAAATTTTAAGTAAACTCCAATTACAACCTGAACGAATGAGTTTCCACACTTGTGGTGGTGTGTTAGAGATCAGAGTCTGAGTTGCTGTGACAATATACTGCATGTATGAAGCCATGGATAGTGATGGTAAAGGCTCCAAATTTATTGCCATTCCACCACGTGGCTGACCAGGAATCTCTCTCTCTTACCTCCTGACAGTGTAGGTTGGAAGGATTTGCAGGTTGCTAATCGACCTGTTTTGCTATGTTATAAACGCACCTCCCTCGGCCATCAAATCCTGCATGGGGACTGGAACCTGGAGATTCTGAGGCAGGAATGCTATCCACTGAGCCACAGCACCTCTTCCCGCACTTGTAATGGTTAATTTTTGGTGTCAGAGGTTTACTGACTATAATTGCTACTAATTGTATTAAGTCTATTGTTAGACTTGAAATGATTTAACATTGAGTTTAATTTGTATCCACTGCACAAATGCAGCACATTTGAAATGGTGAGACAAATGGTGAAATGCTGTTATGAATTTTATGAAGTGGTGATACATCTCCAGCAACTGTTTAATCTCTATATTTAGTCAGTCATCTGCCCTCACCTGAAGCTGCTGTGACATTTGTGCATAAAAAATTCTTTTGAGTTATCAACAGTCACAGATTGCAACTCTTTTGAGTACAATCACAGTTCTTGGTTTCCGGGAGTGGGACATGAACCCACAACCTTCTGATTCAAAGGCGAGGGTACATTTGTGCATAAAGGTGAGCACTATTTGCTTTGCTGTTAATTTTGACAGCAAATTTTGGGTCAATATTTTTTTAAATTATACTTCCACAGGACATTTTATGGTGATAGTATACGTATTTTTAATTTTTATTTTTAGATCTCAAACCACAATCCGATGCATTAAGTGCACTACCAACACTTCCAGCTTTCATTTTTTTCATGTGCATCAGGCATGCAGATTATACAAATGATGAGCAGAGAGCGCATTCCCTGTTTACAGCTATGCTTAATGGTATTAAAAATGTCCTAAAGGTAGGAATAAGAAATGAACTATTTCAGATTTAAGATTTGGCTTCCAAGTTTCATGTGCTTATTTAATGTGATCTTCAGATGTCTTTGTCTCTGTCTGGGAAAAGCTTATTTTTCCTTTCCCCCCTCCCCCTCCCCCTCCCTCCAGTATTTAATGGTTGACAGTTCACCAATGAGATGCTTCCAGATCTCTGGGGCTGCACGACTAACCTGGGTTGAGCTCTCCCCCTTTTAATTTGCACTCTGGGGAAGATCTCTGATTCTGACTCTGGCATATTGAGTAGGTTGAGATTTTCTGGCTTAATGTGTCACATTTTGAATAGACCTTCTGAAATGACACCTCTAGATGTGGGAAAGCCCAGATCTGAATCTTCTGCACAGCACATTCTAACACCCATATGTTCCATTATTAGGATAACTTCAACCCAAGGATTTGGCAGCTTATTTCACTAATATAAAAGAAAAGTTAGTTTAGTGCTTATCACATCCTTTTTTTAAGACTGAGTATTTTACAATTAATGGCCATTGTTTGTACAGGTTAAACACAAGCCAAACTACATACCATGTCTCAAGAGAAGGAGGTTAATTGCCACCTAAATTTGTGTTGGTGACTGAGGGAGGATTGTTAACTGGGATAACTTCTGCCTTTCCAGAGATGTTAAACTGAGGCCCCAGCCCATCTGCCCTTAAAGGATTGTTGGATTCGTTCCATCCATCTAGAGAGCAGGGGGGTTTTCCCAATGTCCTAGCCTACATTTTATCCCTCAACCAATACCTGAAACAGATTATCTAGTCATTTATTTCACTGCTGTTTGTAGGAGCCTGAGGTGTCTGCTGTATTTCCTACAAAACTAATTGACTACATTTAGTGTACTTAATTGGCTGTAAAAGGCTTTGCTTGAAATATTGAGGTACTGAAAGATGCTACATAAACACTGCCCCCACCCCCAACCAATCCCCCAGTCATTCACTTATTCTTATCTTTGGAATAGTACCCTGAGCTTTTTGCATCCAGATGAGAGCAGGTTTAATGGCTCATCAGAAAGAGGACAATTCAATGTTGCACTGGAGTGTCGGACTAGATTTTATGCCCAAATCTCAGGAGTGGGATGTAAACCCACAACCTTCAGATTTGGAGGAAAGAGTGTTACAACTGGGCCACAGTATTTTAGCTTTCTACACATCTACACCTCTCGTGTATTGTGTAGAATCGACAAAGCAAGAAATTCAGTGAATTTAATTGTTGTAATAATGGAACATTCTCTATCATGAAGATTTTGTTACTTAAACTGACCTAAAAGATTCTCATTGAGCAGCAGATGGAAAACTGAGCACATGATGTATGATTGACTTTGTCTTTATTTAAATTTTGCAGAGAAGCTCTGATTTTGAGATGGTAGCATTCTGGCTATCCAACACTTATCGTCTGTTGGTCTGCTTAAGGCAGTATAGTGGGGATGAAGTGAGTATTTTAATATTATATTGTGAAGCCATTCTAAAGGATCATGGTGCAAGAGGCCACCAGTGTTCGTATAAAAGGCTAGATTAAATCAGGAAATGGTTAAATATCAATCATAGGTCTTAAAAGACTGACATGACTTTCCAATATATCCCAATGTCACTAAGATGTTATTACTTGGCCTTTAAATTGGGTTTATCCTGGGTTTATCCTATCTCCTTTGAATTTTCAAAAAGCCTCTGCAGTTTAATTTCACGGTGTTTCCACCAACTGGTTGATTGGATTATGTCAGTGGGTGGGTTTCTGTGTAAGGAATTAAGACAATTTGCTGAGTGACCCTTCAGGAATGATCCTCCATCCTCAGATATCCTGTATGATACACCCCCAATCACCACTCCCATCGTCTGAACTGAAGGCTTCAGAATTTCAAGCAGTAAGTATGAAATCCAGTAATTTTCTTCTGTTTAACAGAGCTCTATAGAAATGAACACACCTGACCAAAGAAAACACGCCTTGAGGAATTTTGATCTTTCCCAGCATTGCCTGATTTTGTCTGACCTCACCATTCAACTTTACCACCAGTTAATCAAAATTACAGAAGGAAAACTTCAGGAAATGATTGGCAAGTGATTCAGTGCAACTTACTCTAGTCATTGCCAGTTAGAAAAAAACTTTTCTAAAAAATTTAACCTGCACAAATTTGACAATTCTATATTCAAAAACTAATCTAATCTGATCAATCTGTGTATATAAGCACTATTGAATGTGGGATGAAAGGATTTTTAAAACTTCAGTAGTGAATAATTATTGCTTTTTGTAACAGAAAAATGTCACTAAATGTTAAGGGGCGGATGATGGTAAAAACAGCCTTTCCATCTTGAACAAATCAGATGTCCTGTTGTCTTACCTGCAAATAAGGGCAGATAAGCATCAGAAGAACTCGACTCCTCTTTGGGATGTGGGTGGAGGGAGAAGGGATTGATATTTATTTTGTTTACATACACGGTGCTTAGAAATATAAAAATGTCCATTGGGAATAATTATTATTCCACAGGGTGGAAATAGTTTTCTCCCTCTGACACTGGCTTGTAAATTTGGATAATTTGGAATCAAACTGAACATTCAGGTGAGAACTGGCAAACAGCAGAAATAAGGAAAGGGGGGGTTGAACGTTTGGAAGTTCAAGTCTGTGCTTTGAGAACTCTACAGATGGTTGACTTAATGAACATAAAAGTTCTGCACGGGGTATTTTAGCTATTTCTAAAATACCCTGTGTCTTTAAAATAGTTGAGTAGTGTGCAGTGGTTGTAAACATTTTTACAATAATCTGTTTTTAATCTGTGCTTGCAGTATCTGGAATGCTAGAAAATGATACCATTCAGAGCATTTCAAGTATGACAGCAAAACCAGCAAGTTATAGAAAGAAAACAGGAAG
Organism: Cetorhinus maximus; assembly: GCF_964194155.1. Lineage (NCBI taxonomy): Eukaryota > Metazoa > Chordata > Chondrichthyes > Lamniformes > Cetorhinidae > Cetorhinus > Cetorhinus maximus. The sequence continues at coordinate 99,102,248 of NC_135891.1, read as the reverse complement.
CCGTTCTGGAGATAACACCGCATATACACTGGATTCCATCATTCACCAATTGAACTTGTTCCACAACATCATCTCCAAACATGGTTTGCATCCTGAAATTATTAAACAAGTTTATCGGCAGATTTACTACATAATTGCAGCAGTCACACTGAACAACTTGCTTCTAAGAAGGGATGTGTGCTCCTTTAGTAATGGAGTCCAAATCAGGTAAAAGTCACTCTATGATTAATGTTAGAATTTTGTAAAATCTTTTATTGGCAGAAAATGCAAAAATGATCGAACTTTGCAGTAGAAGTCAACATGGTAAAAGGGCAGATGAATAGTGGGGGCTAAGGCAATTGAGGCAATTGACTCAATTTGGAGTTCAGTTCTTTAGTTGAAATGGCATCCGATCTTGCATTTTAGCCACGTAATCTCCATTGGCAGTATTATGCCATGCGATTTTTGTGCAACTAGAACAGCTTTCCTTAAGAGTTCTAAGTCTTCGGCGAGAGAGCCAACTATACTGCTGATTTTTGTATTTCCTTTTGTAATGTAAATCAGGTGTGTGGTACATGTACAGGTTTGACATTTTGGCCAATATGCGCATGCGGAATAGTGTAGTCCTGGTGCTGCATCATTAGATCACCTTGAGGGGAAAGTGTGGATGTGTGATGTAATGACATCGTCAAAGTGCATGACTGCCAGCAGTGAAATGTGTTTATTGGTCCCTGGAAAATGTAACTGGGGGAAATTAAAAGGTGTTTCTGGCTGGTCTTAAGCAAACTTTTGATCCGATAATCTCCAGTAAGTTTATTTGGATGTGTCTGCAAGCTGTACAGAATCTATTTGGCAGCAGTTTATAGCTGAAGACTGACATAAAAACAGCAATGGGCTGCTTCAACTGCTGAAAGAGTGAAAGGTAGACTTTTATAATTTTTTAAAAAATGCTGCTATTTTCTCCATGCTTTTCAACCAACTTGAACTGCAGTAATGAATTTTAATTTGAATAACTTAAAAATGTAAACATTTGGATCACAAGCGAGGGTATCTCTTCTGGGAGGAAAAAATAGTTGTCTAGCAATGACGTAACCTTTCATTATAACAAAGCCTAACTGATGAGGATTTAACTCACTAAGATAAAAGCAAAAAACTGTGGATGCTGGAAAAACTCAGCAACTCAGGTTAATGTGGCAAAAACGTCATTTAATTTACCAAAATGTGAACAACTTTTGGGAGTTCGTCCCCGTTACTATTGTTCAACCTGTCTTTAAAATGGCCGGCTGATAATTATTTTTGATCTGGCCTGTTCTGTTAGTTACTGACACCACAGTCCAGGAACCAGTATTGTGATCATCCTGTTGTACTTAAGTGGCAAACTACACACACTGCCCACTGTGGTTCACACATGGTGTGGATTAGGCCTTAAGCCATGTCAGGAATTCTGTTCAAGCTGAATAAAAAGATTGTTTGAAAGCACTTGCTAACAAAATATATAGATCTTGTTATGATCCCCATAGAGACCAGTTAATAGCTAAAGGATGACACGTCAAGATTTCACGTTTTAAAAATGTTTTACTGTAACAAATGACTAAAAGTACTATTGACTAAACACCACATTTCATTTTATAGACAACTACAGTGAGGAGCATTCTCCATTTTGTGCATATCTCACACTGCACTCTCTGCAGAATTACAGTCCACAGTTGTTCCCAGCTTCTAAAGGCTTCCCGCATCCCCCTTTTACAGAGTAGTGACTTTAATGACCACCTCCAGGCACTTTCCTTGGCTTTCATAGAGTTTCTTAGATCTACCTCCAGAACTAAACTTGTTCTGATGACTCATCTCTATCTTTCCTCCCCACCCTGGTCAGGCTAAGACATTATGCAGCCATCTGGAGATTTGTATCTTTTCAACTAAAGGCGCTCTCGCCCGCACGCACACATGGCTGCCTACACCCTCCTTTCCCACCCACCCCCCGCATGTGCACGCACACTTCCAACCTCCTCCTTTTCCCCCTGCACACACGCATGCATGCATCCAACCTCCTTTTTCCCCCCCCCACACGCACGCCTCTAACCTCCTCCTTCCACCCACCCCCGCACACATGCCTCCACCTCCCTTCTTTCTCCCCCCACCCACCCCTGCAAGCACGCCTCTTCTCTCTACTGACCACATGAAACCCTACTGAGTGATATTCCCTGGTTTTGTAGGGAAGTATGTATCCTGATCTCAAAAATGGCTTCCTCTTTGCCCTTCCCCATGGCAGTGTGAAACACATCAGCATTTCTACTTGGATAGAAAGCTGTTCTTGACCTCCACTCCCTTTCACCCTTAGAAGTAAGTGGACTGTTTTCTACTAATTGCAAACCCAGAGACTGCTGCCATTGTCTCCAAGCATAAATATCTTTCCCCTTCTCAGTAAAACAATCTAAACCTGCCTTTGATCTCTAACATTAATCAAACCATCCAAGCACACTGTCAAGCAGACTGCAGAACAGGTCACATGACCCCCTTCATTTACCCTAAATTTAAAGATCTAGTCCCAAAATATTATCTTAACTGTGCCCCATTTGTTTGTTTTGATGTTTATGGTTTTGATGAACAAATGCATTTAGTTGTAGAGAAGGTAGTTTACCAAAATCTCTGCAGTGTTGAACGATTCTGCAAAGTTCCACAGAATTCAATATCAGCTTTAATTCAAATATTAAATCCAATTTTAACCTGGAATGAACACTAAGTTTAATGCAAACTCCAGAAATGTCATATGCAAATGTAGGGGAAATTGTAGTCTATCCAATATTATAAGATGTTAACTTAGCAAAGCGTTGATCTGCAATTAGTGGAAGATTTTTGCAAAATTTAAGAGGACTGCAGATTACTTGCTAAAGGCAAATCTGTCTGAATCAACACTGTTCATAAATACATTTTTAATAGTGCCATACAAGTTGTAGACTTGAAACTTAGGTGCTGGCTTTCTTTATAATTGGCAAGAGGTTCCCTGGCCACGATTCCACTTTCCAAGCTTCAACTATAGAGCTGTATAATTCTGAAGCCATATTTCTGACTCTGCCAATGTGTTGAGTATTGCATACATGGAATGAATACAATTTAGTGTACTATTTCTTTTATCTGAATTGAAATGTTCAGTGCTGCATTCATTTTGTGCTGATGCCTGTGTGGTGATGAGTCTTTTTTTACTAAGTTAAGCAAGGATAGACCTTGGGTCTCTTCAGCCATCATAATGCACAATATAAATCTAAATTCTGATCAATGCTCTTAAAACGGTTTTGTGAAATTAAAACCAAGCTATTTTAAGTGTAAATACATTTTCACAGGACTGTCAGTTATGCTGTTGTACAGTAGACTAATAGTCAAGCAGATCTGTGGTTTGTGGTATACCATGATGTGATCTTTCCAGCATTTTTACATTTAACTATATGCTTATCTTGTCATAAAATTTCAGACTGTTGAAAAAAGCTCTTGACCTTTGCTGTGTGTGTTTTATTGCTTAGATTGCTAATACATTTGGAGTTGTCATTCTCCTCCTTTCCAATCCAGAAACAATGTCAGCCAGCTATTTGAATGGCTAAGAGGCAAGAACCTGCATCAGAGTGGTGCACTTGAGACACTGGAGCCACTGGTACAAGCTACACAGCTCTTGCAATTGAATAAGACGACTGATGCGGATGCTGAGTCAATCTGCTCAATGTGCACGGCACTCTCAAAGACACAGGTACTTTTCTGTTTACCACCACATTTTGAGCGCACAAAACCACAGCTATCTAAAACATTGGTTCAGTTGTATTGTTTTAAAATACTAGGATGATGGAAGAAAATGTTTACCAGGAATGTCTTGTAAGGGGAGAGCAAAAATGCTGTTGAAATGATGGTTACTGAGTACAGTGCAGTTAGGGAACATGAACATGTTCATGTGCACAGCTCTGGTCTCCAAGTGTAAAAAGTACAGTGGTTGTAACTGCTGTATCCTATCAATAGCTGCAGAGTGGTTAAGGGCATGGAGGGACTGAATTATGCGGAGCAATTACATAAATTGGGCAGTTTCTCACTGGAAAAAGAATATTATGATTCTGTTGGAGAGCCTTATATAGATCATGTAGAGGTTTTCAGGTGCAGGCATGTCCTCTGAACCAGGCAGAGATGTGATATTCCAAACTAATGTGTAAAAACATTAATTCTGTGAGCAAGCAGTGAGTCCATAGAAACAGGCTCCCTAGAAACTATGGAAGCCGATTATATTTGAAAGAATCAATGTTAAGTAGATTTCTGAATTTTTTAGAATAGTGAGTAATCTGAAACACATTACATGTAACATGAGAGGAACAGATGACTTTGGACCTATGGCTCCAAGGATTTCCACTATATGGGTTTTCCTTTTTCTCTAATCAAGGCAATTAGCCTAGAGAATTAATGGGCATCTCTATTGTGCATTATAGGACTGCCAGCTAGTAAAAGGTGAACTAGATGGACAGTGTTCTTTTTTGTTTAGCAATTTCTATGTTATTTTGCATGGGAATCTATCAATTGCTTATGATTAGAAAGGCAATTTCATATTTGAGGGACAGAAAAATGTGGAGGTGGTCCTTGCCCAGATATCACAGTAGAAGAGGCCTTCTCCTTTGCCTGAACTATTTCAATTTTATGGCATAACAGTGGGTCTCAAATTTACAGCAAATAAACTTTCTCCCCTTCCCTTCTGCGTATAATGCTGACTTGAACAGGTGCAGCAGCCTCCCGACCTTGTTGCTGGGAAGAGTTAGCACCACTTTTAAATGTTCCAGATGTTTCCCATTCACATATAGGTAGAGTGCTGGAGCAAGCAATATTTCCAGGTTCTGCTGACCACGGAGATGGTCAAGTAATGCCTGAGATGGCAGGCTACGTGTACTAAATTTCGAGCACTAGCATTACTATTTAATAGCCCACTGAAGACACATGCTTAGAACAAGGCTCCACCCAAAACTTTTTCCTTATTATCGAAGTTAATGTCACTTTATTGCCCCAGTCAATTCTCCCACCTTCTGAGAAATGACCCGAGAACAGCCAGTTGTAGATCTAAACACTGGAAAGTTTGTGAGAAACTTGCATTGCATGGTGGTTGCTGGTCATCCTACCCAATTGGGACCACTAATGGGATCCCTCTAGAGGATGATGAGGTGCAGTTTCGATAAAGCTGAGTAGACATCTGCTCAGGTGCTTCAAAAATGTAACTTCTCAAGGGATACTGTTGGGTGGAATTAAGACCATTTTACCACATCTGTTCTCTTCCTGTAGTTGTTACTTTGTCAGGATGAAATTCTAATTTCAATTTTTTCTACTTATCTGTTTTTACCCCTTTGCTTTGCAACAGATTGTGAAAATACTGACCCTGTACACACCCATTAATGAATTTGAAGAACGTGTGAATGTAGCTTTTATAAAAAATATTCAGGTATCTATTACTTTCTCAGTTGTTGAAACCAGGCATGTTCAGTAATTACACCTAAATTTTGATCAACCTTGTGTTTATAATAACATTTCTTTGCATGATCATATTTATTCATCTTTTAAATTCCATTTGAATAAAGTAGCCAAAGGGCTGGTTTGGGGGAATGAAAGGCTTTTGGGGCAAAGCTTTGTAGGCTTTCTGGTGCATGACTGACTGACTCTTTTCCATTTTTTCCTCCCCTCTCGCTGTCTTATAAAGCAAGTACATATATTACAACTGGGAAGTTCATCTAATCTTTTTGTAGTTTAACAATTGCCCTATTCCTTGGGCTTCTGAACATCCAAATGATAAATGCGTTTTGATTTTTCCATTTGGAACAATTTTAAGTGGAATTTATGGTACAACAAACACTGTAATTTGCAGAACCTTTATCTGTTGTAAATGCCATCTTTAAAATATATTATCAGTGCTTAATTCTTCTTTGGGTAAGGATAACTTGCCCTTTATCATACCATATGAGTTTATGAATAATGGAATTATGCCCATGATGTGAGAGATTTAATGAATGAAGAATTGTGGATTGCTCACCCTTGTGTATTGTGGCCTTTTAAGTGAAGGCACACTTCATATCACATTTCCATTTAGTCTCTTCCCTGATCCTAGCTCATGGATGGGAAATCTTATTTCAACAGTGCATGTAAATTTAGCTTAAGTAGACCACTGCATCCTCTCCCTCAAAAAATAAGTCAGTTGGAGACTTTTTTCTTCTCCCCCTCATCAGGACTTAATATTCAGTGCTGAGATATATTTGTGTTGAGTGACTACCAGATTGAAATGCTGAAAACTGTTGATTAACTTGGTGTTATTGGGCTTGTTTGATCTTGTGATCTTTGATGAAGAAGGTATATTCCCATAATTTCTGAAATTGGATTACCTTGCCCATGGAATGCAGAGTAGATCTGAACCTTATTACATTTGAGTAATTTTATATTTTGAAATGTAATAACCCCTCACTGTAACTAACCTATTATCACAGCTCAGGACATAACTGGTTATACTGATGTTTTGTCTTGTACAGAATCGATTGGCAGGTAGAAGTCCAAGTCGTCAACTGCTAATGGAGTTAAAGCATGTATTTGCTGTAAACTTTCCCATCATTCCTTCTCCAGTGAACCTGGACAAGATCAACATCCCTGAAATCTTGGAGCTGGACTTTCTAAATAGATTCTGAATATGTGTTTAGATCATGGGTTTGGCCACCTGGAGTGGAATTATAAGTTGCAAGATTTTCATTAATAGTTGCATAGTTTTGCAAAAGTAACAGCTTGTTGCAAGTCACTATAACATTACATTTATGTAGTTGAACAGCGTAGCCCTCTTAATGCCAAATATATTAAGTTCAATTGAAAAGACAGCTTTTATTACAAATACTTTATTTACAGTTCCTTTGAAGTTTGCAGTGCAATTCTGAAATGATCGGTGGCATCTTTTAGAAGCCTAAAGCATAAATGGATCCAAGCTCAAAACCTAGGGGGAAAAGAGTTTGTGAAGGTGTAAGGACACATGAGAATTTAGCTTAGGGTAATTGATTCAAGATCACTGAAATTGTTTGAAATGTAGAGTGAGCACTTTTATTAGTTCACATGCACTAAATTAATCTTTGCTAAAATGTTTAGGTGTGATTCAAAACTGAAGTGATGCTGAAGTTGTTGAGCAGTTAACAATGTAATTTATCTTTATTTGGTACTTTTTCATTACTGTGCATTCTTTGTTCATCTGAGGAGTTGGGCACTCAAGTAATATGTCACTGATTTATGTTACTAATTAACCAAAAGAAAATTTGAGATGGTCTGAATGATTTCACTGATTTTTAACAACCCCCATCCCCCTCTCCCGATGCTTGACATAACGCTGCTTCCTTTCAGTGGCCTATCTCGCAAGGGGAAACACAACTAAACAAAACGAGCATGAGATCGACATGGTTCTGTCTCATGTTTGTGTTTAGTTATTTGTTGCATTATTCATAATAAAATCAGCTTTTAAATTGATAAGATATTTTGTTTGATGTTGGCTAGCAAATCAGTGTAAAATGTACATTTAACATGTAAACTGACTTAATACACAATTTCAAAATGACAATCTCCAGTTCCGATGCAACATTAACATTTTTCTGCTTTGCACATGAAAACTATTCTGTAATTGAAACTGAGGAAGAAATTAAATTCATTTGATTTTATGGAATTATTTCAATGTACTCATAGCTATGCTGTAATATGTTCATGTACTTTATACATTTGATTGTCAGATTGGATGTTCTTTTTAAGGTTCTTTAATTGTCAGTATTGGATTATTCTCTAATAAAGTATAAGTAAATAACTAGCAGTGGAGAAAATTGCAGCTACACCATTATTCTGGCTTAGGAAGGTCATGTTGATAACTCAAATTATTATTTTGAAGACCTAACACTATTTCTCATAACATTGAACTATGATACTCATTGTTTAAACACTAATTTTTCTTTGCCACTCAATAGATGAAATTATATGATGCAATAAAAACAGAAAATGCAGGAAAAATTCAGGTCTGACAGCATCTGTGGGGAGAAACTGAGTTGACGTTTGGAGTCTGTATGACCCTTCAGAGTTCTGAAGAAACGTTAACTGCTTTACTCTCCTCAGATTCTGAAGAAGGGTCATACAGACTTGAAATATTAACTCAGTTTCTCTCTCCACAGATATGCTGTCAGATCTGCTGAATTTTCCAGCATTTTCTATTTTTATTTCAGATTTCCAGCATCTGCAGTATTTTGCTTTTATATTATATGCAACCTTTTTGAGTGCATATTGAGGAAGTCTAGTAATCTAAAAGTTATTGACGGTTTATTTAGACTTTTTTGATTATTTGATACTTTAAAGCTACCAAACTTTACCATCACATTGCTGCAGGATTTGGCCCTGCAGTCTATTGGTATCAACATAGAGTAATGGGACAAAGGCTTGCACTTTTGCATCTCCAGAATGTAGAATTTTGAACTTTGATTTTGCTGAGGGGTAAGTCACATATTAATACTATACACTCCTAGGACATCCAATATTAAATGTCATTGGGTCATGTAGGTCCAGATTAATGCTCTCTGGAGACCATAGCTGTAATCTGGATTTAGTGATTTGTATTGAATAGGTGGGTTGAATATAGGTTATTTTTTATTGCTGCCTCTTGGAGTTCCGCAATAATAGGTTGCTTGCATTTGGAAATGTTTTTCTTGTTTTTTATTCATTCGTGGGATGTTGCTGGCTAGGCCAGCATTTATTACCCATCCCTAATTGTACTTGAAAGTGCTAGTGAGCTGCCTCTTGAACTGCTGCAGTGCATGTGGTATAGGTACACTCAGTGCTGTTAGGGAGTTCTTCACTGTCGCTGGGTCAAAATCTTGGAACAGTGATTATATTTCCAATTCAGGATGGTGTATGGCTTGGAGGGGAACTTCCAGGTGATGGTGTTACCATGTGTCTGCTGCCCTTGTCCTTCTAGATGGTAGCAGTCGTGGGTTTGGAAGGTGTTGTCAAAGGAGCCTTGGATGAGTTGGCAGGACTGACGACTAAAAATGTCATTTTATTATAGCTAAATAAATAGCTACTCTGTCTTGGTGTGTTTGAAGATGATATTGGAGATCAAACTAATTCATTGGAGATCAGATTTTGAACTAAATACATTCTCCAGTTGTTGCTATAAATGAAAATATCTTTGAATGGAATCGATTCTATTCCAGGCTACCAGATTATGAAAGGGATTTGGAAAAAAATCAGTGTTGGGTAAAGAGGGAACTAACTATCTCTAGCACTATTGTTTCTTCCTTCTCCACCTTTTTAAAAGTGCAAGAGACCCTAGCCATAAAGGCAGAGCTTTGGCTTTTTTCTTTATAGATGACTTGAATAATACTTAGAATCCTTTTATTGTCTGATTTGGGGGGAAAAAAGTTGTAATTTATTGGATCACTGGATCTATTTACAAACCAAAAAAAAAACGAGGTGATTTAAATGACAGTGAACAAGGATTTCTGCATATAGCTGATTTTCTTTGTTATTCTTTCAACATTATATCTGTTTTATAGTAAATATTTAAATTTTCCTCCAATAGTTTGCTGAAACCACCAGAAAATATTTGCTAATTAGGGAAGCATTAGTGTTCTGTCCATCAAACAAAATATTGTGTGGTGTGTTGTGATGTATGCCATGCATGCCATTGTAATGTAAAGGTGCTCAGCAGATCAAGGGTTAATGTGGGACTGGAGAAAAGCACTACCCATGGTATGATATATAGAGTTACATGGTAATAGACTGAGAACACAGTCTAGAGAACACTCTAGAAGTAGCCTACCTGCATGGCAGCAGCAGCACCATGCATGACTATAACTGGGATCTGTATGTAGTTCAAGACCACCAATAAATGGTTCATGTTTAAACATTCATGTCTTAAGATCTGATCGTTGAGACATCAGACAAACCCATAATGCGACCAGCATAGGATACCAATGTATGAGAAACTAAAAGCAGCTGAAGCCTGATCAGAGACATGTGCATCTAAGAAGATAACTTGAAGAAAAAGTGAGGGGAAGTCCATTGTGGGACCCCTGAGTGACAGAGAGTCAAAGGACCTGGACGGTTTGAGATGGTGAGTAAAAAATACAAAAGCTGCACTTTGTGTAATAGGTGGTGGTCCCAGGGGCTCTGCATATCTATAGGGAGAGCCTTGCACACCCCCAGTAAAAGTATCTAGGGCAACAAAAGACCCCAGAGCAAGGGAGATAATGTTCAAGTAAACAAGATGGTTGCAGACCATGTCAATGCAATTAAATACACAAGCTGAAGAGTTAACTGCAGAAGAATGAAATGGCTAAGAAGCAGCTGAAAGGCTTAAAAATAGAACTTTCTGAAAGTGAAGCTGCTCTACAAGAAAATGTTTGCATCAGACCTCAACTGGAAGATTTGAGGCGCAAGATTCAAGCTGGGTATATACCTCTGAAGACTTCAGTTTATCTCACATTTTCAATGAACCAAGCTGTTTGAGGCCAGGAACAGATAAGTTTGAGGCCAGGAACAGATAAGTTTGAGGCCAGGAACAGATAAGTTTGAGGCCAGGAACAGATAAGTTTGAGGCCAGGAACAGATAGGTTTGAGGCCAGGAACAGATAGGTTTGAGGCCAGGAACAGATAGGTTTGAGGCCAGGAACAGATAGGTTTGAGGCCAGGAACAGATAGGTTTGAGGCCAGGAACAGATAGGTTTGAGGCCAGGAACAGATAGGTTTGAGGCCAGGAACAGATAGGTTTGAGGCCAGGAACAGATAGGTTTGAGGCCAGGAACAGATAGGTTTGAGGCCAGGAACAGATAGGTTTGAGGCCAGGAACAGATAGGTTTGAGGCCAGGAACAGATAGGTTTGAGGCCAGGAACAGATAGGTTTGAGGCCAGGAACAGATAGGTTTGAGGCCAGGAACAGATAGGTTTGAGGCCAGGAACAGATAGGTTTGAGGCCAGGAACAGATAGGTTTGAGGCCAGGAACAGATAGGTTTGAGGCCAGGAACAGATAGGTTTGAGGCCAGGAACAGATAGGTTTGAGGCCAGGAACAGATAGGTTTGAGGCCAGGAACAGATAGGTTTGAGGCCAGGAACAGATAGGTTTGAGGCCAGGAACAGATAGGTTTGAGGCCAGGAACAGATAGGTTTGAGGCCAGGAACAGATAGGTTTGAGGCCAGGAACAGATAGGTTTGAGGCCAGGAACAGATAGGTTTGAGGCCAGGAACAGATAGGTTTGAGGCCAGGAACAGATAGGTTTGAGGCCAGGAACAGATAAGTTTGAGGCCAGGAACAGATAAGTTTGAGGCCAGGAACAGATAAGTTTGAGGCCAGGAACAGATAAGTTTGAGGCCAGGAACAGATAAGTTTGAGGCCAGGAACAGATAAGTTTGAGGCCAGGAACAGATAAGTTTGAGGCCAGGAACAGATAAGTTTGAGGCCAGGAACAGATAAGTTTGAGGCCAGGAACAGATAAGTTTGAGGCCAGGAACAGATAAGTTTGAGGCCAGGAACAGATAAGTTTGAGGCCAGGAACAGATAAGTTTGAGGCCAGGAACAGATGAACCAGGAGGAGATAATGACCTTCGATTCCATATTTGGCAAATCAAAGCAGAAGTTGGGGAAACTCAACCAGATGTACAACCAGACAGAAAAGGCATGCAAAGAAGTTGCGACCCTGAAAGACTTGAAGAATTAATATTAGTCGTGAAAAAACATGAGGTAAAAAGGACATTGAATATTACTTCAGAAAAAGCTGTATTGGAGGGAGGTGGTGGCAAAGTGGTATTGCCGCTGGACTAATATTCCAGAGACCCAAGGTAATGTGCTGGGTCCTGGGTTTGAATCCCACCACAGCAGATGGTGAAATGTGAATTTAATAAAAATCTCATGACCACAAAACCATTGCCAATTGTCACGAAAACCCATCTGATTCGGGGACGGGAATCTGCTGTGGGCCTGAAGTCACATGTTGGCCAGACGAGGTAAGGACGGCCAGACCAGGTAAGGACATCAATGTGGTTGACTCTTAAATGCTTCTGAACAAGGACAATTAGAGTTGGGCAATAAATTCTGGCCTAGCCAGTGCCACCCACATCTGATGAATGAATCATTTTAAAAAATCTACCTGTAGCAACAGATGCATTGAAGCCTAGAGTGAGTTGAGAAGAGGTCAACAAAATACAGTTGAAGGAACAGCTGATTGTCCGTAAAGGTCAAATGCAAAAGGAACTTAATGTGCCCTTAGCCAATTTCCAGTACAGCTACAATACTGGCATCTACCTAGCAATATGGAAATTTTGCCCCGGTATGTCCTGTACACACAGCAGGACAAATCCAACCCGGCCAATTACAGCACCATCAGTCTACTCTTGATCATCAGTAAAGTGATGGAAGGGGTCATCAACAGTGCTATCAAGCAACACTTGCTTAGTAATAACTTCACTGACACTCAGTTTGGGTTCCGCCAGGGTTACTCGGCTCTTGACCTCATTACAGCCTTGGTTCAAACATGGGTGAAAGAGCTGAACTCTCGGTGAGGCGAGTGTGTCCACCTTTGACATCAAGGCAGCCGTTGACCAAGTGTGGCATCAAGGCACCCTTGCAAACCTGGAGTCAATAGGAATTGTGGGCGGTAGGAGGTGGGGGGGAGAAAAACTCTCTCTGCTGGTTGGAGTCATGCCTAGCACAAAGGAAGATGGTTGTGGTTGTTGGAGGTCAATCATCTCAGTTCCAGGACATCACTGCAGGAGTTCCTCAGGGTAGTCCTAGGCTGAACTATCTGCAGCTGCTTCATCAATGACCTTCCCTCCATCGTAAGGTAGGAAGGAGGGGATGCTCACTACACAATGTTCACCATTTGCAGCTCCTTAGATACTGAAGCAGTCCATGTCCAAATGCAGCAACCATCCAGGACACAGCCCAGTTGATTGACATCCTATCCACATTCATCTAGAAGGATGAGGGCAGCAGACACATGTGAACACCACTTGGAAGTTCCCCTCCAAGCCACTCACCATCCTGACTTGGAAATATATTGCCATTCCTTCACCTTTGCTGCGTCAAAATCCGGAACCTCCCTCCCTAGCAACGCTGAGTGTACCTGCACCACAGGGACTACAGTGGTTCAAGAAGGTAGCTCACCACCACTTTCTCAAGGGCAATTTGGATGGATAATGAATACTGGCTTAGCTAGTGACTCCACCATCCAATGAATGGTTATGCTTTTTCATTCAGCAACACGAAGAAATGAAGTCTGTCTTCAACAGCAGAATGGAAAACATAGCAGAAAGAATTCAGTAGTGTGTGTTTCAGGAAAACTTGATGAAGCAAGGGAGCTTTGCAAAGAAAAGGAAAACCTGTTGAATCTTCACATGCTACAAGAATCCCTTAGGCCAAAGTTTGTTCTTCTGGAAAATTATGAAGGGAAGCAAAATGAATTTAACATCACTGAACAAACTGAAGCAGTTGACAGAGGCATATTGCAGGAGGAGGCTGAAAGCTACAAGAAACAGTCTGAAGAGCTGAAAAAACAGTTGAATGGTTGTGGAGGAGGGGGGCATTGAAAGGAAAAGCCATAGAATTTTTCAAGCTGGAGGGAGAAAGAAAAGACATAAGATTGGAAAATGTAAATCTGACACTGAAGTGTAAGGCACTAGAAGAGTAAGCTGAGCTGAATGACAAGATTCATAAACTTGCAAAACAATTTTAAAATAAAATAAAACAGCAAACAAGTGTTTGGCTGAGATTGTGAAACAAGTGGAAATGAAGGTTCCATTTGCAAAACATATATGTCCAGCAAGAACATGGTGGACACCATGGAAAAAGAAAATTTGAGTCCAGGAATGAATGGAGTGCACATTCCCTTCTGAAAGAAATGGACAAACCCACCGTATCTTAAAAAAGCAGACAATTTGTTAATAAAGAGAAACTTTATTCGAAGGAGCGCAAAAGGCAAATCAAATGGAGATAGCCAAGTACCAGCGACACAGTACTAATATCATTCTTCAAATGTGACAAATGTGGCAGAATTGTCGAGCCTCAAGCCCACCTGAATTTATAAAGTCAGATTTGAGGTGAGGGAGCAGGGATAGCAGTAAAGATTGTATTACAAATAGTTATACTCTGTTGGAAGGGGGAAAATTTTTCTTTAGAGAAGAAAGGGGGATTTTGTATGATGTGCCGGAATGCCATTGTAGTGTAAAGGCACGCAGCAGAGTAAGGGGTAATGTGGAGTATAGCAACACCCGTGGTATGAGATAGTCATATGGTAATAGAACAATCCAGAGAGAACACTAGATACAGCCTACCTGCATGGCAGCAGCACCATGCATGATAATAACTGGGATCTGTATATAGTTCAAGACTACCAATAAATGGTTCATGTTTAAACATAAGTTTCGATCTCATCATTGAAACATCAAACAAACCCATAACGCAACAGAGAGGACCTTCAGTAAACCAGACTTATCTTGTATTCATAAATAAGCTATCTTGTTTGTTGCCTAGATTTTTTTTAAATGCCTCTACTGGTATATTCCATCTTTAACATTGATCTTTATACCTTAGTGCTTTAAGCTAACTCTTATCCAAAGAAACACATTTCCAATATGCAGTTTGCAATAGTACAAGTTACTCCTAGGTCACATTGCTTAATACTCTGACTTTGCTTGCATTGCTATAACACCAGTTTAATGTGCATGCTTTGATCTTTGACCTCTCAATTGATTTTTTTTCCGTTTATTATCATCAGGGATTGCATTCCTCAAGTTTCATTTTTTTCCCCCTATAGCTTTAACTTCTGAGCAACTAAGCAAAATAAAGACCATGTGCTGCCTTCCATTTCTGTTGCTAGTGACTATTTAATAAGCATTCTAAGAAGGCATATTTCTTCAGTGTCAATAACTTGGAGTAATTGAGCTACTAATTGTAACAATAGTCAACAACAAGAATTTGCATTTATATAGTGCTTCTAACATAGTAAAACATCCTAAGGTTCAATTTTTGGGAAAGAAATGTTAATATATGTGAGCAAATAATTTTCAGTGGCATTAGCTAAACAATTCTAATTTTATAAGATGAATCATGCATCATAACCTAATATTTAGAAGCCATCAGCATGATATTTTAGTATTTGTACATCTTTATGCTAAATAAAATTCAGGTTTTGATTCAACTGGGAATGTCTGCTCTTAAATTTAATTTACTATACAGTGAATAGAGTAAATTGTGTATAGTTATTGTCCTCTCCAATCATCATGTGTGAAGTTTGTCATTCAAGCCTAAATAAAGCTATTTAAGCTTTTACCAGGTTACACCAGTTAAAGGGCTCCATTCATAGCAGTTGTAAGTAATAAAATGGCATGGTTAGATGTGAAGGACAAGTTCATTCATCTTTCATTTTAGGTTTTTAAATATTCAACCTATGAAGATTTAAATATAATTTTCAAAGCATTCCATGCTGTTCTCCAGCTAAAAGTTGCTAACAATTTAACTTGAAGCTACAACAATTTTTTTGTTTCAATTTGCTCAGTATTTTTTAAAAAACCTACCATTGTGCTTAAATTATGACCGTTGGTGCTTTCTTCTCAGATCCTCTGGCCAGAGCTAAACCCCTCCTCCTCCCTATCTTCTTCTGAACCCCATGTCCTTCATGCTATATCCATTTTGTCCAACTAGGTTAAGCTTTGCTTCATTTAGTATTGCATTGTGTGCCTTACTGTTGTTAGAGGCCATAGTTAAGGCATTTTACATACACCTTCATAAATACTTGCCTTCCTTGTGCTTTTGTGAAAATCCGATCTTGTAATTTAGTGCTTATACACATTTTGTTAACCTACCATTAATGCTTGTTCCCACCCTCCCCCAACTTCTCCATTTAATTTCAATTGCTGCGTCTGTTTGCAAATGTAGGTCTTGTATCTTTAACTTCAGCAATATTTTGGAAAGCATTTTGTCCCTAATTTAAAATAGAGGTAATAACATATGTGTCTGATTTGGCAGTGGATTAACACAACTGCCTTTGGCAGTAATGCTCACTTTTCCATAATGTTAGAATTATATCTTTTGAGATGGTTATCCACTTAGCAATGAATCTCATAGACCTGAAATGTCAACCCTTCTCTCCACAGATGCTGCTGCACCTACTGAGTGTTTCCAGCATTATTTATTTTTTTTACATAGTGTCTTTTCTGACTTCAAAATGTTCTAAACTCCTTCAGGATCAACACAATAGTGATAAAAAAAACAGAATTAAGCCATTCAGCCTCATGAGTCTATTCCACCATTCAATTATAGTGTGGTTAATCTGTACCACAATTCCATTTACCCATGTTTGATAAAAGTTTCAAAGGATATAGAGCAATCAAACAATTTGTCATTAGGAGTCCCCTTTAAACAATTTGGTTGATTTTTCTCCTCTTCCCCCTTTTTTATTTCCCACCCCATCCCAAAAGAATACTGAACAATTCTCATTCTTACCCATTGAGATGACTCTCTAAACTGGGATCAAACTTCATTCCTTCCAGATCTATATGGCACAGTATTAAATCTGGAGTGCAGCTGACTACTGCTGTTGAGGAAGCTGAGATGTTATGTTTCTAATGCTGAATATTACAAAGTGGAATTAAGAACCAGTTTTTGAATCTATAGGAATTTCTAAAAAAATTTAAATTCTGGTGTAAAGTTATTAGTTTTGTCAATGTCATAGATTAATCCAAAGTTAATAAAAAGAAATGTTGGTAGTTTCACTCTAGGAGGACTCTCAACTGCCCTTTGTCTGTGCTAAACAAAGTATATTTTATATACAAAATACATAAATTGAAAAGGGCAAAACACAGTAGAGTACCATAAATGAGTAACAGTGAAAGGTTTCCCCTCTGAAGACCAGTTTGGAATAGGATTTTAAAGGTGAAGGCAGTAAATAGTGCAAATCATTTCACAACATTCAATGCCTGCTAAACATCTGCAATGAAATGGGCTGCTTTGATCAAGACTTACTATAGTGTTCTGCAATTGTTTTCAGCATGCTGGGTGCTGAAAATATATTTAAAAGCTAATTTTAAATGACTGTTTAAAAAAATTGAGCTTCATGCTATTTTCCTTCAAACAAAATGAGTAATGAATATTCAGCCATAGAAAGTGCCACACCCTTCATTTGGAACTATTTTACTGTCATGCAATCCCTCGCTTACAAAAAAAACTTGCATTAAAATTAGCATGTAAGGCAGCAAACACGTGTCACCCACAGTGAACATGAGAGAATACCACTGTTGGTACAGCAATGTGGTTTCCAAACCAAAAGTGAAGGTTGCCTTCAGATCATCTAGGATTAGACAAAAGTTTTTTCTTTATTTTCATAAAATGCATAATGAACTGAGGAAAGTGGTGATGAATGCTGCTCTTTCCTTCCCCACCCTGCATATTTAATGTGAATAAGTGGGATATTAAATTCACTAAGTATCAATTCTCTAGCTGTAAAATGGTAATTTTTCATATTTTGCATGGACTCATCCAACTTCAATCTTAGTCTATCCTTGGCCATGCAAAAGGCATTCTTGCCTTGACTCTAATGGGACATCCAGTCATCCCGTGTGCACCAGTGGTTACTAAGGGTAGGAAGACATCAGTAACACAACTAAATCATTTTGCTTGATTTAATAGAAAGTGAAGAATGTTTAGTCATGTGAAAGGCATGCTTTTGAAGTTGGTCATAGCATGCTGAAAGCAAATGCCCTGATAATGGTGGTCAAACGCCATGGTGACTTTTTAAAAAAAAGTTGATTCTTTTCAGTAGAGAGAGGGGTCTTTCACTAGATACCCAATTTGGGTAATTGTGGAACTGGTTTCTGGAGGATTCACGTACAAAGTTACATGGTCTTTGCCCATTTACATTACTTAACTATTTAATACTTTGAGCAGTTTAGTACTTGCAACCAATTATTAGTGGATATGAAAATCTGATTTTTTCTCCCTAATATTTAATGGCTAAATAAATAAATGATCAGAAATGATTAAAGTTGCAGATATCAAATATTCTGACATATCAGATACTTTCCTGATGTCAGGCTATCAATGTTGTCTGACCATTTCAGATATTTAGATCTTTAAAAAAGAAATAAACATATTAGAATCCAGTAGGAGAGACTAGTGAGTTTGTTTCATCTCAGATGAGATGAAAATGTGAGCTTTGCTGAAGCTTGTTTTAATCTTGGAATATTTTTCCTGACATGACAAAATAAGCTACTGAAGGTAACAATGAGCCTAAATTTTCAAAAACCATTAGAGATCCCTAGGTATTGCTTTGGATAATTGTTAGCTCAAAAGTTCAAACCATCACTGGAAAACAAAAAAATAAGTAGTGTTTGAGCACCCAGGTTTGTTTGATAATGGAGTGAATTGCATTGAGTATACAGTTGGCTTTCTTGCTCCTCCCTTGTTTTGACACTGAAGTGTGGTGAATGTAAATTGACTTCTTGTAATGAAAGCCAGTGATCCTAATATTACTAGTTTGGAATTGGAGGACTTGTTTGAATATCTTTTTATTGGTTATCATGAGCCTTGCCAATTTCTGCTCCTTTATTAGCCTTTAGGTTTGTTGCAGAAAATTGGTGTTTCCTTTTTTTTAAACCAAGTTTTGTAAATTGGCCCCAAACTATCTCAAGGGACAGTGGTGGCAAGGGAAAACAAATAGAATAAATGGATGGCATATTAGTGGAACATTAGCTTAGTTGTTACTGTATTAACAATCTAGAAACCCAAACCATCAGTAATGATGACCATGTAATTTAGCAGATTGTCGTATAAACTGACCTGGCTCACTAACTTAGTGAAGGAACTAATACTGTCCTTGTATATAGTCTTTGCCTATATATGACTTCAGATCTATAATAATGTGGTTGATTTTTAACTGCCCTCTATTGGCTTGTTAAGCCATTTCAGGGATGGATGATAAATGGAGTGTCACCCACATCTGAAAAGATTTTTTTAAAAAAGTTGGAATAAAATTTAAGAGGTAGAATGCAGAGAGAGTGGTGAAAAAGTATAGTAGATTCAAGGTGTTAATATGTAAAATTATTTCAATTGTGGCTACTCGTGCTTATTACAATATTATTTCAGTCACAGTGTATAAACTGAAACAAAATTGATTAATAGATGGGAGTTTTGGATTGACCTAAGGGTTAATGATCCTTAGAATAGCTAGTTAGATGTTAATCTTTCCATTCTTTCTTACACCAGAATTTTAAATGTATGTTGGGAACTAGCCTAATTATTTTACAGCTGTCACTTTTTTTTTGCAGTGCAATAAATTAAATGCAAAACTTGGGTCTAATCCTATGGTTTGTAGAATACCAAGCCTGTTTGTGAGTACAGCTCCAGCAAAGCAATCTGTTCAGGAAATACCATGGAATGTGTAAGAAATTGGCTACACCAGTGAGTATAAAGACACTTTGGCATTTTGGTGTTGAAGAGGAAGGTAACTGAGACTTTTCACAAGAGGTATATAAGTTCTCAGCTGTAGGTCTCTCCACAAGGACAGGATCACAGTGCTCATTGTACACAGGCTCAGTAGAGTCATGCGGGATTTATTTACACAAGTGATATTAGCCTTAAGGTAAAGTCAATCCAATTGTTACTTGAATATTCAGATTTCTAAGGGGCTGGGTACTGCCTCTCATGAACAAAAAATAAAATTAATTGTCCACGCTGGCAAAAAAAAACTACAGAGACATCATGCATATACCAAAACTTGAATCAGACCTCTTGCTGAATCTTTTTTTGCTTATTTCATAAGTGGGACATCTGGCTTCATTTAGATGAGAAAACAGAAGCTCCAAGAGTTTAAGAAATTGAAGTTCTAAACTCTGCTCTACTTTTTGATTTTGGCCACTTTTTTTCAACTGCCTTCTTCAGCAGAACGTATGTCAGATTTTAATTTTACAAACTCCTTTGCCACCTCGTCATTGTTTCTTTGTGAAAGTATCCTGAGGACAGTTAGTCCTGTCTCATCCATATGAATTCTGCGGCCAAGTGGTAACCAGCAAGCGCAGCTTCCCTTCTGAATGATGTCACGTAGCTGCATCACAGCGATGCCAACACTTCGATCTTCTCGGGCAAAACAGTAATCCTTCACGCAAATCTGGAGTTCATAACATTCTGGGCCGTCCTCAGCGCTCAAGGTGCTGTGTTTAAAAAGAAATGAAGCAAATTAAGTTGATAGTATACCTACAAAACTAATCTAGCCCCAACTCTAGTATGGCAACTAATAATTTATTTGCCCTAACCATTTTGTCTACTGTTAGATGCAATAACTCAGTAAGGAAGAAGTTGACAATTTAGAATAAATTGACTTAAAATAGTTGCAGCATACAGACCTGATGCAGTAAGAGGGTTTACAAGGGAAATACAGTTGATGTGGCATACATGGACTTCTAAAAGGTGTTTGATATAGTCCCACATAATAGGCTTGTCAGTGTAGTTGAAGCCCATGGTGTAAAAAAGGACACTGGTAGCATGGATATGACATTGGGTGACAGAAAATAAAGTAGTGGTGAATGGTGGCTTCTCAGATTAGAGAAAGATAGAGTAATGTTGCCCAGGTGTCAGTCATAGGATCACAGCTTTTATTAACATTACATATAAATGACCCAAAGGCACAATTTCAAAATTTGCAGATGCTGCAAAACTTGGAAGCATTATGAATTGAGTGATAGACTTCAAGAAAGCAAAGGCAGGCTGATAGAATGGGTGGACATGTGACATGTGACATGAAATTTAATGCAGAGAAGTGTGAAATGTTGCACTTTGGTAGCAAGAATGAAGAGAGGCAATACAATCTAAAGAGTACAGTTCTAAAGGGAGTGCAGGGAGAGAGAATGGGGGTATATGGGCAAAAATCATTGAAGGTGGCAGGGCAAATTGAGACAGTAGTTAAAAAGGCATATGGGAACCTGGGCTTATAAAGGCATTGAGTACTAAAGCAAGGAACTTGTGGTGAGCTGTTATAAACACTAGTGACCTCAACTGCAGAGGTATGCCCAATACTGGGCAATGCAGCTTTAGGAAGGATGTGAAGGCATTAGAGAGGGTGCAGAATAGATTTGAGTGTGGTTCTGGGGTGAGGGACTTCAGTTACATGGATAGATTGAGGATATTTGATAGAGATGTTCAAAATCATGTGGGGTCTAGACAGGATTGATGGGGAGAAATTGATCCTTTGATCCTGTTGGTAGGAGGCAAAAGAAGAAACAGCAGCATGAAGAAAAATGTTCACAGTGAGTGGTTAGGATCTAGAATTCAGTGAGCGCTGGAGGCAGATTCAGATGTGGCTTTCCAAAGGGAATTGGAAAAGCACCTGAAGAGAGGAAATGCTAGGCTATGGCCAAAGGGTGGAGGAGTGAGATTATTCTGTTGGTCCTGTAGAGAACCAGCATGGGGACATGGGACTAAATGACATCCATCCTGTTGTAATTGTTCTGTGATAACAGCAGCTGTTTTAATTCAAAAAGAGCTGAAGGTGATTACTATTAATTAGCAGCTCTGCCCTTTTCCCATCTGTGGGGAGGTGATAGCATTGTGGTATTGTCACCAGACTAGTAATATAGAGACCTAGGGTAGTGCTCTAGGGACCCGTTTCGAATTCCGCCACGGCAGATGCTCTAACACTGTTGTAAGACACCTATCTGGTTCACTAATGTCTTATAGAGAAGGAAATCTGTTATCCTTACCTGGTCTGGCCTACGCATGACTCCAGACCCACAGCGATGTGACTGACTCTTAAAATGCCATCTGACTCAAGCCACTCACTTGTAACAAACTGCTACAAAGTCATAAATGAATGAAATTGGATGGACCACCTGACATTGACCTAGGCACCGGAAATCGACAATGGCAATCTCAGCCCTGTCGACTCCTTACTAACATCTGGGGGCTAGTGCCAAAATTGGGAGAGCTGTCACATAGACTAGTCAAGCAACAACCTGACAGAATCATCCTAATGGAATCATATATTATAAATAATGTCTCAGACATCACCATCACCTGGGTATATCCTGTCCCACTGGCAGGACAGGTCCAGCAGAGGTGGTGGCACTGTGGTATATTGTCAGGAGGGAGTCCCCCTGGGAGTTCTTAGCATCGACTTCAGACTCCATGAAGTCTCATGGCACCAGGTCAAACATGATCAAGGAAACTTGTGAAGATATAACACATGCTGTTTGGCACGCAAGTAGTCCTAAGCAGCAAGTGATGGGGCTAAGCGATCCCATAACCAATGGATCAGATCTAAGCTCTGCAGTCCTATCACATCCAGTCATGAATGATGGTGGACAATTAAACAACTCAGTGGAGGAGGAGGCTCCACAAGTATCCCCAACCTCAATGATGATGAAGGAACCCAACAAATCAGTGCAAAAGATAAGGCTAAGGCTGAAGTATTTGCTACAATCTTCAGACAGAAGGACCCACTGGATGATCCATCTCGGCCTCCTCTGGAGGTTCCCAGCATTACAAATGCCAGTTTCAGCCAATTCAATTCACTCCACGTGATATCAAGAAACAGCTGAGACACTGGATGCTGAAAAGGCTATGGGCCCTGACAATATTCCGACAGTACTGAAGACTTGTGCTCCAGAACTTGCCGTGTCCCTAGCCAAGCTGTTCCAGTACAGCTACAACACTGGCATCTACCCGGCTGGGAAAATTGCCCAGGTATGTCCTGTACACAAAAAGGCTAAATCCAACCCAGCCAATTACTGTGCCATCAGTCTACTCTCCATCATCAGTAAAATAATGGAAGGGGGGGTCATCAACAGTGCTATTAAGCGGCACTTGCTTAGCAATAACCTGCTCACTGACGCCCAATTTGGGTTCTGCCAGGGCCACTCAGCTCCAGACCTCATTACAGCCTTTGTTCAAACATGGACAAAAGATCTGAACTTGTGAGGTGAGAGTGACTGCCCTTGACATCAAGGACGCATTTGACCAAGTGTGGCATCAAGGAGCCCTAGAAAAAATGGAGTCAATGGGAATCAGGGGGAAAACACTCTGTTTGGAGTCATACCTAGCACAAAGGAAGATGGTTGTGGTTGTTGGTCAGTTATCTTAGCTCCAGGGCATCACTGCAGGAGTTCCTCAGGGTAGTGTCCTGGGACCAACCATCTTCAGCTGTTTCATCAATGACTTTCCTTCCATCATAAGATCTGAAGTTGGGATGTTTGTTGATGATTGCACAATGTTCAGCACCATTCATGACTCCTCAAATACTGAAGCAGTCCATGTCCAAATGCAGCAAAACCTGGACAATATCCAGGCTTGGGCTGACAAGGGTCAAGTAACATTCACGCCACACAAGTGTCATGCAATGACCATCTCCAACGAGAGAATCCAACCATCGTCCCTTGACGTTTAATGGCATTACCATTACTGAATCCCCCACTAGCAACATCCTGGGGGTTACCATCGACCAGAAACTGAACTGGACTAGCCATATAAATACTGTGGCTATAAGAGCAGGTCAGAGGCTAGGAATCGTGCGACAAGTAACTCACCTCCTGACTCCCCAAAACCTGTCCACCATCTACAAGGCACAGGTCAGGAGTGTGATGGAATACTCCCCACTTGCCTGGATGAGTGCAGCTCCCACAACACTCAAGAAATTTGACACCATCCAGGACAAAGCAGCCCACTTGGTTGGCAGCACATCCACAAACATTCACCCCCTCCACCACTGCGCCAGCAGTGTGTACCATCTACAAGATGCACTGCAGGAATTCACCAAGGCTCCTTTGACAGACAGCACCTTCAAAACCCATGACCACTATCATTGAGAAGGACAAAGGCAGCAGATAGATGGGAACACTGCCACCTGGAAGTTCCCCTCCAAGCCACTCACCATCCTGGCTTGGAAATATATTGCTGTTCCATCATTGTTTGCTGGATCAAAATCATGGAACTCCCTAATAGCACTGTGGACTCCCTACACCACATGGACTGCAGCGGTTCAAGAGGGCAGCTCACCACCACCTTCTCAAGGGCAACTAGGGATGGGCAATAAATGCTGGCCGAGCCAGCGAAGCCCACATCCCGTGAATGAATTAAAAGAATTAAATTAAATTCCCATATTAATAAAATTTAAAGCTGCAGGAGGTTATAGCTACACTGCTGTTATTAATCTTTGTATGAATGCTAACATTTTAATAAGCAAAATGTTAATGATGGATTAATGTAGAAAAATGTTAAGTTAAACAAGTTATTAAATGTTTGGTACACAAATGGGGGGAAAAAAGATCAGAAGAAGAACAATTCTCCTTCTCAACATTACAAATATGAGTAAATTATACTTGTAATACCAACTATAATACGTTAACACACTTTCAATGCTTGAATCATTAAAAATGTCAGCATGTGGAATATTTAGCTCAGTCCACTTCAACTGAGAGGTTCAATCGCCTCATCCCAAGCACATTAAAACAGGATGATTTCTGTTAGAATACAAAATTAGAGCTCATGAAAGTGGGGGTGATTTCATTTATTCTGTTGTGGGATGTGGGTGTTGCTGGGCTGGCCAACATTTATTGCCCATCACTAATTCACCTTGAAGGTGGTGGTGAGACACCTTCTTGCACCGCTGCAGTTCGTGTTGTTGGAACACCACGGTGGTGTTAACAAGGGAATTTCAGGGCTTTGTGTCCAGTGATAGTGAAGGAATGCCGATATAGTTCCAAATCAGGGCAGTGTGTGACTTGGAGGGGAACTTGCAGATGATGGTGTTCCCACATGGGTCTGGAAGGTGCTGTGGAAGGAGCCTTGGCGAGTTGCTGGAGTGCACCTGTACATGGTACACACTGCTGCCATTGTGTGGCGGTGGTGTAGGGGATAAACGTTTAAGGTGATGGATAGGGTGCCAATTAAGTGGGCAACTTTGTGCTAGATAGTGTCAAGTTTCTTGTGTTGTTGGAGCTGCACTCATCCAGGCAAGTGGAGAATATTCCATCACACTCACTCCTGACTTGTGCCTTGTAGATGGTAGACAGGCTTTGGGGAGTCAGGAGGAGAGTTACCCGCTACAGGATTCCTAGCCTCTGAGCTGCTCTCGTAGCCACTGTATTTATGCAGCTGGCAGTACTTTTTCCTATTTTATTTTTAAATGTCTGTAATGAAATTGGCAGGCAAGTGCTGTAGCAGGTCCTGTTCAGTGTCTGGTCAATCGTAACCCCTAGAATGTTGTTAGTGGGGATTCAGTGATGGTACTGCCATTGAATGTCAAATGGAGATGGTTATATTCTCTCTGGAGATGGTCATTGCTTGGAATTGTGTGTTGCAAATGTTACTTGCCACTTATCAGCCCAAGCCTGAATGCTGCCCAGGTTTTGCTGTATATGGACATGGACTGTTTCAGAATCTGAGTCGCGAATGGTGCTGAACATTGTTCACTGATGATTGCACATCCCTGCTTCTTACCTTTATGATGGAAGGAAGGTCATTGATGAAACAGCTGAAGATGGTTGGGCCTAGGATACTATCCTGAGGAACTCCTGCAGTGATGTCCTGGGAATGAGATGATTTGACCTCCAACAATCACAACCATCTATCTTTATGCTAGTTATAACTTCAACCAGTGAAGCTTTTTTTTTTCCCAAACCCAATTGACTCCAGTTTTGCTCGGGCTTCTTGATGCCACAAGTGGTCAAATACTGCCTTGATGGCAAGGGCAGTCACCGTCACCTCAAGTTCAGTTCTTTTGTCCAGGATTTGACCAAGGCTGTACTGAGGTCAGGAGCTGGAATCCAAACTGAGTATCAGTGAGCAGGTTATTGCTGAGTAAGCACTTGTTGCTAGCAGTGTCAATGACCCCTTCCATCATTTTTGATCGAGAGTAGACTGATGGGCTACAATTAACTGGATTGGATTTCTCCTGCTTTTTGTGGACAGGACATGGCTGGGAAATTTTCCACATTGCTGGGTAGATGCCAGTGTTGGTAGAACAGCTTGGCTATGGACATGGTTAGCTCTGGAGCACAAGTCTTCAGTACTATTGCTGGGATATTATCAGGGTTTTTACAGTATTCAGTGCCTTCAGTAGATAGCATGTGGAGTATATAGAATTGGCTGAAGACTGGCATCCATGATCCTGAGGACCTTAGGAGGACACAGATTAATCATCTATTCAACACTTCTGGCTAAAGATGTTTGCAAACCCTTGTCTCTTGCTCTGATGCGCTGGGCGCCCCCATCATTGAGGATGGGGATATTTGTGGAGTCCTCCAGCTAGTTGTTTAATTGTTCACCACCATTCGTGACTGGATGTGGCAGGACTGCAGAGCTTGGATCTGAACTGTTGGTTGTAGGATCGCTTAGCTCTGTCTATCGCATGTCGCTTTCGTTTGGCATGCAAGCATTCCTGTATTGTAGCTTCACAGATTTGTCATCTCATTTAGGTAAGCCCCCTGCATTCTTCTTCAGCATGGATTGAGAATTGTTTAATGGACAGAAAGCAACGTGAATAAATGGATCATTTTCAGGTTGGCAGGCTGTAACTAGAGGGATATTGCAAGAATCAATTCTTGGATCTCAGCTATTTAAATCCATATAATTGAATAAGATGAGGGAACCGAGTATAATCTATTGAAATTTGCAGATGATACAAAGGTGTGAAAGTAAGCTGTAAGAAGGATGCAGAGCAGCTGAAAAATGACTCACAGGTTAAGTGTGTGGACAGGAATCTGATGAAATGCATGGAGAAATGCAAAGTTATCCACTTTGGCAGGAAAATAGAAAATCTTAACTTTTTACATTAAGACTGGGGAATATTGGTATTTGGAACGATCTGGGTGTCTTGAAAATGAATCACAAAGTTAACATGCAGATACAGCAAGCAATCAGGAAAGTAAATGGTATTTTAGCCGTCAACCTTATTGCAATTCCATAGGGCTTTGGTAAGACCATTGTGTGCAGTTTTGGTCCTCTTACCCAAGGAGAGACATGAACCTGGGAAATGGGGGTGGAGTCTTTACAGAAAGCAGAATAGGGAAAAAAACAATAAATCAGTTAGCTGGAAGAAGCAGTGGGCCTGATGTGTGAAGTTCAGCAAGGGCAGGGAAGTGTTAGAGAAATGGAAGTGCAAATTTGAATTGAGGTTAATAAATTTTTCCCAGTCAGAACAAGGGCATGAAGCAGTGCCAACAGTTGTAAATCTAATGGAGGAAGAGGTGGTGGCGTGGGTAGGCTGAACAGTACTGGAAATGAATGTTTCACGTATCATGCTAAAGGATGTGCATAGCTGAGACTGATGTAATCTCCCATATTGAGGCCTTTTATCTGGAGTAAGTAGAGGTAAATGAGAAGTTTTTTTCAAAGGTAAGAACAAATTCAGTAAAAGCAATAAGGAAAGAGGCATTATGAATGGAGAAATATCCCGGATGACAAGAGAAGAGTCAGAAGTGGATCATGCTGAACTAATCTGACCACTGTTTAAGGGAAGATGCTTCTGGAGAGAGATGGATATGCAGAGGCACTGTATGCCCATGGTGAAAATGAGATGATGGGGGCTGTAGAAAGTGGTAGAGGGCATCAGAGGAGTCCTGGAATTGGGGAAAGGATAGAATCTAGATAAGTCCAGAGGGAGAGGAACAGACTGAAATTGTAAGCAAATAGGTTCAAGGCAGCGGTTGGGAGAGGGAGAAGCTCTCCAGAAAAGATTAAATTGGTAACAGCCGGAGAAATTCTGATTCTTTATTCAGGACTAGGGTCATGAAAGGGGCCATCAGATAGTTTGTGTTCAGCTTCAGCCAGAGGTCCTCCTGCCTTACAACAGCACCTTGGTTGTCGGCAGTTTTGATTATAACAAGATGGGGAATGGGAGAGCAGAAAGTTGCAATTTTGGATTGGAACATGGGGGCTGCTTTTGTGACAGCTAACTCTTGAGATGGGACAAGGCCAAGAGTAGGGATGCAGGAAGATTAGAGAGGGTAAATAATTGAGGACCAAAGCAAAATGATATTAACATGATAGAGCGCAAAAAAAAAATAGAATTAAGCATCAGTAAAATGTGAGGTGATACATTTTGGTATTTAAAAGTAATTAACCTAATGTGATGTTGAAGAGTAGAGGGATTTGTGGTTCAGGCTTACAAAACATTAAAATCAGCACTTTAGTGCTAAAATATTAATGGAATACCAGCTTTAATGGCAAGAGATAAAGAATTTAAAAGCTGCAATGCAATGATAAATCTATATAAAACCTCATTAAGACCACAGTTGAAGATGTACTTGCAGTTTTAGGATTAGGAAGGATGTTGGCACAATAGAGAAAGTGAGTGCAGAGTCAATCGGAATATTGTCAGGTATGAAGAAATAAAGATACAGTTCTTACAAAATTGGGCCTGTTGTTTTTAGAACCAAGGAGATTATGGGGTGATTTGATAAAGGTGTTTAAAATTATATAGAGATGGAACAGCAAACAAAGAAACAGACACTTTTTAGCGTTTGAGGGGGTGTAGAATGAAGGGACATGCTATAAGGCTAATTGTAAAAGATTTAAGACAGGGCAGGAGAAACCTATTTCCACAGGGAAGGTTGTGAGGCTGTGGACTAATGTAGTGCCTGAAGCAGAGACCATGCCAACCTTTTAGGAAGAGGTTAGATAGGTGAATGAAGGGCATAGGAATAAAATTGGCATGAGATTAGGACTATTGCTCGTATGAAGGACAAACACCGACATGGATCGATGGGGCCAAAGGCTTGTTTGTGCATTGATCTGTAAGTGTTATGTATGTGTCCCTTAAAATTGCCCAGTGGTGAAATTTACTGCTCTCATGACCAATGAGTTCCCTATTTTGGTTAAAAAGTTCACCTGAAAGATGCAAGTGATTGTACAACTGGGATAATCCCAGAAAATTAGAACATTACCACTGGGCTGCTACTTAACCATTTTGAAATGACATACAGCAGTACACACAAAAATTGGCACCACTGACTTTCTGCCTCAGGTGGTGGACTGTTGTTGCACTAACTAAATCAACAAGTTATGAAGTAAGCATTTTATAAATAGAGATCAAAAAGATACATACAATTGAAAAGTTTCGTTGAATTTTGGAGCCCAGCTATTGTTTTTGGATTTGGTGGCAAACCTCCTCTTCTTGTCACTAAGATGAGGCCCAATCATATTAACTTCAACAAATGGACGGAAGATACCAGTTGTTTGCCACTTTAGATCATTGGCAGCCACAACTACAAAGAAAGGGAAAGAAAACCATCAGAGACTTAATTGTAGATTTAAATACAGTTTCTTTGTGCTCCAATTTTGGAGGATTAACATGCAATTTCGATCCAGAGGTCACGGCTCTGCCACAATACAGGATTCTATTCCTAGTCCATGGTGTAACTACATCAAGAATGCAATTATATCTAATGATGCAGCAGATTACTTAATTCATTTATTATCACAAATATAGAGCAGCATTATTTCTGAACTATGGAAGTGTACATTCTATACCCCTAAATTTGGTTTAAAAATCAACTGGAAAAATGTGCTATATTGATTTTTAAAAATTATTTCTAATGAGCGTGGAGCGTGCTCGTGGCTGCCTTGGACATTAATTGGATATTCATGAATAGCTGTTTAAAATGTACACTTAAGCCGCAGTACAAAATGTATAGTACATAAGTTATAAAAACAAAAAAATGCTGGAAATATTCTGCAGGTCAGGCAGTATCTGTGGAGAGAGAAACAGTTCATGTTTTAGGTTGATGACCTTTCACTAAAACTGAGGGGAAAAGTTAGGGATGCAATAGGTCACCCCTTGCTCAAAACCCATCACATCTCTAACTTTTCCCAGTTCTGATGAAAGGTAATCGACCTGAAACGTTAACTGTTTATCTCTCTGCAAATGCTGCCTGACCTGTCGTGTTTACAGCATTTTCTGTTACTGCAGATGCTGGAATTCTGAAATATTCTGTTTTTCTAATGAGTACAAGTTACTTTGGCTTTCAGCAAGTCAGCGTTCCCATGGCCTAAATACGAGTGAGGCAAAAGGGAAGGAGGAACTTAAAACACTCACAATCACTAAGGAAATGGTACTGGGAAAACTATTAGAATTAAAGATTGACAAGTCCCCTGGAAGTGATGGCTTTCATCCTAATGTCTTAAAAGAAGTGGCTGCAGAGATAGTAGATGCATCTTCTTAAATTCCCTAGATTCTGGAAAGGTCCCAGTGGATTGGAAAATTGAAAATATAACACCTCCATTCAAGAAGAGAGGGATGCAGAAAGCAGGATACTAGGCCAGTTAGCCTAATGTCTGTCATAGAGAAAATGCTAGAATCCATTATTAAGGAGGCAAGAGAAGGACATTAAAAAAAAAATCATAATACAATCAGGCAGAGTCAACATGGTTTTATGAAAGAGAAATCATGCTAGCGTAATTTATTAGATTTCTTTGAGGAAATAACAGACAAGGTGTATAAAGGGGAACCTGTAGATGTGGTATATGTGGATTTCCAAAATGCATTCAACAAGGTGCCATATCAAAGGTTACTAATTAAATTAAGAGCTCATGGTGTAGGGGTAACATATTAGCATGGATAGAGGATTGGTTCGCTAACAGGAAACAGTAGGGATAAATGGATTATTTTCAGGTTGGCAAGCTGTTATTAGTGGAGTGCCACAGGGATCAGTGCTGCAGCCTCAACTATTTACAATCTATATCAATGACTTGGGTGGGGGTGCTGAAGGTATAGTAGCTAAATTTGCTGATGACACAAAGATAGGTAGGAAAGAAAGTTGTCAAGAGGACATAGCCTAAGTCCCTCTGTAGACTTTGAGTGGGAAAAAAAATGGCAGATGGAGTATAATGTAAACTTGTCTACTTTGGCAGGAAGAACAGGAAAGAAGAACAAAAAAGCAGTATATTGAATGGAAAGAGACTGCAAAACTCTACTGTATGGGGGATCTGGGTGTCCTGGTACATAATCACAAAAAGTTGATATTTAGGTGCAGAAAGTGATTAGGAAGGCAAACTAAATGCTGATGATTATTGCAAGGAGAATCAAGCATAAAAGTAAGAAAGTTATCCTACAGTTTGTGAAGATGGATGTTATTTCTTTTAATATTTTTGGGAATATGGTGGTATTCTGTAAAGAAGGTTGTGTGTGTGTGTGCATGTAATTAAACTGGAGGGGGGGTAGGTTAGTAAAGACAGGTTGTCTGTGGAAACAGACAGATGAAAGGTAAAGGAGCTAGATGCATGCATTTGTAATGAGAGGCTATGGTGAAGTTGAAAATGAGTGAATTGGTTGGGTTTTAAAATTTGCATTAGGTGATAGGTAAGGACTTGATTTTTCAACTGTTAAATTTCAAAGGGAGTTTAGAAGTGACAAGGGACTTTTACAACTTACAAAGGTTTCATAAGCAAAGAAGGGAAGGTTATTAAATATTATTTTACCCAAAAGTGGAGGCAATGGGAAAACATGAAAGATTTTTATATTTTGGAAAAATTGAGTTCAAAGAGGTGCTTGGAACAATGAGTCAAAGATCAAAGTGGAAAAGGATATTTAAGGAAAGATGTTTAGTTGAGTTGTGTTGGCTATGTGGGGGAGATGTCCCGAGCCAGCTCTGTGCTGAGAAAGGCTGTGAATTTAAAGCAGCCTTCCAGTTTCAAGCCAGAAAAGACTTTGTTTTCAGAAGGCAGTCTGTGTCAGAACTTCCTTCGGTTTTCATCAGCAGAGCGCAAGAGAGTGAGAAGTCATGTGGTATACTCTAAAGTAGCAGCAGCTTTTGCCTTGAGTACTATTACTGGATTTTTATGGTTAAAATCTATAGGGAAGCTGTTGCCAAGTAGTTTACTTGTGTGTTCTGACCAAGTGGTTTTTTTTGTAAGACTGTTCTAACTGTGTAATTTTAATCTTGTGTGTTTGTTTTTTAAATCAAGATTTTAATTTTAAAACCCTATAAGTGCTACTAGGATTTTGGGATCAGTAGTTTTCCCCTCGTTTTCAAAATACAGAAAAAAGTTATGATCAGTTAGACTAGTTCCCCTGTGGGATTTGACTTACTCAGCAAATAACATCGGCTATGGTTGTAACAAGTTGTACAGGACATTGGTGACGCCACATCTGGAGTAGTTGGTGCAGTTTTGGTCTCCTTACTTAAAAAATGATATAATTACATTACAAGCAGTTCAGAGGAGGTTCACTCGATTGATTCCTGGGATGAAGGGGTTATCTTTATGAGGAAAAATTGAGCAGGTTGGGCCTATACCCACTGGAGTTTAGAAGAATGAGAGATGATCGTATTGAAACATATAAGATCCTGAGGGGACTTGACAGGGTGGATACTGAGGATTTTTCTCCTGTGGAGGAGTCTAGAACCAGGAAACACAGCTTAAAAATTAAGGGTCTACCATTCAAGACTGGGCTAAGGACAATTTTCAATTTTTTTTTGAGGGTCATCAGTCCATGGAATTCTCTTCCCAAGAAAGCAGTGGAGGCTGGGTCACTGAATATGTTCAAGATTGAGTTAGATTTTTGATCAGTAAGGGAGTAGAAAGTTATGTAGGGTGGGCGGCAGCAGACAGACAGGAAAGTGGTGTTGAGGCCACATTCAGATGAGCCATGATCTTATCAAATGGCAAAGTGGGCTTGAGGGGCTGAATGGTCTGATCCTGCTCATAATTCTTTCATGCCCATTAAGAACCTAAGAAATGTCACGAATGAGAAAAGTCCATTGACTTATGAAATGCTATCCTCTTCAACTTTGCTATCATTTGTACCTTTATTTAAAATAACCCAACGTTGTAAAGACCAAATTTCTCCAGTCTTTCTCAGCTCATTCCTTTAAGACATATAATGAGTCTTTTTGCTGGTTTCTGTGCAAGTATATATTTTTGTTTTATTGTAAACTGGATTAGGCAAATTCTTAATTAATCGTAATTTGCATCCAAATTGAATTTTCCATATTAAAATGATGGCTACTATTTGGTCCATTTTACCTACGCCAGCTCTTGGAATCCAATACTGTCTGCATGGATATTCATTATTGTGTCTCAAATATTCTTGGTTTAAGGATGCCTTTTCAAATGGATTAGTGAAAATGGACTCCTCAACTAAATTATATAATGCTCATAAGATGAATGTCCAGCAGGTAAAGAATGTTTAACTAATGCTTTCAGAAAACAGGTATTTACTTAGAAATATCAGTTAGATGGGTGTGCCTGTTTCTCACTGCAGTCTGTCTATTCTTGGCAGGAGCATGAAGAGGAGGAGCCCAGGGAGAGCAGAACATTGAGAAAGTACCAAGGGAGCAGGGGGAAGAGCAGGAGATTAGGGAAACACACCACAGTGAGAGCAGAAGTGTGTGGAGGAGAGGGTAGCAGTGAGGCGAGGTGAGGACCAAAGCACACCCCTGACCACTGTTTACTTGCTTACTCTTGAACATGGCACCCTGGGATGCCAATCATGTCACCACCTGTGAACCACTGTCCTCTGTTGCTATGTGGTTTAACACACTTATGAAGATGTTATATATTAACTTATAATGTCACTGGCTGGACTGTTGGGGAACGAAACCATTAACACTCAACTAATTATTACCATCTAAACTCCTTAACAAGCTAAGTACGCCATTTTGGTATGTATAAAAAGGGAAAACTTGAGACGAGGAACCTGTAGGGGTTTTATATGCCAGAATAAAACTCTGAAAAAGTTAGTCTTGGTCTTAGCTTTATTGTCAAGCAGCTATTGGAACTCTAACAGTGGTAGCAGAGGATGGTTGCTGCTTGTAAGTAAAAGATTAGAAACTAAACTTTCTTCAGACAAAAGACTATTTGGAATCAACTTTGAGAAGAGTGGTTTGGAGTCACTCAAACAAAAATGGCTGAATCAAAATGTAGAGTGTTGTGGTAAGATTACCCACCGATTTGTTTTCTGAGTGTCAACCATATGAACAATGGAAGAATGAAGTAACCATGTCCACATGGCTACTATATCCTTGCCGAAGGAAAAACAGGGAATGACCTTGGCACTTTGCATCTTATTTTGCTTTCAAACAGTAGAGAAAGTATTTTCAGAGTTGGAGCCTGAGCATTTGGATACGGATGAAGGTTTGGAGAAACTACAGATTTTATGGATAAGATTTATCAAAAGGATGACTTAAGTGCCTATGAGGCATGGTCAGATTTTGACAAAATCAAAGTTGGAGGATAGTTCCATAGAAGATTACATAATAGAACTCAGTAGACTATATGCAAGATTGGGGAATTTCTAGATAGATTTTTTGCAATCAGTGCTGGTACTTAAGTTACTAGACTGTGCCAAAGTATCGAGTATGGGCACACTTCTAGGGCTGAATTTTGCCGTCGGCGAGCAGGGGGTGGGGCCCGCTTGCTGATGCGCAAAATGACGCAGGATGACGATGGGGGGGAACCCCTGACGTCACCGCGCCCCATTTAAATTTTCAGGAAGGCGGGGGCACAGCAAAATCTGCTGCGGGCCCGCTGACCTGTCAATGGCCAATTGAGGCCATTGACAGGATCATTAAAACAATTAAAGGACCTGCCCGTCCAACCTTAAGGTCGGCGGGTCGGCCAGGAGCCCCGGCGGCAAATAGAAAAAACATGAAACCTCATCCACCGGTGGGATGAGGTTTCATGTAGGGATTTAAAAAGTTGAATAAAGTTTTAATGAAATTTATTAACATGTCCCATCTCGTGTGACATTGTCACATGAGGGGGACATGTTAAGGGTTGTTTTTCTCTATTTTTAATGTTTATATAGCTGTCAGCGATCTCCCTGAGCAGCACTTAGCCTCAGGGAGATGGGCGCTCTTTCGTGCGCATGCGTGAAAGAGCGCACTCTCGCTTTTGGGGAATACCCCCGCCCGCACAGGGAGCGCATAGCGCTTCCCGCCGGGTGTCACGCTGGGCGGGCCTTAATTGGCCCGCCCACTTAAAATGGCGGCGGGGCCCACTTCTCCAGCGGGGATCAGCTCCCCGCCCGCCGGAGATTGGGTTAGGCCCACCCACCCAGTAGACAGAAAATTCTGCCCCTAGTTTTGACGGGAGTTAAATTTTTGGAAAGACGCACTGTTAGAACAGATGTCAGAAGCTCTTTTTCAAAAAAAAATCCTCTGAAAACATTCCTTTCTGGCGCAAATAGGTCATTCAGTGGTAAGACAGAAAAATGGAGGATACAATGGTAACGGGATGGCGAGATCGTCTCGAAACAGGATGCAGGCATCAGTACGGAAGGAGATTTGTAACTAGATTTGTAACTAGAAACAATGAGGACAGAAACACCTTTGACTATTATGGTAGGAGAAGCGAATTGGGAAATTATAACAAAAGAATGAACCCCAGAAATGCCCAGGGTGTGGTCAATCAGTGTTTTAGATGTAATTCAAAATACCATTATGCAATGAACTGTCCTAAACGATATAAGTGTTCGAAATTAAACGTGAGACTGAAGACTTGGAAGAAGAAAATGGAGATATTGACCAAAGAGAGGGCATTGCATCAGTTATAAGAAGTTTCAGTCTGGTGATGATTGTCTTGGTTCATGAGTCCTTCAATTGTGCGGCGTTAGATAGCGGATGTACATCTACAATCAATGGAATAGACTGATTAAAATGCTACCTGGACTCCTTAAATGACAAGGACTGGAATAAGGTTAAGAAATTTGAGAGTTTCACCAGTTTTAGATTTAGAGATGATTGTACCCTAAAATCATTGAAAAGGGTAATGATTCCCTGTAAGATAGCTGGAGTTTAATCATTTCATCAGTATGGATACAGTGTCTAGTGAAAGACTTACTGCTGAGCAGACCATCGATGAAGAAAGTGCAAATGAAGCTAGACATGGAAAATGACAAGGCCATTGTACTTGGAAAGCCTGTGGATTTGCAATTTACACAATCTGGACACTATTCTATTCCTTTAGTGAAACATAACTTTCCTACTAAGGAAATTAAAGTGCAATTAGCATCATGGGATAGGAATTTCAAAGGCAAAAAGCTAATTGTGTTAAAATTGCATTGGCAGTTTGTTCACCCTTCTTCGGTATGGAGAGTACAGTAAACTTATTGAGGAAATAAGAGGTGATATACGTAAGAAATACAGAACAACACTCTCGTGGCCCACAGTGAGTCGACCCTTAGTGAAGGATTTCAATGAAGTTGTGGTGATGGATTTAAAGGTGTGGAATAAAGAAAAGAACATTTTTTATTTTGCATGTCATAGATTTGGCCATAAGGTTTAGCCAGTTAACAATTACACAGTAAAGAAAAGGAAATAATTGTGAATCAGGTAATGAAAAAGTAGACAGGCACTGGATTAGGACCACTGGCAAAATTCCTCACTGATAATGGGGTGGAATTTGCTAACAATGCATTTCAGGATATGTGTAAAAAAAAT
Organism: Cetorhinus maximus; assembly: GCF_964194155.1. Taxonomy (NCBI): domain Eukaryota; kingdom Metazoa; phylum Chordata; class Chondrichthyes; order Lamniformes; family Cetorhinidae; genus Cetorhinus; species Cetorhinus maximus. Next base: position 99,065,848 of record NC_135891.1, on the reverse strand, counting down.
GAATATAATAGTTATGAATACAGCAGCAGAGAGCCCTTTTAGTAATGGAGTGTGTGAAAGAAAGCTGATAGATTAGGTGCTTCGTAAAATTTTTGGCAGATAGACCAAGCTGTAAATTAGCATCTGCTCTTGAAAGGGCTGTCCCTGCCAAGCATTCACTGCAGATGGCTGGGGGCAATAGTCTATATCAATTGGTTTTGGCAGAAATCCAAAAATTCCTTCAGTCCTGAGTGATCATCCCCCAGCTTGGGAAGGAACTATGATTAGCTCTACGTTTTCTGAGCATTTAAATGCACTACACACAGGTAGAAGAGCTTTCCTTAAAGCCGAAGCTTCAGAAGAATTCAGCGAGCTCTATGACCATCGGAAACTATTTTCAATCAGGGAGACGTGGTATACTATAAAAGAGAAGGACTTAATGAGTGGAAGGCCATGGAGAAGTTATAGGTAAAGATGGTTAAAATAGTCATTCTACAGCATGGGAACCAGACTACTTGGATACACTCATCAAAGTTACATGGTGTGGATTACAAATATGTGGGTCCGGAAGGGTTATAGGAAGGGACGAGGAACCATGTGCTTCTCATACCAACATGTGAAAATGTTGCATGATTGTGAGGACAAGGTTTCTGAGGTTGACAGGGTATCTAAAGATGGACACAATAATTCGGATGAATACGATGAGGCTACTTGTCCCAGAGGACAACTGCCAAAAGCTGCCACTAAAGTTATATACTTGCCAGAAGAGGCCAGCCAATGGAGGAATGCAGCGATTGTAGGTAGCGCAGGGAAGGCCACTGGAAAATATAAAACTTGTTAAATGTACGAGAGAAAGGGCAGGAGGTTAGGCTTATGGATTGGGAACATGATGTACAAAAATGGAAGGCACAGAAACGTAGTGTCAGTTCAGACAGTGGGTCTGGAAGCAAACATCTCTCTGGGAAGAGATTGCAAACTATTGAAAGGCCATCTATAAATAGGAGAGGGAGATCAGCCAGTAACAGTCTGGAGTAGGATAGAAGGCAGGATAGAGGACGTAGCTTAACAAGGTCAGGGAATATGGCACCGACTAGTAATACTACAAGGAGCAGAAGCCCATATGATTGAGAAGTATTAGTAGCTTCAACGAAATTTAGACTATAATTTAATAAAGGATGCCAAATAGTAAGAACTACATAGTTAGAAAGAATCTGGGGTATCCACAGAGGTGCCAGATAGGGGAACAACCAGCTCTGTCTCATAGATGGATATGCACGGAAAAGGTGCTTCCTGATGGGACTTATAAAACTAAAGCCAGGCTATTGGCATGAGGGTGAAGAAAAACTGGGTGATCAGGATATGAGAGTAGATTCACCTACAGCAGGAAAAGTTATTCTGAAGATCATCTTGGCTCTGTTAGCTACAAATTCTTGGATGCAAATCAGTTGATATTAAAGCTGCTTTTTTGCAGGGACACCAACTTCAAAGGCAAGTTTTTCTCCATCCACCAAAAGGCACCAAATGCAGAAGGGACACTGGAAGTTAGCATTTCTCAGTGAAGTCAGTTTTTAAAGTTGGGCCATCTTCAGTTGAAAGCAGATCCTGCAATATTTTACTGGGACCATATTGGGGCGGTAGTAGCAAATTTGAAACAGTTGTCATTAATAGGCTCAGAATGGAATTTAGGATTGGAAGTCAGGCTTCTGGTGCATTTAAATACATTGGATTAGAAACCACGCAGGTTGGAGCACACATTACTTTACATCAGCAATCCTGAAAAAAAAGTCAATCCCATTGTAATTAGTCGTGGTAGGGCCTTCCAGAAAGATACAGCGGCTTCTAAAATGGCAAAAGAGGAACTCAGAAGTCTAATTGGGCAACTCAATTGACTAGGCAAATGAATAAGGCCAGACCGTTAGTGGTGATGTTTTAGAATTGAGCACTAAAACGAATGATCCCAAGGTTGAAGAAATTATTTGAGCAAACGAAACATTGAGCGAATTAAAAATGGAGCATTGTGTTTTGAAATTCCCATCTTTGGGTGATGCTGGAAAAATGAAACTGTTTTAGTGACGCATTTTATGCAAATTCTACGTGTTGGGTTTTTGAGTGCAGGAGGATTTATAATATTTCTCATGGGGGAAAAGGTAAATGTTGCCCTTTGGCTTGGGAAGCTAAAAAGATACAAAGAGCTGTAAATGGTACATTTGCAGTGGAGGCTTTTGCTCTTGTTGAAGCAGTGGATATGGCATTCATTATATCAAAGATGCTGGCAGAAATTTTAAATAGAAAACGGTATTCCGGAATGGTACCTATCGAATGTCATAGACAATAAGTCCCTTTGGGAAAATTCACCCCACGAAGTGCATTAACAAAAAGCGATTGCGATTTGACATTGCAAACTTGAAACATATGCTAGGGAATAAAGAGGTTGTTGAAATCAAATGGATTGATAGCAACTACCAATTTTCTGATTGCTTCACGAAGAGGAGCGAGCTCCAAAAAGTTATTGGAGATTCTCGAAGAGGGTCGAATTTTCTGTTGGGAAGACAAAAATTATCTTTTTTCTGTGTGGACATTTCTACACGTTTTTTTTCTAAGATGGGGGAATAAGGGTGATTTATTGAATGAAAAATATATATTGATGTTTGTGTTAGGGAAAAATTCTTTTTTTTTTAAACGTATACTTTAGGGTTACTTTCTTCATAAGAAGAGGGGAATCTGATGTGGAAGGAAACAGTTAACTCACAAGGAGTTTAAATGTAATTATTAGCTACCAAATAGGGTACTTTAGCTTGTTATGTATAAAAAGGGAAAACAGGTGAGACAAGGAGCCTGTAGGGTTTTATGCACCAGAATAAAACTCTGTTTGAAGAAGTCGGCCTTGGTCTTTATCTTTATTGTCAAGCAGCTATTGGAAATCTAACGTGGACCTATGTCACTTTATAATGTCACCAGCTGGACTATGTATTGAGCTTTTTGAAAAGAACATTTTTGCTAAGCAAAGAACGTTGGCTTACAGCACCTACTATGTTGCATTTGTGAAGGACACAAGTTGCTTTTTATGGAGAGTCTATGGAACTCTCGGAGAAGTCACGTGATCCAGCTCCTGGGTGAAAGGATACTGGATTTAGAATAATCAGACTGCCACAGGGACAACAACCTTACCCCATCTCTCTCTCTCTTCTGAAGTCTCTCTCATCAAAGCTGAGCTGCTTGTGATTTGAAGAACCCATCAGAAGACCTAATTGCTGCAAACCGAGTTACTAAAGGAGAATTCTGAATCAACCAGCCACCACTGCAGACCTACTGCTCCACTGTGGAAAGGGACCTTTCAGCTGCAAACAAGCCTCTGGACAATCCATGATTTAATTTTCACTGACTATATTTGTGATGTAGCGAAGTTTTTAAAATCTGATACTCTGCATGTGTGTGTGTGTGTGTGTTGCATTAGTGGGTAGTTGGACATGTTTGTACATTTTTCAACCTTTTGTTCATTTCTGCTATACACAGTTAAATATATATCACATTAGCAATATCACCTCCCTTTTAAATTCCGGAGTGGGACAAAGAGAAGTCAGTTCACCCCCTGTTAACCTGGTCATAACAACACAAAACCTCAACTTTAAAAGTGGGACAAATACTTCTGTCTCTTTATTACGCTGCTTATTTCCTTGCTACTTGTTATTCATTTAGTCAAAATACTTTTTTTCTAGGCCATGAGAAATACTTTTCCCGCATAAAGTTAACCAAGACATCTCGGTTCTTGTGCAAACCCAATGTCATAATTACAGCGACCTCAACACAGGGAGGGAGCAGATGGGCTATTTATGATTTTCCAGATGTAATTTTGCCAAAAGATATTTTGTAGATCTAAATAGATGAACAAACTTCTGCTCATAATGCAAAACACCAGAAGTTAAATTTCTGCAATCTAGATTTTTTTTTTACAGTGCAAAGTCTGGCAAGTATTGTTGAACAGAATGTATAACATAATCAACATTTATTATACAGTATTGGCACATTTGATTAGTCTCCAAGAATATCTTCATTCTAAAGGCAACTCCCACAGCATTTGCAATATACATTTATACAAATTTCAACTGCTAAAAAATTAGCAATTGGGCTGTTACACCTTTAAGATGCTCAGAGGATGCAATTTTTAACTGTATATTTATATAATTCCATGAATGTTAAAAAGAAAATTAGAGCTTGGGTGATTCATTCTAACTAACCTTTAACTGTGATTTTGTGCTCTCCAGTTCCTGGATGTGTGAAAAGCTCTACATGGACAGACACTTCACCTACTGGATCATCCACACCAGAACCTATGAAATAGCAGATTTAAAATTTTAAATATCACTTAATGATGATAATCAACTGTATATGCAGCATTCAATGCAAGACTCACTGTGTGCGAAGTGAGCCCCGGTGAAAGGGCTTAAATTAGTAACTGGGACAGCCCAATGAGCCACATGCTTAAACTCATCCAATTGAAATACCTTTCCTCTCCAGTTGTCCCAGTGCAAGCAAAATTTCAGCCATCATCAATGCCACTGGTTGTGCTCTGGTGCGTTTGATGCAATTACAAATAACAGACACCAGCCTACATTCGAATCTGCATGGCAAATGTAATTCAGTTTGCTGGGAGTCAAATTGCAATTAAAATACTTTTAGTTAGACAATAAACGCAAGTTGGGCTTAATGGTCGAAACCAGTAATTTTGTAGAACATGCAGGAGCTTCTGCTCTCCAACAGATATATTCAAAACATGATTTCTTTTTCTCTCCTTGCAAACTGAATATATTATTTCAGAGGCAATTCCATTTCAGGGTCTTGCAAAAACCTTTCCTTTTACCCAAATTCAAAAGCCCTCCATAATTACAACTGTAACAAGCAACCCCACTACGCTGTGTTTGATTTTCTGTAGGAAGCTGCATGCTACAAAAACATGCACAAAAACTGCTCAATTTTGGTGTGTAGTACTAGATTCTTGAAAGTCCCACTTGGACATCAAGTGAACAGTTGTTTCAAGCCCAGGCATTCTAATGCTGCCATTAATGGCAACATTCTGCTCGAACGTACCCTTTTCAGGATAAACCTCCTCGCTATGGGTAAACCTAATACCCTTCCCACCATGCACTGAGTTGTGAAATCAAAGCCAGACGGCAGGCAAAAATGAAAGGAAGAAGAAATTGAAGTGAGAATACACATAGTAGACAGACAGAGCAGTTAACCTGCAAACATCTTTAGACAAACTAAGATCAGAGAAAACAGTTCAGACACTCATAGGATACTACCATTTTCAGTCAAAGGTCTGTAAAGATCAAATGACAATGTTGAGAACTATTTCACATTTTTGTTGCCTTGTTTTAAGTCACTATTATTGATTTGTTCATGTGGCGTGTTAGACGTATTATTAATAGAATGTTGCAACCAAGCATTCTTTTCGTATTGTTATGGACATTCATAAGACTCAACAAATTAATAGATCACCTGTTCTCCAAATGTATTCAATTAAATAGGTATTTTATCCAGAATCACGTCATAATCCCACAAAAATGGGGAGACTGATATGTTACATAATACTTTCAAAATAAGATTTAGGGGCAGCATTTTCCGGTTGGCGAGCAGGGGTGGGGTCTGCTCGCTGACATGTAAAATGACATGGGGTGATGTCGGGTGTGTGTCCTGACATCACCCCGCGTCATTTAGATTTTCAGTTCGGCGGGTATGCAGCTGAGTCGGCTGTGCGCCCACTGACCTGTCAATGGCCTATTGAGGCCAATAAAAAAGTAATTAAAATGATTAATGGACCTGCCCGTCCAACCTTAAGGCTGGCGGGCAGGCGAAGAGCCCAGGTGGCCTTCCGAAAAAGCATGAAACCTCATCCACGGGCGGGATGAGGTTTCATGAGGGGTTTAAAATGTTTGGAAAATTTTTAAATGAAAGTGATGAACATATCCCAGCTCATGTGACAGTGTCACATGTGGGGACATGTCAGGAAAATTTTTTCTTACCTTTTAATAAATTTTTTAAAAGTTCAACTGATCTCCCTGAGGCAGCACTTTGCCTCAGGTAGATCTGTGTGCTCTTCCACGCGAAAGAGTGCACAGACCTGCTTGGAATCCCCACCACCGCACAGGAAGTGCACAGCATTTCCGGGCGGACGTCACACTAAGGCCCGCCCACGTAAAATGGCAGCCCGCCCCCAAATGGGGGCGCCGATCGGGAACCTGCCCGCTCACACTCGTGCCCGCTCCTGCATAACCCCCCCCAACAGGGGGCAAATGCTGCCCTAGGAGAAGTTTGGGAACAAAGATTGTGGATAGACTTTCTTAGGTGTTGAAAATGAACACCAATATTTCAGATTATGGGGTAATTCAATAAATATTTTCCAGTATATCAAACCATTATGATATCAACTAGAAAACCAACTTCTATGCAAAATGTGTTGAATGATCATTATTATACATACATATTAAACAAAAATCCTCTTGATTATCAACCATCTACAATCCTTGTTTCACTTGGTAAATCTGGGATCATCTTATCTGTATTTAGCCAGGTTTAAGAATATTTTTTAATTACAATTTCTTCAGATTTGAATTAGAAAATTAATTGGGAACTATGAAATTATTGCAAAAATAAAACTTTAAAAGTCAATCTGTTAGTTTTTATTCATAGAACAAATTCTGTTTTCCATATTACCCCCCTTAGCTGATATCTGCAAAAACAAATTCTAACACTAAATTCATTGTAAAATTTCCTTGTAAAGATCAGCTTTTAAACCTTGTCATCTGACCTTTAAACACATTACAATTTAGGACAAAAGAATACATTGTGCATTGAGACATTACAGTATGATTTTGTCACATGTAAACAAATGGCATACTAAGCATCATTATCTCTAATAAAATTTTGCATTACTTTAGTTATGTCCCAACATATTCATCTCAGAAATTAAATAATTAAATGAAATACATACTAGTTACAATCTATGATATTCCCAGTGATCTTAGAGTTTGACTGTAGAGAAATTTCAAAAGTAGGTTTTGATTCAAGACATTGAACAACGTGTAAATTGTGATCACACTCAGCATATATATCAATATTGATATTGAGATGCACTGTACACTATATATAATGTATAGTCGCTACATCTTTCCAAAAAAAAATGCTCATCTTAAATGTTGGGGAAACTTCTAATGATCTGTCCCAAAGTGTCAAAGCCATTAACCTTGTACAATATGGTATGCTGTGTACAAGTATCACTTACATTTCTTATACCTACATCAGCTTCAGATGAGCTGTCAATTTAATGGCAGTTAATGCGGAATCTTGGGCAGCCTTGATGTTTGCAAATTAACAGAACAACAGCGCTATAGAAACTGGCCAAAGTCATTCCACATTTAAATCCAAGAAAGGAATCATTTATCCTATTAATTATCAAAGTCACAAATGGCATCAAAACGATTGTGATCCTAGTAATCCTCATTCTTCTCAACCTGTTGTCTGTTTTTGGTATAGCTGACCACACCATCCTCCTCCAATGCCTCTCCTCCATCATCCAGCAACATGTGACTTCCCTCGTTTGGTTCCATTCCTACCTCTCCAGTTGTTGCCTGAGAATCACATGCTTATCTTCCTGCTTCCATAAGGATCTATCCTTGTCCCTGACTATTTCTCATCTACATCAGCTCAGAATGTACATTAATGACACCCAGGGTGGAATCGTCTGGTCCCCTTGGTGGTGGGTGTCATGTCGGGTGGTGGGGGAATAATTTGACGTGAAAGGCAGAAATCAGTTTCACGTTGGTGTGAAAACACAGTGGGATCATCTGATGGAGTCTGCCATGGCAGAACACGAATCCTGCTAGAGGCTGGCATGAACCCGCTTTGCATCCCAGGAAAACACACCAGCCCAGAACACGTCTGGACAAGCAAGATGTGCAGAAGTCGGGACACATCTTTAGGGCCTTGCTCAAATTGTGGACATCCGAAGAGATGATGATGCTGGAGCCCTAGAGCTACTGGTCCCTGGAAGAACACGTACATCGCAGTCTGGGTGGATTCTCGTGGACATGGCTCCATCGTGAAACAGCTCTCAGACAGTGGGAGGTCTCTGTTGATGCTTCAGGTCTGCTCTGGAACACCATGGTCTTGGCCATGGGCTGCTATGGGTGATCGGCAAGGCAGGGAGGTACAGAAAGAAATGAAGGTCTAGCTGTGAGTGGCTTTCCTTACCTGGTCTAGCCTACACGTGACCCCAGACCACATAACAATGTGGTTGACTCTTAAGCGGCCTAGCAAGCTACTCAGTTCTCAAGGGGCAATTAGGGATGGGCAACAAATGCTGACCTTTCCAGCAATCCCCACATGACATGAACGGATTTTTTAAAAAAAAAATCCAGATCCTAACCACTCGCTGTGTAAAAATGTTTTCTTCAAATTGCCCTGGTTCTTTTGCCATTCATTTTAAATCAATATGCCAGGTCCCTTCTGTCTATCTACTCTGTCCAGGCCCATCATAATTTTGAACACCTCCATCAAATCTCCTCTCAGCCGCCTTTTCTCTAAGGAGAACAACTCCAGCTTCTCGAATCTATCCATGTAACTGAAGTCCCTCATTCCTGGAACCATTTTCGCAAATTTTTTCTGCATTCTCTCTAATGTCTTCTCATCTTTTTCTATGTTCAAATTGTTAACTGTAGTTGGATTATTGCTATTTAGAGATGGCTCGTTTCTGCATTATGGAATACATGGAGGAAGTAGTCATTTTGTATATTATCTTAAAAGTTTGACTGGAAAGAGTCATGGACACCACAGATGATAAGCAATTAAAGATCATGAAAAATTTGCAATTTCTATGCTTTCACGATGAAACTACCATACTCATTCCAGCATGAGGTAGTAGAATATTTTCACAAATCACACAGCTCTGAAGAAAGGTCATAGGGACTCAAAACATTAACTCTGTTTTTCTCTCTCCACAGATGCTGTCAGGCCTGCTGAGTTTTTCCAGCATTTTCTGTTCTTATTTCAGATCTCCAGCATCCGCAGTATTTTGCTTTTATATTAGAATATTTTCACAGTTGGGTGCTTAATAGATCCAGTAGACTCATGATATAACAAAATAAAATAATTACATTGCTGTTTGGCCAAGTATCCTCCATTGTTAACAGCTTAAGCAAAACTATGTTGTCAATGTTAATATAAAAGCAAAATGCTGCGGATGCTGGAAATCTGAAACAAAAACAAAAATTGCTGGAAAAACTCAGCACGTCTGACAGCATCTGTGGAGAGGAAATCAATTAACGTTTCGAGTCTGTATGACTCTTCATCAGAACTGTTCTGATGAAGAGTCATACAGACTCGAAACGTTAACTGATTTCCTCTCCACAGATGCTGTCAGACGTGCTGAGTTTTTCCAGCAATTTTTGTTTTTGTTGTCAATGCTAATGATGTAAGGTTGCATTGAAAATGAGTTGTGCCAAGCCCAGTCAGCTTAACAATACTGAATGGTTTCATCTACTCTCTGATGAATTTCTGCAGGTCACCTCCAAGAGGTGTGGATTGGTTGATATACAGTGAATGGCTACTGATTCCAAGTGCAATGTGAGATTTCCCTTATGTTCTGTGCATTGGCCTGTATCTATTGTCAAAGCAACATTTCTGGCAATGCCAATAACATGTTTTGTATCTTATCCCAATTCCAGTTTCATCGTACAATATCTGCCCTTCAAAGCACTGAACTTTGAAACTATGCTGTTTGAATAATTGTGTATGAACACTTGACAGGTCCAAAGGCAATTCTTTTGCCTTTTCTTTTAAATAACATTACACCTTTTAAATAAATGGGCCAATACCTCAGCAAAGAAATTTCACATGAACATCTTGAGCATAATTTTGAGGCCTTGGGAAAGTTGAAGTAACAATTCAATATGAACTCTCTAGCTTTCCACTGAGAACAGAGTCAACCTGAGGGTGGGTTTCATCAAAATTTCCTTCAGCAGGATCTGGTCATAATAACCATAGTCACATTGGGTAATGAAATTATTTTCTAGTTACTAAATACAAGGAGTTGAAATATATATAAATATTAATCAGTGCTAACGACATTATGCTAAGTCTTGTAAATATTATGCCCTGGAGTTTCTGCTCAATTGTGCTGGTTTTCTCAACGCAATGCCTGATGTTGGCAAAACTGACACAAAAGATTGAGGAACTTGAAGTAGAATTTGCATGGAATGTGAATCGAGTTTCTGGGATCTTTTGCACTAGTTTTCAAAGCATCACGCCTGAAGCAGGCTCTGCACATAAAACTGGTCTCGCCCCCACCCCAGGGGGAATTAATCGCTATCGGGATTTTCTGCTAATTGATAATTTAAAGGCTCCATATATTAAGTTGGATCTTTTGGCCAGAGGGACACTAATAGGTACGTTTTGAAAGGTTGTGAACATTTAAAAAAAAAAAATACTAATGGGATCGATTACTGTACCCCAATCTGACAAGAACTTAGTTTTGGGGTTTTTAAAAAAAAAATCATTTTTAGTATCTTTAGACTGGGTCCCTCACAGGCTGTGGATTGACACTGATTTAAGATGTTCATTTTCATGATAAAACCCATTTCCAGCTGTATTAATCAAACTTTACAAAGTTGCTGTTTGGACAGTCAGCAAATGACTATAAGTAGAGGTTGATGATATCTCAGATATTACTGCTTGAATCTATATTCTAAATCAACTATTACGCAATGAATGATAGTTTTAATGGGGTCTAGGGCATCAGAGGTGGTCCAGCCGATCATTTTATTAGGGCGTTTGGTCTCACAGGGCAGAATTTTGCCCTTGATGGGTGGGCGGGCCCCACCGGCTCGGTGGCAGGTGGACAGCCAATCACCGCCACCGAAATGGGCCCTGCTGCCATTTTAAGTGGGTGGGCCAATTAAGGCCCACCCAGCGGGCTGCCCGACGGGAAGCGCTATGCACTTCCTGTGTGGGGAGGTGGGGGGGAGGAACTCCCCAACTGTCAGAGTGCGCTCTTTTATGCATGCGCACGAAAGAGCGCACATCTCCCTGAGACTAAGTGCAGCCTCAGGGAGATCACTGTTTTAAATATCAAAAATAGAATAATAAAAAAATTACTAACATGTCCCCCTCAAGTGACAATGTCACATGAGATGGGACATGTTAATAAATAAGTCTAAAACTTTATTAAACTTATTAAAAACAGACAAGAAACCTCATCCCGCCGCTGGATGAGGTTTCATGTTTTCTCTATTTGCCGCCGGGACTCCTGGCTGACCCGCCAGCCTTAAGGTTGGACGGGCAGGTCCTTTAATTGCCTTAATGGTCCTGTCAATGGCCTCAATTAGCCATTGACAGGTTGGTGGGCCCGCAGCTGATTGCGCTGTCTCCCCCCCACCGCCTTCCTGAATATTTAAATGGGGCGGGATGATGTCGGGGGTTCCTCCCAACGTTATCCCGCGTCATTTTCCCCTCGGCGAGTGGGCCCCGCCCCCAACTCACCGACGAAAAAATTCAGGCCATGGTTTACAAATAAATACAAGATAAAAGCTAAGAAAAGAATGCATAACCTAATAAATTTAAAAATTAAAGTCTGTAAATTAGACATTTGTCAAGGGCAGACTAATAGCATCTTCAATGAAAAGTTTATTTTGATGAATAAATATTATTTATATGCAGCTGACATGCTTAGTAAAATAACTTAATCCCAACCCTACAGAGTTGGTGACATTTGACAGCAAGTAGTGTCTTCAATAAAGCAAAATAGTTACAGCTATTTTTATGGTATAACTGTTTAGAATATAATAGGTTCCTTGATGATCCATAATGGTGACACTTCTGGAAATCTAGTTGTTTCCTAATTACGTTTAGCATGATAGACTATTAATATGTCATACATTAGATAGGTAAGTACAAATATTTCTGGCTTCCTTTATTGTTTTAGATTGCAAATACTTTACTCATGAATTAATATGAATGCCCCTGTTATGGTGTTGATGAATATTTCAGTCCAACTGTGTTGAAATATGGGAAAGAGTTGATCAAATAGGGGGTATCAAAGCAGGAACAAAGGCAAATCAATAATGGCAGTTCAAGGAGTTTTTAAGCTTATTTTGCCCCAGCACATTTCTTCCCAAAATACAGCTTTTTAATATCCATTAATGTGGTCAGTTATCGTAAGCTTTCACAATAATTAGTTTACAACAGCTGTTAAAATTATCTAAATGTTACAGAAGATACAATCAAATCCGACTAAAACGATAAAATTGTATGGTGACTAACATGCATCTAGCGAACAAAACAGATCGACTGAAGCCATACTTACCCTGAGATGACTGAGACTGGATAAAAGTTTTAATAAGGGTGTCAGTAGCCTGCGTGTAGAGCGACAGAGCATACCGTAGAGATTGGAGGTCTGGACTCTTTTCTAAGAAGGTCTTCTTCAGGCCAACTCCACCAGCATGGAAATATTGCTAAATCATTAAAGACCCTCAGTCAGCTCCATGAATCGCATTTGAAGATCACAAAACTCATGTTTCATATGGTACACCAAACCAAACCAACAATGGACAATTATTCTTTTTGGTCAACACGGCTATTATCTGCATTATAAGGGCTGTCTGATGTTGTAATGATAAAGAAAAGTCAATTGCGATATCCCAGAAAAATTATATAAACATTTGTAGAAAAAATGTTAATAATCTGGAAATAGAGAAATAGGTTGAGAGTAAACAGCTGAAACATGGAGTAGCACCTGAACAGGGCCTACTGGGTCAAATGATTTTTCCTCATCTTCTCCCTAGATACCCTGTACTGAAATAATTAGGTTTTTATATAACACATAAAAAGATGAGATTATTATAATTTTGATGTGTTCTTCTCAGTCCTCCATCTCAACTCATCATGCTCTCTCTCATGAACCCAATTCCCTTCTAGTCTCCCATAATCTCTCCCTCCATATAAACTTCCCTACCCATATTCACAACTACAACACCGTTTTTGAGTGTGCAGAGGAAAACACCAACATGGACTAAGTTGGGTTGAATAGCTTGCCTCCATGATCTATCTTCTATGTATTTCAACATGGATCCTACCACTTGAGCCTTTCAGTGACATCACCCACTCTTCCGTGTCACAGCGCATCCAATTAAAATTACACTATCCTTTATGATTTCAGAATTTTATATGACATTAATAAAACATAATTAAGCAATTCATACCTACACACGTAACAACTTAATTCTTTCAGAAATATTACAAGGCATAACTTCTTTAAATTAATTTATTGCATCACTGCCACAGTTTGGTTTTCCAAAGCACTATTGAATATACCTGGAAAACGAAATTATTATTTATTGCACTTTGAAAATTAAGTAAATATTTGGCAGCTATCAGTGTTACAAGAGACAGCTTACTATCAGAGACTCTTACAGAGAAAAGTACACAAATATAATTGTGTAAAAGGCAGTAGAATTGCACACATTATTTAATTACAGTGATTCACAAATGACTGAATTACTGTTTGAAATCCATCAATCACATTCTCTAATAACTTTTACTAAAACTACCATATCAATAGAGTGTAGAATTCATTGATCAGTTATATGTAATCATCTGATTGGTTGAAGGACCTTGTAAAACCCAAATAAGATTAATTTGCCACTACTGGTCAGAACAGTCATCATCCAAATTAAGAGTGCATCAGTCAAGATAGCTCTGAATTTGAGGTTGAGGTTCAAGTGTTATATGGCCAGTAATGTTCTTACTATTTCACTATAAGGACTTCAAGATTAAGGACACAAAAGTAATAGAAAATTAGAACAATAAAAAACTACAATTATTCAGCATAACAATGTAAGTGATAAATAAAGAAATAAATAAAATTAGGCAAAGATAATTGAAGGATAAATGAGTATGAAATTGCATAAATCCAATGTATAAACTCTGAAGGTGATCAGATTAGCCATGGTTAAGACAGCCTACTTTTCATATTGGTATATTTACTAGTGGGCATTGAATAAAAAAAACTGGACTGAAATATGTGCTACTGAAATTGGAAAATGATGATTCAATTGCAACTCTAACTAATGGATGTCTATTACACTTCATCTTACATCAAGTTATTTTATCAATTGTCGTATGGTCTGATAGACTGTTACTCTGGTTAATTTTGTGCACTCACTGTGGAATTTCTATACTGTAATTTGCTGCCTCAAAATAATCAATAAAGATTTGACCAACAAGTACATTTATTAACAGGAAACCAAATTTGGATTTGGCTGCAGAGGCGGAACAGGAGGCAGGCAGGCTGGCAAATTCTCACGGCTGGAGGAGGTGACCAGGTGTGTAGATGAGGGTGGTGCAGTTGATGTAGTTTATATGGATTTCAGCAAAGCCTTTGACAAGGTCCCACATGGGAGACTTATAAAGAAGGCAAATGCACTTGGGATACAGAGTAATTTGATAAGGTGCATTCAAAATTGGCTTAGTTGTAGGAGACAGAGGGTGATGACAGAAGGATGCTTTAGTGACTGGAAGCCAGTGTCCAGTTGCATACCACAGGGATCTGTGCTGGGTCCCCTATTATTGTCATTTATATAAATGACATAGGTGACTATGTGGGGGGTAGGATTAGGAAGTTTGCGGATGACACAAAGATTGGCCGGGTGGTTAACAGTGAAGTTGAATGTCTTGGGCTACAGGAAGATATAGACGGGAAGGTCAAATGGGCAGATAAGTGGCAGATGGAATTTAACCCTGAAAAGTGTGAGGTGATACACTTTGGAAGGAGTAATTTGACAAGGAAGTATTCAATGAATGGCATGACACTAGGAAGTTCTGAGGAACAAAGGGACCTTGGCACGTGTGTCCATAGATCTCTGAAGGTGGAGGGGCATGTTAGTGGGGTGGTGAAGAAGGCATATGGGACACTTGGCTTTATCAATTGAGGCATAGATTACAAAAGTAGGTAGATCATGTTGGAGTTGTTTAGAACCTTGGTGAGGCCACCGCTGGAGTACTGTGTGCAGTTCTGGTCGCCACATTATAGGAAGGATGTGATTGCACTGGAGTGGGTGCAGAGGAGATTCGTCAGGATGTTGCCTGGGATGAAACATTTAAGTTATGACGAGAGGTTGGATAGACTTGGGTTGTTTTCGTTGGAGCAGAGAAGACTGAGGGGTGACCTGATCGAGGTGTACAAGATTATGAGAGGCATGGACAGGGTGGATAGGGAGCAGCTGTTCCCTTTAGTTGAAGGGTCAGTCACAAGGGGACACAAGTTCAAGGTGAGGGGCAGGAGGTTTAGGGGGGATGTGAGGAAAAGTTTTTTACCCAGAGGGTGGCGAAGGTGTGGAATGCGCTGCCTGGGAGGGTGGTGGAGGTGGGTTGCCTCACATCCTTTAAAAGGTGCCTGGATGAGCACTTGGCAAATGATAACATTCAAGGCTATGGGCCAAGTGCTGGTAAATGGGATTAGGTAGGTAGGTCAGGTGTTTCTCACGTGTCGGTGCAGACTCGATGGGCCGAAGGGCCTCTTCTGCACTGTGTGATTCTGTGATTGTCAGCCTGTCAGCATATGCCCACCTCCAGGTCATGTTGCAAGAGGCTACTTCGGAGGTGGCTAGGGATGGGGGTGGTAGGGTAACTGTTACCAGCTCACAAGATTTTTCAGTCAACATGCAGGCCTGCCAGCTGAAGCTGAAACCCAGCCAATGAATGGAGGCAGCCTCCTGGCAACAGATCAGAGGGACAGCACTCCATCATTACAATTAAGCCCCCCTTGCAGTCGCTATAGAAACAGACAGTTGCCCTATGGGGAGGTTTTCCCTCCCTAATGTTGGTCTGGCAGCTGTGGCCAGTTTTTATGTTAACATTTTGAACATTCTTCAGAGGGCACCTCTCTCTTTCGCCTTCTGACATCAGCAGCACCTACCTCTGACTGTGGGGTGCTAGAGGACCTGCTATTGGCCCTCCAGTCTCAGGAGCCTGCCCACCAACTTTAATTGGACAGCTAATGTGCCATCTAGCCAGCAATTGCCCATCTTCTTGAAAATTCTGTCAGGCATCAGGCACTTACATGGTGTGGGGTCAGGACCCCAAAACACTCCCGACATCGGCGTTCCGTTCCAAAACAAAAATTCAGCCCTAAATTTTTACTAAATCGAAACCAGTTGTTACCTTAATAGTATCTAGTGCAAGCTCCACTACAGCACACTGCTTGGGGGAAAGACTTTTGGCTTCTTCTCTGACCATGTGATCCTGAAAGTACAAAAGATCTTATAAATCAGTCCCAAAACAAATAAGGATACAAGAGCTACCTGCCTTCAAACCACTAGCACTGTTTCTCATACTAATCTTAACCATTTCCTTCTTCCAAAAAATAAGTCTTATTCTCTACTAAGTATTGGGTCCTTATTTTCTACGTACCAGAGATATTATTGAGTTTCAAATTTTTTTGGTGCACTTTTACCTTGCAAGAGGGCCAAGAAGGAAACCTGCATGGTCAACAGTTTAGTGGGATTATGATCAAGAGAGCAGGAAGCTGTTATAATTTGCCAATTACCTATTACAAATAGAACTACATAGTAGAATATACATTTGAAAACGTGGGTAAGATGAGCCTGGAGATGACACGAGGGAGATGCGGGAGAAACCAGTGAAAGAGGTGTTAACACTTCATTTTTATGCTTAGCTTTTAGTCCAACAAGTATTTGTACTCTGTAAATTCAGACACACGGTAAAATCAGTGGAATAAATTGTCCTTACGCAACATGTTATTTTGTATGATGGGCTGGAATTATAATGTTCACTCAGCAACAGGAATACGACTGTAGAAGCCACTTCACTAGATAGATGATTGCATGTTACAGGGGTAATGATGTGGATTAAGATGCTTTACACACCTACCTTTAGCTTTGAAAGCTGCCCCAGTTCTTTTGCAGCATTGAAAATAAGCTGCGTGCCCTTTGGTACAGAAAAGACAAAAAAAAATGAATGCCAAAACTCAGCTGAAATAACAGTGTATAAAAACAACAGTTACAATCTTGCACTGCACAAAACATTTTCAAAATACAGTCACAGACACATTCAACACTGAATTATTTTCTTACATCGCTGTGACAGACAAGCTTCACCCTTCCCTGAAAAGAGAGTATTTATTACTTTTCACATTTTGCTTATTATTTGAATGCAGAAAGTTATCAATAAAATTTCACAGTGGTGGCCATATATTTAGGGAGAGAATTTTATAACAATAAATGGTAAGATCTGGGAAATTTACCTTGCATACCTTGCATAGTGATTACATTCAAATTAGAGTTCACTTGTCATGGTTATAAGGTACAAAGCATAGCAGGTGGTAGGATTGTAGTGCATAAAACTAGGTTGCATTTTCAGGCTTAAGTTATTGCTTAGATTACCTCCAGTAAAATCATATAATGCAACGCATGCAGTGTGCTTGTGTAAAGTGAAGCTCTATAGGCCTGGAATTTGAGGTTGTAATGATGGTGAATTATTATAACTGTGAAACTGATAGCTACTTCTGGCATTTGGACATGCGCAGTTAAATGTGCAAAATTCAGATCCATGTATTTTAATTCTTAGTTTGCAGCCTGTCAGAATTATTCAGTGCAATTGGCTGCTTATCCTGCTTGATGGCATCACTTTTGCTGGACAACAGAGATCCCTTATAATTGGGGCCAGAAAAAATTAACATGGGAAAAAGTAAAATCCACTCCACAGGGATCACTAGATCTTGTGGGCAGCTTTCTTTGAGGTCAGCGGTGAGTGCTTACTTTGTCACTCACCACAAAATGTGGGCAATAGTGTTTACAGTGGGAAAAACTCTGAATAGCAATCTTACGAAGATTACAACCACGTGCAATTGGCTAAATTGTCTTTGTTTAGCCCACAAGAACAATTAATTGCTTCTCTTGATCAATGAACACCTCTGTCATAAAGTGGATCGTCTGCTTGCCTGCTGGCAAGAATCTGAAGACACAGTCTATTAAAATAACTTTTCCCTTCCAATCTAAGACATTTTATATTTTCGTCTTGAAGCGGTTAATCTTCATATGTGTGACAAACGTGTTTTTTTTCTTCCTGTCGATTTAAGTGGAATTTAAACAAAGAAAATGTTCTGAATTGCTAATGAGCACATAATTGTAGTTGCAAAACTTCCTGTGATCAGCCGAAGCCAAATTTGTTTCTCATTGTGAATGTCTGGAAACTAGTAATTTGTGTAAACCTTCGGAGACAAAATAAATGTTCCCTAGGAAATGTTTAAATCTGTCTTTATGTACCCACTTGCCTCCATATATTTATTTCCTCACGTTATATGAAGTATTTGTATTTTTGGAATAAATCCCTATTAAATGCTCTTTGTGTTCCGAATAGTTGTAGGTACCTTCATGTTAATCATTTAACATACATCATTATTTGCTTGATCTGGAAAGGGTAAATGTTTGAGGTAAATGGGCCAACACCTCATAAAATAGCAGACAAGGAATGTACACAGATCTATTAACATTTCATTTAATTTTATAAAGTTGTTTCTAGTCATATATGACCTATTTCTGGATGAGGGTTATGGATGCTTTGAAACTATCTTATTGCATAAATAGTACAACCGATGAATGAATAGAAAATAATTGTCTTGTAACATTATTTGTTTCTTGTTTGTATTGTGGTCGTCAAGTTAACAAGTGACAATGCTGGGAATGTAACACATTTTTCACTTTGCTTGAGTGGTAGTCTAATGGACAGAAATACCTTTTTAGATCTTATAATGATCAACTCTTATGATGTTTAAAATGAGAAAAGTGTTGAACATGATTTTTAAAGGTATAATGCAACCCATATAAAACTCCTATTTCATTGGCATCGAACATTCAGGTCATCTCAAGTAGGGGTTCAGTGGAATATATATCATCTATATTATGTTCTCTGCAAGTCTCAAACAAGATCCCTGAAGAACATTGCAAACTGCCTGTGTGACAACTATTTCCTACATTTTATTCAAGTAGGAAAATTTCTGACATTCAGAAATTTGAGACTGGTTTTGCAACTGTATAGTGTACAGCATATAAAACTATGCAGCCCAAGATATCTGTGCCTGCTCTATGCTAGATGATCCAAAACTATCCTACCCTGCTTTCAGACCAACAGTGGGGTTGAGTGCATGTTCTGCAATTTAAAATATCTAATACTATAGGCCTCTCCCACCAGTCATAGGGGTGGCAGGGTTGGGGGCGGGAGATAATTTAAAGTCTTTTTTATATGCCAAGAGTTTGCCAACAAAAGATATTAAACTATCTAATCTTTACTTACCTGGCGCAACTTTCTCCAAGAACTGCTACTCTCCAGTCCCACAGTGCTAAAGATGGAAACATTGGAAGCAGAACCTTTGCTAACTCGCAAGTGTCTTCCAGGGCCATCAAGGCCCAGTGACATACCTTGAGTTATACTATTTTTTTTGGGAACCAACTCCTCAAGTTATCTGTGAAAATTGGTCCATATGATTCTCTAGTACTCATACATTCTTTTGGCACCAGCATTTCCAGAAGGCAGCTCGCTGCTTTCTTCTAAAGGGCATTAAATTCTGGCTTGCCAGCAATGCCCAGATCCCATGGGGAAGAATTTTCCCCCTGTTGGCAGTGGGGGGGAGAGTTGAAGAGCGGGCACGCAGAGGCATGCCTCTGATTGGTGCCCCCAATTGGGGGCACGCCACCATTTTACGTGGGCGGGCCAATTAAGGCCTGCCCAGCGTGACGGCATACGGAAGCGCTATGCGCTCCCTGTGCGGGTGGGGGTGGATTCCCTGAGCTGAGAGTGCGCTCTTTCCCGCATGCGCACAGAAGGAGTGCACTCATCTCCCTGAGGCTAAGTGCTGCCTCAGGGAGATCGGCTCCACAATAAAAAATATTAAAAACAGAAAAAAAAAATTTCCCTGACTTGTCCCCTCATGTGACACTGTCACATGAGTTGGGACATGTCCATAACTTTTAAAAAACACTTTAATTAATTTTTAAAAACCTACATGAGACCTCATCCCGCCGGTGGATGAGGTTTCAGGCTTTTTCTAATTCCCGCCAGGGCTCCTGGCCTGTCCACCAACCTTAAGGTTGGACGGGCAGGTCCATTAATTACTTAAATGACTCTGTCGATGGCCTCAATTGGCCTTTGACAGGTCAGTGGGCGCACAGTTGATTTTGCTGAGCCCCCGCCTACTTGAAAATTTAAATGGGGGCGCGGTGACGTCAGGATGTCACCGTGCATCATTTTACGCGTTGGCGAGTGGTCCCTGACCCCCGCTCGCCGACGGGAAAATCCTGTCCATGAATGAATTAAAACAGTGTAAAATATTAATTTCATAATTCCATCGTATCTTGATCTTCCATAAATAGGCTCTCTCCATCATCCCATGAGGTCCTGCTCTCTTTAAATGTTCTTATATATTATAAAACCTCTTTTAGGTTATATCTACTAACCATTTTTCATTTTCTCCTCTAGTCTCCCTTTTCACTTCCATGCTACACTTTTTAATACCACTCAATAAGAAAGAAATAAGTTCATTTAATTTAACACTTTTCACATGCTTAGGATACCCCAAAATGCTTCTCTGCCAAACAAGCACTTTTAAGTGTAGTCACTGTTGTTATGTAGGCAAATATTTCTGCCAATTCATACAAGGTAAGGTCTCACTAACATAATCCAGACTGATGATCAAACAAATCTCTTCTATTAATGTTGATTGAAGAATAAATTTTGTCTAGAACACTGGGAAAACTCCTTGTTCTTCTTTACCATAGAACCTTTTATGAAGGTATTCAGGGCCTCAATTTAAAGGGCGAGCTTTAATGCAGCCCAAACTGGCCGGAAACATGGCTGCTGACCCACTTAATCAAGGAGAGGCCTGCAGTCTCTCGGTGGTAAAACCTCCCCCAGTTAATTGGAAGGAGCTGACATGAGATTCCCAGTTGCTGGCAATGGGATGTCAATTAGGCTCATTATTAAGCTAATTGACACCCATTATCCCAAAGCCCACCACAATTTAGTGCGAGGCCACATGGCTTTCCCACACCCTCGGAAGGCTGACCAGCAAACCTTGTTGGGCGGGGGGGGAGATGGTGGGGGCGGGTGGGGGGTGATAAGGACCCTCGCTACCATGCGCTATGTGTCCGATCGAGGGACCCAGCATCAGGTCATTAAAAGCCAGCCCCTCCGACCCCCTCCTATAACCCCCACCCCGTGATCCCCATTCCGCCTTCACACTTTTGGTCTGGGATCCCACCCACAGTGATCCTGGGCCTCTGGTGAATGCAGTGCCACCAGCATGAGGAGCCGCTGGCCTCTGCTTGGCTGGCAGCTATCGGCAGATAGGGCTTCCACCACTGGGGACCTCAATCGCGGAGAAGGCTGGCACTGGACGCTGGCCACTTAAGTGCCCATGGAACTGACGGCGGTTCCCTGACCATTCTCCGACCGGTGGGTGAGACCCCTGTCGGCCCAACAGAATCCTGGCCAATGTCTCATTTGAAAGACGGCACCTCCTACTCCCTCAGTACTGCAATGAAATGCCAGCCTAGAACATGGCTCAAGTCTCTGGAGTGCCCTTGAACCCTGGCTCTATTTGAAAGGCAAGAACACACTCAGCCAAGACTGATATTTCTTAGTTCCAATACTATCATGTCTTTCAATTTTGCTTTAATCTCTTTTATCCATTGGTAAAATGATAAAGCTTTCCCAAATAATTCCATATATGGCCATTAATTATGCATCAGACTGAAATCCATTCAGTCAGGAGAAAGTTTAATCTCATGTTTCATAAGTATTGGTTAAGAGATAATGAACTAATACAATCCAATTGTTATATCTGAACAAAAACATAACAATAGGGTATGTGACTTTATGAAGAATGGAAAATATATCATCTTTCTGGGAAAGATTTATTGTCCTTTGGTTAGGCTTTTTTCCTGAATGACAAAGATAAAGAAATACTTAGCAGGACATCATTGTCCCTTAGGTGGAAAGACACATAAAGCACTTTCATCAAGTCTGCTGGGGCCTGAAAGTTGGTTTTGACTGTTTAGCTGCTGTATTTTCATCATTTATTGTGAGTTGGCAAAAATGAAACAAACTCAGAAATTTAAATATTCTCCCCTATATAAAAAATAACTCAATAAGCTATAAAACAAGACAATAAAGCAAAAGTCCTATGACCTTCCTGCATTTAACTTGACAAAATCTCCAATGCTGTGTTTAGACCACTTTATAAACCCTTTGCCAGCAAATACACAGTTCCAGTTTCTGATTCTGCTTGTGAAATTATGCAGAAATTATGCACAGTGTCATCTTCAACCCTGCAGATAACGTAACGGTCAATCAAAATCTACATTGCCAAAAAGCTTCTAAAGCTCAGAAACTCCCACAGCTGTTCTTTGTTTTATTAGTCATAGTAAAGATAAATTACTGATAATTCAAAGGGGTGATTTATTGCCTGGTTCTTGCTACAATAATAATGGCGAGGCTATTAGCACTTACTATTATTACAGAGTGAATCTGACAGCAATCCTGGCATCCACGCCTGCACAGTTAAGCACAGAAATCCAGAAGTTGCTGTCAGAAATACCCCAATCCTCCTAAGGGTACATAATTCCAGGATTTGTATATAAGGCTCGGCATTGAAATCAGTGTAATGGTTTGAACTTACTCACGAGTTCCACACTAAAGACGACAAGGTGAGGGGCAGGAGGTTTAGGGAGGATGTGAGGAAAAACCTTTTTACCCAGAAGGTGGTGACGGTCTGGAACGCGCTGCCTGGGAGGGTGGTGGAGGCGGGTTGCCTCACATCCTTTAAAAAGTACCTGGATGAGCACTTGGCCCATCATAACATTCAAGGCTATGGGCCAAGTGCTGGTAAATAGGATTAGGTAGGTAGGTCAGGTGTTTCTCACGTGTCAGTGCAGACTCGATGGGCCGAAGGGCCTCTTCTGCACTGTGTGATTCTGTGACTGAAAAAGTTAAAGCTGATGCATTTAGGACTGAGTGAGTTTGTAATGGTGCATTAAGTAGTAATTAGTGCTGAACAACCTCTGTGGCCCTGAAAACATAATTTTACAGATGCAGAATCTCATTCTCTCAGAAGAAAATGAATAGTGCAGATTTTAAAAAATAAATTAAATTATTTTATAATAGTTATTTTTTAAAAAAAACTTTTCCTGTTTATCTCTCGTCCTTAATCCCATCTGTACTTCCCAATCTCTTTTTTGCTTTTACTGCATCATTTAAATCTTATTTATACTTCCTGTTTTATACTTTCTGGTTTGGACTCTGCATTTCTAGGTGAGGGTATTTCAATTGCTGTTGCTTGCTCTGTTCCCAGATGCCACAGATTCCATGTAAAACATGCCACACTGGAAAAATCCCCAGATTACCGGAAATCTTGGAAAAGAAAGTCTGTGGGCAGTTGTCAATGAGGTGAATGGTGAGTGCTGTTCCTTTGCCACTGAGAGTAAAATCCAGACCGGTGTCACACTCTTTAACACAATACATAAATCTTACTAATAGAGGTTACAGGCTTTTGTGAGGATACTTGCAAGTTAATTCCTTCCTTTTAGAGATAATATGCTGAGAGGAATGTATAATCTGAGTCTCTCCAGTATCTCCTTGCCCACGAATTACAACTTTTCATAATTAGCCAGTTTTGATGCCTTTTTGCACTGCTGGACTAGAACTAATAATACATTCCCTCCTTCTCCAGGGTTAAGTGCCATGCAAAACTTTCCTTATCTAGCAGCCTGGATCAGAAATGCTGACATTTTCCTAATGTAAGTTTATATGAATCTACATGAATGCTTAGCATCAAATTCTGGCTGACTGAGTGAAATGCAATGCCAATAAAGTGTACCCTTCATGCAATGTGATAAATTTCTTTTGCATCATGACAAAAAATTAAACCAATATTTGTAATAGGGGTGATTCAGCCTGAAGATATCCTCCTAAAGGGCCGTAGTCTTATATTAGTGATATTCATTATTGGGTTAAAGATAGTAATATTAAATTTATAAAGAATTAACATCAATCTATCTTCATTATGGTTAATGAGCTATACTGCAAGGCACATGTGGATGAATCAGGCTTTAGAAGCTTTTTGCCTAAGTTAGATGCATGATTGTTTTTACTGGTACCTGCTGAATAACTGAGATACATTAATTTGAGCACAATATTCAAAAACATGTCCTTCACATTTCTCAGAAATTCAAGTTGCTCTACAAGATCCTGTTAGAGTCATTATATGAAACAATTACTGGTGTTCAGTTAGAAGATGCTTTTGTTTTTTTTTAAATAAGCACCAAAAGTTCTGCACCACAAATGGGCAGGCCTATGAAAATTATGCCTTTAAAATAAATAAAAATTAGTTAAACATCATTAAAATCTCCAGCTAAAGATGCATTTAATTTTAGTTGAAATGTGTATACCCAAGTGGCTGTTGTAACACTCCCTTTGTCTTGTGTCCATGACAGCTTTGTCAAATCTCTCCTGAGCTCCCACCTATCCCTGACCTATTTTATTCCATCCCCTCTTAAACAGTATAAAAACCATCACATTTCTACCTCTCTTTAGCTCTGAAGGAGAATCATTCAGACTCGAAATGTTAACTCTGTTTCTCTCTCCACAGATGCTGCCAGACATGCCGAATTTTTCCAGCATTTTCTGTTTTTATTTCAGATTTCCATTATCCGCAGTATTTTGCTTTTATTATATGCCTATACATGTATGTGTACTACATGATATTGGGCTTCCCATTTGATTTTATCACCAACATTGAACTTACTGTTCATGGTGTGTTTGACGTAACATTTTTACATCATTTCTTATGATTTTATTTTGAGTTTACTGTGCATCCTTCCAGCGTCGAATAGTTTATATATGCTCACCACCTAGACTTACACATGATAAATGCCCACTTGGATGAGGTGTCAGAGAGCTACTAGGACCTACAGAATTGTACCTCACCAGGCGAGGGTCATAACAAATGTGGGGGGGGAAAGGATAGACTATGCTTTTCAGCTACATCAGCTCGATATAACATTCCTGATGACTGCATCAGAAAAGTTATAATTGTATTTATTTCTATCGGAGATTAATTGTTAAAACATTAGAATAATATAAAGTTATTATTCACTATCAATGTCATATTTGAACCAAATTGAGAAGACAATTTTGGACTATTGCAGCGCTCATCATTGTTAGCAGCTCTTATTATAAACAATGAACAAAATAGGACTGCAGATGCATTTCAGCATGGTATCACTGATTAGGTATCTCTTGCAGAAAAAAGAATCAGCCAACAGATTTAAAACACATATACTGCAGCTGTTAATTCAACAGAGGTAGCAACTGACACACATAATAACATTTCAACAAAGACAAGCAGTTAGCTTTTACTTAGATGGGCATTTCCTTGATATGCACATCCAGCATTGAGCTGTAAACATACAACACACTTCTAACAGACTTTTTAAATCCAAAAGGAGCAAACATTCAATTGACAAAACAAGGGAAATTTCAGGTATGGGAGCCTAGCAGAGGTAGTTATTATTTATCAGAGTCAGCCATGTGCATCAGCTTGTGGCAGCATACACTGACCAGCGCAGCCACACACAAAAATACTGGCTGATTCTACTGAACGCACAGCAGACAGACAGACAGACACATAGTGCTGTACTTACAATCATCTGCCATTATCAGAGAGCAAAATGATTAAAGAAAATGATAATCAGACCAGCATATTACTTTCTAGTTTAATGCAATTTTCAAATCAATTGATTTTACAATGCTGTTAATGTAAATGGTTAACACTAAAGCCCTTCGGTTAAATTTAAAAAAAACATATAGACTAAGATCTGAAGGTTTTAATTATTGAAAAAGGCAGCAAAATATTATCAGAGACCACAGTTACGCATTTGAATTTTAAAAAAGCTTTTGCCCTTTCAAACATTGTTTAATTAAAAATGGATTTACACAAAATAAAGACCATTACTTTGTATGAGTGCCCATACTGCACTCCGAACAAAATTCTAAATCTCTTGATGCAAAAAATGTCAAAGGTCTTCATGGATGTTAAATTATTGGCAGCTAAGCAATTAATATTAACATTTTTGTTACTAACTGCACAATCCTTTTTCTTGCAAGGTAGGGTATATTTAATTACCATGTAGATACAGGTAAGTGTTTAATGCCATCAGGATATCTAGTGGAAATTAACTTAATCAGCCACTGCTTTTTCCACTTCTTTACTCAAACCAAACTCTGAGATCTAGCCCGCGGTTACTTTATTTTGGTCACACTTCAAGCATTAGTGAATAAAAGCAATGCTTACAATGATTGGAACAGAATGCACTCTTCAAGCATTTCCATTGACCAATGCGCCAATTCAGCTCATGCACTAGAAGGCATTAGGGCAACCAGCCCACTCCATATGGTGAGTTTTTGTTTTATACACATTTTATTATTAAATTACTGCAGCTTCTTCATGACTTATAATAATGAGTAAGCTGAATTATTAGGCAACTTGATACTACAAAGTATAGAGATTACGAATAATATAAGTTATATATTTTTTTAAAAATCAACATGATTGGTCAATTTATCTTTCTACAGACATGATGGATCAATCTGATATTTTTTCAGCTCAGCTACATAAATTTGCTGCATAGGTTCACTAAGCCAGAAATACAGGTTTAAATTCAGAACTTGCTACTCACCGTTTGATCTGTTAAAGGTGGTAAGACAATAGTTTTCTCCATTGTGTTCATTACAATCCTCCATAACTCTTTTAGGACACGCTTCAACACAGTTTTCTCACAGATCTTTGCAAAGAGTGTCAAACTGGAAGAGGAAGAACACTTGCACAGATATTCAAACTAGCAACTGTTACAACTTGCACTCATTTAGGGCCTGCTTAGAAAAACGCTCCAAGACACTTCAAAGAAGTAGGTTTTAAGGTATATTGTAAGCTAGAGAGAGATGTAGAGAAGCAGAGGAGTTTATGGAGGGACTTCCAGAACTAAAGGCCCAGGCAGTTGAAGACACGGTCGCCAATGGTACAGTGGCATAAATTGACGTTGCGCAGGAGGCCAGAGGAGGAGTGCAGAGATCTTAGAGGTTTGTAGGGCTGGAGGAAGTCACAGAGATAGAGAGGGAAGGGTATGAATTTGAACACAAGAATGAGAATTTTAAATTTGCGGCACTGCTGGACCATGAGCCAATGTAGGTCAGGGAACAAAGGGGTGATGTTTGAACAGGGCTTGATATCCATTAAGATAGGGCAGAAGAGTTTTGGATAACTGAAGTTTATGGGGGATTAAAGGTGGGCAGCCAGCCTAGAGAGCTTTGGAATAGTGGAATCTGAAGATAACAAAGTAGTCGATGGGCTGAGGCAGGTGAGAGTATATGTAATACTAGGGAAGTGGAAGTAGGCAATCTTGGTGATAGAGATCATGTGGGGGAGAATCTTTGGCTTGGTAAGCGGCCCCCGCTCGCTGAGTCTTAAAATGACGCAGGGTGATGTCGGGCGTGCGTCCTGATGTCACCGTGTGTCATTTGGATTTTCAGTTCGGCAGGCGTGCAGCCGACTTGGCTGTGTGCCCACTGGACTGTCAAAGGCCTATTAAGGCCATTTAACTAACAATTAAAATAATTAACGGAGCTGCCTGTCCAACCTTAAGGTTGGTGGGCAGGTGAAGAACCCAGGCAGCCTTCGCATTTTTCATGGATCCTCATCCACGGGCGGGATGAGGTTTCATGAATGATTTTACATTTCCTCGAAAATTTTTATTGAAAATAATGCACATGTCCCTGCTCATGTAACAGTTTCACATGAGGGGACATGTCATAAAAATTTTTTCAACGCTTTATTGAACTGTTAAAACTTAAAACTAATCTCCCTGAGGCACAGAGGTGCCTCAGGGAGATTTCTGTGCTTTTTCGCGTGCATGCAGGGAAGAGCGCACTCCCACCTCAGGAACCCACCCCCATTACCTGCCTGCACAGGGAGCGCACAGCCCTTCCAGGTGCGCGTCACACTGGGTGGGCCTTAATTGGCCCGCCTACATAAACTGGCGGCGTGGACCTGATCGGGAGCGCTGATCGAGTTCCCGCCCGCCCACGCCTGCCCCTGCACAACCCCCCCAACAGGGGGAAAATTCTACCCATGGAGTCAGATTGGCTTTGCAACTTGAGAATAGTAGTTTCCTTAAAGAAACAACCTTACTAAGGTTGTTTAATCCTTTAATTGCTATAAATAAATAACGAACTTACATTTATATAGCACCTTTCACAACCTCATGGCCCCATTTAAATAATTTTTGGTGTAGTCACTTTTGTAATGTGGAAAATGTGGCAGTCAATTTGTACACAGAAAGGCTCATAAAGAGTACTGTGATAATGATCAGAACATCTGTTGTTTTAGTGATGTTGGCTGAAGAATAAGTATTGATTAGGACACTATGCTGCTTTTTGAAATGGTGTGATGGGGTCTTTAGTGCTCACCTGAGGGGCCACATGAGACCTTGGTTTAATACCTTATCCAAAAGACAGCACTTCCAACAGTGCAGCATTCCTTCAGTACTGTACTGGAGTGTCAACCTAGATTTTGTGCTCAAATGTTTGAGTGGGATTTGAACCCCCAAAGCTCTGACTCAGTAGTAACAATGCTAACCACTGAGCTAGGGCCAACACCTATTAGAATAAATACACAGGGAGCAAATACACAGGGAGCTGCCTCAGGGAGCTGAACCATTTTAAAATCAAAAATAAAATTTTCAAAATCTGAAAATAATGGCCTAACATGGGGCTAACTCACAATAACATAAATAGAATAAAAATTCTGCCCAAAAATTTATACTTATTTTTTATTTAATTGTGGAAACCTCATCCCGCCTGTGGATGAGGTTTGCTAAAAAATCAAAAGGCCGCCTGGCTGATTCGCCCACCTACCAACCATAAGGTTTGATGGGCAGCGAAAAATAGGTTTGATTAAGGGCCTTAATAGGCCTCATAATCGTCAGTGGGCACACTGCTGACTCCC
The DNA here is from genome assembly GCF_964194155.1 of Cetorhinus maximus. NCBI lineage: Eukaryota > Metazoa > Chordata > Chondrichthyes > Lamniformes > Cetorhinidae > Cetorhinus > Cetorhinus maximus. The sequence goes on along the minus strand of NC_135891.1, from coordinate 99,036,747 downwards.
GTGAACCCCCTCCCCGCCGATTGAAATATCGTGTGAGTGCGTGATGACATTGGGACAATCGGGTCGGACGTGTGCTCGCATGTGGGATGTAAAATCCTGCCCATGCATGGGATGAGAAGGCTAAACTCCAGAGGAGATAAGGCCAGATGGAGATGGGAGGGTGTGTGTGAGAGAGTGAGTGGTGATGTCCCTCGAGCTGGCAGTGAGTGAGATGCCAGTGAGTGTGAGATGGGCTTGTGAGTGGGTGAGTTGGAATTGATGAGACGTTTGACGTACCCTGGTGGCATGATGTGATCATTCATCCGTTTTCTGCACTGAATGGCCAACCTCTTGTGTGCAGCGTTGGCACTGACCACCACTGCCACCACCTCCCAAGCCAGAGTGGTGAGACTGATGGGCCTCCTGCAGCCACAGCGGGCGGAGGTGGGGGGAGACGGGGGGGTGAGGAGGACTTCACAGTGGGCCTCCACAGCGTCTAGAAGGCATCCCAGGGATGCTGAATCGGGAGGCTGCAATCTTTCTGGCTTTTGGGGCCATGACTTCGTCGGAGCGGTCATGGGCTGCAAGCTCTGAGAAGTGTGCATTTTAAATACTGCGCCTGGAGCGAGGAAGCGGCGAGGTAATGGTGTGGTGGGCCAATGGGAGGTCACCAGCCTGCGATCCAGTGTGTTTGCCGTGACTGCATAATTATGTGGTGGGGAGGGGACGATACAGCGCGAAAACCTGTAAATCCGCCATTTGGGCCAGCGGGTAAAACGTCTTTTTTCACGCCCATTACTGCGCTTAGTGCAAATTTGGGATGATTCCGCCCATGGTGTGACATCTTTCTTCCACTACACCCAATTAAGGGGGAATTTTGACCTTTGGTAATAGTGTAAAATTGGCAACTTCAGCTTGGCCCACCTGTTCTACACCTCTCCTGACTTTTGTTTCCATTGATTTTATGAAGACAAAAATTGGGCCTTTCGCCTATGCAGTCATTTTGAAAGCAGATGAATAGGATTCAACTCTACCCTCTCAAAGAGTCAATAATGTGCTCAACAAATGTTCTAAATTAAAAATGTAGAAAACTCTGACTAACTTGCTATCCAGCAGGTCCATGAGTGGTTGGAGAACATTGTCAGCATCCTGAGCCACACTGTTGCAAGCGCTGGCGGGGACATTTCCTGTTCCTTTCACCTGGCTGAGAATATCTCCCATCTGCTTCACACATTCCTCAATGTGAGGCTGAAAACTGAAAAGTACCAAACGAGAATCAAGCGTGACATTAAAACTAAATTATACTTTAAAGCAAGCCAAGCTAAAGATGCAAAACGCTGTACATTTAAGCTCTGGTATCTTTTGTGATATGTCATTAATTTTATTTGTAATGGTTAAACTGCAAGTGAAACATATATATTGAGAGTCATTTTAATTAAAATAAATGAGAATTGCTTGTCCCAATGAAACTGTTACTAACTCTCTGGACATATTACCTGGTAGACAACATTTAAAAATTTATACTCGTTATAAAAACAGTTTTTCAAAGTGACCAATATCAAAATCACTATCGCTACATATTGTATTGTCTAGCCCTAGCACAGCTTCTTGTGCAGTACAAGTATCAGAACGCCGCTCTAATGAACTACCAAATGTACATTAGGTCTGGTATGAAACTTTTGATTTTGAAACTAATTATTCAAAACAACCTTCTTCTGATAAAAGGTGGCCAATGCATGACTATATTTAATTGCAGAAGTTTTAAATACTACAAGCATGTTGAAATTCTTACCTTAGTGCAAACACCCTGCTAAGATCATCCAACACATTATTGAGTTTTATTTGTAGCTCTTTTAAAATGTCACTGGCCTCGGCATTCAACTGAAAATACAAACAGGTATTCACTGTAAACACTGCCGTTATTCAGAAAACCACTAGCCAAGCTGAACATGGCGGAGGGGAGAGGAATTGAGTGGAGAATTTTTAAAAAAGATTGTAGAGGGCCAGAAGCAAAAACAAGATGGGTCAATAGTTTTTTTCTTGTTCAACCTTTTATTACATGCTCATATTTTTTTTCATAATTGCACAATTGAACCACAGACCAATATGAAGCTGGAGTGTGTATAAGCTCAGAGCAAACAATTTATCTCCATGAACAGGAAGAGAACCACTAAATTATGCATATCAATGCTCCTCTTGAATGACAAACTAATACCATACTATAGAATTTTAAAAATCACCAAGCTCATTACTAATAGTTACAACTCTTGACATATGTGAGCACTCCATCTCAGAAGCAAATGGTTGTGTGTGATCATGAATTGTGATGCATTTCCAGTACAAATTAACTGTGCAGAAAATTCAGCCTTGAAGGAGACAGTGTTTATTTTTTATGTAACAAAATAGCACCTAAAGCTTCCACAGTTTTTTCCTATTTCTATTCCGATATTAATACACAGGGAAACTACTCAAGAACTTATTTCAAGTTTCATTAAAATAGCCCAAATCTTCCGGTCTCCAGATCATCGGAGACCAGGCGTACGGCTGAAGATGTGCATCCGGACCTTGTGGAAATCCTGACGTGTGGGAATTTCCCAGGAAGTTTAAACTCCCGATGGGCAATTCCCCGGCCCTGGGAACCTCTGTGAACATCTCCGACTCAGAGGTAGAGTCAGAGGGCAGGAGTTTCCAGCCCCACTCGCTGCCGAGATTGTCTGGTCCCGCTGAAAGTCAATGACCTCCTGGCTGGCCGGCCACATCCTCCACGAGGGGTCCCGGCACAGCGGGACAGGAAAATCCCAGCCAGAGACTTTGGACAGACCACAGTACTTAGCTGGGCAGTACCCAGGAAATGTTAGACAGATTAAAACCTAGTCTTTCAGCTGGGGAGCCACATAATTGATCCCCCAATCGCCACCCCGCCCGACCCACAAACTACCCTTAACCACACTGACTACACTCCCGACCACCGACTACCCCCAACCTTACCCAACCACCTCTCCAACCACCTGGCTACCTCCCATGAAAGCAACCAGCACCCCCAACCCAACCACCACCCCAAACAGACCCGGCTACCCCTCTGAGTTGACTACCAACTCTCACCACCTCACCCACTTACCTACCCATTCTCTCATTCACTCATCCACATAACATTCATTCACTAACATTCAAACTGGACCTTTATGTATACCATACCGCAGCTAGCGCTGTAAAAAAAGGGGTGTGTCCGGTCTCCCTCCAGACTCTAGTTGGCTTCAATGGAGTTCCCTGAGGGACGCTGCACTGTGCATTTCTGTGGAAGCTGGGCTTGGAAGGTCCTGGTAGAAATGTGCAGCAGTGTCGATACGGGGGAATTTCCGATTGCAGTGGCAATCCGACAGTCATTGCCATTGCTCGCCAAGATCCGGCTCATTATTTTTGGTTAAAACAATAATTGTTTAGAAGCTGTGATCCATACATCTATTTTGAACTCAAAAGATAATACATGAAAATAAATTGGATTAAAGAAAGCAAAGGGGACGAAAGTCTCAATCTTTGGCAGTGACACTACAATTATGCCATTTTATTGTGCTTAGTTAGGGGAAATCTGTGTTTTGGTGCATTATGCCACGTAAGCACTGCTATTGCACTAACATAAATTTCCTCAAGTGCAATCCCTATCAAAGCACCTCAGGGTACATTTCTGTAGCTTAATTATTCAAGCAGTTGGAAGTTTCCTGAGAATGCTAGTCCTGCAAACGTGTTACTTTAGATCCCAAAAAAACAGGTGCAACTTTACAGACAAGTGCAAGTGAGGAGTTGATGAGCTGCAAAGGGTACCTACTTCAGTTTTTTGATTACAGGTTTCCAAGGAACTATTTTTAAACTTCCTTCACATTTTGTAATCACTGAAACCTGCACTTCATTTTACCGTAGTGCTTTCCACCTCCCCCTGAAAATATATGTGAAATCCCTGACATCCCTCACCACCAACACTCGCATTCAGATTGACATTGGACAAGGGACGGTTTCCCAGGGGCATGCTGTCATAATGGAGGAGTTGCAGCAGCAGCATGGCTAGGCCAGGAATGGCAGGGCAGCATGGCAGAGGACAGAAGTTCACTGGGTACGACTTATGTATAGAAACCACATTAGTCCAAGAGCACCTTTTTGAGGAGCGATACAACAACAGCTGTGCCTCTCCATGGGTGTCATTGAACATCACTGCCAATTTCAGCATGAAGATCTGCAGATTTTCTCCGCAGCCAGAACTGATCCGCCTGTGGCAATTAAAGTGGCAGCAGCTCTCAAATTTAATGGTTCTGGACCCTTCTACATTGCCATTGGATACCTGTGCAGCATTAACCAAGGAACATTCACACTGTAGAGTGCAATGATGGCATGCATTTGGCATTGATGATGCCAACCAAACAGCTACTGATGTGCATGGATAGAAAGGGGAGACATTCCCATGTAAAGCCACTCATCTGTGATATAGATCAGGCAGTATTCTTATTGGCCACAGCAAGGGCATAGAGAACAGATTCTGCAAGATTTCTTCATAGATTGATGGACTATGGTGGCATCACTTTAGTTTTATCATCTTCTACACACTCTGCCAGATGGCATCAGAATAGACTTCTGTGGTCCAACAGGACTTTGCCAGGAAGCATCCCTGCAGTGCAAAAGTCCACTCCAAATGAGGGCCCCCTTTCCTTAAAGATGATTATAACCATAAATAACCAAGTTTATGATAACTGCATAATGCATTCTGAACAAAACATTACTTCATTTATAAAAAAAGTACCTACACTTTCTCATCACTGTGGTTCCTCCTTTTGCCTCATAATGCATTCGTGTCCATGTGCTGAGTTTAAGTGCTCCCTCAGCAGGAGAATTGGTTGGCCCCTCATGATATTCAGAAGGGCCACCAGACTGAGATGGACCTTGAATCGTGGCAGTTGGTTCCCGAGAGGAAGCTTCTCTTAGCTACATCTCTGGGGGTTGCTCCTGGGGAGCCTTGTGTTGCACACAACCACACGCAGACATAATAAGACATAATAATTCTGGCATGTGCTGCTGTCCTGAGCGATGACAGTATCTGGCACAAGGAGTCATGTTGCTGCCATTTCACTGGGACCTGTATCTGTAGCCCCCCTGGTCAGCTGGATGGCTGGTCTAATGGCAGCTATGAGGTCTGTCCAGCCGAGAAACAACAGTGGCTGTGGTCAAAGCAGTGATCAATACTCTGCTGCACTCTGTACCCAATTGCCTCCATTGCTGCATTTCATGCACCTATGGAGATGGAAGCTCCCACTGGTTCCTGGTCAACTGTCATCTGGGGCTCTGTTGTAGCTGCCACTTGCTGCATTGTTACCTTTATGGGACAGAAGCCTTCATAGTTGCTGCTACAAAAGAGAAATGTAAACTAGACAACCACATCTTTCAACTGCAACACATTCTGGTGAAATGTCCTCAGAGCCTCTTTTATTGGGGCGTGTACCTATGAGTTCTGAATGCCACAACTCTGAAGTAATGAGCAGCCTTCTCTGCTTCTACACACCTTCATTAACCTTCCATTCTGCTGGTTCCATCAAGCTGAGTAACTCGCCTGGCGGGAATTCCCCACCAAGACTATAAATTCCTGTTGGGCAAGAGGAAGCCAATGACGAGTAACGCAGAAAGCAGTTTGGGTGAGGGGCTTGGGCGAGAGGTGGACAAGCTGGGATGATTTCGTTCTCCCATTTGCCAAGGCTTTTAACCTTTTCTTCGATCTCATTAGGTACTAGGCCAAAAGATGCATACACCCCTCTCCCTGTAGTTTTGATAGGTTTGCATAAAAGCTTAGTAGATTATGAGATGTAAAGCTCGAATTCCTTGGAATGAGAGGGCCAGGGGATGAAGGATATATGCACTTAAGGCTGGTAGGACAACATTGTAGTTGCTGAGTTACTCACCTTTGGTGCAGATGAGATGTGTTTTCCCATAAGAGCCAAGAGTTTCTCTTCACAGTGGATTGGGGAGTAGGGGGTGCTGAGGCAGTGGGAGTGGAGACACATTGTCAGTTGCTCCTCAAATGGCCTTGCATTATGTACCAATTTCTTCTGAAATTACTTAAATAGATAAGGGTAAGACCAGCAGTGAAAGAGTGTGTGGTGAGTGTAATGGAAGAGATGGAGTGAGAGATGTATGGTATGAATCTGTTGGGGTGGAGAATGGTGTTTTGGAGTTGTGCAAAACACCTTTTGTTTGCAAGAGAAGTGTGTAGCCATATGCAGACTCTGCGATCATTAGGTACTTATAAGTGGAGTGGGGTGAGGGGATTGCATTAAGAGGGTGAAGAGTGTCATTTTACGCAGGATGGGAAAGGAAGAAAGGAAAATAAATGTGACTGCCTTGCCACACCAGATCTGGTAAATCATTGAATTTCTTCCTGCACTGCTCTGCTAAGGGAGTTAGCCAATAGTGCCACCACCCTTAATGTACCACAGCTTACCAGGTTTATAGGACCATAGCCCTAAGAAGCTTTGACTCGAGGTCCATAACCTGGAACTTCACCATTCTGCCCATTTGCTTCAGGGGCTCAGGTGATGCCTGTATTACCATATTGCTGCCAACATCGATGCTTTGGAGATGCCATGGTGTTGTAAGAGCAGAACTAAGAAGGAAAACACTTGAGGTACTACCTTGTATGTCCGTGTCGTAGGGTTCTGCTGAAGCCAGCAGCTCGTAGTGTCGGCCCGTTATGGTACTCAAATTTCCTGGTGTTTGTTGCTCACATTTATTATACACGTGAATTATCCCAAAGCAGCTGCTTATATGCAAATGATCTTATGAAGGGAATTTCTGTGCTGCCCCCCTCCAGCTAGTGAACGGCATTATTTTCTGGCAGTGAATGGTGCTGGAGGCATCAAGGAAATTCAGCATCAAAATTAACATAACTCGATGAATAATTAACTTCAAAACATTTAAAAGTAAAAATAAATTTGTAATTTTAAGGACTTACGTCTTTTCCTCCCATCGCTTCAAACATCTTCTCTAGTTGTACTCGTAGCTGTTGGATGTTGTTCATCAGAATACACGGCTACAAAAGGTTCAACATGATATTATTAGCTTTCTTATACAGTTACAGCCTTTTATTTTGAAGTGAAAAGAAATATTTAAAAAATCTATATAAATATCGATATAAATATAACTATCTATATAAATAAATGTGAAACCAAATGTAATATATTTTAAAGGTTTATATAGTAATTAATTTCTACTCGCCATAATGACATCTAAAAGCATCTTAAAATTCTTCTGAATTATATATTTAAAAAAATATATAATTAGCGTGCATTTCTGAAGGATTAAACAATTATTGACCAATGAATAGTGACACTATTATAAAGGGAGTATCACAGGCAAATATTTCAAACAAACAAAAGGAAAATCGCAAAATTCTATAAAAATATAAATGATTATTTTCAGGGCAATATCACAAGACAAACATTGGTACAAAACATAAAGCGACAGCATTCTTATACAGTTACAGCCACCCACTGGTAACTAGAATTGAATGGGTAATTTTCAAAATAAAAGGGAGCCTGGATTCCTGGTCTCACAAGGGGCGACACAGATGTGATCGGTATCTAGTCAAGTGCTAAATTTTCATCCTACTGAAACATGTGACGGCAAAGTATTGACAAACAGCTGGAGACAAACAGATTAATGAGGCACGCCTTATTAGATTCTCCTTAAATCATTCCTTGGTGCATAAAAACATTTAGTGAAATTATACTGAGATGCCAATGAATGAGTTATAGGGCGCAATTTTCCCCTCCATGCACCAAATGCGGTGGCGAGTGTGAAATTTTCAATCCATATCGTCCGTTTCCCACCTCATTATTTGTGCACGCACGAGAAACACGTTGGATGACTGGCGGTGGCCTCTGATCCACCCGCCTGCCGTCAGCTCACCAGTTCCTCACTCTGGGTGCCGTACTTAAACAGCACGTGTGCACAGCTTTCTCAATGTCTGCAGCCCAGGGCTGCTATGGATGTGAGAGATGGCCCCAAAAGGGAAGACGACAGCTATTCAGTGACGCCTCCCTGGAATGCCTGTTGGATGCAGTCGAGGCCGCCACAATGTCTTCTATCTCGTGATGGCTGGAGGAGGTCCACCAATCTCACCACTTTGACTTGGGAGGCAGTGGCAGCACTGCTCACACTCTCCATCTGTCTTTATGCAGGACAAGCTTGCACACAAGCAGAGGGTGACGTTTCAGACTGGGAGTGGAGTGACCAAAATCAAGGTCCTCATTCCTTAGGAAAGCCGAGCTATTGAGCTGGACAGAGAGGACGTGGACCCTGCCTGCGGTGACGGTGAGGTAGGCGATGTACACCCAAGTGAGGATCCTGCACCAGCTCATCCCTCATCAACGATACTGTGAATGCGTTGTCCTGTTTTAGAGTCATCTGCCATGCACTAATTATCTCTACTTTCTTTCATAGGCACTTCTGGAAGCCTCCACAAGCCAGGCCTTCAGCTCCAGCCCCAACAACATCTCGGATGAGGAACGAGAACAGAGCACCATAGAAGACTCATCACAGCACTCACCCACACCCTCCAGCAGTGCAGAGACACACAACTCAGTGGGACCTAGTTCTAGAGCAGCCTCGGTGTCACAATCTATCGAGCACAGCACAGAATCTGGTCCACATCGGCGGAGGCAGGGACATCCGAGGTCTCTGGCACTCAGAGGACAGCTGGAAGCCTGGAATCTGTGGAATCTGAGTCAGATATTGAGCCTCCGGAGTTGGTCCTAAATCAGTTGGTGGAGCAACAATCACGGGAATATCAGAAAGGGATGTCAGCTGCATTCCTCTGTTTTCAACATATGATGGAGAAGTCCATCTGCCTTCAGTCCGAGGTGATTGCACGGCATGCCAAAGCACTGGGTCAACACTGGTAGGATGGCGATCGCCATGGAAACCTTGGTCCAGGACATCAGTCCTGTACTGCGCCAGGAGCTGCAATCCATCACTGTAGGCATTGGTGGCATCCGTCAGTGGCTACGTGAGAGGGGGCAAAGGCACCTCCATCTCACTCCAGCTGCCCCTTCTCCTCAAAGAGTCAGCCAGGGGCCGTCGGACACTCATAGGGAGGAGGACCAGCAGCTGGACACCCCGAAGCCATCTACCCAGGTGACTCAGGGAGTGTCCAGCCAATCCCAATCCCCTCTTCCTGTGACCCTATCACCTCCAGCTCTACAGGCTGAGGAGGGTCCACCTGTCCCACAGCAGGACACCCACCAAAGTCATCACGGAAAACAGGGCGTAGCAGTCAGCAGGCTGCCTCCACCCCTGATATGGATGTCAGGGGTGTACCCAGATATAGCGGTGGGGTTAGGAAAGTTAAAAAGTATTAGGAGCACATTGGTGGCATGTATATAACGTTCACAAATGTAAATAGAATCACACCCATTTCACATCTCCTTTTGTATATGCCTCCTTTTTATGATGAGCTGTGTTGCTGTCAATCAGGTGTGACAGCATGGTCCTTCCCCCGCCACTTATCACAGATGTCACCATCATGGGCCTCTTGTATTCTGCTTCCATATCACCAGTGTGTGTCCGTTCTCGGATCATTCCTGACATCAATGATGCCTTGTCCTTAATGTAAAGTGTTCTTGTGGAAGGAACCTTGTTCATATGCTTTGCAGGATCATGTCGTGTTCATTCTTGGCTGAGTAAGATTGAGGCAGAGGTGTTCTCTCATCTCATCTGCATTATTGAAAAATTAAAGGTGTAGTGTCGGAGGACAGATGTCTTAATGCATGGACAAGGGTCATATATCATCGAACTCTGTGTGCTCTCTGTCATCCAGCAGGATTTTCATGATATGTGCCCATACTCAGAGCTCGTGTGTGCCCCTGTCTGTCAAGCGCATTTCCAACTTTCCCAGTGTGCATCTGCTAAGTTCAACAATAAGCGGGAGTGCCTTTCCACCTCAATGTGCCAAAGCTCTGCTCCTCTCAGCCACATTATTGTCCTGGCACTCATACCCACAACCTTGAGCATTTCTCACCTTGTAGTTGTCTGTATTACGGCCACAAGGCTCTCATCACAATGTAGGGATACAGCGCTGTGCATCCCCTCACCTAAAGACTCACTGTGGTCAGTGATGCTAATTCCATTAGGTGATTTTTGATGGTTAATGGAGCCTTTCAGCGTGCTCTGGAAGCACAGGTGGCAGCTTTAGACACTGCTGAGGGGATCAGGAGCGAGGATGCACAAAAGCTGAAGTGTGCTCTTTATTAGCAACAACCTAGAGGGCTTCATGTTGTCTGAGCATTTTCGAGTTGCTAAGGGCCAGGGATGGCCATGAGGGCACAATGTCTGTGTTGAAGGTATATTAATATCTGGCAGGCAAGTGTTTGAACGTTGTCACCCTCCAAGACCTCTCAATCCTCCCCCTGTACTCCTTGATCCCACCATGATTGTGGTGGATATCCCCTTGTTACCCCCTGGATATTCTGAGACAGGTGTACCTATGCCCCATGTGGACCTCATCCCTCCCCATCTTGAGGCCACTTGCACAGTGAAATATATACACACACACACTCCTGCCCCCCTCCAACACCTTTGAATGCCTCCACAATACCTTTTCCCCATCTATAGGCTGCAGAATTCTACCCTGACTGAGTGTGACATCTGCAGCCCAGTATGATGCCAGAAACCCCCCGGACCAATGCACGTGATGTTACAACCTTGCCCTGTGCACAACATGCTGGGCACGACTGATACTGAGCTGACATGCCCTCCCCCTTACACCTCCCCAGGCCAGGACAAAGACAGCCTTTGCAAGCTCAACAATGTAAACTGAAGTGCTTCCTCAGTCAGCAATCCTCCCAGTCAACTCACTTATGTCATTCTGTAACATATCGTCTCCCTATCCTGGTGTAGAAGATGCTACCCCCCTGCACTCCCCCAAGTCATAGGTCTGTGCAACCTTCCACACTAATGCCCCCCTGTGGAGGCCTTGCCCTGCAGCCTCTTCCCTTTGGCCAGTTCCCCTCCTTCCTCAGTGGAGCCCTTGCCCTGCAGCATATTAAAAGTTACTCCTGCCTTACCGCTGGTCTGGTAGGTAAAGACAAGTCTGTGACACCCCCTGTAAGCGACATGGTGCTGACCGCAAAGCCTGGCACTGAGTGTGAGCTGCCATAAGCGCTGCACGATACAAGGTAGGCGAGGGAACGTGGAAGTGCAGGTCGCCAGGTGCATGTTGCTTATGTGCTGTTGTGAAACATGTCGGTCTAATTGGGCACCGACGTGCCCTGTTGATCCGGTGTGGGGGGATGATTCTGGCGAGCAGTCCTTATAACGATACACAAACATATTAAAATGATGTTCCCGACCTGCCACGGTGGGAAATGCGGCCAGCCATTGAAGGCTGGAGCGGACGATTGCAAACTGGCTGAATGACGATGTAAAACCATTTTTTAGCTCCTTACGGTTTTTTCCTCTCCTGCCCGCCAGGATGCCTGGCACAGGAGGGAGCGGAAAATCCTGGCCATAGATTTTGTGTAGCCTTTTGCATTTTCCATTCCTGAAACAATATTTGATAGTTTAACTTCTCTGTACCTTTTAAAGTATTTACTACCCTGGCACATAATGGTTTGCAAGAGAATTTTTAGCAAGTTTCCGTTGTTAACTTTTGTAAACTAGCGAGTGAGGAATGCAGAAGGGATTCCTTAATTTTCTTTTACATTCTTCTGACTAAAGAGCAGTGCTGTCATTTGGTCATGCTGTAGAACCTGTTATTGCCACAACCTTTTTTTTTGAGTGGAGAAAATTAAGTGGACATAAAAAAATAAAGCTGGTTAGTAACAGGTAAGAAAATGGCAAATAATAAAAAGGCAAGGCAGATTTAAGTTGTAGGAATGGTACATGTGAGACATGGACGAAAGAATGCTGTTAGACAGACGTTTTTGACAAGTGGTAATGTGGGATTTATTTATGTATGCAGATCAAAAAGATGATTAAAACTTGTAAAGCAACCAAATTGTTCCAGATGGAATAATGATAGATATCATCTGCACCTATATATGGCAAGAGATGAAAGAAAAAAACTGCTGATAGTGAAGATCTGAAATAAAAACAGAAATGTTGGAAAGAAAGAAAAAATCTTTTATATTTATTAAGAACTATTCACAACCTCAGGACATCTCAAAGTGCTTTACAGCCAACCAAGTACTCTTGAAGAGTAATCACTGTTGTAATGTAGAAAATGCAGCACCAACTTGCTCAGAGCAAGGTCACACAAACAGAAATGTGATAATGACCAGATAATTGGTGTTTAGTGATGTTGTTTGAAGAATAAATATCAGCCAGGCCATACATAAATACAGTGCTTTCAGGCTGATTAGTATTTGTAAAGAGAAAGTACATTTTGGGTGAAAAACCTGCCATCAGTTCTAACAAAAGTACTGCATCTAAAACATTTCTCCACCCTTTCTCTTTAGAGATGTTACCAGGACTGCTGTGTTTCACCAACATTACTTCAATCTATTCTATGGTACTTGCAGGCTACAGTAAACATATTATATATAATATGGAGCAATAGGTTACCACTTTCTCCTTCGAACAGTATGATGCATAATCCTTAGCTATTATCTCAGCATACTGCAGTAGCACATTGCTGATAGTCTGAAAAAGAAAATAATTTTGTGAGCAACACAAGGGTTTGTCTTTGTTAAAAATATAGAAAGAAGGCAGAAGATAGCAGATATTGAACTGCTGAGTCAGTCTGCAATTTATTCAAAATTTCTTAACATTTTCTTGTTTTAATATAATGTTCACCTTGTATTTTTGCGATAAGGATGCTTAAAAAGCACAAGGTACATTAACATATCATGTGTTCACCACAGGAACTATTGATGAGAGAGTCTTAGCCTATTCTTTGCATTAATAGAGTAGGGCAATGCTAGATGTCAGACAGCCCAATGTTCTGTTAGAACAACCATTTTTTCCCTGGGTCCCACATTAATGAATTAAATCAAATATCACAGCTTTTCATTACATTACCAGAAATAACGACCCATATTTCCCTACTTTTTTCCCCCACTTGTTTTGTGGCAGGAAACTGTTTCACCAGCTTCCTTGCAGGCTTTTCCATTTCAGGAACTTTCACCTGGAAGTGATGCGAATGTCGAATATATATGTCTGCTCATTACTGACACATTTAAATGACAGAAATATAAGGGAAATAAAACATCTGATACATTTCTCCATCATTAAACCCCTTAACAATCCTGGCTGTCAACATTTATAAGGCAGGGTGTGGTGAACGTTGATGGAACATTGGGGGTGGTGGTTGGTGGGGGAAGACTTACTTGATAAAATTCAATTCACTGGCAAGCCAAGTCTAATTCATTGCAGGGTGATCGACTGCGTTTGGCAAGTTACACTGTTTTTAAAAAGAGTTTTATTATTACAGTCCCAGGAATCACTGATCATAGTGTCCTGCAGCAGGAGCCACAACAATTTCCCTCCCCATCACCTCCCCCAGCCTACCCCACCAACAACCTGAAGCAGGTGACTCAGTGGCACTAGGAGAATCATTCAGGAGCCCGTGATGAACAAGAAAATGACCTTGACTATAGGAGATCTTTTGAGGATGAGGGATGATGTGAGAGAGATGCAAAGCCTGCACTGCCACCAATCTGGCAGAATGCTGGACCTATTGTAACAAAATTTACACTAATATGCTTCAAAGTTTGGAATTTGTTATATAAAAGCATTTTGATTGATAATAAAACTGAATTTTGACTCTAACGCAATTTTTCATTCATTGGCCAGATGTCTTTGCATCCACATTCCTAGCAAACACTCATCTTTTACCTTGGCAAATCTTCTCATATAATGTCCCACGATCAGAGGATCAGGGCACTCCAGCTTCTTAATGATTTCAAAACTTTGGTTCAATTGTGAGAACACATCCACCACAGAACAGGAGAAGAGGGCATGCTCTGATGTTTGTTGGAACTGTGATTTAAAAAAAAAGAAAATTAACTTTGATTTTTAATCAAACAAAATAAATGCAAATACATGTAAGCGACTGGCACCAGATTTAAATAGAAATTTTAAGACTCATATAAATGGCAGTAATTTTTTTTGTTGTTTTTTAAGTTAGTGGAGAGCAAAATGAAAATCATTGAAATTATGCCTCCTTTATAAAAAGGAACATAGTACATAATTTAAAGTTTACTTAAATCCAGTGCAAGGATGTTGTTTGCACAATGCATTGTTGAACATTATAATTTATTGCCTTTAGTATAAAACTTAGTTATCTACATAAATAAAAGTAAATCTAGCCTCTTTCTATAGTGCTGACATGTTTGCAGGTCCTGGGAAAGTATTTGATCATAGGGCATAAAACTTGCCAATTGGCACAAATGTCCAATTGACTAAACATTCAAAAATCAATGGGGAAGATTTACTTGAGTGAGGTAGAGAGGTGTGTGGAATAAAGCTCCACCCATTCCTTCTGCCATGACAAGTGTCCAAATAAGGTAGTAATGTAGTCATGACGGAGTGATGCCACACCCTGCCAGAAGTCCAAAGAAATGTAATTAGATTGACCCCAATAAATTTGCTGCAATCTGTAATGTATTTGTTGAAGGCTTCACAGAAGAAATGAATTATTAGCTGCAACATGTTCACAGCATATCTCCAGTTCCATAACCTATGTTTCAGTTTTACATTTAATGTATTTTCTTGATACTGAAAATGAACGAGGTTCCTACTGAGAGTGGTATATTCCTTATAATATTTATTCCTTTGAAACAAAACAAAACATCAGGAACCATCATCTGGCACTAACCATACATAAATATTTATTACATACGCCATTATTTAATTTCAAATTTAATTATTACTAAACTTAAATTGTCTTTCTCACTAAATTTCACAATTTTTTTTGATTGCATTTAACACAATTCAGTTACTGAATGCATTTAACATGTTTGGCATAATTAACATATTTACAGAATTTAACTTATTCACAGTTTGCTTTATTCTGCTCACTTTTTTTTAAGAAAAATGAATTCCTGACTATAATGTATGGAATGGTTACACTATTTTTGACTGAGAGCGCTGTGGATTTCTTGCTATATTATTACATAAATAAAAAGACAGATATTTGAATTTACTAAGTAATAGGGATTCTAATACATCCAAACTGCTTTAGCAGTACTGACACTCTCATTCAAGTGAAAACTATTGGTTTTTTTATAAGGCTACAGCACTCACCTGCCAATTTCATAACAGACATTTAAAGATAAAATAGGAAAAAATACTACCGGCTACATAAATATTGTGACTACAAGAGCAGGTTAGAGGCTGGGGATTCTGTCTTGAGTAACTCAGCCCCAAAGTCTGTCCACCATCTACTAGGCACAAGTCAAGAATGTGATGAAATACTCTTCACTTGCCTGGATGAGCGCAGCTCCAACAACATTCAAGAAGTTCGACCCATCCATGACAAAGCAGCCCACTTGATTGACACCCCCCCCCCACCACCTTCAGCATTCACTCCCTCCATCTACAAGATGCACTGCAGCAACTCACCAAGGGTTCTTTGACACCACCTTCCAAACCCACAATCTCTACCTCCTGGAAGGACAAGGGCAGTAGATGCATGGGAACACCATTACCTGCAAATTCCCCTCCAAGCCACACACCATCCTGACTTGGAACTATATTACCTTTTCTTCATTGTTGTTGGGTTAACGTCCTGGAACTCCCTTCCTAACAGAACTGTGGGTGTACCTACACCCCATGGACTGCAGTGGTTCAAGAAAGCAGCTCAGCACCACCTTCTCAAGGGCAGCGAGAGATGGGTAATAAATGCTGCCCTAGCCAGCGATGCCCACATTCCATGAATGAATAAAAAGTAAATTTCATCTGCAGTTATTAGTTTATGTTCTGATGAGTTATTATAAATTGGCAATACCACAAGAGATCAAATAGTATTTAAAATAGATTTAGCTAATAAGTACAGGAATTGAGGGTATTCACCACAGACGCATCTAATTTATACAATGTATGGAATGATTACACTGTATTTTTTTACTGAAGGAGTTGTGGATTTCTTGGAATATTATTACATAAATAAATGAAAATGAGACATTTTGTCAAAGCTTTTCATCTTGCAGTCATTAGGTCAATTCGCACGAATACAATGTAATGGAAACCAACACATTTATACTGTATGAGAAAAGAATGCTGATTGGTGGGCAAGTGGGCTCTGATTGGTAGAAGCATTGCAATGGAGAATGCACAGCTGATGGTGACTGACAATAAACTGCCAAGCATTGTTTGAAATTTAAACCAGGGAGCTTGACTCTGATTGGTCAAGACATTGCCCTGAGGAATGAACCAGCGAATGGCTGTCATTTATTTTGTTTAGCTGAAAGAGCCTCTGGCCTACTCTTGTATCCATAGCATTTATATAGCTGGTAGTATTTTTTTCCTATTTTATTTTTAAATGTGTGTGTGTATATGTTCATTCTGTCTGCAAAGAACAGAGCCCTATGTATTAATAAATGTAGCTTCCAGTACACACAAATGTGCCACATTGTGAGTCCGACTGACAAACTTAAATTGGTTGTCAGCATAATTATTAGCACACTGAGGATTATATGGCAAATGTTGTCCAATCACAGAATCACATCTAATGTTGGACACTGAGTTTTGCAAACAAGGGCTTGTTGGGTATGGTCTGTGCCTTGCCTATTGCAAACAAGGGAAGGGACTTGCTGCTTGATACGATCCGTCAGTCTTTGGGACGTATGGCCTACATACCTAGCATCACACAGGCACTGAAATTCATATACCACCTTACTCATTTGTGTGATAGAACGCCTTTTTGGCTTGATGGCAGCATCCTGTTAGTGTTGAAGGCCACTCATGTTGCTACTACATAGTAGTAGCATGAAACAGCTAGCTTCACCTGTTGCTCAAATTTTTGAGGTACCTTGCCCTTCCAGGATAATCTGAGGAAGACTGGGCACTTTTCAGGGTCGAACGTGATGGCCTTAGGCCTGTTCATGAGTTTGCATGATATACAGCGCAAAATGATCTCAGTAGGGTAGCCATTTATCCTGCAAAATGCCTTTGATGCACCCCATTTCAACATCAAACTTGCATGGTGAGCAAATGGCTTGGGCCCTACTTACGAGGTTGTTGATAAGGCCAATCTTATGGTGCAAGGAACTGTAAGAATCCCAATGTGTATATTGACCAGTGAAGATAGGCTCGCAGTAGACCATGGTAGAGAACCCCCTGGCAGATTTCTCAGCTCGTAGGAAAGGAAAGGGAGTTCCTTTGACTGCTCCATTTCAAAGGTGAATTTGAACGCAGGATTGAGCCCACTAAGACATGCAGTAAATTATTACATGCAGCAGTGGATTTAAATATAGCAAACATATCATTCACATATCGGAAATATGCAAGGGTAGGAGGTTAGGTGCCATTCCATCAAAGACACATTTCTCATGGAACCCAAAGATGTTAGCAAGAACTGGGCCTAAAGGGGATTTCATGACAACACTAACCATTTGGGCATACATGGTGTCGTTAAAACTGAACTCAACTGCATGAGTTGTCAAGTTCATAAGTTCAATGAATACTGATTCATGCAATGGTGGTGGGTCTTGATCTTCATTGTATGGTGCTGCAGCACAAATATCTATAGCTTCCTTCAGTGGAACATTGGTGAATAGGCTGGCAATGTCAAATGAGTACATGGGCACAGCACTGCTATCGATATGCAACTTGCATATGCGTGCTTCCCTTACATTGTATTCTTGTGAATTGTCCTGATGAATGCACGACAAGAAGTTTTGACAATTTGTCTCTTTTTTCAGCAATACTCAAGTTCTGTACTACCAATGACTACATAATTAAATATGACAGATATTTGAATTTACTAAGTAATGTGAATTCTAATAAATCCAAAGTGCCTAAACAGTATTGACATTCCCATTCAAGTGAAAAATATTGGTTTATTAAAAGACTACAGCACTCACTTGCCAATTTCATAGCAGACATTTAAAAATAAAACAGGAAAAACTACTTAAAAATTTTCTGCGCACCTATAATAAAAGAAAGACAATGACAAAGTAAAAGTCTGACCTTTATTTTCCATAAATTATATGCTTCCTATTCATAACAAGAAGCTGTGATTCTATTTATAGCAACAAATCATCCTTTATTAGTTTATTGATGCTGAATTTGTTGTTCATTGTAGACCAATAAAATATAATATATATCTACGTGTGTATACAATAGATATAATTTATATACAGAACAGTAAAAATAGCTGTACGCTTGAAAAAAGATGAGAAAGCATTCATGCAGCATTACATTATAGTCTATGTAATCCAAATTCCATCTGAATCCATTTGTGCATGCATTCAGAAGCTGCTCAGTCACAAGCCCATTACTTCTGTCTCCGTTTTTTACTTAATGGGCCCATTCAGGTCTACTTTCCTTTCGGCTACCTGGACATGCCACCACCACCACCCTCACCTCTTAAGACTCTACCTAAAACCCACCTCTTTGACCAAGATTTTGGTCATCACTCCAATATTTCTTTTTGACTCATTGGGCAGGATCTTCCAGTCGGCGAGCGGGGGCGGGAGGCGGGGCCCACTCACCGATGCATAAAATGACGCGGGATGACATCGGGTGGAACTCCCGACGTTATCCCGCGTTGTTTCCATTTTCAGGTCGGCAGGGGTGCAGCCGAGTCAGCTGCGCACCCACCGACCTAGCAACAGCCTATTGAGGCCATTGAGAAACTAATTAAAAGCATTAATGAACCTGCCCGTCCAACATTCAGGTTGGTGGGCAGGCCGGGAGCCCTGGCGGGCTTCAGAAAAAGCATGGGCGGGATGAGGTTTCATGAGGGATTTTAAATTTTTAATAAAGGTTTCAATGAAAGTTATAGACATGTCCCAACTCATGTGACATGAGGGGACATATCAGGGAAATTTTTCTATCATTTGTATTGCAAATTTTAATTCGGAGCCGATCTCCCTGAGACAGCACTTAGCCTCAGGGAGATCTGTGTGCTATTTCGCACACATGTGCGAAAGAGTGCACTCCTGGCTGAAGGAATCCCCCCCACCTGCACAGGGAGCGCATAGCGCTTCCTGGCGGACATCACGCTGGGCGGGTCTTAATTGGCCTGCCCACATAAAATGGCGGCGTGCCCCCGATCAGGGGCGCCGATCGGAGGCACGCCGGCCTGGGCCCGCTCCCACACTTCGCCCCCGATGGGGGCATAATTTTTCCCATTATACATTTTTTCGATAATTTATCTGCCTTAGGACATATTTCTATGGGAAGTATGTCATAGAAATGGGAGCTATTGCTAACAAACACAAGCTTCCGTCAGTCACGCTTTTGGGATCAATTTTCTGAACAGATCACAATTTTTTAAATTATTCATTCACGGGATGTGGGCTTCGCTGGCTGGGCCAACATTTATTGCCCATCCCTAGTCACCCTCAAAAAGGTGGTAGTGAGCTGCCTTCTTGAACCACTGCAGTCCATGTGGTGTAGGTACACTCACAGTGCTGTTAGGAAGGAAGTTCCAGGAATTTTGACCCAGCGACAGTGAAGGAACGGCGATATATTTCCTAGTCAGGATGGTGAGTGACTTGGAGGGGAACTTCCAGGTTAGTAGTGTGCAATGTCATGTAAATGGTGTAAAGTTATGTGCAGGTGCAAGGACCTTACATGGAGAATCAAGCTCTCGCCTGACAGACTTCTTTTAATATTGACAAGGACAGTGTGGTGCATTTGAGTAGAGACAGTTCCAAGCTTGCATAAATCATACAAGGTTGTGTGTTCCAGGTTGCTAGGCATGAGAAATACTCAGGAATTATAGTGTATAATTCACTGAAGTTTCATAATCTGTATCTAAAGGCTATTGTGAAAGAGAATTGTGTGTCTTAGTGTATTGTAAAGACAAAATAAGTACTGTGCTATCTTTTCTCTTTGGACCCCTTAAGTGATGAGGATCTCAAGGTGTTAGAAAAAATTCAGAGAAAGGCCACTCAATTGATACCTAGGCCTGGAGTTTGCTAACCTTGGAGTAAGCCTTGCTGAGGGATCTAGCAATTTCTCTGGTGAGAGTTTCACCTTTATCGCTGTGCAATGGTACTGCAACTGATGTGGCAGTGTTCTTTATTGGGCATTTCCAGCACTGAGCTGGTCAAGCTGACCAGGCTGCAAATCACATTAAAGGATTTTCACGGATATCTAACCAGCAAACTAAACAGTAGTAAAATAAAACCACTTCTAATTTATTATTTTTTTTACATAGAGTAAATTAAAGATTGGGACATACACATGAGTGAAAGTACAAGCTAAAATATTGTGAAAAAACTTAAAAAAAAATATTTTTAAAAGTTTAAAAGATCTACTAGTTAACCATTTAATCATACTCCATGAATGTAAGATTACTTTTTCAGGGTCAGTTCTGTTCATTAAATTTTATTAATCATATCGCCATGAAAAGGCAATTACACCTGATCGAACAAGGTGCAACTTTTTATGGAGTTTCTAACAGCAACATGGGGGCAGGAAGGTGACATTCTCGCCGATTTCAATACTTTCTGGCTCTAAGTGGGGGGGTCACACCTCGGCCTGTGGCAGTGCCCTGAGTGACAGATCGCAACTTCGAGATTTCTTTCTTAACCTGCGCATCTGATACATCTTGAAATTGCAGTTAGCTTCAGGGACATAACGATGGTGAACACTAACAGCTCACCATCAACCGTGTCTGCAAAATCTGGGCCCTAGTTTTACGAGTCTTTAGTTGGCAGAACAGGCTTAAGAAAGTGAAGCGTTATTAATTTTGAAAAGCAGAGATTTCAAAGAGATATGACTAAGTTCTTTAAAATAATAAAGGGATTAGATTTTGCCCACAGTGATAAACTATTTAAGCTAAACAGATGAAAGACATAAGCATAAATTACAAAAACATAAAGCGAGATGCTAGGAAGTGCTTCTTTTTTACAGATGGTTGTCAACCTTTGGAATAAAATACAAACACTTGCAATGAATGATAATTCACTGCAGGCATTCAAAAGGCGAGTTGGATGAGTTCCTGTTAGTGGTGAACTTATGTACATATAGAAGGCAGGCGGGTCAATGGGGGCTAGCGTCATTATTCATTGTGATCTGGTGAAGCAAGCTCAATCAGCTTTGTGAATTGGGTAGGAAATTCACAGAGCCTTTTCTAAATTAGCTTTTCTTCTCTGGCTTTTTGCCTCTTGCCGGAGATGGTATAATTGCTGGACAGATGAGTGAGGGAGCAGGAAGGGGTGGGGTGGCAGTAAATGGGTGTTTTGTTGGATTTTTGTCTATAGCATGTAATGTTTAACTCTCCTCCAGATAACAGTAAGAGCTTCAAACTGGCATTAATGAAAAATTAATTCACATGACGTAAAATAGTTAAATTGAATTACTTTTTAAAAAGCAATCTTTAAAATTTGAGCCATGTATCTGACATCAGCATATTAATAGATGGTGTATATAACATTAATTTAGAGAATTTTCTGCCCCATTTACAAGTAAGACCAGTGCCCTAGAATTCTGGTCCTTGATGATACAGAGCTACCACTATCTGAGTGGACAGAGGAGGAATATGGAGACAGAGTTAGTTATCCAGGACCTCCAATCCTTTTTTATGGATCCAATAAAATTCCACTGAAATTAAGGCTGGCTTCTTCTTTCATCTTCTTTCAAGTAACAAGCAAGGTGGATAAAGGGGAACCTGTAGCTGTGGTATTCTTGGATTTCCAAAATGCATTTGATAAGGTGCCACATCAAAAGTTACTACACGAAATAAGAGCTCATGGTCTAGAGGGTAACATATTAGCATGGATAAAGGATTGCTTAGCTAACAGGAAGCAGAGAGTTAGGGATAAATGGGTCTTTTTCAGGTTGGTAAGCTGTAAATAGTGGAGTGCCACAGGGATCAGTGCCGGGGCCTCAACTATTTACAATCTATATCAATGACTTATGAAGGGACCAAATATATGCTAGCTAAATTTGCCGTTAACACCAAGATAGGTAGGAAAGTAAGTTGCCAAGAGGTAAAGAGTCTACTAAGTGATATAGATAGGCTAAGTGAGTGGGAAAAATTTTGGCAGATGGCATATAAATGTGGGAAAATGTGAACTTCTCCATTTTGGCAGGAAGAATAGAAAAGCAGTACAGCATTTAAATGGTGAGAAATTGCAGAATTAGGTGATACAGAGGAATCTGGGTGTCCTAGTAGTGTAGGAAAGGTCATGTTTAATAATTAGGTTGTAGTTCAGTTATGTGTCATGATCAAGTAATTGGATTATATCAATTAAATCAGTATGATATGTTTAAATGTAGTCAATGTAAAACACTAGTATCACACCATGTGACCCTTT
The DNA here is from genome assembly GCF_964194155.1 of Cetorhinus maximus. Taxonomy (NCBI): domain Eukaryota; kingdom Metazoa; phylum Chordata; class Chondrichthyes; order Lamniformes; family Cetorhinidae; genus Cetorhinus; species Cetorhinus maximus. Next base: position 99,014,302 of record NC_135891.1, on the reverse strand, counting down.
GTCTGTAGTAGCATCCTTACTTGACAAATGAAATACACCACATGGCCCTAGTTCTGTGCAAAGTATACTCTTATAGTTTAATTGCAGAGCAAGTGCTGTGAAGTTAGTCATGGTTGAGCAGATTGAGTATGGAATTATTATACTCCCTAGCCATTAACATTTGTCAGTTTTACTTGGGTTAGAAGACTGTATTTGCTGCCACTACAACTGCAGGTGACGCATTCACCAGACATGCAGTTGCAGTGCCTGTGACATCACTGACGCCACAGGTAACTGCCTGCATCAAAGAATTGGACTATCCATAATACTGAGCAATGTAAAAATATTTAAACCAGTGCAGCATTAATAAAATGTGTCCTTTTCACTATGGCTAAGGGTTTCAGTTTTCACAGAAAGAAAACTTTGCCTTGGTATCTTCGTGGAGTGTTTTAAACTTAATACGATAACAGGAAAAAGCTGTAGTAAGAAGGACACTCCCACAAGTGACTGACATATTTGGGAACCAGTTGAGGTTAACAAGAAGTGACACCAGTAAGGTGACCATCACCCTTAAGAGAAAAATCGGACATGAATCATGCTCCACTTAATCAATCAGGGACTGATTGCCTGGGGCACTCAGACCGTACTGATCATACACAGAGGTAGTGGCTAGCAAGGGTTAATAGCAGCAACTTTTAACAGCCAGGAGCGCAGCATGAAGAAGAAAGAAGAAAGAAGATTTTGGTCAACAGAAGAGACAGCGCTATTGTGAACTGGAAGTCGAGAGTCAGTGTTCCAGAGAACTGACTATTTCCACTGCCTTTACTATTATTGCATTTTTGTACTCATTGCAATTAACTTAATAAATTCTGTGAAACTTGGACAACATACTCATACGCAGAGTGGTCTGTAACCAGTCGGAACTGCAGCTTCCTTTCAGATCAGCTTTTCCAACTCAGCCTAACAATTGTGATTGCCTTCAGTATTAAAATTAAAGTTAGAATGAACCCCTGATCTTACAGTACATGAATCACAAAAAGTTAGAATGCAGGTACAGCAAGTGAGTAGGAAGGCAAATAGAATGTTGGCATTTATTGTAAGGGGAATAGAGTAGAAGTTTTACTACAGCTGTACAGGGCCTTGGTGAGACCACATCTGGGGCAGAATTCTCCCTTTGGCGAGCGGGGGCGGGGCCTGCTTGCCGGCGTGTAAAATGGCGCACAGTGATGTCGGGCGGGGTGTCCCGATGTCACTGCGCGTCATTTAGATTGTCAGTTCAGTGGGTGCGCAGCCGAACTGTCAAAGACCTATTAAGACCATTATTAAACTAATTAAAGTTGTTAAGAATGCTGCCCATCCAACCTTAAGGTTGCTGGGCAGGCGAAGGGTCCAGGTAGCCTTCAGAAAAACAGGAAACCTCATCCACGGGTGGGATGAGGTTTCATGAGGGATTTAAAATTTGTGTTACATTTTTAATAAAAGTAATTGACATGTCCCAGCTCAAGTGACAGTGTCACATGAGGGGACATGTCAATAAAATTTTTCACATTGTTTATTATCTTTTTAAAAGTAAGACTTTTAAAGTAAGGCAGACTTTGCCTCAGGGAGATCTGTGTACTCTTTCGTGCGCATGCGTGAAAGAGCGCACTCCTGGCTAAGGGAATCTCCCCCGGCCCACACAGGGAGTGCACAGTGCTTCCTGGCGCACGTCATGCTGGGCAGGGCTTATTTGGCCCACCAACGTAAAATGGCCGCGTGCCCCCAAACGGGGGTGCTGATCGGGAACCCACCCGTTCACATCCGCTCCCACTCCCACACAACCCCCCCAACAGGGGGAAAATGCTGCCCCGGAGTACTGTTTCCTGAAGCGAGGTTCCCTACCACCCAAATGTGGTTGACAGGGCCCTCAACCATGTCCAACCCATCTCCCACACCTCTGCCTTCACCCTTCCCCTCTCTCCCAGGACCATGATAGGATCCTCACTTTTCACCCCACCAGCCTCTGCATTCAAAGGATCATCCTCCACCATTTCCGCCAACTCCAGCATGATGCCACTACCAAACACATCTTCCCCTCACCACCCAGTCAGCATTCCATAGGGCCATTCCCTCTGTGACACCCTGGTCCATTCCTCCATCACCTCGAACTCCTCACCCCGATCCCACGGTGCCTTCCCATGCAATTGCAGAAGATGCAACACCTGCCCCTTTACCTCCTCCCTCCTCACCGTCCAAGGCCCCAAACATTCCTAACCACAGACTGGATGACCATTTTGCGCAGTGCCTTCGCTCAGTCCGTAAGCATGACCCAGGCCTTCCTGTCACTTGCCATCTCAACTCCCCATCTTGCTCTCATGGCCACATGTCCGTCCTTGGCCTGCTGCAATGTTCCAGTGAAGTTCAACGCAAACTGGACGAACAGCACCTCACCTTCTGATTAGGCACTTTACAGCCTTCCGGACTTAACATCGGGCAGAATTTTACGGCCCCGTTTTGGCAAGGGCGAGGCCATAAAACGCGGTAAGACATTCTAAGCTTCACTGGCTTCGGTGGGAATGTAAAATCCCACTGCCGTAAAATTTCACCCATTGAGTTCAACTTCAGATCATGACCTCTCCCCTCCATCTTGACCCTTTTTTAATCCGATTTTTAAATTTTTTTTTTATTTCTCCAAACCAACCCCTCTACACCCCCCACAGGGCCATTAGCATTTGTTCTTATGTTTTGCTTTCACAGAGTGCTGACCCTGGTTCTGCTATTATTTTACCTTTATGCCAGTGTTAGCACCTTCTTTAGCTTTAACACTACCATTAACACTCCCTTTTTCCTGTGCCCATGACATCTTGGTCAAATCTCTCCTGAGCTCCCACCTATCTCCTACCTTCTATTTTGCTCCACCTGCTCCACCTCCTCTTAAACAGGATACAATCTATCACATTTCTACATCTCTTTAGCTCTGAAGAAAAGTCATATGGGCTCAAAACGATAACTCATTCCTTTCCCCAGAAAGCAGTGGAGTCAATGAATATGTTCAAGGCTGAGTTAGATAAATTTTGTTGAGCAAGGGAGTCAAGGGTTCTGGGGAGGCAGACAGAAAAGTGGAGTTGAGGCCACAATCAGATCAGCCATGATGTTAACAAATGGTGCAGCAAGCTCGAAGAGCTGAATGGCCGACTCCTGTTCCTAAGTCCTATGTTCCTAAAATTACTGCCAGTCCTGCCCCTCTTGTTCACAGTGCTAAGTAAAACTGTATGAAGCAGCTGCACAGAACCTGATTGAAGGGGGCCCATTTTCTTCTCTGACACTGGTTTCCCTACGGCAATGGATTGCCAGTGGTGAAAGTCGCAAGATTTACAGAGGATGTTTTCAATTTTCTTTTGAGGAATCTCAGGTGGCACAGCTGGTCTACTGACATTGTGGCAAGGTGCCGTGGTGTTAGTCCTCCTCCCCTGCTACGAAGGAAAATGGTGTGGGGGGTGCTGATTGAAAATATGTTAATAACCCTGATCCCAGAATTTAAGACAGCAGGAAGAGCAGACCTGTGTGGCAAGTGGACGCTCTACCTCCCCCCAAGATCACTCGCTACAAAGTTACCACAGCAATGTTTAGGATAAAGTATTGCTTGTGGGTACCTGATTACAGACATGCGGTTATGATCTAGAATGCACTGCCTCAATGAGCAGTTAAACCAGGTTCAACAGTAACTTTCAAAAGGGAATTTGATATATAATTGAAGGAGAAGAGATTATCATCCTATAGGGAAAGAGCAGGGGGTGAGATTGCTTGGATAGCTTATTTTAAAGAATCAATACAGTGTGGGAAATGAATGTTTTTTAAAAATATTTTTGGGGAATATTGTGTTATTCTGTGAAATAGATTTGTGTGTGTGTGTGTGTGTGAGATTTAATTAAGCTGGGCAGAGATTAATAGGAGAGAGGCTGCCTGCAGGGAGGTGTAAAACATGAGAAGGATGAAGGTGCTAGGCTTGAGGTACAAGTGAATAGATTAGATCTCCAATTTGCATTTTTAGATAATTTGGAGAATTTGTTTGAATATCAAAGGGGAGTCAGAGGTGAAAAAGAAACATGTTTGCATCTTGCAGGGGTTCCACAGGTAAACAGAAGGAGGGATATTATATTTCATTAGCCCAAAAGCAAAGACAAGTTGGAAACATGAAAGATCTTATATTTGGAAGGATTTGAGTTTCAAAGAGGTGTGAAAACAATGGAATGTGAGATGAAAGGGGGAAAACGGTATTTTAGAGTTACTGTGGAGAGCATAGGAGGGCTGTAACTGTTTGAGCTATTGAACTGGAGGTATGAGATGGCGCTATGGCTGGAGGTGTGGGTGAGAGAGGATGTAGTGTGAATCAATCATCCCATCAAGCCAGACAAGTCTTGGGCTGCAAAAAGCAGTTTTATTCTGAAGGTTGGATTTTCATAGCAGAGTGGAGGACAGTTACAGGTTATGTGGTATGCCTTTATTGAAACTACAGCAGTTTTCCTTGGGTAAAATTACTGGATTTCTTATAGTTAAACATCTGGAAGGCATTTACTTGTGAGTCTGACCAAGTAGTGAGTCTTTTGGGGGAATGTTTTGTAAGACTAAGGGCAGAATTTTGCTGTCGGCGAGCAGGGGGCGGGGCCCGCTCGCCGACACATAAAATAATGTGGGATGACGTTGGGCAGAATCCCTGACGTCATCCCGGTCCATTTAAATTTTCAGGAAGGCGGGGGCACAGCAAAATCAACTGTGGGCCCGCCGACCTATCAATGGCCAATTGAGGCCATTGACAGGATCAATTAAACAATTAAAGGACCTGCCCGTCCAACCTTAAGGTTGGCGGGTCGGCCAGGAGCCCCGGCGGCAAATAGAGAAAACATGAAACCTCATCCACCGGTGGGACGAGGTTTCATGTAGGGTTTTAAACATTTTAATAAAGTTATTATATAAATTATGAACATGTCCCATCTCATGTGACATTGTCATATGAGGGGGACATGTTAAGGAATTTTTTTTTCTTCTATTTTTAATATTTTTAAAAGTGTAAGTGATATCCCTGAGGCAGCACTTAGCCTCAGTGAGATGTGCGCTCTTTCATGCGCATGCGCGAAAGAGCGCACTCTCGCTTTTAGGGAATCCCCCCCCGCCCGCACAGCTTCCCGCCGGGCGTCACGCTGGGTGGGCCTTAATTGGCCCGCCCACGTAAAATGGCGGCGGGGCCCGCTTCTCCAGCGGGGATCGGCTCCCCACCCGCTGGAGATTGGGTCGGGCCCACCCACCCGACAGGCAGAAAATTCTGCCCTAAGTTTAACTGTGTATCTGTAATCTGTGTGCTTAAGTTTTATCTTATTTTTGTTGATAAAACTTTTACTTCTAATTTTTAAAATCTCAGAAGTGTTACTGGACTTCTTACCGCTGAGATCAGTGCGTCCCCTCTTGCTATCAGAATAGATAAAAAAAAAGGGTATGGCCCATAAGCCAAGTTTCCCTCTGGGATTTGGTTTATGCAGTAATTAACATCAGCTGTGGTCATAACAGCAGGCATGATGGACAGAATGGCCTTCTTCTGTGCTGTATGATTCTATGTCTACTGCCAAATCAGTATGTCTCCAAGTAAAATAAATTAAACCAATTTCTCTGTGCATTCAAATGTTCACACAATAGTAAATGTAAATGATCTTACACCATCCTTCTTGTCTCGTTCCAGTGCTCCATGCAGGAAGTCTCTGGATACCTCTTCATTCTCATCCAACCACTGTATAACAAATGGTTCAAACCAACTGTGGAAAATAGTTTCAAATTTTAATACCTTTTAATATTTGAGAAATACGTCATTCCCTTCATTCATGGTTAACATAGTTCATAAGCAGCTGTGCAATGATAATAGTAAAGAACGAAACAATCAAAGAAAAAGACAAATTAACAGTATTTCATGAGACACACTTCATCAGAACAGAACAGTTTAAATAATAATGTCTATAACCTAATACAGGAGAAAGGACAGAAAGATACACAAAACATCAGGTCTGGATTTTCCACTGGACAATATTATCTGTTGATTTTACAACAGGTTTATTTCCACCCACTAAAGCTAATATGAATACAAAGACAAACCAGTTTGTCTGGCCTTCCAATGGGTAGGACATTGGGCCTCCTATTATTTATTGCTAGTGGTACATTCTGCTGTTGTGGGAACAAGTTGCAGAACCCACTAGTAGAGCTTGGCTGGCATGCTCCTGAAGGCATTTCAGCCAGAGGGAATTACATAGAATTTACAGCAAAGAAACAGGCTATTTGGTCTGTGCCACTGTTTATACTCTACACAAAGCTCTTTCCTGTCTAATTAATACTTCCCACCCTGTCTCCTCCCACCGTCAATTCCCTTCTTGCTCATGCATGCATCAAGCCTGCTCTTAAGTGCAACAAAACTTCCCATTTCAACCACTCCATATGGTAGAAAATGATGCATTCTCACTACTTTCTGCACCCACCTCACAGTCAGAAGGGGCAGGGTTTGAACCTTGCTGCAGATAGCCTCAGAAAGTGCAGACCAGATTTTTGGGTCTGAATTTTAAATTGACATCTAGTGGGATGCTGATGTCCGGTGGCTATGGCTGCCCATACAAATCCCATCATATAGGACTGACCATCTAATCAGCCAGTATATTGTTTGTTATGACCATGGAAGGAGCACTCAGGAGCCTGTCAAACTGTTGAAATCCTGGGAATTCTCCCACTATTTCAAACGATTCTCGATGGAAAAGGTACAAAGATACACAACACTCAGCATGTGAAGTAATACATCCTAAGTTTGATCAGGTGGTTACTATCTCATAATTATATTCCCTTGTTTTGGACATTGGTCACAAATAGAAACAGTTTCTCCACATTTGCCCTCTTGAATCCCTTCATAATGGTAATGTTAAAGATCTCTGTCAGGTTTTTTAATCTTCTCTTCCAGAGAGAAGAACCACAGTTTCTCCAATCTTTCATGTTAGTTGCAGCCTCTCAATTCTATCCTTGTAACTTCCATGTAAATCTTTTCTGGGCTTTCTCCAGTGTTTCAAAATCCCTTTTGTACCATGCAGACAGCACTCTACTTGTGGTCTAGCCAAGGTTCTGTATAAAGTTAATAAGACTCCATTCTTCTTTTACATTCTAGAAATTAATCCCAACATTTTGTTTTCACTATTTATGGCCACATCAACTTGTGTTGCTCCTTTAGCGATTTATGTGTCCATACTCCCAACTGCCTTCCTCTATTCCATTTAGTTTCTTAAACTCTAAGTGGCTTCTTTATTCCTCTAACAAAATGAACCCCTTCACTATATTGAATTTAATTTGCCACTTATCCACCCACTCTGCAGGTCTGTCTGTTTTCAGTGTAGTCTTCCACATTGTGTCCTCTATTCTGTCATGAAGCATCAAATGTTTCATGGCTGCCTGCTCCCCATTTATTTTAGCTCATGAGCAGCAGACAGTGACCAAAGAGTTGTTGAAAGATTCATAACAATATCTTTGATGTTAATGACCTAACTGGTAGGTGGAATACACTACAAAATCTGATGATGGCTACATAGATTGATTTGTATCGTGACTGTTCCAGCTCTATTCTCTCTTTCGTGGTAGTAGTGACAGCTGTCATTTGGTCAGTCTTTATGTTTGCCAGTTAACTGCACATCAAATAATAAAATTAGAATATAAAAGTAGAACTATAGAATTATGTAAAGCATAGAACATTTATTCATTCATTTATCTATGATTCTTTAATATAAAAAATTTCTTCAATGTATTTTCACTCTAATGAAGAAATGTCAAGAATTAAAATATATTTTTCCTATTTGCAAAATTAAAGAAACATAATTTTATCAGTTATTGGTTTACAATGGCAGTTTACTAAAATAATTTTATGCAACTACACAAAGAACAATATATTCCAAAAGGTAAAAGATTCTATTTTAAAGTAATATTTTGTACTAGTATTATTTGCTGATTTAAATTTTTCATTTTAGGATTTGATGACATGATTCAATTCCGAACTAGTACAACTTTATTAGAAATCTCTAAGTTACATTGGGAATTATTTACTGGGAACTGATAATGAACTTGTCACACATTAGCAAATACAACTTAGTTAAATCAGTTTGGCAGGGCATCTTGAGGTGTTTTGCCCCCAGTCTAATATGTTTGCTTGCTTCATACATTTATAGTATAGGAAATCCTAGGCTAGCTCATGCAATGATTTAAGTTAGAACCTGAGTCCAAATAATTGTACTGATGCAAGGTAGATAAATGTACACTAAGTTTTCAGATGCAAGATGATCTGTGGCTTTCATTACATTAGGGTTTTGAAGAAGCGTCTTACTCTAAATGTTGTGATAATCTGAATTTTTCTCAAGAAAATGCACTTTGGTATTGTATCGTCAGTGGCAGGGTTGCAGCATCTTTGCGCCCACACACAAAAATATAAACATGGGAAACTCTTGCCGTTTCAACAGTGCTAGGAGCTTTTTTTTTTACACGTAGATCTTGGGAGTGGAGGATAGCGTCACACAGGTGAAGTAACAAAGGAAGAAATTGTTGCAGGTTTCCACTTGACCACTGCTCTCCTGAAGCCCAAGCGCCACTATGAGTGCTTTAGTTAATTAAACTTTCATAACACCTAAGGGTAGAATTGCTGTGAAAAACCTAACACTTGTCATACCAGGAGTTAGTTTTTGAATTGATTAGAGGAGTACTCACGCTGGGTACTCTGGGACTGAATTCTTGAACGCTGGCAGGTCTTTTACATACTCATTATATAACCACTTCACTTTGAAGTGTAGATTCATGTAATCTGCACTTTTGCAGAGTCTGTGCTTTTCATGTTCTGAAAGACAAAAAATGGTAAGTTTTGCAGTGGAATCAAAAGGTCCAATTGTCCTAATTAATGTTTATCATGAAATCTTTCAACAATTTTTTTGCATTATTTGTATTTGTTGTGCTACAATACTTACATTTACACACCACCTTTTACAGGCAAATGTTTCAAAGTATTTTTAAGCAATTAATTACTTCTAGAAGTAAAATAGTTGTTATGTTGGCAAGAGTAACTTCTTGCTAACTGTATACATTTAGATGTAATTGCTAGTAAGTGAATGCTTCTGTGCTTGGAACAAATCCCAGAGGGAAACTTGAAACAACTGTCATAACCCATTGTTGCAATTTGTATGTTTCGAGATGCAGGCTTTGAGTTCAGTAGCAATAAGACCACTGAGTTTCAAGAGGTTTTTTATAAAACTAAATTAAACATTTATTCAATTTATCACCTGATCTGTACTCTTGCTTTGTGTCGTGTCCTGCGCTTTCGTGTGTCACGCTGGGCCGGCCTTAATTGGCCCGCTCACATAATATGGCAGCGCCCAGCTGATCGGGGGTGCCAATCGGCTCCGCGCCCGCCCCCACACAAACCCCCGACGGGGAGAAAATTCTCCCCTATGTGTGTGTCTTAATTGGATTATAGCCAGCTAGTCTGGGTGCTTTGATGTATAGTAGTTATGAGATATTAATTAGGTAAACGTAAGGAGGGTAGAAGGAAAATGTAAATTTACATTTGTTAAATGAAAACATTCAAGACTGTGGGTGAAATCTTACACCTAGCTAGAAGACACCAAGCAATGTATTCATTTTTTTTCAGCTTACTAATAAAATTGGTGGGATGAAAGGATGTTATTGTTAGAAGAGGTAAAGTTAAAAGCCTCATGATACAATGGAAAATTTACATTCAAAGAGAAAAATATGTATAAAGGAGAAAGGAGATTGTGTGTAAGGTAGAGGCATTTTAAGATCCTACAAGCGTGAGAAGCCTCCAGCCTGTAAGCCTCAAGTGCTGTCTGCAGGAACCCAGAGCTGAAAGAAATTCATTTTGAATGTGACTGTCCAAGGTGTGCTTTGCCAGGTGTCTGTTTAAATCTATGAGTTTTACTGTTGCCTTAACGATGGTATAACTGACAGTCAGATTAAGTAGGGGATTTTTGTAGTTTAATAGTAATAATTTTGTAGACATATGTATGTGTTTACAATCTTTCTTGTATTAATAAATGTTTAATTTAGTTTTATAAAAAACCTCTTGAAACCCAGTGGTCTTATTACTACTGAACTCAAAGTCTGCATCTCGAAACATACAAATTGCAACAATGGGTTATGACAGTTGTTTCAAGTTTCCCTCTGGGATTTGAACAACTCAGCCTTTACCATCAGCTGTGTCATAATAGATGTCTTTGCAATTATATCTCAATAGTCCAAAACAGCGAGGACTACAAAGTGTATGCATTGATGCTGCATTTATATACTGCATTGCTTTTATGCTGGTGCACTTAGTTCATGGTTTCTCTTGCTTGAGGTGGGTAGTTTAAATAGATGATTATTTTTGTAAATGTTAGGCTCAGTTGTGATGACTTTTGATCTGGAAGCAGTACATCAAAGAAAATTAGCAATTTCTTTAAAATGCCTGTGGAAGCTGTCATTGTTTTTAAGATAGGGACTTTTAAGAGCTTGCATCAATTGTAAAGGGATCAATTGTACCTTTGATGAATAATAAGAAATAATGATTTATGTGACCTGATAACCCTCGAACTTGAAGCAAGAAAGAAGTTACAGTAAGGGATGCCATGAGGCCCAATACAAAAAACAGCTTTGAGCAGAGGAGCTGGAGGGCGAAGGCACAGGTGCAGAAACAAAGAGAAAGCAGACAGAGACAGGGAGAACACCCCACATTCCTGTTAGAAGCAGCAAATCAGTCTCAGGAAGAGGCCAGTTTTTCTATTCAGCAGAAAAGGGGACAAGAGCTCTAGGAGGCAATGCGTGAACTGGCTAAAAAGTCCAAAACCTGGAAAGCTGTGTGAGTAACTCCGAGACACCAAAGAGCTGGGTGTTTTCCCAGAGATGGCCAAACCGTGAACCAGGATATTTTTGGTTGGCGAGTTGAAAAGGTACTCTGGAAAGCTACACCATCAGGACTGTCATGACCTGAGGAAGAGAGCATTCGTAGAATTGTGCTTTGCTGATGATAATCATACCTGTGAAACTCAGGGCGGGGAGGTGGGGGTGGTGAAAGCCGTTGTCAGGTAGGACTCCTGACCTACCCTGCGTGAATAAAGAACAGCATATTGTAGAACTATGTGGCCATGTAGTGCCCCATAGTTTGCAGGGAGTGATTGTGGGTGCTTGTGGTTGTTTAGGACATATCTTTGCTGAATTGCTTATTTAAAGTGAAATTTACCTATTTATTTGAAATATCATTTGCCTGTTAATTCATGTTTAATTAACATTGGTTCTGATTTGTGTTAAAGTAGGAGTTACAAAAAATGAAATCTTGTTGGTAATTTCTTCATTTGAGCATCATTCAGTAAATTTGGTTATTTTGGTTTACAGTTTCCCCATGGGGATGGTAACACAGTTCATTCCAAATCTTTCCCTCAAATATTTGGATTTCTTTGACAGACTGATGACCGATTAGGAAATCGTCACTTGAACTCATAACAGTGCTTTAGTTATATCACCCAAAGATAAATCATTCTTAACACCCCAGATAAAAAAAAACCCTCGTTGATTTTTGATTATCTAATTTTATTTACATTACAGACTAATCTTAAGGTTCTGAACAATTTAAATGACAGATGCCTTTTTACTGGTTATTTGTGCAGTCACAGATTGGATTGCTTATGCATAAAAATAACAATCTTCAAGCAAAACTAGAGGTGACAAGAATTTTTCTTTAAAAAAAAGATGTGAAGGGCAGGATCCCAGTAAAAGCAGTTTACTGCTATATTAGTGCCCTTAAAAAACAGCTGCATATATCTGGGTAGGAATGGTACTGAACATTAGTACAGACACAACTGATTAAATGCTCTGTCGAACAAAGTAGTCCCAGGATTGCCACAGCCATAGCTGAGCCAGCTGGGCACTGCTGCCAGTAGTATTATTTCTGTCATGAGAATATCTTGGGATTTGCCCTGCAAGCTGCAAATTGAAGTCAGTGGCTATTTTCAGGCTTATGCGGATGGCATCTCAGGTGTCTATTCCCCTTCAGAACCACTTAAATTAAAGATTATGCCCCACAGCATGAATGTTGGCTATCTTTGAATCTACGGCTCAGAAAGAAAGCAGAAATCCAAAGTGCCAGTCCCAATCAGCCTGAAAACTATCTGATGAATTGATTACTTATTTTCTAGAACATAAAAAAATGCATATAACATTATTTACTAAGAGCTATGAGAAGCCACTTTAAACACAAAGTATCTCCCCCTTCTTTCCCTTTCCACTAAAAGCATTATTCCCCACAGAAATCTTTCATCATCACTAGGTTGTAAGTAGCTTTATGTTGCAGTTACACTCATGATTCTGAAATGCTCTTTATTTGTACTGAGGCAATTTTCACCTGGGTTTTGGTTAGGAAAAATTTGTCTTGTGAACATTTGTCTGTTGCTGATTTCATTAATCTGCTCACAGCTTAAATTTAAAATAAATGTGAACTCTGCTCATATTTGTGGCTGCTTCATTTCTTTGAAGCATTATCAATCTCATTATTTGCTAGCTATAGCTAATCAGAAAAGTGCTAGACCAGGTCATATTCAGTATGACTCAAATATTTAAAATGCTCTCTTAAAATGCTTAAATAAATGATTACATTTTCTGAAAAAAGGATACAATTAGTAAAATTGTAAAGTGCTAATTGGAAGCTCAATTTTTTTCTCAAGATTCATATAATTAACCTTCATCATGAACATTTACATTGAGATTTCAGATCTGTAACTAAAAGGAAGCAGATGGTCAATGCCCAAAGGTCCATGGATTAATTACTCATAAGAAAGCACTGAAGTGAAGAGGTAAAATGCTTCATATCTTTAGCCAATGGTAATGAAGAGATAATAAAAGGGTTTTACTTTTTATCCCATTGTTAGGAAATAGAGATAGTTTAAGTAAGTTATATTTGTATTTGTGGGTGTTAGGAATGAGTTTTAGCTTTAATGTTTAAGTTTGATTTGTATTTCTGTATCTATGTGTTAAGAAAAGGTCAAATTGGGTTTTGGTTTCACTTTAAAAGGTGCCTGCATTTCTAATGGGAATTTTACAACTGTTGCAGCTAAGTTAAACAAACAAGAGTAGAAAAACTGGGCTGTTGCTTAGCAACTGGGCTCTAGAGAGGCAGGCCCCTCCCACAGGCACACACAAGAAGCGAGAGACAGCAGTTTGGTTTGGGACCTGTTTGAGTTCAGTTGGTTTTGAAAGCAGCTGCCAGGAGAGTCTAAAAAAGAGCTCAGATAGCAAGTCCCAAACTAAAGAAAATGTTTCCAAAATCCAGGGGAGTGGAACAGGAGAAAGTCCCAACAAGACCTTCTAGTCAAAGGAAGGACAGAAACCTGGGAAAAGGTCCTGTTTAGTGATGTTAACAGTGAGGGGCAGAGAAAGGCTCCAAGCTTCAAGCTTAAAGCGATAAAGGCTTGAGAAGTCAGAAGGTCCAAAGAGACATCTGAGGGTCTGTAACCCTATGCTATGGGCATGTGAAGCAGTGGTGTACTGTTGGTAGCTGAGTCAGTGACAGAGAGTGCATGGAAGACAGCTTGAATGCACGTGGTGACTCAGGGAAAAGGGACATCAGAAGGAGAGTTTGAAACCCTGGAGGTGAACCCTTGTGGAAGGTGTTTGAGAGAAAGTGTTGGTTTGGTAGAAGATTCCAAAGCAAGTTCTGCAAGAGTGGAGATTGGAAACCCTTGTGTGAAAGACAGAGTTCAGTGAGACTGGTTGGCTCACGGTGAGACAAGCGTCTGGTGAGAGTTGAGGAGAGATCCATAGCATCTGGCTGAGGTGATATCTGTCACTTGGTTTCAGAGTATGGTGTGCCTGACCACAGGGTGCCTATTGATTTACATGGACTGCGTACTTATTGTAAACATTAGTGTATAAAATAGTTTTTGTAACTTGTGTTTTCCTTTCAAATCTGTATATATCTGTAAAGGTATAGTTGTGGCTAAAGGAGTATTGTGATATAGGTCAACTTTTCTCATTTAATAAATGTTTTATGCTTTTGTCAAAAGTTCATTAGCTGACTCTGGTGACTCTGTTCAGAAGCCCCTCTCCATGTATCTAAACAAACAAATAAAAGTTAGGATCTATCAAGCTGGGTTCCAACCTGGAATCAGGCTTGTCCAGGAGTAACCTCTGCTGAGGATCATAACACCGTGCACTTTAACCCTTGAATATTTGTTGAGAGTTGACAAATTGATGTTAATTTGCACTGCAGAAAAAATGATTCTCACTATAGATTGTTAATATGCTTCACTGGACATATATAAACTTAAAATAAATTGTAATGTGCTTTATGCCATAATAAGACCTCCCTCCTCAACTAAATAATACAGTGCTCAAAATATTCTCAATCACACTAAATGCACAATCTCCAATTCAGTATAACTTGGTTTAAAGACCGTGATAAATTTCTAGATACAAAGGGCAAAATATTCCATGCCTGTTGGTGTCAGGCATCAATGTGGGAGCAGGAGGGAAGCAGCCACTAGGGAAGCCTTGCATAAAGTGCCCATTCCTCCACAGCTGAGACAGTTCAGGTGCAGCCACATTGATATGATTGGAGTTGAGCCTCTAGCTTATCTGCCCACTCAAGCAACGCAGAGGCCTGAAAGCGCCACCAAACGCTTCAGAGCTTTTCACCCCTCGGGCACAGACTGCAAACTCATGAGAGTTTTAATGGATTGCAGAACAATTGGACGACTGGGCACATACAATCTCCTTGTGGAAACTGGCCATGGAGCTGTCACTAGTGGAGGCGCTTACAGCCCCTTGCAATATCATCAATGAGGTTTGGATCAGTCTCCTCCATGGTTCGAGGTAACAGTGCAGCCTTGGAGTGCAGGTTAGGAGAATGCCTGCACCTGAGCTGAGAGCACAGCATGCAGCCCAATGGGCAAAGCTGTTGCCAATCGGTCAGGTAGAGTGGCTCGGAGATGGGTGGTGTTTCAGGCAGCCAAGCAGTGCACTAAACTCTGGCCATCCAAGTGGTGGCCCGCACCCTCCGGGATGCATTAAGGGACCTTCAGACTTAACCAGGAGAGCTTCTTAGTATATCCAAGCTAACCCATGCGTCTCTCTCTTTCATCCTGCAGGAGGAATACATCAGGGGCATGGAGTCTGGCGATCTAGCTGTATGCCTCATGGCTTATAGAAAGCAGAGACTATGGAGAAGAGAACGACAGAGGTGCCAAGCTGGACAGGGGGAGGAACAGCACCCTCAGGAAGAAGGGGCGGCTGGGGCTCCTGCACACGCTGCTGAAGAGCGACAGTGAGCCATCGCTGGTCAGTCCCTAGCTAGACCCAGGATCTATAGGTGGCGCTTGTCATTCCTGCAGATGACCGAGAGCCAGTGTCACCAGACTGCGCATGTCCAGGGCACTGGTCGGTCACATCTGCCACCTGCTGCAGGATTTGGCGCCACGGGGTCATAGACAGCATCCACTGCCAGTGGCTGTGAAAGTGTCAGCGGTGCTCAATTTTTATGCCAATGGCTCCTTTCAGGGCTCCACAGGTGGCCTCTGTGGGTTATCACAATCCCCCACCCACAAATGCACCCAGGAGGTCACAGACACCATCTTCACGAAGGCACACAACTTTGTGCATTTCACCTGGGATCAGAGAAGCCAAGAATCAAGAACACTGGGACCTGGCCAAATCTCAGGTTTCCCCACAGGTGCAGGGTGCCATAGTCTGCACTCATGTGGTGCTCAGATCTCTATGGCAACAAGTGGTCAACTACATCACCCGCAAAGGCTTCCATTCACTGAATGTGCAGCTGGTGTGCGACCACCACAAACACATCCTGCAGGTCTGTGCACAATTCCCAGGGAGTGTCCACGACTCCTACTTTCTCAGTAGGTCTCAGATCCCTGATGTCTTCCAGGGTCCAGAGCGGCTGCAGGGTTGGCTCCTTGGGGACAAGGGCTGCCCACAGAGGATGTGACAGATGACACCTGTGTGACGGCCTCAGAATGCAGCAGAGAGAAGGTACAATGAGGCTCAAGCTGCAATTCATATTGTGGTGGAGCAAACCATTGGAATGTTGAAAATGAGGTTCCGGTGCCTGGACTGGTCTGGTGGAGCCCTGAAATATAGTCCACAGAGGGTGTCACGTGTCATCGTTGCCTGCTGCACCCTTTACAACCTGGCGCTGCAACGGGGAGAGGAACTGGCTGAGGAGGAGATGGAGAAGCTGCGCGTCTCCTCTGATGAAGAGGGCGCGACAGGGATGAGGGTGAGGAGGTCCTTGAAGGCGAGGATGACTGCCATGAGTCCATTGTACTGGCCAAATGAGACAGGCGCGCTCGGGAGGCTCTCATAGCTGCCAGATTTGTGGAGGATGATGACCATGCTGTGAAGAGATGCCATAGACACATTGCATCTGTGAATGATTGGCTCCAATCTGGCTGATGGCAGTGCACATACCCTCTGTGAGAAGGCTCCTGTCATGGTGACACAGTGGATGCCCATATTCCCTACATTCTAGGAGGATGATGATGACATGCAGTGGGGACACTCCACAGATCCTGACGTAGCTTATGTGAATGTCTGACTCCTGTCTGGCTGATGGCACCTCGCTTGCGTTCTGTGAATAGGACCATATCTTGGAGATGCGTTGGGGAAACTTTAACTTCTCCTGATCCTACGGCATCCTTCATGAGCTGAACCCTTCAGGACCGCACCATCACCGGACACAGACACTGATGAGATGGGGGTCAGCCGCACCTCAAAGGCACTGGAAGCGCACAGAGAGAACGATGAACTCTGTGCCACTGGCCCAGGACATTCTGGCAGCAAAGATCAGCCCCAGTGAGGTGCAGGCATGACCGATGTGTCCAGTGACGGTGAAGGCCACACCAGCAGTGTGCTGGGAAGGTTACACACTGCACAGGGAAGAGGCCCTGGACTGAGACACCTGCTTTTATCTTGTGCAGGGACCAAGGTTTCACATCTGAGTGACATGAACCCTGCTCATCAGAACAAGGAGCCATTGGCAAGGAGACATTCTTGGGAGTTTATTTACAATAGTGAACAGTAAGTACAAGTAATTAACACCCGTTCCCAGGCTGTGCAACTACATCTTCTTAACTTGAGGTGTCAGCTGTGGCTCAGTTCATAGCACCCTCGCCTTTGAATCAGAAGGTTGTGGGTTCATGTCCCACTCCCGGGAACCAAGAACTGTGAATGTACTCGAAAGAGTTACAATCTGTGACTGTTGATAACTCGAAAGAGTTACATCTTCTTAACTTGAGGTGTCAGCTGTGGCTCAGTTCATAGCACCCTCGCCTTTGAATCAGAAGGTTGTGGGTTCATGTCCCACTCCCGGAAACCAAGAACTGTGAATGTACTCGAAAGAGTTACAATCTGTGACTGTTGATAACTCGAAAGAGTTACATCTTCTTAACTTGAGGTGTCAGCTGTGGCTCAGTTCATAGCACCCTCGCCTTTGAATCAGAGGGTTGTGGGTTCATGTCCCACTCCCGGAAACCAAGAACTGTGAATGTACTCGAAAGAGTTACAATCTGTGACTGTTGATAACTCGAAAGAGTTACATCTTCTTAACTTGAGGTGTCAGCTATGGCTCAGTTCATAGCACCCTCGCCTTTGAATCAGAGGGTTGTGGGTTCATGTCCCACTCCCGGAAACCAAGAACTGTGAATGTACTCGAAAGAGTTACAATCTGTGACTGTTGATAACTCGAAAGAGTTACATCTTCTTAACTTGAGGTGTCAGCTGTGGCTCAGTTCATAGCACCCTCGCCTTTGAATCAGAGGGTTGTGGGTTCATGTCCCACTCCCGGAAACCAAGAACTGTGAATGTACTCGAAAGAGATACAATCTGTGACTGTTGATAACTCGAAAGAGTTACATCTTCTTAACTTGAGGTGTCAGCTGTGGCTCAGTTCATAGCACCCTCGCCTTTGAGTCAGAAGGTTGTGGGTTCATGTCCCACTCCCGGAAAAAAAAACACAAGAACTGTGAATGTACTCGAAAGAGTTACATCTTCTTAACTATTTTGTTAATTTAGTTTAATTGGTTGACTCCTAAAAGAGTTACATCTTCTTAACCTTCCTAACCCTGCTATTATGTCTAGGTGCTCCCCCAAAATCCACAGAGGAGGCGGAGGTAGCCTGCTGACTGCTACACCCTGCCTGTGAGGACTTGACGGGTATCCTCTGGAGGGCTGTGACCTGCTGTGCGGCAGTGGAACCCTCCTTGACCTGTGGAGCTGGATTTGCTGGGGTCACAGGAAGAGGGGGTTTGGATGGGCTGGAAACTCCCGGAGTCACTTGGGTGGATGGCCCTGGGGTGTGCTGATCTTCCTCCGTATGGGTGCTGAGGGCGCCTGGCTGACTCCTTGAGGGGAATGGGAAGCTGGAGTGAGATCGGGTTGCCCCGCACCCCTCTATGGCATCAGCGATGGAGTTCAGCCCACCCAGCAGTGGAGGATCAATGTCTTGGACCAAGGCATCCATGGCAGCCGCCATCTTACCAGTTTTGACCTCGGTGCATTGATATGCCATCACTATCACCTCAGACTGAAGGCAAACAGACTCCTCAATCATGCTTCCAATCTGAGGAGTGCAGCGGACATCCCTTCCTGATATTCCCGGGCTTGCCTTTGCAGCTCCAGCAACTGTGACATGACTGAGTCCAGAGGCTCATCACCTGACTCAGACTCAGCAGATTTCTGGCCTCCAGCAGTCCTCCAAGTGCCAGAAACCTGGGAAGTCCCTGCCCCCGCCTGCTGTGGATCAGACAGTGCGATGTGCTCACCAGATTGTGACCCCAAGGCTATTCTAAAGCTGGGTCTAACCGAGGTGTGTGTCTCTGTGCTGATGGAGGGTGTGGGTGAGGCTGTGACGGGACTTCAATGAGGGTTTCAGCCGATTCCTCTTCTGCGGTGTCTTCGGGGCTTATGGATTCCCTCGGCTGTTTCCCAGATGTGCCTGCAAAAGCAATGAGAGATAATTAGTATATGGCAGGGGCCTGTGAAACAGGACACATCACTCACAGCATGGTTATCTGATGGATATTGCACTGCTGGACTCTCACTCGGTAGAGCAGCGCCGACCTCACCGTCAGCACAGGACCGGTCCCGGTCATCGCCGGCCAGCTGGATGGCTCTGTTTTCAAAGTCTGTGAGGACCTTGATTTCGGGCATTCCTCCTCCAGCCTGCGACCTCTCCCTCTTGTTGTGTGCCAGCTTGTCCTGCATGAAGACAGATGGCGAGAGTGTAAGCAGGACCTCTGTCAGGCCAGATGATAGTGGCAAGTGGTCCCATGGATGAGATGAGGACAATGAAGGTGAGTGTGAGAGAGTGAATGCTGATGTCCCTTGAACTGGCAGTGAGTGAGGGCCCTGTGGATGCGTGATGGCTTTGTGAGTGTGTGAGTTGAGAGTGATGAGAAGAGTGACTTACCTTGGCCGAACGGAGGAGATCATTCATCCTCTTTCGGCACTGGGTGGCTGTCCTCTTTTGCAGGGCGTTGGCACTGACCACTGTTGCCACTGCCTCCCAAGTCGGATTAGTGACACCAGGTGTTCCAGAGATGCATCACTGAATCAGGCGGGCTGCAGTCTTCTTGCCTTTCAGGGCCATGTCTTGTGTGCAGCAGTCCTGGGCTGGAAGCACTGAGAGGTGTGTGCGCGGTTGCACCTTAAACATGGCGCCCGGTGTGAGGAAGTGGTGCGGTGACAGGGTGGCAGGAAAATTGGAGGCTGCCCACCAGCAAAACGGTGCATTTCCCAGGAATGCATCTTTAATGAGATGGGATTGGAACAATACGGTGTGAAAAGCTGCCATTGCGACCAGCGGGTAAAACATTCTTTTTCCCACCTGCTACCACACTTAGTGCAAATCTTGGACGATTCTGCCCAAAGTTTCAAAAACAGCCAGAAGCATTCAGCCTTAAAGATATTAAACAATAAGATCCAATGTGACTCTTCCTCAGAACGAGACTTGAAATGTTAACTGTTTCTCTCTTCTCGCTCCCAGACCTGCTGAGTTTTTCTAGCACTTCCTGTTTTTATTTCAGATTTCCAGCATCCGCAGTATTTTGCTAATCTTAGTATCACTCTTGGAGTCAGATTCCAATCAAATATCTGAGTGCACTTCAGTTGCTTTTATATTGGTCTGTTTTTTAGTTCAGATTTTGGAATTCCTCTATCAGTGAGCCGGCTCTCAGTGTTTGTGCTGTTAAACCCAGTTCCCATAACTTGTCAATCCGGTTAATGGATTTGTAACGAAATTAATGCTGGCTGCTGGCTCTCAGATTCCAAATTTAAAGACCAACATAAAAGCAGCTTTAAGTCAAATGGTGTGAAAGTGCTGCCAACTTGGCATTCTCACACCATTTTAAGTTTGTGCCAGGTTCATTTTAAACCAAGCTTGGCACAAAGAGACATTTTGAAAATGCCCCTTCAGTCTATCATTTTTTTTTAGAACAATAGTCAGCAATCAGGCATTATCTGTTCTGTTGAAGAGTCATTCCGACTCGAAACATCAACTGTATCCCTCTCCGCAGATGCTGTCAGACCTGCTGAGTTTTTCCAGCTATTTTTGTTTTTGAATCAGGCATAATTAATGTTTTGTAACTTGTAAAACTTTGTATGGGTTTTTTTTTAAATGTAATGAAAAATCAGACACTTCAATTTACACTCTGGTCACATTAAAAAATTAATCGCCTTATGTTGAGTACCAAGCTCTTTAGTCACTATAACCTTACTGGAGCGATGAGCATAAGGTAGTAAAACCTCTAGTATGCTGAAAGCACATTATGCCATACTGATGAGACCAAAAACTGCAGAATAAGTATAGCCCAAGTTGACATTTATCGAACTTAAAGGTGCTTCAAAAGTAATTCTATTGAACTGGACAGGTTTAAAATCAGTTCTGCAACAATGGAAGTTGTTCAGAAACTACCTGATATTTACATTATCAAATACAAGTCGCCTGGGGTAGGAATTTTCTGTTCATCCCAACAGTCTGTTCCAACCCCAGCTGACTTTCCAGAGCATGGATGATAACCTTGGTGGGCTTCCTGAGGGATGCCTGCTGAAGAGAACTGGCAAAGCTTTGCCTTGTACACAATCATTTATCAAAGGTGTGCAGAGGTAAAGTGCTTCATGTCTTTAGCCAATAGAGATGAAGAGAATTGAAAAGCATTATTTTTATCCTATTCACTTTAACCCTACTTGTAATATTTTTTCAGGAATTAGCAATTTGACATAACAATTGAATAGATAAATGGAAAGAAAATAACTTTAACTTTTTTTTTTACATTTTTGAAAGAAATTTACTTAAGATGAGGTATGTCAGGGCTGGGGAGTAGAACAGATTTCCATTTCTGACTCTGACTGCTACTTGCAAATTCAAGATGAGTAAATTTAAAAGAAAGAAAACTGAAATAATGAATGGTGCTGCTCTTTCTGTTGCCATTGGTGCTTACCAATGGAATCAAATGGCTTTTGATTTGCCAACAATCAATCTGACACTTGGTTGATTAGTTAAATGATGAGTCTCCATTTTAGCCAATCACTAATTTCTGTTGAACATGCGATGCCCCCAATGTGTGACACCTTTGTAGAGTCGGGCATGATGAATAAAAACGGAATGCAAGATCTTTAAATCTCTTTCTGGCATTGTTTTCGACTGGCCCCCTTCAGAAACTCCCAGATATGCATATTGATCTTTCACATCAACAGACACTAACAAAACTCAGGATATTGGCCGAGTTTTTTTGCTCCTGTTTGTGGTAGGGCGTTATAGCAGGCGGGAGCGGATAATGTAGGGAGATTGCAAAAATCGGTTTGACACCATCGTAAAACCAGTTTGCGATCGTCTGCGCCACCCACCAATGGCGGGGCCGCAATTCCCATCGCCGCAGATCAGGAACTTAATTTCAATACTTTAGCATCTAATTATAAGCCCTGTTCACTGAAATCATCCCCCCCAAGCTGGATCATGAGCTACCACGCCAACATGTTTCTCAACTGTATATAAGCGACTAGCACCTGGTGACCTGCACTTCACTCAGGAGTTTGAGGTTCATTTGCCTACCCTGTTTCGGGCAGCACTCATGGTCATCAGCGCCCAGCTTCGGAGGCAGCACCACATCACTTTTAGGGGGGCTCACGGGTAGGTTTCTACCCACCAGACTAGCAGTGAAGCTGGGGTAGATTCAGTGGCTGCAGGACTAGGGCTTGCTTGGGGAAGGGAGGTATCCAAGGGTGTGTATGGAGGCACATGTTGACTTGTGCAAGTGGCCTCAAGATGGTGAGGGCTGAGGAGGCAGTCTCCAGAGGAGATGAGGCCAGATGAAGATGTGAGGGTGTGGGCGGTGATGTCTCTTGAGCTGGCAGTGAGAGAGATGCCAGTGAATGTGTGATGGTCTTGTGAGTGTGTGAGTTTAGAGTGAAGAGATGGTTGCCTTATCCTGGCAGCATAGATCAGATCATTTATCCTCTTTCTGCATTGGATGGCCAACCCTTCTGTGCAGCATTGGCACTGATCACCACTGCCATCACCTCCCAAGCTGGAGTGGTGAGATTGTTGGGCCACCTGCGGCCAGAGTGGGAGTAGAGGACATCACAGTAAGCCTCCAAAAGGCATTCCAGGGACAGGCCACTGAAATCTCCTTGGCTTTTGGGGCCATGTCTTCACTGGAGCAGTCCTGGGCTGCAAATATTGAGAACCGTGTGCAGTTTAGATATGGCACCTGGAGTGAAGAAACGGTGAGGTATCAGAAACGATTCAGAAACCGTCCGCCGCCAATACACCAATGTTTCCTTTGCCTGCATTATTGATGAGGCAGGGAGCAGACAGTATGGCACAAAAATCCACTCTTGCAGCCCTCTTTTTTCATGCCTGTCACCGCACTTAGTGCAACTCAGAGAAAACTCTGCCTATTGTGTTAATGATTTTAGAGATACTAGAACACAGCTAAAATTTAGAACTGAATGGAGCTTTGCCTCATTAACTAACTATTATTTCATCAGCAGTAGCTCTTAGAGTTTGAAGGCTCAAGATGAGTTGATTGCCAGTGATAATTGGTTCTCGTCTCAGATTTGCACTGCAGGAGGTTCTGAAACAATCACTATGGAAAGATGAAGGGCGTTTCATGTAGAAATATTAATAGAACTGTCAGTGATTAGTTCAGGAGTTATTTAAAATGACATTTTATGGCTGTTCCTATCGAATGTGCTGAACTAGGAAATTTAACAATTTTCTGCATTTAAAATAAAATCTAATTATCAGGTACTGTATTACATCACAATGAATACTGGGTGCAAGACTAAAATCTCAGAAATAGCATGGTTGAAATCAGGTTATGTACTATTATTACGTGGTTTTTCCCTTTCCCAATACGCTACCATACAGTACACACTGCAACCCAAGGGCAGCTTATTTGTTCTGGGCTCCAGAAATCCAGGTACATTTGCACTTTGATTTTCTGGAATTGCATAAATAGTTTTATTCTGTGGGTGAAAATGATAATTTCAGTATCAAAACTAAGATTTTTTGCATTTCTATTTTTTAAGCAAAAGGTTCTCATAGAATGTACGCACAATATAATTTGTATCGTTAATGTGCAGCACTCCTATAATACTTTATGACTAGTTAGAATACAGGTGTAAAATAAATGGATTAAGTTGCTTTCCTAAAGAGCTGCCAACCAAAAAGTACAGGCCCAGGTTATCGCTCCAGGGTCGGGTGCAGAGAGACGGGAGAATTCCCGGTTCCCTGAACCCAACCTTTAGAAACGGCTGCCCAGATGTTGGATTTTTGGTCCGGGGGTGAGGGGTAGTGAGTGTGGGGAAGTTGTGGTGGGCAACCCCTGGGAAAGACGGAGGAGGATGTCAGGTGTGGAAGTGGGCCGGGCAGAAAGCCTGCCCCGGGGATCTGACACTGACCAAAGTTTAAAAATAAAGATGAAAACATTAAATATTCCTCCAGTTCTAACCCCCTCAATCCCCCTAACCCCATTCCATCTCATGCCTCCCACCCATCCCCCATAACCCCTCATACCCTCCCAACCATACTAACCTATGCCCCTCCAACCATCCCCATGGCCCTTTAAAGCCCCTATGCCAACTCATGCCCTGCAACCCATCTTCCTTTGCCCTGAAACCAGGCTTGTCCAACCTTTTCACATGGGAGCTGCACGTCAGTTTTTCTAACACTGGGTGTGGGGGTGGAGGTGGGAGGTGGAGCTGCTGAGAAAACTTCAGAGAGATAAAGTTTGGCCCAACATTAAACATGAACTGAAATTGGGAAGCTGACACATGAAAAGAAACAGCTTGTGAGCAAAAAAAAAACACAGCAATTAATTATTTATTACACTTTTAAAAAAATTAAGATGATCATTCAAGTGTGAAAGGCTGAGTGTGCATCCAACTCACTCCCACTCTCAGGGTGCTCAATCACTCACCCTCACCGACTGAGAGTGGGTGAGAGTGCTGTTTGGTGTGTGGGTGAGAGGGTGAATGGAACACAGACCGGGAGTGAGCCAGGCACTCTCGCCACCTTCTCTCTCTGTCACAGACAGACAGACACACACACACACACCCTCTCTCCCAGACTCGCGCCTCCTTCGCACCCCCACTTTCTCTCTCTCAATCTCAGATAGACAGACACACACACACTCACCCTCTCTCCCATATACAAACATATTCACCCTCACTCCCAGAGACACACACACACACTCACCCCTGCTCCCAGGCACACACAAACTCACCCTGTCTCCCAGGCACACACAAACTCACTCTCTCTCCCAGGCACACACACACACACACTCAATCCCCCTCTCAGACAGACGCACACACAATCCCCCTCTCAGACAGACACACACACTCTCATTCTCTCAGACACACACACACACTCTCTCTCGGTCTCTCTCTGACACACACACACACACACACACTCTCTGTCTCTCTCTGACACACACACACACACTCTCTGTCAGACACACACGCACTCTCTGTCAGACACACACACGCACTCTCTGTCAGACACACACACGCACTCTCTGTCTCCCAGACACACACACACTCACCCTGTCTCCCAGACACACACACACTCACCCTGTCTCCCAGGCACACACACACTCACCCTGTCTCCCAGACACACACACACTCACCCTGTCTCCCAGACACACACACACTCACCCTGTCTCCCAGACACACACACACACACACACTCTCTCTCCCAGGCACACACACACACAATCCCCCTCTCAGACAGACACACACACAATCCCTCTCTCAGACAGACACACACACAATCCTCTCTCAGACAGTCACACACACTCTCAGACACACACACACTCATTCTCTCACACACACACACACACTCTCTCTGACACACACACACACAAACACACTCTCTCAGACAGACACACACATACACTCTCTGTCAGACACACACATACTGTCAGACACACACACTCTCTCTCAGGCACACACACTCTCTCTCAGGCACACACACTCTCACCCCCTCTCCCAGGCACACACAAACTCACTCTCTCTCCCAGACATACACACACAATCCCCCTCTCAGACACACACACACAATCCTCCTCTCAGACAGACACACACACAATCCCCCACTCAGACACACACACACTCTCATTCTCTCAGACACACACACACACTCTCATTCTCTCAGACACACACACACACTCTCATTCTCTCAGACAGACACGCACACTCACTCTCTTTCAGACATGCACTCTCACTCTCTCTCAGGCACACGCACTCTCACTCCCTCTCAGGCACACGCACTCTCACTCCCTCTCAGGCACACACACACTCTCTCTCAGGCACACACACTCACTCTCTCTCAGGCACACACACTCACTCTCTCTCAGGCACACACTCTCACTCTCTCTCAGGCACACACTCTCACTCTCTCTCAGGCACACACTCTCACTCTCTCTCAGGCACACACACTCTCTCTCTCTCAGGCACACACACACTCACTCTCTCAGGCACACACACTCACTCTCTCTCAGGCACACACACTCACTCTCTCTCAGGCACACACACACACTCTCTCTCAGGCACACACACACACTCTCTCTCAGGCACACACACACACTCTCTCTCAGGCACACACACTCACTCTCTCTCAGGCACACACACTCACTCTCTCTCAGGCACACACACTCACTCTCTCTCAGGCACACACACACACTCTCTCTCAGGCACACACACACTCTCAGGCACACACACACTGTCTCTCAGGCACACACACACTCTCTCTCAGGCACACACACTCACTCTCTCTCAGGCACACACTCTCACTCTCAGGCACACACACTCACTCTCTCTCAGGCACACACACTCACTCTCTCTCAGGCACACACACTCACTCTCTCTCAGGCACACACACTCACTCTCTCTCAGGCACACACACTCACTCTCTCTCAGGCACACACACTCACTCTCTCTCAGGCACACACACTCACTCTCTCTCAGGCACACACACACACTCTCTCTCAGGCACACACACTCACTCTCTCTCAGGCACACACACACACTCTCAGGCACACACACACACTCTCTCTCAGGCACACACACACATTCTCTCTCTCTCAGGCACACACACACACTCTCTCTCAGGCACACACACTCTCTCTCAGGCACACACACTCACTCTCTCTCAGGCACACACTCTCACTCTCTCTCAGGAACACACACTCACTCTCTCTCAGGCACACACACTCACTCTCTCTCAGGAACACACACTCACTCTCTCTCAGGCACACACACTCACTCTCTCTCAGGCACACACACTCACTCTCTCTCAGGAACACACACTCACTCTCTCTCAGGCACACACATTCACTCTCTCTCAGGCACACACACTCACTCTCTCTCAGGCACACACACTCACTCTCTCTCAGGCACACACACTCTCACTCTCTCTCAGGAACACACACACTCACTCTCTCTCAGGAACACACACTCACTCTCTCTCAGGCACACACACTCACTCTCTCTCAGGCACACACTCTCACTCTCTCTCAGGCACACACTCTCACACTCTCTCAGGCACACACTCTCACACTCTCTCAGGCACACACACTCTCTCTCTGACACACACAATTTCTATCTCTGAAAGACACACTCTCTCAGACCACACACACACACACTCTCTCTGACGCACACACACTCTCTCTGACGCACACACACTCTCTCTGACGCACACACACACTCTTAGACACACACACACTCTCTCTGACGCACACACACACACTCTCTCTGACGCACACACACACACTCTCAGACACACAGACACACTCTCTTAGACACACACACACTCTCTCTGACGCACACACACACACTCTCTCTGACGCACACACACTCTCTCTGACGCGCACACACACTCTGACGCACACACACTCTCTCTGACGCACACACACACTCTCTCTGACGCACGCACACACTCTCTCTCAGACACACAGACACACTCTCTTAGACACACAGACACACTCTCTTAGACACACACACACTCTCTCTGACGCACACACACACTCTCTCTGACGCACACACACACTCTCTCTGACGCACACACACACTGTCTCTGACGCACACACCCGCACTCTCTCTCTCACAGACACACACGCACGCACACGCTCTCTCTGACACACGTGCATGCACACTCTCTCTCTCAGACATGAGCACACAAACACTCGCTCTCAGATACACACGCACGCACACGCTCTCAGACAAACGCGCACTCTCTCTCTCAGACACACGCGCACACACACGCTCTCTCTCAGACACACGTGCATGTATACTCTCTCTCAGACACGAGCACACAAACACTCGCTCTCAGACACACGCGCACACACTCACTCTCTCAGGCACACACACGCACACACTCTCTCTGAGACACACACACGCACACACACTCTCTCGGGCACACACACGCGCGCTCTCTCTCAGACACACACACGCAAACTCTCTTTCTCAGACACACACACACATGTGCACACTCTCTTTCTCAGACACACACACACTCTCACTTAGACACACACACGCACTCTCCCTCAGACACACATGCAGTCTCCCTCCGATACACGCACACACATATACCCGCTCTCTCTCAAACACACACAGACACACACTGTCGCAGGCATGCGCACATGCTCTCTCAGACACGCAAATATACCCTCTCTCTCAGACACACACACCTGCACACTCTCTCTCTCAGACACACACACCCGCGCACTCTCTCTCTCAGACACACACACCTGGGCACTCTCTCTCTCAGACACACACACCCGGGCACTCAGATATACACACCTGCGCACTCTCTCTCTCAGACACACACGCACGCACACACTCTCAGGCACACACGCACGCACTCACACTCTGAGACACAGACACATGCGTTCACTCTCTTTTGGGCACACAAACGTATACACTCTCTCTTGGGCACACACATGCGCACACTCTCAGACACACATACACGCACTCACACACTCTGAGACACAGACACACGCGCACACTCTCTCTCGGGCACACATATGCATATGCACACTCTCTCTCAGACACACACATACACACTCTCTCTCCCTCAGATATGCACATGCACTCTCCCTCAGATAAATACACACACAAATCCCCTCCCTCTCTCAGACACACACACACACTCTCAAACACGTTCAGACACACACTCTCGCAAACACGCACACACACACTCTCAGACACGCACACGCGCACTCTCAGACACGCACACGCAATCTCCCTCAGACACACACAGCCCCTCTCTCTCTCACACACACACACCCCTCTCTCAAACACACGCACACACACAAACACTCTCCCTCAGACACACACACACACACACACACACACCCGCTCTCTCTCAAACACACACACGCAAACCCCCTCCCTCTCTCAAACACACGCACACACACAAACCCCCTCCCTCTCTCAAACACACACACACACAAACCCCCTCTCTCCCTCACACACACATACACACACACACACCCGCTCTCTCTCAAACACACACACACAGACAAACACAAACCACCTCCTTTCAGACACACACAACCACACTCTCAGACACACACAGGCACACACACTCAGACACGCACACTCACCCTCCCTCAGACACACACATGCACTCTCCCTCAGACACACACATGCACGCTCCCTCAGACACATACACACACAAATCCCCTTCCCCTCTCAGACACACACACACACACTCTCAAACATGCTCAGATACACACTCTCTCAGACACGCACACGCACACTCTCTCCCTCAGACACACATGCACTCTCCCTCCCTCAGGCACACATGCACACTCTCCCTCAGACACACACCCCCTCTTTCTCAAACACACACATAGACATAAACCGCTAACCTCTCTCAGACATGCACTCACGAACTCTGTCAGACACGCACGCATGCACCTTTCAGACACGCACACACACTCTGTCTCAGACACGTGCAAACACTCTGTCTCAGACACAAACACCCGCACACTCTCTCTCTCAGACACACACGCACGCACACTCTCTCTCTCAGACACGAGCACGCAAACACTCGCTCTCAGCCACACACATTCTCTGAGACACACTCTCTCTCTGACACGCGCACACACACTCTCTCCCTCAGACACGCACTCGTTCTCCCTCAGATGCGCACAATCTCCCTCAGATGCACACATGCTCACTCTCTCCCTCAGATGCGCACTCTCTCCCTCAGACGCGCACTTTCTCCCTCAGATGCGTACACTCTCCCTCAGACGCACACACACACGCACTCTCTCCCTCAGATGCGCACTCTCCCTCAGACGCGCACATGCGCACTCTCTCCCTCAGACGCGCACACGCGCGTTCTCTCCCTCAGATGCGCACACGCATGCTCTCTCTCCCTCAGACGCGCACACGCGCGCTCTCTCTCCCTCAGACGCGCACACGCGCGCTCTCTCTCCCTCAGACGCGCACACGCGCGCTCTCTCTCCCTCAGACGCGCACACGCGCGTTCTCTCCCTCAGACGCGCACACGCGCGCTCTCTCTCCCTCAGACGCGCACACGCGCGCTCTCTCTCCCTCAGACGCGCACACGCGCGCTCTCTCTCCCTCAGACGCGCACACGCGCGCTCTCTCTCCCTCAGACGCGCACACGCGCGCTCTCCCTCAGACACGCACACGCGCTCTCCCTCAGACACACACACTCCCTCTCTCTCAAACACACACACAGACACGCACACACCCCTCTCAGACACACACACACACTCACCCTCTCTCTCAGACATGTGCACACTTGCCCACCCTCCCTCTCAGTCAGATACACATACAAACACGCTCACTCTCCCTGTCTCAGACAACCACACAACCACCCTCACTCACCTACCCACCTTCACTTCCCCACCCCCTCTCACTCCGCCATCTACTGACCCACTCACCCTCACTTACTTACCCTACCTCACCAAATCGGCTGCGGGAGGCGGGGGAGTGGGGGGTGGGGTGGGGGTGGTGAGGTGCGACGAGAACGGAAGAGAGTTCTGGATGAGGCCTGAGGCCTCAGCGGTGCCCGAATGTGGGTGTCTGCCCAGGGAAGCGCTGAGAGCTGGATAAACGCTGGGGGTGGGGAGGACGCCGGCAGGATCTGGGGGTGGGGGACGTGTGGAAGAACTGGGCCAAAGCCTGGGGAAAACAGGGTGAGCTCCAAAGTTGAGAGTGTTTGCTGTTCCTCCAATCACAGCCTGGTTTTCTTCCATGTTTGCTGCTGATAGGTTCAATAGTGAGCCTATCAGCAGCAAACGTGGGAGAGATACAGGCTGTGATTGGAGGAACAGTCCCCTGCAGAAATCTTCAAAACTCTCTGACCCGTCCAACTGGCACTTTCAACAAACGCTCTGGGGGCCACATGGAGGGGTGGCCTGCGGGGTGGACAAGCCTTCCTCAAACCTTCATCTCACCCAGTATCCACCATGGGCAGACCTCAGGACCCAAGCAGAGATGAGATAAAATAAAGTTCCAAGTGTCTATTGCAGACTTCATTATATTGAAAAAAAAAGACTCATTCTTAAAAGTCCATTTACTAATTTACATTCCTTCAACTAAATAACAACAAGCATTTTATTCAAGCGCACAATCCCTTATAACAAGCATTGGAATTCATTGTCCCTCAGAATGCAAACCCACTTGTAGCTGTCAAGCTGTGAAATGGCAGGCACCCTACTGTGATAACGGATGGTTGTGAAATCAGTCATAGAGCACTAATCCGGCAATGGAAGCGCTCAGAGTTATGTCAACATAAAGAGTAAAATAGCAAGCAATCATGTTTTTAAACAGTGTAGACAGTTTTTCAAAGATTTAAAGGGCAGAACTTTTAAATGTCTTGACCGCTTAACAACTTCCTTTGATGAGTCCCTTTGACAGGTGTTTCTGACAGTTTTGACGATTGATTCTGACAGGTTTGTTGACGGTTCCAATGAGTTTGACAGTAATGGGTTTATGCACTTTTACGCACGTCTACGCCTACTTTTACAAATTCCATAGGGCACCTGACCTCCCCCAATGGTGTCCCAGGACCAAATCCAAAGGAGGTACCTTACTTTTACAAAGAGATACCCTGGCTATCCAAACAAATCCACAAAGTTCAGGCTTCCACTTACGTAGTCTAATCTGCACATTTCAGGCAGAATTTTCCACACCCTTCGATGGCGGGTTTCATGTTGGGTGGGGGAGGGGTGGTGGGGGGAAACAATGTGGCAGGAGCCAAAAAGTCAGTTTCCCACTGGCGTAAAATGGCAGCGGGACCATGCATTCCCACAGGTCATGGCAGGTCAGAGGCCGACATGAAACCATTTTGTATCCCATTAATGCAATGCAGGTGAAGGCCCGGCCAGAATCTTCCCCCCACCGACCAATCACCCAGGCCACCAGGTTTTAACATTGGTCCAGAATGTGTCTGGACTAATGTGGCAATGCAAATGTCGGATTTACCCACAAGAAGGCCTGGGGCAGCTTGTGGAGATCAGAAGGAACGATGAAGAGGGTGTCTTAGTGCATGAATCACAGGTTTTTTTTAAATTCATTCATGGGCATTTATTGCCCATCCCTAATTGTCCTTGTTCAGAGGGCATTTTTAAGAGTCAACCACCAGCTGTGGGTCTGGAATCACATGTAGGCCAGACCAGGTAAGGACAGCAGATTTCTTTCCCTAAAGGATATCAATGAACCTCATGGGTTTTTACAACAATGGCTTCATGGTCATCATCAAACATCATTTTTATTCCAGATTTTCACTGAATTCAAATTTCACCAGCTACTGTGGTGGGATTTGAACCCAGGTCCCCAGAGGATTACCCTAGATC
The DNA here is from genome assembly GCF_964194155.1 of Cetorhinus maximus. Lineage (NCBI taxonomy): Eukaryota > Metazoa > Chordata > Chondrichthyes > Lamniformes > Cetorhinidae > Cetorhinus > Cetorhinus maximus. The sequence continues at coordinate 98,981,903 of NC_135891.1, read as the reverse complement.
TCTGGATTACCAGTCCAATGACAATACCACTACACCATTGCCTCCTGAACAAGGTACAGCAAGTATTTAGGGAAGCTAACAGAATGTTATCATTTATTGCAAGGGGAATTAAATACAGAAGTAGGTGGGGTCATGCTTCAGTTACACAGGGCACTAGTGAGACCATATCTGGAGTATTTTGGACAGTATTGGTCACCTTATTTAAGGGAGGATGTAAATGCGTTGGAAGCAGTTCAGAGAGGGTTTACCAGACTAATGCCTGGAATTGGCAGGTTGTCTTATGAGGAAAGGTTGAACAGGCTAGGCTTGTATTTGCTGGAGTTTAGTAGAGTAAGAGGTGGTTTGATTGAAACATATAAGATACTGCGGGGTTTTGACAGGGTGGATGTGGAGAGGATGTTTCCTCGTGTGGGAGAATCTAGAACTGGGCTTCACGGTTTAAAAATAAGGGGTCGCCCATTTAAACAGAGATGAGGCGAAATGTTTTCTCTCAGAGGTTGAGAGTCTTTGGAACTCTCTTCCTGAAAAGGTGGGGGAAGCAGAGTCTTTGAATATTTTTGAGGCAGAGGTGGATAGATTCTTGGTAAGCAAAAGGGTGATAAGTTATCGGGGGTAGGTGGGATGCAGATTTGAGGTTACTATCAGATCAGCCATGATCTTATTAAATGGCAGAGCAGGCGCAAGGCCTACTCCTGCTCCTTGTTCATATGTTGGTATGAAGGCCTTCAGTAACCAGACCCTGGAACACCACGTGCAGCACTGGGTGGGTGGATCTTCTACCTTCAGGATCTTCCAGGAGCTGGTGCTTCTATTTTCAATGGTTGGTCAGTTGATATGTGGGCGCCTTTTAAAAATGGCACCTGGATATTATGGCGGAGCATGAGCCATCCAGCCCACCCTGCAAAACATCAGGAAACCTCAGACAGCATACTTAATATGGCGCAAATTCCCAGCAGCCTCTGCAGCAGGAAACTCACCCCGTTCCTGCCCCCACCAAGGGATTGAGTCACGGAATGGAAAATTCCGCCCTGCGGGTCCCACTCCTGACTTTAGCAACACCCCGCTTCAGTGGAGGCAGCTGATGATTTAAATCACCAGCTATCTCCATAAAGTGCGCGTGTATGACACCTGCCCCACCCCCGCAAAATGGGATATGCTGTGTTCAGGGGCGGGGCTTAGGATTTTCAGACATTTCCACTATACTTGCCACAACAGACAGCTCTCCATAAAGGGGAAAATCTGGGCCACAATTTTTCATCACATCACCTCAAGACAATATTGTCAGGAGCTCCCCAGCTCCTCTGTCAACGATCCAAACTCCTCCAGCGCCAATGGCCACAGAGGATTCTCTTGCACTGGTGCGGGAGAGCCTTTTACACCCTGGCCTATCCAGGCCTAGGGCTACCAGAGGAAGCTCACCACAGTCACAAAGGTCACAGGGCAGAGACAGCAGCAGCCTACTCCCAACACATCTGTAGATGTTAGGGGTGCACCTTGCTGCAGCACATAGAAGTGTTTCAAAAAGTTTACTTTCACACAATAAGGTAACACAGGTTTATCTTACTATTTTAAGAAAGATATGTCGTTGTGCTTTATTCAGCGTGTTTTCCCAAGACCTTGTTTTCCATATTGGTCATTCACAGCTGGCATTTGGTCTACATCTTTGTTTTCCTTTTTCAAGCAAGACTACTGACACCATAGTTGACTTTTGTTTATCAGAATTCCTTTTTCTTACTGCATTCGATGACCCTTGAACTACAAGCCAGGACTTGATGTTTTCCCTTCAGAAATGTATGTTTGATATAATGTGTTTAGGGGGCACTGGCTGCTTACTTGCAGATTGAGATGTGGGCCTCTGTGTGATGACCAAGGAAGAGCATTGTGAGTTCTTTGATGCAATAAGATGAGCCATCCATGGAAAATGGGTAAGGCTGCTGTTTTTATGTCATTTAGTGCTGGCCAGTTGGTTGGAAGCAAGTATGAGGCAGCCTGTTGTCTCCCACGCATTAACTCCCATGTCAGCACATCTGCAGCAGCCTGCTGATGTGGATCCCCTTCCATCTCAATCCATACATCCCCGTCCTCCACATCAGGTGAGGCTTATGCCCCCTCATCTTCCTCTGGGCTGATGTCATCATCCCTCTGCATGGTGATGTTATGCAATGCACAGCACACAACCACTCTCTGCAACACCTTTACTGGGTCATACTGAACAGCACCCCCAGAATGATCGAGATAACGGAAGCACATCTTCAACAAACCGATGATTTGCTTTATGATGTTCTTTGTTGTGCCGTGACTGGCATTGAACCTCTCTTCTGTCTCACTTTGAGGGTTTCTGACAGGTGTCATCAGCCATGGGTGAAGACAGTAGCCCTTGTCACCCAGGATCCATCCCTTGATTTGTTGCCTTGACACAAACAAGTGCGGTACCTACGAGTGTCGAATCTCAGAGGCCCTGTGGCTGCCGCCAGGATTGTGGGTGCGTGCACCTGCATGATCACTTCTTATGGTCACATTTTAACTGCACGTTGGGGGAATAGAATCCCTTTCTGTTAATAAATGCAGTCAGCTGCTCAGGTGATGACTCGATAGCAACAAGGGTGCAATCTATGAAACTTAGAATGTGTGGAAAGCCAGCAATGACTTTGTGGTTATAGTTAGCAAATTGAAGTTTATTTACTCCAGCCAGTCTGTTCCCTGTCTCCCAATTCTCCTGCATGAGATGCAGCTTGTAGACATCGGGCCTGGTTAATCTCTAACACAAAAACAGAAATACCTGGAAAAACTCAGCAGGTCTGGCAGCATCGGCGGAGAAGAACAAAGTTGACGTTTCGAGTCCTGACTCGAAACGTCAACTTTGTTCTTCTCCGCCGATGCTGCCAGACCTGCTGAGTTTTTCAGGTATTTCTGATTTTGTTTTGGATTTCCAGCATCCGCAGTTTTTTGTTTTTATCTCTGGTTAATCTCTATTTTTCTCTCTCTGATTCTTTTCGATGTTTGCTCTTTTCCCCACCTCGGTGATTGGCCTTTTGTTAATCTCTTTCTTTCACTGGCAGACTGCTCTCAGCAATATCTCTCTCTGTTTTATTGTGATCTTTTTTGTCTCTGGTGACCATTCTCTCTCTGGCATGTCTGATTTAAGAGTGGCACTCTCATTTCTGCCTCAGCTGCAATTACCTAGCTCCGTACACACTCGGAATTGAGCCCGGAACTTCTGGTTAGCATAGGTTAGTGTGTTATTCAAGGAAGCTGGCAATCATTTAAATAATAGGTTGTAAAAGACTAATGTGCTAGTCCTTTAGTGACACACAGAAGGAAAAAAAGCTTATGTGGAGAGTTGATAATCCCCTTCCGAAATAACTTTGCTTATACACAGCAGTCAAGTACAAATGTTGATCTTTGTCAAGTTCAAACCTGCCTTGCTAATGGAGTTGACACTTGACTGACACTCTTAATCCACGTTGTCCTGTTCAAGAAGACATTGCAATAAATTTTAATGCGTAAAAGGGTAACTTTCTGTTTCTAAAATTACAAGTCTTTGCTGCATTCTCAAACTACGCCAGGAATGGTATCCACCATTGAAGCATAATCAAAAATAATAAAAATATGTATATTTTCATTTCATAACACTTTGCATTTATATAGCATGTCTAATGTATTGCTGAAAAGGAGACATGTCTAAGCTTTCCATCTTGCACTCATCAGGACATCCCGCAAGAGTACCAATATAAGGGGAAAACAACAATTTATACTGTATGTGAAGAGAGTGCTGACTGGTTGGCAAGTGGCATTGCCATGGAGAATGCGCCAAAAATGGTGCCTGACAGTTAAGTGCCAAGCCCTGTTTGAAATTTAAACCAGGCAGCTTGACCCTGATTGGTCAAGGCATTGCCCTGAGGAATCAGTCAGCGAATGATTGTCACTTATTTTGTTTAGCTGAAACAGGCATAATGTGCGTCCAAGTTCTTTCTGTCTGCAAAGAACAGGGCTCCATGTGTAGCTTCCAGCACATGCAAATGCCCGGTTGTCAGGGTCATTCTTCACACACTGAGGATTATTTAGCAAATGTTGTCTAATCACAAAATTGCATCTAATGTTGGACACTGCATTTCGAGTTTTGCAAACACAGGCTGGTTGGGTACAGTCTGTACCCTGCACATTGTGGACAGTGACTGGGACATGCTGTTTGATACGATCTGCCAATCTTTGCGACGTACAGCCTAGCATCACACTGGCACTGAAGTTCATGTACCACAGTACTCATTTGTGTGATAGGCAGAACATCTTTTTGGCTTGACGGCAGCATCCTGTTAGTGGTGAATATCACTCGTGTTGCTGCTGCATAGTAGTAGCGTGAAACAACTAGCTTCACCTGTTACTCAAATTTTTGAGATTCCTTGCCCTTCCGGGGTAATCTGAGATAGACTGGGCACTTTTCAGGGCTGAAAGTGACGACCTTATGCCCGTCTGTGAGTTTGTGTGATATACAGCGCAAAATGATCTGATCAGGGTAGCCATTATCCCGGAGGATGCTCTACTTCAGCATCAAACTTGCATGGTCAGCAAATGGCTCGGGCCCTATTTTCAAAGTTGCCAATATGACCGATCTTACAGAGTTTGGAACTGCAAACCTTGTTGTATTTGCTTGGAGGCTCCCATGGGGGGCCCCTCATTGTCAGACACTCCGTGCCAGATTGAAGGACCTGGCATTGGGGAGAGTGGGGGTGGTGTCTCTCCCGCATCCCCCATCCTGCTCTCTCTCTCACTCGTGGCCTGGGCCCTCACTGATCTTGGGCCTCTGATGGGTGCATAATCTCTATTTCATCCTCTTGCAAATGTGCCCTGAAACTGATCTCTGACTTTCAGGAGGTTTCGCCTCCTAAACAAGGGTGCCTCCCCTTATAAACAGTTGCAGGCACCACTGCCCTGGTGGCACTGCCTGCAATGGACAGGTGCCAACTTTTGATTGGCCAGCAGCTCTCAGGGGGCGGATTTTCCATCCCCTGAGGTTCTTGATCCCAGGGATGGCCCACAGCTGACCACTTATGTGCATGACTGGCACTTCATACAGCAGGCCTACCCCAGAGCAGGCAGCGCAGGCCTCTTGCCGGCTCTCCAGCCAACGGGGAAGACCTCCATCGCCTGCATTAAATTCCCATCAAGGTTTTTAATAACATTATAAATAGGATAAATTTGAACAATTCTTTTTCATAAAATGGACGAGCAATTGGCACACACACAAATTTGTAAATCAAACATACAATAGAAATAGTCTAACCTTCCATTGCATATTTCATGTCCTGGGCAAAAAGGTTCCACATCACTTCTGCGCTTATCTTTCCAACATTCAGCTCCTGTGGAAATCTAAAAGAAAAAAAAGAGAATGTATGACTGAATGAAATGATAAATGGACAAAGCACTTGATAATAGATTATACCTTTTTGTTTGCCTAATTAAAGGTGAACTTCACAATAAGAATGGAAATGTATATATCCTCATTTTGAGCATCGCCTACTTCCATAGGAATTCAACACTACAAGAAGCAGTCACCACTTTTAGTTACAATTGATGGGGCTAGCATATATTAACACAAGTGTGGATGAAATTAAAGGAAAAAGCACACTTTTTTTCATTTCATTGCTCTTCGATTTTCTTGGTTCCTCTGCAGCAGGCGCCGCCTTGTGCTGGGATACAGGTCAAGTGTTGACCACCTTTTGGTGCCTTAGCCAACTGGCGGAGCTTCACTAGAACACAAGGAAAGTCAGGCTACGGATTATTACAAACATAGGCTAGATTTTCCTGAATGACACAATCGGCAGATCTTAAACCGCCTAAATAACTCTGTGAATTTTCTGGGGTATTGGTGTTACTCCATGGGAACAATCCCCCCCCCCCCCCACCTATTGGGGGGGTTGTGCAGGGCAGGCAGGGGTGGGCGCGAACACGGTCAGTGCCCAGATCGGGGACGCGCTGCCATTTTACGCGGGCAGGCCAGAGTGACGCTCGCCCGGAAGCGCTGAGCATTCCCTGTGAGGGTGGGGGGGGGAGGATTCCCTGAGTCGCTCCCTGTGGTCTTTCACACATGTGCAGACACTGTCACATGAGCTGGGACATGTCAAAGAAGTAATGTTAAAAGTTTTAGTAGAATTTAAAATACTTCATGAAACCTCATCCCGCCCATGGATGAGGTTTCATGATAAATGCGAAGGCCGCCTGGGCTCTTCGCCTGCCCGACAGCCTTAAGGTTGGACGGGCAGCTCCATTAATTATTTTAATTGTTAGTTAAATGGCCTTAATAGGCCTTTGACAGTTCGGCTGTGCGCCTGCTGAACTGAAAATCTAAATGACGCGCGGTGACGTCAGGACGCACGCCCGATGTCACCACGTGTCGTTTTATGTGTCAGCGATCGGGCCCCGCCCCCACTCGCCAACCGGAGAATTTTGCCCCATGTGATTGCCAACTTAAAATACGGAGACAAGAATGACAAGAGCTGCATGGTTTAAATGCTCGCGTCTGCTTATAAGGCCTAGGTCCTTTAGGACTAGTTTTATTTAGGAGGGGAAACCTGAAAGTCAGAGGTCAGTTTCGGGGCACAGGACCCTCAAGAGGATGTAATATTGAGATTGTGGCTGGATTTTCCATCCCCGCTGGTGTCAGGTGTCACAGCGGGCACGAGCTGACAATATGGCGGGAAGGCCATAAACCTGTTTATGCCTTCATGAAACCAGTTTGCAATGGTCTGCTCCACCCGCCAATGGTGGGCCGTGTCTCTTGCCGCTGCACACCAGGAACCTAATTTCAATATTTTAGCATCTCATTATAAGCTCTGCTTGCTGGAATCATCCCCCCACGTTGGATCACAACTATAAGTGATGTGCACCTGATGAGCTGCACTTCACTCGGGACTTTGAGGTTTGTTTGCCTCCCTTGCTTTGGGCAGCACTCACAGTCATCAGCACCAGGCTTCACAGGCAGCACCACAGCACTTTTAAGGGGGGCTTATGGGCAGGTCTCTACCTACAAGACCAGCTGTAAGGTGGGGGGTGGCTTTTCAATGGCTGCAGAGCTGGGGCTTGATTGGGGAAGTGAAAGAAGTGGCCTCAGGCAATGGAAGAGGCTGCAGGGTGAGGTCTGCACTGGGAAGTGAGGGGGGGGGGATATATCCCAGGGTGTGTGTGGGGGCACATATTGACCTGTACAAGTGACCTCAAGATGGTGAAGGCTGAGGAGGTGGTCTCTAGAGAAGGTGAGGCCAGGTGGAGATATGAGGGTGTGTCAGGGAGAGTGAGTGGTGATGTCCCTTGAGCTGGCAGTGAGAGAGATGCCAGTGAATGTGTGATGGGCTTGGGTGTGTGAGTTTAGAGTGATGAGATGGTTGTTTTACCCTGGCGGCATGGATGAGATCATTCATCCATTTTCTGCACTGGATGGCCGACCTTATGTGCAGCATTGGCACTGACCACCTCTGCCATTGCCTCCCTAGCTGCTGTGGTGAGACTGATGGGCCTCCTGCGGCCAGAGAGGGGGTAGAGGACATTGTGGCAGGCAGCCATGGTGTCCAGAAGGCATCACTGAATCGGGGCGGGGAGGGGGGGCTGCACTCTTCTTGGCTTTTGGGGCCATGTCTTTACTGGTGCCCTCCTGGGCTGCAGCATTGAGATGTGTGCGCACGGCTGCAGTTTAAATATGGTGCCCAGTACGAGGAAGTGGTGAGGTAACAGCATGGTGGGCAAATCGGAGGCTAGCGAAATGGCTGCATAATTAATGAGGCGTGAATGGGACGAAACAGCGTGAAGACCCGCCATTGTGGCCGGTAGGTAAAACAACTTTCTTCCTGCCCGTTAACACACTGTGCAAATCTGGGACCATTCTGCCCTACATCTTAAATCAGGACAAGAGGGGATTAGGATTGCTGGCCAACTCTGGTTGGAGCTGTTCCTGGGGGTTTGATGACATGATTTTTTGATCACATGGCATCTAATCATTTGATTCCTGATCATGTGACCTATGATCACATGAGCAAATATCTCTCCCATTCTTTTTGAAATAATGTTTTTTCTCGATCTCAACAGTCACAGATATGAAAGATTCCACAGTCTTCTAGCATTAGATCAAGAATCTTCCTCCTCCCTTCCCCCTAATTTTTTCCCCCAAGAATCCTTGGTTTCGATCCCTTAGTTCCCCATTTGCCCACTGGTGGAAACTATTATTCATTGTTTACCCACAGTAAGGCCCCAAGGTTTCATTTATCCTTTCAACTGGCTGCTCCTCTCTCAGTACCACTTCCACTCACCACCGTACTGCTGCTGCTCCCGGTTCTATGCAAAATGCTGGACCCCACAGTCACTCTATTCCCCATTATCCTTCCCGCCCAGAGCTCTCATTACCCATCTCTCCCATTTATTCCCCCATTCCTCGGTCTCCCTCTTCCTCCAGACACTCAAAAGGACAGCCTGCACGGGTCTCAGAGACCAGTCATGATTCTATGAATATTCTATGAAGCTCTGAGCAGTAGCCAGTGATGAGCTCTGGGGAAAAGGCTTGGAAATTAATCTATTTAAAATGAGTGCAGTTTAATCCCCTTCTGACTGCCAATTCTGGGCTACAGTATTTAGTTACTGTACTTCACATAAGTGTTTGTTCATGTGGGCATAGAAGTTTAATGATCTAACCTATTTAAGAAATGTAAGGTGTCAACTACATCATCCCAGAATATATTGGGCAGTTACAATCACCTTCTCTTCACTGCACTGAAATAATTCAAGAAGTTGCAATCAATGTCTATAAGGTTCTGCTGAGTCCTCAAGACTGCCAACCTTATCTGTAAGTGATTCTTTACAAAGTAACTTTGTGGACCTAATAGAAAGCATTACTATATTATGCAATTGTGTTTTTCATGCATCACGGTCTGTCTGCTGCCACCTCAGTTGAACCGCAGCTCATGGCGTGTAAAGGTGTAAGATTTTGTTAATACCACTAATATTTAGGGTTCTATGTTGGTCTGAAGTAATTTCTATGGATTTTATTTTTAACCACTTTTTAAATACTTCAGTTAGTTACCAGATTGCAGCTGTTGCATGTGAGAAACTACACTTAATGGATTTATGACTAAGTTGCCTGAGAATCTGGGTTCAGCAGTTGTCTGTTGTCTTAATTGTATTGTGGGCAATTAAGAGTCTTTTTTATCAACTTTGGAGAAATGGCTGAAAGGGACCTTACTTAGGATGACACTATCTTTAAACAAAATCCATATATTGATTTAATTGAGGAGCCATACATGTAGGGCAGAACATCTGTATTAGAGGGAAACTCATCTTCCTGTTTTGACATTATGGTAGGAAGTGTTATTAACACTTGTTTTTAATGGCGTTAGCATCCATGGGACTTAGGTTAAAATATGTTGATATAAATGTTTACAACAGGTGCATTATTGACAGGAGGATGTGAGATTGTTTGTAACTGCTCTGTATCTAAAGGAAATGTGTCATTTGTTTATAATGGGGTGTAAACTCTGGGGCCCAGGGAACAAGGGATGGATATTTGTCTTCAGTCTACATGACTGTAGTTACAGAGGTGAGGTGATGCCAGGTGACCCACGCCCTAAGCCAATGGAAGAGGTGAATTTGGACTATTTCCAAATTAGGGATTTCAAAATAATGAGAAGTGGGGATAAAAGCAGGAAATTCAGAATCTTTGTTAGCACAGTTTTACCATGGCTTCTGTGGTATGATTCTTCTGCGACACAGTTCAACATTGTTTCAGGAACAGAAGAAGAGAAAGACATCGCTTGTGCTGGCAACACTCAAGCAATCCTAGGAACTTGAGAGATGAGAGACTTCCATCTTGTCTTCACTATTTTTTGTTAAGTATATGTAAAATCTTGCTAATAAATTCTACTTAATTCATAAATGCTAATTATTCATACCTTGTTAGGTGAGGCACAACTGAGAATCCTAGTGTTAGAAATTAAGAGTTCAGAACTTAGAGATTTTAATTAGAAGGCCTTTATACCTCGAAACCCTAAAATTACACAGACAGTATTAACACCATCTACTTGCTGTTCAAAAGCGAAGCAGCTCATAACAAGAGAAAGTTGAGATAAACATTCTTGACCTTTTAAAAGAAAGGTGCTTTCAGAGTATCACACAAACAAGATGACATTGGGAATAATAACGTTCCTAAAATGGATGGGAAATAATAGGATGGCAAATAAACATTTTGGTCTGATTATACTCCATGAAGGGCCTTATGACAATTATCTGCATTAAAAGCACTATATATTTGTACATTGTTATTGCCAATCAATAGACTGAGATTTTTAAAAAATTCATTCACAGAATATGGGCTTCGCTGGCTGGGTCAGCATTTATTGTCCATCCCTAGTTGCCCTTGAGCAATTAACCATGGATAACCATGGAAAAGATGTTCTATCATTTCCCTTCAAAGTTATGTTGCAGCTGAAGGATCCCAAAGACACTGGGCTAAAAACATACGCCCTTCATTAACACATAAGACAGAAAAAAACACTCACTTTACCCCTTCCACTGAAGAAAGGCAAGTGGTTGACTAGCAAAAGCTATAATCTTTGGCTAACGGGCAATTAAATATCTACTTGAAGGTGCAACATGTGCACTGGATTTTTATAACTAGCACAGTACTTCAGTGAATTGAAAACTAAAATGACAAATACATAGGTACTTACTGGTTGAGGCAATGTGTATATGAATTCTTGTCCTCTTCTATGATTGAAACAATGAGTGTGATAAGTTTGGACCAAAAGTCCAAATTTCTAATGCTCGGCCCTTGTTCCTCTGGGGGAACCTCAGCTTTTTTACTCTGGAGGAATAAAGAAGAAAGTTTTTCTGTTGTGTACAAAAGTTGCCTTATTTTTAATTGGCTAACTGATCACCAACCTAAAAATACCCACCAACTAAAACATTTTTTGTTATGAGTGTCACAGGGTAATCTTGCCTACTTCAATCCAGTCAATGATGGATAGTCTTAATTTTAAAAATCACCACTGTCTACTCATGTATTAGATTACTTCCCCATTCTGTACATTGAAATGTGCTGCATTAGAACAAGAATAACATTGATAGAATTTAATTACCTCTTGCACTGCAACCCTTACAAGATTATTTTCATAAATCAAATGTCATGTTTTTGAATGGAGTACTGATTATTCATTAGCATAACTGCAACTTTTCTTAAACTGTAATGTCAATCAAGGAATTTTTTCTCAATTACATATATTGCAGCAAAAAAGCATAAAACTTATACTTTGTTAAAATGCTCTGCATAAATTTTGTTAGTATATACAAGTACTTGCTAAAATATTGCTCAAGACTATAGCTTTGTCTCTGTGACACAAAGATTCTGATACCAAAGCTTACAGTTTGGAAACAAAATGCTGTTCACAGAAATGAGACCTGTTAACATGACGAGACTATAGAAAGTGACACATTATGCAAATTGTACAGTAAATCAAGGCTCAAATATTATTTTATAGTTAACCATAAAAAATAGATGTTGAAGGTTTAGTTTATTTACTACAGTCATTATAACTGTACAAAAAGATATAAGCAAAAATGTTTCTTAAGTGCTTCCAATTGATATATTACTTGCTTATCGTTCACAAGTTTAAAGACATTAAGACTTTTGGGAAGATGATTCATCATTATGAGTAAGGTTCAGAGATTATGGCCCAGATCTTCCGATCTCTGGACAGTCGGAGACCAGATGTACCCTGGAAGATGCACTACGGTACCCCTCGAAAAGCTCAACGCACTGATTCCATGGGAATTGCCTGGGAAGTCTGAACTTCCGATGGGCAATTCCCCTGCTCCCTGGGACCCTCCGAAAAAGCCCCCAGCTCTGAGTTACAGTTGGAGACTTTGGACAGTTCCGAATACTTACCTGGATAGTTAGCCAGGAAATGTTAGATAGTAAAATCCTAGTCTAAATCTTGGGTAACTATACAACTGACCCCTCCGAATCCCCCCTCGACCAACCCCCCTGAACTCCCCGGCTCTTCCACTCTGTTGCTGTTGGGTCATCATGGAAGGTGTTGGGTGTCAGCAAGAGATCTGGCTGGAGGCATTGATCCTTTTTCAAAGTAACCTTTATTTACATACTCAACTATGTACAGGATTACAAAAGACTAGGACAGAGTGACTGCTCCTTTCTCAGATTCTCCTCATTATCTTCTGTGTGACACCATCATTGCGCACCTGCTCAGTAGCTTTTATTAGATTTGTGTTAAGGTTAACTTTTTACTCTCCATCGATCCCCCACCACCCCACTCCAAGTCTTTACCTTTACATGCTATGTGCACATCCTCCTACACCTTCCCCCAAAGTCTCTATTTCTACAGGTATAATCTTTGTGGTGGTTTCACCAGTCTCCCCAAACTTGTATGGAATTCTTTGAGGCTGTTGAGGATCTGTTCACTCCAAACTCATTCTCTGTGGGTCATCAGATCTTGTTTCCATCGTTATTGGTTCTGTAGTTGTAGTTTCCCCGAGGATCACGGTATGCAGCCCATCTGATTAAAAGCTTCATGTTCATTGAAATCAGGGCACTCCTATTTCTTCAGATGATGCCAGTTTTTGTCTGGACAGAGATATGACCTTAGTTGTTACAACCTCTCCGTTACGGTACCTTCTCACTGCTGCGGCGGGATCTTCCACACCCGCCCGCCGCCACAGAATTCCGGTTTCGCCGCAAGTCAATGGGCTTCTGGCTGGGGCGCCACCTCGCCCACGGTGGGGCCAGGAAAACCTGGCCCTGATCCCGAATCCACATAATCTCTGCCCTTTCAAGTGTGGGCAGTCATGAGCCTCATGTCGTTGGTTGAAAGTGTGGGCTTGGCCTGCTTTATAACCCTCTTCCTTCTGTCGGGCATGGTCGTGGACCTCTACTGTGGCGCTTGGCATTAATGTTTGAGAAAGGGAAGGAAGTTGGGTTCTTAGCCTGCAGCCCATCAAAATCTCACATGCAGTGAAGCCGTTCTGCAATGTTGTACAGCGGTAACTGTGCAGGACTAACTGAAAGTCTTTTGTTTTTTCTGAGGTGGCCTTTAGCAGTATGTACCCCTCTCTCCACCTGTCCGTTGGCCTGAGGGTGCCTTGGCACGCTTGTGTTGTGGACAAATCCATATGATGCTGCAAAGGATTGGAAGCACTTGTTGGCGAATTGTAGCCCATTGTCAGAGGCAATAATGTCTGGAACGCAATGCATGGAAATTACCCTCGCCAGAGAGGCTATAATGGCTTCAGAGGTGAGCCCATGTATCTTTTGCACCTCAATCCAGCAGGAATAATAATCCAGAATGATGAGAAATACTTTCCTTTTGAATTCAAATAGGTCCATACCAAGGCGTTCCCACGGCCTCAATGGAAAAGAGGAGGAAAGAAGTGGTTCTTTCTGCTCCTGTCCGTGAATGGCACAGATGACGCAGTTGGAAACCATGTCTTTGAGACAGTGTGAGATACCTGGCCACCAAACAGACTGTTGCGCCCTGGCCCTATACTTAATAATACCAAGAAGTCCTTGGTGAATCTTCTGGAGGACCTCTAGGCAAAGAGATCATGGGGCCACCAACTGCTCATCACAGACTAAAAGGTCATCAATGATGCTGATGTGGTGACGTTGTTCGAAGTACTGCCTCAGGATGGGGTTACTGGGAACATACTCTGGCCAAACACCAAGGCAGTATGTGCAAATCTGCACACATTCCACATCTCACTTTGGGGCCTCCTGAAGTTGTTGTAACTACCTTGCCGTTGCTGGCAGATATTGAGTGGTTAGGCTGTGAAGGCCTCAACTTCCTCAATGAAATTTTATCTTCTTGTTCTGGGTCATCGATTTTTTTCAATTTCAAGTATTAGGTTCAGACCTACACGGGCTTCCCTGCTTAACAAGCAGCATTCTTGGTTTTGAATGACATATAGTGTCTCAGAGATTTTTCTGCCTTTGTACCTTAACATTGCATCAAGCTGACCTTTGACTTTTAGCTCGATTCCTCTTCAACCTTGAAGTTTGATTGATGAAGTTTTCAGATAACTATTTGCAGCCAATTAACTCCATCCAACAGAACTGGGACTCCAGCTCTTGTATCCAATTTAAATTCTGTATTGACGTTAGCACTCCAGTATTGGCTTTTGTTCTCTTCGATTTCACTGAGAAAAGTGGTTTCCTGGCTGTCTGGCTGGTGTACTTTTTTACAGAGCCATCTACAAGGCACAAGTTAGGAGTGTGATGGAATAATCTCCGCTTGCCTAGATGAGTGCAGCTCCCATAACACTCAAGGAGCTGAGCACCATTTAAGACAAATCAGCCCGCTTGACTGGCACTCCATCCACCATCTTAAATATTCACTCCTTCCACCACCGATAAACAGTGGCAGCAGTGTGTACCATCTACAAGATGCACTGCAGAAATTCACCAAGGCTCCTTCAACAGCACCTTCCAAACCCATGGCCACTACCACCTAGAAAGATAAGGGCAGCAGGTACATGGGAACACCACTACCTGCAAGTTCCCCTCCAAGCCACACACCATCCTGACTTGGAACTAAATTGCTGTTCCTTCACTGTTGCTGAGTCAAAATCCTGGAACTCCCTTCCTAAAAGTACAGTGGGTGAACCCATGCCACATGGACTCCAGTGATTCAAGAAGGCAGCTCAGCACCACCTTCTCAAGGGCAATTAGGGATGGGCAATAAAAATGCTGGTCTAGCCAGCGAGGCTCACGTCCCATGAAAGAATAAGAATAGTTAACACTTTTGTCTACACACTCCTGACCTCCCGATTCCCCCACCTGACTAGCCTCCAGCGCCTAACTCTCCCCTTGCCCCCAACTCTCCCCGACCCTACCTGACCCAAACCCACCTGATCTAACCCCACCACCCAACCCCCCCACTGACCTGACTGACTAGTCCCCAACCCGACTAACCAGACCTGACTACCCCCAACCATCTGCCACCCTACCCACCGCCCCACCTCCCTACCCACTGCTATACTATCTACCCAACCACCACCCTACTTCACCCATCTGCCACTTTGCCACCCTACCCATCTGCTATCCTGCCACTCTACCCACATGCCACTCTTACCTCACTCACCCTACCCCCTTACCCACTTATTTCATCTGCCCTATCCCCTTACCCATTTACTTCACCTTCCCTACCTCCTTATCCATTTACCTCACCCGCCCAATCCCTTTATCCACTTGCCTCACCCACCCTACCCCCCTTACTCACTTACCTCACCTGCTCTGCCCCTTACCCACTTACCACAGTCACCATATCTCATCATCCATTTATCTCACCTGCCCTAACCCCTTATCCACTTACTTCACCCACCCTACCCCCTTACCCACTTAGCTTATCTCTACAGCTTTTCAAAGCAGCTTTGGGATATTTAAACTCTTTACTTACCAGAATAAGACAGCTAGTGCCTTACAAAGGGGGCAACGCTTCTGCACAGATTCCCTTCACTGATGTCTCCGAGGTTTCCTGTGCTGAGTGAGTTTGGAAGGATTGCCCATCGGAAGATGGTCCAGAAAAATCGGAGGATGGTAAGCGGGTATTTTTTGTCTGATCAGGGTAGGAAATACGGGTTCTGATCCTCATTAGAAGATCTGGGTCATTGTATAAGTGTAGATGTGAGTAAGTTTTGTCTTGTACAGATCATATGTAAAAATATAAGGCTTAAATAGGCTTTATTGTAAGCCTCTAAGATGGTCAACAGGTGCCATTGTGTCTGTACAGTTGTAAACGATCAATGTGCTTGACTGGTTTAATATATCAAAACAGGAAGAACATTTTTGAAGGTGTGAATGATAATCCATTTTGTGATATGATATCCATTTTGTGATATGATATCCATTTTGTGATATGATATCCATTTTGTACTTAATTCATTCTGGAACAGGCATTGTCAGAGAGACAGATTAACAAGCAAGGCATTATAAGATATTTGCATTTCTAAGTGTGTGTGGATTTTCTGATATTTCTAGGCAAATTAAATCACATCTCTTGGCCATGCGACCAGGATTCTTGAATGTGAAGGTCAGTTATTGTTAATATGGGATAATTTTGCTAATGTACATGCCTTTCTAAAGCATCCTGATATTTTAATGAATATGCTGCAATAAATTAATTTTAATTTCATCCGAGTGTAGTTGTTATGCTGTTTCTGTCACAGTGTGAAGTATAAGCAGACCTGGAAGGATTCACAGAATTGTTATGGAGCAGAAGTAGGACATTTGGCCTATTGTGTCTGCACCAGCTCTCCGAATGTGCAACTCACCTAGTACTTTTCTCCCAACTTCTTCTCGTAACCCGCACATTCTTCCTTTTCAGATAACAGACCAATTCCCTTTTGAATGCTTCAGTTGAACCTGCCTCCACTACAGTCTCGGCAGTGCATTCCAAACCCTAAGCACTCACTGCATTCTCCTCCCCTCAGAACAATTAAGCCGCATTTCATTTTAAACTATGTATGTCGGGAAAAGGGAACAGTTAAACGCCAAAGTAAAAATAAAGGCTGTATACCAAATAATAAGAAACTTTGTAGACTCCTTGTAGAATTTCCTACTCTGAATCATATGATGAAACATCTAAGTAGGACGTGAACTTACTGGATCTGTCTGATATTCTCGGCTGTACAGTTCATGGCAGTTGTTAAAGATATACTCATAAGTGGAATTCAGGCAAGCTTTTACGCAATCTTTCACTACTTGGCTGGCCCGTGGTGGGCTCTGCAGTTCCTGAACCTAAAGAAGAATGAATGAAATTAGTCTGAAAATATTATAAAATTGTATGACATTGTTCTGTACTTTCTTTAATACCTTCAACAGGCAGCACTCCTCAATATAACACTAGATTTTTACATGAATAAGAAATATTATACAAAACTGAAAAACTTTCACAGCTGAATTTTACTTCCTTTTGGAAAAACTACATGCATTGCCCTACAATTGAAAAACATATACATCTTCAACCCCATATTCTCCATGGATTTTTGATTGTGTAATCAAGAAATCATGAGGGACGGTAATGCCTCAGTAAATGACTACACATCCAAATCGGAGATGATTTCAAGATCCTCCATTTAATGTTCTCTACACCCAAATTTGCTTAAGCTACATCCTGAGTCTTTTAATAGATACATTCCGTCCCCTTCAAAGTCTCAATTTCTTTCTTCTTAATGTTCACATCGGATCTTTTAATTTGCAGATCCCACCTGCACAGTTTAAATATTTTCATAATCTCCAAATCAAACAGTGCTTTGCCTTGATATCTGTGGAATAATTCATTTGTTAAATCAAGAGATATGAGGATAGTGCGGAAAAATGGTTTTGAGGTAGATGATCAGCCACGATCCAATTGAATGGCAGAGCAGGCTCAAGGTGCCAAATGGCCTACCCTTGCACCTATTTCCTATGTTTCCAACATTATGTGCAAACATACAAAAATAACAGACAGCAAGAGATCAAAACTAGTCTAGAAGATCACTTTGACCCCGATTAAGATTCAAGTTGTTTATTTATGCAATAAGTCACTTCATAAGCACAAGGGCTTGTAAGTGTCTTGTTTTTTGGTTAGATCCCAAGTAATCCATTGCTCAATTATACCCCTCACCAAGAAAGGCAGCTTTTTTTTGCAAGAAGCAGAAGTATCAGAAGTTTAAAGGATGTAATTTTAATAATACCCAAAATTTAGCAGTAAAGGAGTACCTAAAGCTACCGGATTGTCTGGTAAGTGAATACTCTTAAAAATTCATAATTTTGTGCAGATATTTGGGGTATAGAGAAAAGGTGCTCCAACTATTAAGAGCTTTAATCAGACTTCATTTCAAGAACTGAACTCAATTTTGGGCACCACGCCTCGGGAAGAATATACAAGACCCTGTCCCTGTACTTGTTTTTATGTTCCTGAACAGCAAATTCTCTTGTTAAGTGTACAACAGTCTACAGGTAGCCTGTTCAGTCTCCCCACATATTTGCTTTCGTACAGTTTACATGAAAATAGGTCTCATGATAGCAAAACTAGTAAGAAATATTTCATAATGATTTTAAAAAAACACATTCTAAAATTACATGACTCTGCTGGTTCATGGAAGATTTTGCAATATGTAAATGAGTTTGAGCAGAAACTTGAGCAAAACATTTTCTTTGCCAAACTAGAACAATTTTGCTCGTTATTTTTTTTAAACTGGTGCAAAAAATAGTGAAAACTTGATTTACACTGGACATAATTTGCACTTGAAATGCCTCAACCTTTTGCGCTAGTTTGGCTAATTTTGGGTGAATGGTGTGCAACCTAGCAGAAACTCCAGGTTGATATGTTTTCACGTTGTGAGTATATTGTGTAGCTCAAGCTGTGTTTTTCTGTTTAAAAAAGTATTAGATAAATAAACTATATTTATTAACCTACCTTCATTCGAAAGAAGGTTATACTGGTTAAAAGATCAACTGTAGACTTCAAATCTTGTAGCCTTTCAGGACTGCTTGCTGGAAAATTGTTCTGTTTAAAAGGAAGTATTTTATCCGCAATTGCAAACTACACTCTTAAATAAAATAAAACAAATCCATTTGAATTTTAATGACATTATAAAGTATAGAGCGCATTCTAACTGTGTATAATCCAGGGTTTCAGCATTTCAGCTCCATATATCAACATTCTTGTACCATGGGACAAATTCAACAATAGCAAACATTTTTGTGGCTTCATTTGGTCTGCATTTCAGGTTGTTGAACTTTCAATTATATTTATTTTCTAACCATACGTTTTATTCCATCCTTCCCAACAACTTTATGTGTAACTCTTATGCAACGGAAGTTTTATGTTGCAGACAGCATAGCCTACAAATCATTACATAAATCTTCAAGTAATAAGCTAGACCTCCCGAGACTATCAGATTTCACATTGTGCGTGGGAGAGGTGTGGAAGAGGCGGTGTTACAATTTACACTAATAACATTAGAATTGTATGGTACCAAGTAAACTTGCTGCAGCTTTTGATTTGTTTAATACACCTACAGTAGAGTAGATTAAGTCTTGACACAAAAATTAATACATTTATCGTAACCTCTTGTAGCAGGGAAGAGACTACACCATGCAATAGGACTCTGCCTGTTTATCAGATCAAATAGTCATGCACCAATTTCATGATGTTGTGCCTCATGACCCAAGGGAGTTTGAAATATGTTCAACTGCATAGTGTCTAAAATGGGCATTTGTTCCCTTGCAGGTGCTAATGAGGAACCTGTTTCAGGGCATATTGTTGAAATAGTTTAGCACTAATATGAGCTGGGCCAGTTCCACTCAGATATTTAGCCACTTCGGCGGCCTAACCAGTGGTTAAAGGGGACTGTCAGCCAAAGATATGCACTTTCTAAAAATTTACTGTCACGTAGAGCTAAGAGGAGCAGGGGTTCTCCTCCTAGCTCCACAACATTACTGCAGGTCACTGCTAGCCTGTGTCAGCCCCTCTCCACCTCCAGGCCTGACCTGAGGGCCGAAGTGAGCATCCCCAATTGCAGAGTTGCAGACTGTCATATATACATTACTTTTTGGTTGTATAATACATATTTTAAAGTTTATTTGAGAACAAATGTGCTCAAAGGGTTAAAACCTTAGAATAAATAATTAAGCAAAAATGTTAATATTGTTTCAGCACTATGACTTTAAATTAAGCTTCAGTACAATTACCTTCATATAAACATAAAACATTGCTGATGCTGGAACTCTGAAACAAAAGCAGAAAATGCTGGAAATACTCAGCATGTTAACTTGCTGAGTGTTTCCAGCATTTTCTGTTAATTTCAATTACCTTAACTCTACACTAAATGGTGTCTCTATTCTAGACATCGGATTCCTGACACACCACTTTCAATTCAAACAGATATGAGCAATTTCTTGCTGTCAGTTTGAGCCTACCAAAAAAAATATAAAACTGCCAATATCCTTTTCCATTAGTGATAATTAGTAACTGGAAAGGTTATCCAGGGCTCTACATTAACTTCTTTTCGTACTACTACTAAACTGCTGTAACCCTCTCCCAGACACATCTATAATAGGCTTGGAACTGCAAAATATATCCATGACAACTTGTTTAACACTTAATATCTCAGTGTCAATTTAGTTAATGCAGTAGGTTAATACTGTAACAAAAAAATATTGTATCAACACAAGTCCAAACATGAGAATGAGTATCTCATTCTGGGACACCAAGCCTGACAATCTAAGCAAGATACTTATTTCTCCATTGTAACTGTAGTTTCTTTTATTGTGGTTGCTATTTTCTGAATCCAGTACAGGTTAGGTAAACCTCAAAGGTGACTGACATTAACACAGGCTACTGTATCTTTTGTACAACATTATTTTTAATTTCTAATAAAGATTTTTATTACTATTTTTAATGATGGCATAATTCTACTTAGGTGAAAAGAAACTCAAAAAACACTTTTTGTGCCAAAACTCACCCTATACATTGACAGATCAATGCGAAGAGAATTGTGCAGTTGGTCCAGAAGTTTTACAAACCTCTCTTTCTGCAAGAGAAAACAGAAACATCTTAATAATGATTTGAAATTCAAGAGTAGATTTTCAACCTGCTGCCTGGCCATTAAATTCCTGTCACATATTAGTTACCCCTTTTAGAAACTGCCCAATTTTCATTTCTATTGATTCTGTTGGAAACAAAACATGTCCCTATACGTTTAAGTAGACAGTATCTCTCATTAATGATCCGCCTATCTAAGTAATAGTATATCATCTCAATCAAAATAAATCATTTGGACAAATTATTCTGAATTGATTCAAAAGAACTAAACATTACCAACACTCTGTCATTCATGAAAACAAAGCAGTTATAGAATTAGAACCATGACTCATACACATAATAGCTATACCACTATGGTATGGCACTGACTTTCCTTTTTACTGCTTTTCCACATGATTCGAACACCCAAAACTCCACTGGGATTCTACAATGGAACATAGCCATCATGTTCTGCAGAAAACTGTACAGTATTATTTTATTATCAACATATATGGTGTCATACTTATTGGAGAATGCTTTAAACTTATGTGATTTTCTATCTCATATAAAATTAACCCATGAAGAATTTTTGTGTGTGCTTTGTCTTACGAGAAATACATGAAATTAATGGATAGAATGGGTATTGAACTGGTATAATTCAAAGAATTGCACTAATAATAATGCTTGGCCAAATGGATCTGCACTAATGTTCATATGTTTGTTTCAAAATATGTTCAGTGTTTTCAAATAATGTTTGATTCACCTCCTTCGCTCTCCTAGAATGACTATCGATCTTTACACACATTTTCTTTTTCTGGGACAGACATGTCTCATTGCCACGAGTCTATATACACCATTGCCAATGAAGAAAATAATCTGCACCGAGAGATGGGGTGAATTTTACAGCTGTTTCGCCAGGGGCGGGGTTGTAAAATGTGGCGAGCTGTTAAAAAGTCCATTGACTTTGGCAGGTCCATAAAATCCCTCCGACATAAAATTCCACCCATAGAGCTGACTAAAGCCAACGTTTAAAATCACATGTATACACATTATCTGAAGTCAAAACAACTCTGCATAAGAGGAAGTATGATATCAAGAAACTTCTAAAGGCTAAAAGCAATTTTCTGATGTAATGATGGTTTCCAGGTTTTCAAACTATTGAGAATGAAACAAAAATTTGTATTTATATGGTATCTTTCACACAATAAAATGTCCTAAAGGCGTAAGAAAGTTCATCAACGAGTGTTAACATTTTTAGTGTGTCAGTGAGTAAGTAAAGATTAATTACCTTATTTGAAGAAGCATCCTCCTTACAATGTTAGGATTGTCCAGTAACAGGCCACAACATGCTGGGAAAGTCACAAAGGGATAGCCACCCTTTTAAGAAAATTGTGATATCAGTGGCATGTCCACATGACTCACAATGGTTCCATATATAAGGGCGAACATTGTCTTGGGGCATCATGTTATTTTGTTCCAAGACATTTCTTGAAGACATGTTTTACATAGTTGAACATTTTCCAAGGCTTGAGGGAATGGCAGAGTAGGTGTGTGGAGGATGCTCACCATTTAACCACTTACCTGAGAGCTATATCTGACAGGAACATTTCAAACTGCATCTATTCACGTAATTTCTGAATATTTAGACAAGCAATGATAAGTTACCGAGGACAGACATGTCCTATTGCCACGATGCAGCCAGTTTATGTACACCATTGTCAATGAAAAAATAAACTTCGCCAAGAGATAGGGTGGAATTTTACAGCCCCGTTTCGGTAGGGACAGGGCTGTAAAATGCAGTGAGCCGTTCAAAAGTTCATTGACTTCAGCGGGACCAGAAAATCTCACCGGCGTAAAATTCCGCCCAGAGAGTTGACTAAAGCCAATTTTTAAAATCACATGTACACAGGTTATCTGAAGTCAAAATAAGAATAATTAAGTGTTCTATTTTGTCACAGTTACCCAATGTATATTATCTATGGACACCTGTTTCAGGAATAATCAAGACGCAGTCATGCTGTGACTTATCATTTTGTGTTTCCTACCAGTTACATGGCAACAGAGTAACCTGCTTTCAAGAAGTCATCTGGGAAATCAATTTTCAATGACAGGCTTACTAAGTACCTTAGGTTTACATAAAGTCGACAGCTTCTGAGATGCTTGGAGACATTTGGTACATTCCAGCTACAGTGCCTCAATAATCCACACAATGAAGATTATCTTTTACCTCAAATTTCTGAAGAGGAGAACATAAGTCTGAGAACACATGACGATCTACTTCAGCTCAGTCACCATGATGGCTCAACAATTCATCTCCTGCTGCAGGAATTTTTTCCAGTATAAATGAGTGAGATTGGTCACGTGGGTAATGCCTCAGATGTCACAAAATATCTTAAAAGGCAACTTTATAAGTAATATTTTCCAGTATGCCAGTAGTGCATAGAAGATCAAATTCATAGAAGAATGAGAAATATACAAGAACAATTGGAATTCAGTGTTTGCAAACTTGGCAAGGCATATTGGCTCTCTTAAACCATGATAATAATGATGACTTTGTCTTTTGTGTGGACTATTAGTCCCAGATACCAGCAATCTAAGCTTTCAAAATGTCAAAATAATGCATATTTACATCTGATTTTCTCCCAATATACAATATTTTCATTACAAACTTTGAGACTTAAGTCACGAAGTAACAAAGAATGTTTGATCTTAAACTATCTAATTTAGTGCCTATTTAAACTATTTGAAAATAGTTAACTTACATTTATTAAGGTGGTATGCAGTTCATAAATTATTCATTTAAAAGGGTCATGTTCCAAGAAGTACTGTGCCTTTATAAATTATTACTGTAATATACGGAACGATTATGGTGCATTTTCACTAGCTGCATAAACCAATAGATTGCAAATCGGCTATAAACTTTTTATTAACCTTTCTAAACACCTATGTTTTTACAGCACATTAATTTAAATCTTAATCTGTAGGAGGAAGGAAGAATCAAGACTATGAAAACATAACAGCTTAACAGGTTATTTTTGTGGGAACTCATTTACAAAGTGACTGTGAGTACAACAACTGGAGTTATAACATGGGTGGTAGGGTTCTGAAAATAACTGGAAGATTTTATCAGCTGAATGGCCTTACAGTTATTGCATGCTGACTTTGGGTGACAGAGAAAAGGCATGGGAGTGAGATAAGCTGAATTTCTCTTGAATTCAGAGAGATTTGTATAAATCTTTGCACATTTATGACACGATTGATGAAAACTTGAGACAAACTACCACAGTAGTGGTACTTGATGGGCCAACTGGGCTCTTGCTATGCTATAACCAAGCAATGATTTGATCATAAAGTAGCAGTTGCATTGCTCACTCTGAATTAGAGATTTTAAAACAGGGATGTTATGCCATGTAGTATTCCCAGGGGCACGGATTCCTCAATATTGGGGGATCTAGGGGGCAGTTGGTTCCATTGGCATCCACTACCAACTTGCCCATTGGCCCTTTTGCATATAGTATGGTCTGATATGAACATTCAACACTTTGGTCTGGAATTTCCTCCCTGGGCGCAACCAGGAAGTTAAATCTGAAAACGCACCCAATGTCATGTCCATTCTGCTGACGCCAAGTTACACCCAAGTATCTTCTCAATCTTATTTGAAAATGCCCAAACTTAAAATGGGCATAAATCATTCAAAGCAAATTCGGGCCCAAGGAAGGCAGTATGTTTCTTCTTGAAGTATAAAAAAAATAGAAATTTCAACTCATTTAACCACCATTCATGCCCATCGGGCACAGCATGTTTAGGAATCTCAATCAGGGAAGCTCTTCAATTTTTAATGTTACTTAGGCCATAAAAATGTTTTAAACTAAACAGAAAATAGCACTCAGTAAGGAGAATTGAAAAGAAGTTTTAAAAAATTAAAATTGAAATAAAACATCAGGAGGATAACTTTAATTCCTGCTGCACCTGAAAATCTGGTTGTGTGTGGTCAGTTTTATGGGCAAACATTAAATCAGGCAGAGGGTTTGATATCTGACCATAAAAGATCAAGGAGATTTGGGCATCTCATATTTATGCATTTAACTCACTTCTGCCCAAAATTCTGAGATCCTTTAAACCATGCAATTGGACTTTTAATGCATCTCTGGGTGCTCCAGGCTATAGTCCGAAGATAACGAGAGCACAATTTGTTACATCTAGTATTCTTATTTTTTATGTCTTGATCTCATCACTGATTAGATGATATGAAACAATTACTACTGCAATACATAGCAGGAACTATTATGCTATATTTCAGATGACTACCATGATTATCAGTGTGAATTATTACAATACTTTGTAAAAAATGGAATCATTTCCTATGTACAGTAGGATGCGTGAGTTTAGATCAACACCTGTTTTTAACTTCTAGCCTTTCTGTGGATACATACAAGATAAAGGCCCCTGTTAAAAATAGTTTATCGATGAACAAATTCTGACATCTTTTCTACCATCCTAACAATGAAGGTTATAAATTGTCCATGGACTATTGGTTCAAATTTCACACAGTCTTTGCAGAAAAGAAAAATTGCATACAAGCTAATTTCAATCTTGCTGTCCAAAGTTTAACCAAGTACACGTCAATGAAATTGGAGGTGAATTTTCACAATCTTCACAGAAAGTTTTAGATGACTTTACAGTTACAGAGAATCAATGTAAAATGTGAAAAATCTGCTGCCCTGTTATTAATACATACCCCAAAATTGGAGGCTGAAAAACGATCAGAGGCAGATACATTGGTAGAGGCAGTGGTATGCGCATAGTAAGCATTGATATTTGCCAACAGAGTACTCATTACAGCTGGTACTCCAGGGCACATGTACTTTGAAGACAGGCAGGCAAAATGCCTACAAAGGTATAATAGAAATACAATAGTTAGAGGCAATAGCACATTTTTCTAAATTTTAATTTGTCTTTTAAATATACAATATCTGTTGAAGATAAATGCAATCCCAATAGTAGCTCTAACTCTTAATAGCTGAATTATATCATTTAAAACTTGTATGGTCCCAGGTATGTGCTATTTATGTTAAAATAATCCCACTTGGGTCTGTGATGAGTGGAGCTACAACTGGTAATGCCTTAGGTTAGAGGCAGAAACTTAGCTGTCCAATGGTCACTGTCAAAGATGCATATGTGCACATTGAATAAAGGCTGGATAAGACTTGACTATCTTTCCTCCCTATCACAGTGAAACAGCCTACTGACACTAGAACAAGACATACACTTGAGTAGTAGTCAAGGGAACAGGAAATCAGAGGCTGCCTTGCTCATAGCAGAATACAACAGTCAACACATTCAACCCAGGTGTACAGTGGAGAACAATCGACAGCAAAAGTTTCTAAGAAAAGGGAAATTGTAACTGGAACAGAAATATTAAGCAAGTAATGGCTGGAGCTGCCAACCTATGGAGTGGTGATTTGCTAAAGATATGAAACCAGAGGTCAACTTTTTGAAGAGTTAGATAAAATGTTTTAATTGGCTATATTATTTCATCTCAGCATAGCAGAAATTCATATGGCAAGGAACAAACATTCCCTTAGCAAAAGCACTGTCAGGAATGGCAGTCACACCAATGGTAATAAATGATGTTGTTTTTAGTGGTTTGAAGAGATGCCACATGCTTACACTCTGCATTTTTACTGAGGGATCTACTGGGTGCAGTATTTATGAAAACATTGACATGAGGTGTTGTGGTCAAAGAATAGTTCCTGCTAGTTATAGGAATTAAGGTAAAATATAAATATTTGTGAAAACATTGACATATTTTACAATCCTCTGATTGGACCACACTACAATATTTTTAATCACATTGAAGGGAGAACCATTAATGTTGCGTACTTAATGCCAGCATGGGGCAGATCATTTCACTCATTCTTTCAAAAAGAGATCATTGAAACAGCCGCATAAACTTACGTCATAGCCTGATAAATGGATTCTATACCAAATCGCATTGCAAACTCATCCACTATTTCTTGGGCAGTTTCATCAAAATAAACTTTCCAGGCATCATCTCCCTTTGCATCTGGGATCTTCACGACTCCATTGTTTTGTATATCCGTCAGGTAATGAAACTGATTCTGTATGAAGAAGTATACAAAAATCACAACGTTCTTTGACAGTAAAACAACAACTAA
Source organism: Cetorhinus maximus (assembly GCF_964194155.1). NCBI lineage: Eukaryota > Metazoa > Chordata > Chondrichthyes > Lamniformes > Cetorhinidae > Cetorhinus > Cetorhinus maximus. The sequence goes on along the minus strand of NC_135891.1, from coordinate 98,955,169 downwards.
AGCTGTTTATACAGACAACTTGTTTGAAACTTTTAACTAAGGCATTGTTATGTGAGGACTATTATTGTATCACTACAATTATATATTAAATATACATCTGCATTACACAGGGCAAGCTATTTGGAGGAAAGGGGAAAATGGGTTGCTTTGTTCCTTCCAATTTGTGAAACTGTCCACAGTACTGTATATAAATGGAACCGTTACATCAATAAACTTCAAGTAAATCTGGTTCTGAATGTTGGCATAAATGGGGTGCAATACCAGTTGTATACTCCAATGAAAAATTTCAGGACTGCCACTAAAATTGAAAACAAAATTTTAAGCTGAAGGAAACAAAGGAACAAATTCCCCATGAAAACGCAAGCTTCATCAACACTAAAGTCAGAAAGATCTTGAGAATTACACTCAGCCAAGAACAATTAGGCTGTAGCCTAATCAAGAAATTCAACTGATACTATAAAGCGATTTGTAAGTTAACTGAATCCAGTTGGTGATTTTGAATCTCTTCTGAAGTTGATGTTTTATTTGACTATAAGTGATAAGGGCCTGAATTTTTCCCACGTTGAGCAGGCTCGGTGGGAGCGATCGGGTTTGCGCTGCCATTTTACGCGGGCGGGTGGGAGCGATCAGGTCCACGCTGCCATTTTACGCAGGTGGGTGGGAGCGATCGGGTTCGCGCTGCCATTTTACGCGGATGGGTGGGAGCGATTGGGTCCGTGCTGCCATTTTACGCGGGTGGGTGGGAGCGATTGGGTCCGCGCTGCCATTTTACACGGGTGGGTGGGAGCAATCGGGTTCGCGCTGCCATTTTACGCGGGTGGGTGGGAGCGATCGGGTCCGCGCTGCCATTTTACACGGGTGGGTGGGAGCAATCGGGTTCGCGCTGCCATTTTACGCGGGTGGGCCAATTGAGGCCCGCCCAGTGTAATGTGAGACTCCGGCATCAGCGTGAAGGTGGGAGCTCAATGTCCGCCGGGTCCAATGCTGACCCAGCGGCCTATTCAAAAGCGCGCAGGCAGCTATGCCAATGCTGTCATTGACTTGGAGTACTGTTGCCATGCAGAACGTCGTTACAGAGCAGGGCAGGCGGGAGGGCAGGTCAGCGGGGCAGACGGCCCTGAGGTTTTCTGACAAGTGTCTCGCTGCCCTCCTGGAGGAGGGAGCAGCTCGGAGAGAGATCCTTGTCCCCAGGGGCAGGAGGAGGAGCCCCCCCCCCACAACCTCACCAAACATGCCTGGGAGGAGGTGGCATCCAGGCTGAGCTCCCATGATGGGGTGAGGCGCACACGGGTGCAGTGCCATAAGCGGCTAAATAACCTCCTGCAATCGGGAAGGGGGAGTACCGAGATGGCATGGGCTACTTAGCACAGCAGTTAGGAACAGCCCCCCTGCCCCCTGCCCACCTTGGGCCTTGAGAGTTCTTAGAGTGTGAGTGGCAAATGTCAATGAGGCAGCATCTGGGCAAGAGGGTGAGCCCCGGCTGCTTGGAATGAGTGTCCTGTGGCTCCAGAGTCACAGAGCAGCTGAGCCCTGCGAGGTGTTCCTCAGGTGGGGTTGGCCAGGCTGCAATGGGGCTGCAGGTACAGGGTGGACTAATCAATGCTCCTCTCTCCTTTCAGGAGAAGACAACCCACAATAACGCTGAGAGGCTGTGGACTGACGGAGGAGCGCCCCACCTTCTAATCCTGTCCGGATATGAGCAGGAGGCCCTGGAGCTGGAGAGGCTCCGTGCGCCCAGGTCAACCAGCTGCGGTGAGGTTGGGGTGCCACAGGGAGGTAAGGGTGCAGTGCACTGAAGTCAGAATGTCTGTAATAGCAACCATTCCACTGTAGCCTCTATATTGATATGAGCTTCGAACATGGAATCCCCACTGATAATGGAAAGACGAGGGCCCCCTGATCCGGGTGCCAGGCAGGCACAGTAACAGTGTAATGACTTACATGACCCGATCGCTCCAACCCACCCGCGTAAAATGGCAGCGCGAACCCGATCGCTCCCACCGGGCCTGCTCAACGTGGGAAAAATTCAGGCCCATATCACTTATAGTCAAATAAAACATGAACTTCAGATCCTTTCAAGATCACCAGGAGACCGTCGGGGTCAGGAGCCTGAAGGCCCACTGCTCATCCCAGGGGACACAGAGGACATAAACACACCAGCGTCATACTCTCTCAGCCAGGCAGGCACCAGCGCAGATACCAGCACCTCGGTGGGCATTAGATCATCAGCTAGTATCTCAGTGCACAGCGCTGAGGCCACTTCACATTCGCTTGAGGTGCAGGCAGAGGCAGAGAGTACACTGGGCTCTGGAAATCGGAGGACTGCTGGGGACCAGGAATATGCTCAGTTGGTGGATGATGATGTGTCTCTAGAGTTGTTCCTGAGGCAGCAGATGCTGGAAGTCCAGCAGAGTGTGCAGGAGGATCTGGTGGAGATACATGAGGGAATGCGTGCCATGGTCTCCGTTGTGGAGGAGTCCATGCGGAGTATGAGCAATGTGAAGGTGCACAAAATTTGGATTTATTTTAAAACGCCAGCCAGGACCAGCAGCTAGGGCGCCAAAGCATACACAGACAATCACAGCCTTACATGAAAGCTAAAAACTTGTACAAAGGGCTCAGCTATAAATTTGCAATTAGGAAATGGGAGACACACACAGGCAGGGACACGGGATAACTCAATCAAGAAATGGGGAAGGCCATTTCACACCGTCTGATAGCCTCAAACCACATCCAGTCAGTCCCCGTAAACCTTTTGTATAGGACAAACATACATTCTTTCACACATTGCTGTCTCCAAAAGGACAATACCCAGTCTCTGCACTGCAATTACTGAACAAGAACACAATTATCAGCCCACCGGGGGGGTCATTGTGCTGTGGCCTTTGTCTAACTAATACCATTAAGTTGTAACTGATAGTAAAAAATATATAAACTGTGCTTATTTGAACCTCGGTAGAGAGGCGCCTGGATTACCCAGCGTTTGCTCCCCACACGCGTAATAAAGGAACCACTTGAATATTGCATCTGGACTCCGAGTGTTGAAATTTTGTACCAGAGTATTCCTCGGATCTTTCAATTGCAATGACCCTCATGGCCAAGTGCACTACTTTCTCCACGGAGAGAGTGGCGACTCTCATGGAGAGGCTGCTCCAGGAGCTCAATCAGGGATTTCTGGGGATGCGCTCAGACCTGCAAGCCCTCACACTGGCAATGACCTCAGGTGGTCAGTGTCAGTGTGGGAGATGGATTGGGCACCCAGTATCCCAGCTAGGTGCCCATCTATCAATGGTGAGCAGGGAGGTCTAAAGCGACCTGACGTTGGCGCACGAGCTCCTTGTCGTCTCTGCGGGCTCCGAAGTTGCCCTGTTTACACAAGCAAGTAGCAGTAAGTTATAATCGAAAGTACTAACTACTTGCAGTAGCGAGCCCACTCACCCCTCTTATACTGCCCGTGGGTGAGGTTTTTGAAAATGTGGCCTACCCGCCTGCCCGTTGTGCCCATGTGATGCCCTGAAAGTCACACAGGCTGCGCAAAATCAAATTCAAGGGCCTTAACTGGCCCGTTAATTAATGGCGGGTGCGCTTCCGTCCTCATAGTGCCCGCCTAGTGAAATATCACAATGGTGAGCGGTGACGTTGGGACACACGCCCAACGTCATCGCGCGTCACTATACATTCCGGCATGTCGGGCCCGTCCCCGCACACCGAATGTAAAATTCTGGCCATGGAGTTTATGACTGGCTCTAAAAGAAAATGTTGCTAGTTGAGGGAGACATCGATATCCACAAAGTTCTACATTGGTCACACTACTCTGAAACATTGATAATGGTAACGTAACCACTGTAATTTAACATGTGACAACTGACAGGTGATTAGAAAAAAAACAAAAATGTATAAATATATAAAAATAACACATTTTCATTTGGTTTCCTTTATACAAAAATATAGGTAGAATAACAATCATTTATTCATTATTGTATTTAAAACTGTCAGAGATTCAATTAGTTGATGGAAAAGACCCATCTGGAACAGCTGATATCTCAGAAATTTAGAAGCAAAACCTTTCCATAAAGCAACCTATATATCTCTGTGGATTAAAATTCTGATATCTTTTCTGCCATCCTAACAATGAAGATTGTAAATTGTCCGTGGAATATTGGTTCAATTTCACAGTCCTTGAAGTTAGAAAAGAAAATTTACATACAAGCTAATTTCAATCTTGCTGTCCCAAAACCCTGTTTAATCAGAAATTAGAGGTGAAGACCCTAATATTTGCCACCTGTGACTTACAGAAAAGATGCTGTTAATGTCTAAGTATGTTTTTTCAGTAGGATACATCCAACATAAAGACACCACTGGGAGAAACACAATTGCTGAAGATTTTAACTCAGTTTTTCTCCCTTTATGTTCTTGACAAACACAATATCTAGGATATCAGAAGGTCTTCAGTGGACTCCACATTGAGGAATAAACAAAGACACCAATGTAATGACACATGGGTGATCCATTACCTCATGTAGACACGTGTATTGAACATGGTAAGGTGCTACTTTCTCCTCTCCTTTTATCTCCACGCTAATATGTAACCGGATGGCACCAGACACTGCAGATTTATCAGTACGCTTATCTGGATGTGGAAATTATCAATACAATACAGAAAAAGTTAAACATTACAAGTAAAATTAATGTCAAGGAAGGTCCAAATCTAATTCTTCAAGCCCTTTTTTGAAGTTTGCACAGTAGCAACTAATTTCAAGACATGCAGCTCTCAACTAGATTTCAAGAATTTATAATTTCATAACGAGGATCATAGGAATAATAGTGGAGAAATGTATCCAAACATAGGAACCTTATAAATGATTATATCCATCACTGGAGAACCATACAAGTGAATTTTCATTCGTAAAATGTTTTTATTATGTCTTTGTATTTTGGCAGTTTTGGTTTTATGTTTGTGTCCTCGACAACATTTTGATTCAAACATCTATTATTAGAAATAAATAGTCTGAATGGTGAAAGAAAATTGCATTTATCCTTCTAGTAGCTTAAAAAAAAATCAGTGAGTAGAGTCCTTATTGCCTCCATTTTCTTTTTGGCTTAACTTCTGACTGGGAATTCTTTATTATTCACATATATATTTTATAAACAATTGAACATTTTGATTAGACAGTTATAACACACTCCTACAGAAGGACTTTTGTGACTTTGCATACTGAAGTTATTATTCTGAGAAGCTTTCCACATCTAATGACGCATGAGCAGACAAAGTTCATATTTGTGTCTGTTTCCGTAGCTAGTTTTTCCTGGAACAGATCACCAGCCTGCTGCCAGAGGCTATGGTTTGAGGGGCGCCACTCTACATCAAGCATGGCTAACCAGGAGACTCTCCCACTCTTACTGCCTACCATAGATATATTACAAGGATCTACAGGTTGATAATAAATCTGTTTTACGTTATGAATGCATTTCCCATTGTTATCAAGTCCTGAAGTAGGCTCGCACCCAGAGCTTCTGGCTCAGAGGTAGGGTCGCTACCCAGTGCACCACAAGGCCTCATCTGAGGTGATAACCATGGCCACAATTTGACCATTAACAACACTCCACATTAATACCAGCTCTTTATATTAAAGAAAATCCCACATCCTTTAGTACATACAGTAGAAAACTAAAAGTAGTATTAGAGAAAGAACCATCCTTCAGGTCTTACAGTTTGTATATTAAAACAGGAAAACAAACAATGTTATTCTTGGATTATAGATATTTAAGCAGGCCACATAGAATTCATCACATATTAGCAAACAACTATTTTTTTGAACAAGTTAATTATTCTTTTTGAGCTCAAATATGAAGAGTTATACGTAATTCTACTCAGTATGATATCATCAGCAACTAAACACACGGGATGAAATAAATTTACCATTTTGATCTTCAGTAAAATGATAATGAAAAGGAGGGGCAATTTTTGTATATTTTAGTATATAAAAGTTATGTCACAGTTTATCATTCATTGCAAAAGACATCAGCCTAATAAAATAACTTAAATGTCCACTTATTTGATAGCTTGAAACAAAAAAAATCAATTAAATTGAGAAATTTATTACAGCACAAATTCAGCACTTTGTAGCCCTGATTCTTTGGCCTCTGTTCCTCTGGCGTGCAGCTCCCTGTTGTCAACTTGGGAAAAATGAGTTACCTTAAATACTAAGTAATTTTCATTAAAAATTAGTCAAGGGTTGTACTAACTCAAAAAAAAAAGCTCAGCGTGTTTTAATGCACTGGTAGCACATTTCCTTCCAGTTTTTGTTTTATTCATTCATAAGATGTGAGTGTCACTGGTAAGGCCAGCATTTAATGCTTATCCCCAATTGCCCTTGAGAAGATGAGCTGCCTTCTTGAACCACTGCAATCCATATGATGTAGGTACACTTCACAGTGCTGCTAGGCAGAGTTAAAATTTTGAATTTGATTGAAGTTTAAAAACACAGCTAGATTTTACAGAGTATCTTTTTCTTTACAGTTTTCATCAGTGGATTTTTTACAACAACATTCTATCATTTGTCAAAGCATTGCTCCAGCTTCTTCTTATTTCAGGATATAAAGAATGTGTGATCTCAAAAGAAGACAGAAGTACTAGTGGAGAAAAAAATGGAATATAGAGGAAGGGCCAGTTGACTCAAGAGAAACTGGGTTAACAAATATTTTGCTTCTTTCAAACTGACATTTTTATAGCTTTTGCAATTTTAAGGATGCTGATACAGCTGAAACAAAGGACTAACATTTACAGTTATCTAGTAAAGTGTTTGATACTCAGGCAATATCAGCATTAACATGTGTTTGCTTCTTGATAGCTTCAAAAACAAGTCTGACGTGACAGTTTAGCACCAAGATTCTTAGTCTAGTTCATTACCAAATCTGAAAGAGTTTACTTGAAATTCATATTTTCCTCTAACTGTTCAAAGAGAAAGAAACCTACCTATAACAAAAGTTTAAATCAGTTACTCCCTGATCTGTTGGAGTAATTCAAAATGCAAGGACAATTCTAAGATTTAAAGCTCTGAATTATGGAGACAGACTTAAATGAATTGAATTGTTTTCCCCACCACAGAAAAGAAGTTTGAGAGGAGACATAATCTAGATTTTTAAAATACTAAAAGAAGTGGATTTGTAAATGCGGGTATGTCATTTATTTTGGACAACAGAGGACATGATGATTAAATTAACATGGACGAGATTAGACCTAATCCCTTCCTTCCCCACTCCAAAAGAGATGCAGATAAAGCAGCTAATGTTGTGCTGGTTGATTGCAAATGGACAAATATGTGGTTATGCACAGCTTTCAGAGTTAGCTGAAGCATAAGCAAATTCATCATTTTTGTCATGCTCTAATAAACACTCGTATCAGTGTGGTGTTAACTGGCCATTTTTATTTTCAGACTGTCTAGAACATTCTGATCAAAAAGCAATAAAAACAATAGAAGAGACATTTTGGAGTTTAATTGCTATAATGTGTTTATTTCCATCAGGGACCAATGAGTTTTCAGTTATTGTTTGTCAAACAATAGTGCCTTTGTGGTGTGATGTACTTTAAATATTACACGAAAATGATTTTAGAACACATTATGAACTGTGATAGACATAGGGTAAAAAGCGAACTTAAAAGAATCGCAAAGTTTCTTACCATTTGAATGGATTAATGATTATGCGTAAACTCTTTAAAAAAATAAACAACCATTCTGTTTCAGCATGAACACTAAGCAGCACCACAACCTAATTAAAGATCATATATGTTGAGGAGAACTTATTAGAAAATGATTGTTTTTACATTACTTAAGGCATCTGTTCGGGAAAGAGTTACAGAAAGGGTACTACCATTTGGCTGACTACTTTCTTAGATTTTCCAAAACTTGGAGAATCTGATTTATTAATTATCTAAGACAGAGAAATAGACCCAAATTATTTTAGGTGCTTTGAATGATTTGAATAATTATTCAACTCATCACTTTCTGTTGGTGATGCTATGCTTGTTATAAACTAGACATTATTATATTTTCCTGACAATAAAAATTAGTTTAAAGTGTTCAATGATGTAATTAAAAAAAGCTATTTTATAACCAGAATTCCTCTCTTAAGTAGCCACTATATAACTTAGAACCATAGAAAAGTTACAGCACAGAAGGAGGCCATTCGGCCCATCTTGTCCATGCCAGGCTGAGGACACCCAGGTGCCCTTTCTAATCCCACCTTCCCGCACCCAGCCCATAGCCCTGCAGCTTACAGCACTTTAGGTGAAGATCCAGGTACTTTTTAAAAGAGTTTAAAGTTTCTGCCTCTACCACCAACTTGGGCAGCGAATTCCAGACACCCACTACCCTCTGCATAAAAAAGTTCTTCCTCATATCCCCCCTACACCTTCTGCTACTTATCTTGAATCTATGTCCCCTGGTTCTAGAATTCTCCATCAAGGGAAACAATTTTATCCTGTCCACTCTATCTATTCCTCACATAATTTTGTACACCTCAATCAAGTCACCTCTCAGCCTTCTTTGTTCCAGGGATAATAACCCCAACCTATCCAATCTCTCCTCGTAGCTACACTTTTCTAACCCTAAACCTCCTCTGCACTCTCTCCAGAGCTATTACGTCCTTCCTATAATGTGGTGACCAGAACTGCACACAATTCTCCAGTTGTGGCCTCACCAGTGTTTTATACAATTCCAACATTATATCCTTGCTTTTATATTCTATACCTCTGACAATGTAGGAGAGCATTCCATATGCCTTCTTTACAACCTTGTCTACTTGAACTGCTGCCTTCAGGGACCTGTGTACTTGTATGCCAAGATCTCTCACTTCATCTACCCCTCTTAGTATATTCCCATTTATTTTGTAATCCCTGTAACTGTTTGACCTCCCTAAATGTATGACCTCACACTTCTCTATGTTAAAATCCATCTGCCACTTTACCGCCACTCCACCAACCCATCTATATCATTTGAGATTATGGCTATCCTCTACACTATCCACTACTCAGCCAATCTTTGTGTCATCTGCAAATTTCCCAATCGCGCCCCCCACGTTCACGTCCAAATCGTTAATACATAACACAAACAGCAAGGGTCCCAACACCGAGCCCTGTGGAACACCACTTGAGACAACTTTCCATTCGCAAGGGCATCCATCGACCATTACCCTTTGTTTCTTGTTACAAAGCCAACCTCTTATCCAGTTTGCCACATTACCCTGAATCCCATGGGCTTTTACTTTCCTGACCAATCTGCCATGTGGGACCTTGTCAAATGCCTTGCTAAAATCCATGTACACAACATCCACTGCACTACCTTCATCATTCCTTCTTGTCACTTCCTCAAAGAATTCAATCAAATTTGTGAGGCAAGACCTTCCTTTAACAAATCCATGCTGACCATCCCTGACTAGTCCATGCCTTTCCACATGACAGTTAATCATATCTCTCAGGATAGATTCTACTAATTTGCTCACCACCGATGTAAGACTAACTGGCCTATAATTGTTTGGCATTTCCTTTGATCCATTTTTAAACAATGGAACTATGTTTGCATTTCTCCAGTCCTCCAGTGCCTCCCCTGTATCTGGCGAAGATTGGAAAATCATCCTCAGAGCATCTGCTATCTCCTCCCTGACTTCCTTCAGCAGCCTTGGAAACAATCCATCTGGCCCTGGTGACTTATCAACTTTCAAGGATTTCAACCCTTCGAGTACTTCCTCTCTCTTTATGACTATCCTGTCCAATACCTCGCAGTGTTCCTCCTGGACTACTATATCTACATCCTTCCTTTCCTTTGTAAACACGGAGACAAAATATTCATTCAAAACCCTTCCCACAGCCTCTGCATCTACACACAAGTTTCCATCTTCATCTCTGATAGGTCCCACTTTTTCCTTAACTAACCTTTTAGCGTTAATGTATTGGTAAAACATCTTTGGGTTATCTTTAACTTTACTTGATAATCTTTTTTCATGCCCTCTCTTTGATTTCCTTATTTCTTTTTTTACTTCGTCCCTGCACTTCCTATATTCGTCGAGGCTATCTGCGGTGCTTAGTTCTTTGTGCCTATCGTACGCTTTCTTTTTCTGTTTGATCTTCCCCTGTATTCCTCTAGACAACCAGGGAGGTCTAGATTTGGCAGTCCCACTCTTATTTTTGTAGGGGACATGTCTACTTTGTACAATTAGGATCTCGCTTTTTAGTGCTTCCCACTGGTATTCCACTGTTTTGTCTTCCAGCAGTGCTGTCCAGTCCACCTCAGCCAAATCCCTTCTCTTATCTGCAAAATTTGCCTTCCCCCAGTTTAAGTCTTTTACTCCTGCCTTATCTCTGTCCTTTTCCATGGTAATGGCAGAGTTTCACTCAGTCTTACACTTTATTGCAGTTTGAGCACAGTTCACATCAAATTTAGTTTATATTAATAGGCTAATATTTTACAATGTAGAACTTTTCAGTGGTGCATAGTATTATTGAAACTGTGTCTGCTATAATGTTATTGAACGTGGCATTGCTGAACACCATACAATGACCAACTGAAAAAGCCAGTTCATAGGAACCTTAAACAGTAATAAATATAGCCAAAGGTAAATCAAATTGATAATATAATAAAAACATACAAAAGTGAAAGCAAATTAGCCCTTGGTGTTCTCTAATAAATATAATGTATATTTAAAAACATATAAATATAACTGTGCTATATATACAACCATAATATAAAACACTGCAATAAATAACAATATTTGCTGACAATACCTGGCCTTCCAGACTCTGATACAAATACTTATGATCTACAAACGACAATGTGTTTTTTTTTGTGTATCCAATACAGCTATAGGATTATTTCCCTGGGGGCTGATGCCAACTAATCCTTCTGCAAACAAAAAAACAACCGTATTTCATTGGCAGTATTGTCAACCAATGAGATGAAAAGGAGGCTATATTGCTATGAAAACTCAATAGATTTTGTTTATTGTACTGGCAACCATTCCAAGGTTCAAGGCTCACTATTGATTCTTCTTATTACTAAAACACTACAAAAGGCTTTTCTCTTTAACTTCTGACACAGAATCCATAATTTCCTGTAAAGATTGATGAGTGAGCTATTACCAGATTATCAAAGTATTCCCTCTCTCTCAGTGTTGAGATGTGCTCCTTGGTGGTCTGTGCCCCCTGTGTGGCCTATTGCAAATCAGAAACTTACAATTGGAGAACATGCATGACACCCTTACATAGCACAATGTGCACATACATGGTATAGTAGACCACTTTGTCCCTGCCTCAGTGACCTAAATATGCTGAATTTTCATATGTACTTATTTTATTTGAATATAAATGGTATTTAAATCATTTAATTTAAACTAGAAGTAATTCTCTATTTGCCTTCGCTATATTTACTTTTCTGTATTTCAAGGTCTTAAATAGATTGTTTAATAAACAGTTACTTTTGAGAGTCCTAAGACAGAAGCTGTTTTTTGACTACTCAAAACAGGTAAAATTATTAAAATTTTATGTCATCAATAAAACTTGATTAAAATGTTTTTGATGACTTTTTTTTTAGATATTTTGTGTTGAACTTTGCAGATGAAATGTAGACTAGCATATGATCTTTAATTCCTCTAAGCTTGTACACTACAGGCACACACTTTAAAAAATTAAAAACCTGTATGGTAATGTATCTCAGGTCTTGTAGCATTTTCTTTTGACTGCGTTCACATCAATATTCAGACTTTAAAACAGTAACTGAAAAAGGAAGTAAAACAAATTAAAAAATTCAACATATTTTTAATAGCATAATGGAGGTTGGCAAAATGCATTCTGCACCACTTAAAAAAAAATTCAATAGAGAATGCGTTGACAATATTTTCACGATTCTCTGTTATATCCTTATTATTAGCCATCTCATCATGTCATAATTCAATGAAAGGGATGGGGAATGGTTTGAGGAATTCATTTTTGCATGTCCATCATCACACTGCTCTGTATTTTGGGGATGAGTGTGACAGATCTTCTGGGCAACTTGCACTTTGGCGTGGGCATTGTCACATTGAAATTATTATCCATTTAGATATGTCTCGAGGCAATAAAGAACAACCAGAACAAATATCTAACAAGGGAAAGCTAAACATTGGCACATACCTAGGTTATACCAGACGTCCATCTCTCCACTTAGAGTTCGAACTTCAATGATCGTCTGTCCCAAAAAGTCATCAGATTCCCTCTTAAACCTTTGTTTTACCCGTGATTTGATGTCATCATCTTCATCCCATACTCGTACTTTTATTCGGTCTGAGGAATTGTGACATTCACTGAAATGAAACAATTGTTATTTTCTAAATCAACAAAGTTCTCTTTTCAATTTGTTCTGCATTGTTCTGCTTTTACATTTTCAAATAGATGAAAGTACGAATTTTCAACTGAGTTTATATGTTGAGGTAATATGTATAATTTAGAATAAATAAGGTGTTATGGAACCCAGGTGGACTAAATGAATGAACACAGCAAGTTCTGACTGTAGCTAAGAAACAGTCATAATAATTTTTAAAAACAAAGCAAAATACTGCAAATGCTGGAATTCTGAAATTAAAACAGGAATTCTTAGCAAGTCTTGCAGAATCTGCGGAGAAACAGAGTTAACATTTCATGTCAATGAACTTTCATCAGAACTGAAACATTTTCCAGGAAAGACCTGAAATGTTAACTCTCTTTCTCTTTCTTCAGATGCTGCCACACCTGCTGAATATTTCCAGCATTTGATAGTTTTAGTTCATAATAATTAAAGCTAGAAAGGATAATGGCAATGGAAAAATTGATTCTTTACTGTCCTACATTGCTTTTCATTACAATTCTAGTGTTACTAACTATTGGCTGCAGGGTGCATCATGGAATTGTAACGGGGATTAGATCTCACACAATATTTTTATGAAATATTATATATGTCTATCATCATGGCTAATTCCTAACATTTTAAAACTGGGCGATGACCTTTTAAAAAGACTGAAGCCTTGTCTGGCTGTGACCTTCAAACCACAGAAGCTAATTTAGCAGTATCGAAGAAATTTGCACCTCATTATCTCTGAAGAGACGCTAACGACCCCTGTGGATTGCAGACACCAAATTCAAAGGGAATTATACAAAAGCCATCTTCATTTCATAACCAAGCTTGGCCACTGGAGTCTGCTAACCTGCTAGGATAAAGAGTCCTGTAACTTTCCTTTCAAATTCTTAATGGTCATTTGCTAGTACAGAACTTGAGTATTACTGAAAAAAGAGGCATGCCTAAGCTTTTCGTCTTGCACTCATCAGGACACTCGCCTGAACACCAATATAAGGGGAAAACAACAATTCACACTGGCAGTGTGAATCCCAGGAACCCAGCCAAAAAACAAAACAACATACACCCTTTGTCAAAGCAAAAGTAGAGAGGTGGGAGTCATGTGGCATGACCCCCTCCCCCCCCAGCTGGGAGAACCAGTTATACTGTCTTGCTGTGCTGAAAATCAGTCTGCCATCTTCCATCTACCAAGCAGCAGCACAAAAAAGGGGCTCTGTCCAGGTTTAAATGTCTGGCCCCCACCTATAATTTTTCTACTGAAACTTCTGAACTTCTATACCATAATCTATAAGACTAATTCATCTCTGCATGCCTATCTCATTGTGGAAGTCGTCTCTACTGGAAAAATGAATTACCCAGCATCAGTTTGCAGAATGCTGACCTCTGTGAAAGAATACCCCATGGTGTTTTGATTCTGAACTCACGTGAAACAATAATTCTTTGCTCTATGGTCTTTGCCCTATAAATCTTTCTTTCTCTGTCCCTCGTTTATTGTATGAATGCACAGGGGGCTATGTAGGAACAACCCCTCCCACGTTTTGAGTGTGTGCAAATAAACTAACCCTCTAAGTTCGCCCCATCTCAAGTTTGCTGTGGAGTTATTAACAGAAATTGGATCACACCAAAACTGAAGGGTTGGAAATACGCCACCGTTATAGAGGGGGGAAATCAAAATCAAATCACCTTTCTGTTGTTATGAATTCAATTCATTATGTCTGTGTGTGTTAAATTCACAGTCTATGGACATTGTAACCTTTAAAGGGCAGGATGTTCTACTGCTGTTACATTGGTTCCTGCCTAGTAACAACGGTAGGACCCTCTGGGAGTGTTTTGATAGGTTCCCCAGATCAGTTCAAGGGTCAGTGAACAACTCTTCTTCAGGGAGTCAGTTTGAGGTAGCCTGCCAGCCAAGAAGTATCACAGACACAGTGACAGGAATAAGTCCTTTTAACTTACTTAACAGAAGAAAGCAAAAAAATAGACTGCAAATTAAAGAAAAGGCTCAGTTAGCAGATTGACTCTGTACTGTTGGTACCCCTTTGGAGCAGTGGTGTTCTGCTTGGTATGGCTATAGGTCTCAAGTTGTGCTTGTGAGCTAGCGTTGAGTCACTCGGGAATCCAGGGAGAAGCAATCTCAGAAGGTGAAACTGAAACCCTGCAAGATGGGCCATTGTTAGAGCCGTCCGAATGGGAGAGACAGGATCTTCAAAGGTGGAGATTGGAATCCCTCGAGAAAGATGAAGATGAAGAAAGATGAGAAAGATGAGAAAGATGAGATTTCAGTGAGATTGGTTAACTCACAGTGGCGCTAATGTCTGAGTGATTTCTTGAGAAATCCATTGGTTGCATCTGTCATTTACTCTATAGTGTGGTGTGTTCGACCACAGTTTGTCTGTTAATTCACAGGTACCTCATACTCACCCTGAATGCTAGAGTATAAGATACATCTTGTAAATCATTTCATCTTTCTGAACTTGTAAAGTAAATTTTGTTTTTCTTCGTTCAAAACCTGTGGAATCTTGTGGCTTTATTCCAAAAGTATCTCAACCTTTAACTACTTTAAACAAAATATTACTGGTCCCTAACTGGATATCCCCCCACGTCCCAGGGTCAGGCCAAGGAACATAACACTGTTTATGGAGGGGTAGTGAGAGGAGAAACCAGGGCTGTTTCAATTAAACCCCCTTCTGTCCGTAACAGAATGCTGAAAAGTAGATTTGAACCCGCAACACTAACACATGGAGTTCCTGATCTCCAAAGACTTGGAAAGTTATTCATTGTCAATCAAGCATTTCACCACAGAAAGAAAGGTGACTAGTCACCTTAAGTCATGTGTACAATTATAATTGATTAGTTATAGAGTGGTTCTAGGTGAAACCAGCAAGCAGGTCTTGGAAATGAAAGAATTTGCATTAATTTTTTAAAAATTCTTTCATGGGATGTGGGCGTCACTGGTAAGGCCAGCATTTGTCATCCATTCCTATTTCCCTTGAACTGAGTGACTTGCTAGGCCATTTCAAAGGGCAGCTAAGAGTCAGCCACATTTCTGTGGGTCTGGAGTCACATGTAGGCCAGACTGGGTAGGGTTGGCAGGTTTCATACCCTAAAGGATATTAGCAAACCTGAAGGGCTTTTACAACAATCTATAATACTTGCCATGGTCACCACTGAGATTAGCTTTATATTCCTGAATGATTAATTGAAGTTAAATTCCATCGGCTGCCATGGTGGGATTAGCACCTTTTATACTTCAGGACATTTCAAGTTGCTTCACAGCCAATTAATTAGTTCTGATGCAGTATCACTATAGCAAAAGGAGAAACATATTCCCACAAACAGCAAATAATATAAATGAGCAGTTAATGTGTTCTGGTGGAATTGCTTGAACAAATAATGTTGGATAAGACACTTGGGAGAATTGCCCTATGATTTTCACATTGTGCCTTAGGATCTTTTACACACACCTGAACAGGTTGGGTGTGACCTCAGTTTAATGCCTCATCTGAAAGCAAGCACCTCCAACAATGCAGCACTCCCTCTGTGTTACATTAAAATGAATAGAGTATGCACTTAAATCCTGGAGCAGGGCTTGAACTAATGGTCTTCAGATTCAAACACAAAAGTACTACCAACTGAACCTAATTGACGGCGCTTAAGGGAAAAAACAAATTATGAGGTGATTACTGATTTATGCAACTATCATAGTTTAATCGACCCTTTGTTCTCTTAACTTTCTCTCAACTGTTAATGAGGTTCTGGCACAGTGACACTGGGACTCAGGTGAATCAGGTGCCACAAGAAGTTAGCTTTACACAATAATGTAAAGTCAGTTCAGCTAAAATATTTCAGTGGTGCTCCCGGCATATAGCACCTGACAGAAATATCAGCTTAGAAGACTGCTGGCTGTTTGCATGATACCAAAATTTAAACAAAGAAGAATGCAGCCATTGGAAGCCGAGTCCCCTTGCTGAATTTGGCCACTAAAGGCAAAAAATGCAGCAGAAATGAAATAATCCCTTAATAAAGAACGGGCTTCCCCTGAAGTGCCTGTTCCAAGCTGGCAGTTAGCGATTACAATGCTGTTCTGCCATTCCAATGGCATTATAAAGAGCGAATGGGATGATGGTGGGCCTCAGGCTATGTTAATTTGGGAAGCCAGTGCCCATGACACTTGGCATTATAGTTCCCTGCCATTTATTATCAGATCATAGTCTTGGTTTACAATCTACCCAGCTGTAACTACTGTCCATAAATTAGTTTAGTGCTATATCATCAAGATCCATTTTCCTGCTGTAAGAAAAAGGCCAAAGAATGTTGTTAGGGCATTTTGGCAACTGTAATTTGACAGAGAGGTCCCTTATAGTATTACATCACTCCCCTTTCTCGGCTGAAACTGAGAACAAGAATTAGAATGGCCCGGAATTTTGGTACCAAGATTTGACTGAGTCAGAGAAACACATGGGGCAGGGTTTTTCACTGAGCGAGTGGGCTCGTGCCCGACCTGCTCGAGCGTAAAATGACACGTGGAAAATCGCTAATGTAACCCCCTGTTTAAGAAGGGAGTGAGGCAAAAGACGGGAAATTACAGGCCGATTAGCTTGACCTCGGTTGTTGGTAAGATTTTAGAGTCCATTATTGAGGATGAGATTTCAGAATACTTGGAAGTGCATGGTAAAATCGGGCAAAGTCAGCATGGTTTCATCAAGGGGAGGTCATGCCTGACAAATCTGTTAGAATTCTTTGAGGAGGTAACGAGTAGGTTAGACAAAGGAGAGCCAATGGATGTTATCTACTTGGACTTCCAGAAGGCCTTTGACAAGGTACCGCACAGGAGGCTGCTCAGTAAGATAAGAGTCCATGGTGTTAGAGGCAAGGTACTAGCATGGGTAGAAGATTGGCTCTCTGGCAGGAGGCAGAGAGCGGAGATAAGGGGGTCCTTCTCAGGATGGCGGCTGGTGACTAGTGGAGTTCCGCAGGGGTCAGTGTTGGGACCACAACTTTTCACTTAATACATTAATGATCTAGATGAAGGAACTGAGGGCATCCTGGCTACGTTTGCAGATGATACAAAGATAGGTGGAGGCACAGGTAGTATTGAGGAGGCGGGGGAGGCTACAGAAGGATTTGGGCAGGTTAGGAGAATGGGCAAAGAAGTGGCAGATGGAATACAACGTGGAGAAGTGTGAGGTCATGCACTTTGGTAGGAAGAATAGAGGCATAGCCTATTTTGAAATTGGGGAGAGAATTCAGAAATCTGGAGTGCAAAGGGACTTGGGAGTCCGAGTCCAGGATTCTCTTAAGGTTAACTTGCAGGTTGACGCGGTAGTTAGGAAGGCAAATGCAATGTTGGCATTTATTTTGAGAGGACTAGAATATAAAAGCAGGCATGTGCTGCTGAGGCTTTATAAGGCTCTGGTCAGACCACATTTAGGTTATGGTTACACTTACGGTTGGCATGCAGGCGAAAAGGTCAAGCGGTTTTTGCATTTTTTAGGAAACCTCATCCATGGGCTGTATGAGGTTTCCAACAGCAAATAAAAATAAAACTTTAACATTTCATTAAAAACATGCCCCCTGCTCATGTGATACAGTCACATGAGGGGACATGTTTTGAGTACCTTAAAATTCTTTATTTTTAATTTTCAAAACTGTTCATCTCCCTGAGGCAGCTCTGTGTCTCAGGGAGGTTTTCCAGCGCAGGCCAGCGCACCTGCGCATAGTTCACACTCGCCCTCCTCCACCACCACCACCCCACACACACAGGCAGCGCTGAGCTTTAATTCGCCCATCAGCGCAAAATCGCGGTCCGGCCCTGATCGCGGGCGGCGGTCAGCTTCCTGGCCACTCCCGCCCTGCCGATCCCGCCCGACGAGGGAAATACCCTGGGCATGAAGCTGTGGGTCACACAGGGTTGGAAGGCGGGTGGGTAGTGGCATTCCAATTGTAACCATTGAGTATAAAATCAAAAACCACACTGAAAGGAAAGGTTATTGTTTCACTTATTAGTCTTTTAGGTTTTGCTGAAGCACAAACTATTGTTCCACTGAGAAGGAGATATCTGCCATCACGCCTCTGTTAATATTGCTCTGACTGAACTCTATAAGCAAGTGGCCTGGTTTGGCTTAGTTACTTATTTTGCCTCCATTCTTATGAGAAATGTGTTTTCTTCACTCACTATATTTTCAATGGACTATCTGAAATTTGGTAATGGAAGATCCAAAACAGTCACTAACAAAAACAGATTTTAAATTAGATGCCTACAAGTTGCAAATGCAGTATAAACGAAATTCTCTTATATTAAGGCCAGGGTTTTCTGCGCCCAATCATGACAGGCGTGTTCGGTGGCGAGGTTGGAGAATCTTGCGAGAAGGCCCTCGGTATGTTTCCTGGTGATGTGAATCCAGGGAGGGATTGTCCCCTTCCCCCATCAATGGCAGGCCCTGTTTCCCAGCTTCGAATGTTGGGAACTTGATTTGAATGCATTTCCATCTCATTATTGTGGTCACATGCCGGAATCACCCTCCCACGTCAAATTTAAAGCCCACGTCGGTGTGATTTTACGACAGCGTGATTTTCAACTGCCTGACGACCTGAACTTCAACGGGAACTCAAGAGGTGGGTGCATACAGCATTGGACAGCACTCATGATGATCCCAATGCAAGGAAGTGGGTCCACAGATTTGATGGTTGGGGGAGGGGTGGGGGGAGGTGGCGGGAGTCACAGCTTCTTCTTTGTGGCTGGTTTGTGGTGCTGGGACAAGGGTGACAGTGCCGGGGAGAAGGGCTACAGTGCAAGGGGGGGTCACGGCAGCTGGCAGCACAGGCTGAAGTTTGAACACAAATACATGTCACGGTGGGCGGGGCACATAAATACAATGGCCAGGCACATAAATACAATGGCCGGGCAATTGCCAAAACATTTCAGTGAGCACTCTTCCGCAGCTGAGAGCACTTAGCTTGAGCTTGGTTGACATACTTAGAGTTAGGCTAATCAAGCAATTGTGCCCACTTAAGCAGCACTAATTCCTGTCAGTGCCAACGATTGCTCCTCTACTGTTAAGCCCTCACGAGCAGACTTCAGACTCAAATGAGTGCTATGGCATTGCAGAACCATCGGGCGACTGAGCAAGCTTTAGGAAAGGTGGACATCGAACACTGACAGAGGGTTGCATTCCTAGTCTCTTGCATTATGCTTAAGTTGACATTGAAAAGTCACCCTCATGGTCCAAGCAAACCATGAAGCCTTGGCGTGCAGGTTAAGACAATGCCTGTGCCTGAGATGAGAGTTCAGGATGCAGCTGATTGGCTGAAGCTGTCACCGCCCGGTCATGTGGTGTGGGGCAGTGCTAGGTGGTGGCATGGTGAACTATCATGTACACTAAACACTGGGCAACCATGTAGTGGCCTGGACTCACTGGCATGTGTTAAGGGGGCCTTAAGATGCAGCTGCAGGCGATGACTCAACAAAGAGTGGTCCCTTAGGAGGCAACTGCTGACCCTTGAGTCTCTATCTTTGATGCTGCAGGGAGGAAACCATCAGGAACATGGAGCCTGATGATCTCGCTGTCTGCCTGATTGCTTATAGGCAGGAGAGAAGAAGGAGAAGAATGCGACGGAGGTGCCTGGCTTGCTCAAAGGGAGGAGCAGAACCCTGAAGACCAAAGGGCAATGCAGAGGATGAACTTCACAGAGCCTTCATTCAAGGTGCATCACTAGACCAGGGTCTATAGATGACACATGCGCTATCTGGAGATGAGTGAGAACCAGTGTTGCTGACACCTGCACATGTCAAGGGAACTGGCTATGCACATGTGCCTCCTTCTGCAGGGTTTGGCATCACATGGATTCGGAGGGCATCCACTGCCATTGGCAGTTAAAGTTACTTTAACTGGTGACGCTCAATTTCTGCAGAGGTGGCTCCTTCCAGGGCTCCACTAGAAACATTTGCAGAATCTCGCAAGCCTCCACCCACACATGTATCCAAGAGGTCACGGACGCCCTTTGTGTCAAGACACACAATTTTGTCAACTTCGACAGAGATCAAGCAAGTCAGGAAGCAAGAGTGCTTGGATTTGCTGAGATCTCCAGATTCCCACAGGTGCAGGGTGCCACCGACTATACACGTGGCTCTTAAATCTCCCTGGCAACAAGCAGTCCAAGTTCCTTGGGGACAAGGGTTACCCACAAAGAATATGGCTGATGACACCCGTGCGGCAGCCTCAGACTCCTGGTGAGAGAAGGTACAACGAGGCTCATGCTGCAACCCGGAGTTTGGCTGAGCACACCCTTGGCATCCTGAAAATGAGGTTCCAGTGCCTGGACAGGTCTGGCGGAGCACTGCAGTACACTCCCCAGGGGGTGCCACACACCATAGTGACTTGCTGCACACTACACAACCTGGAGATACAAAGGGGGTGTGGACCAGAATGATGAGAAGATGCAAGAGCTGCACGTCTCCTCCGATGAGGAGGAAGTAGAAGGGGATGAGGGTGATGAGGTCCTGGAAAGTGAAGGTGCAGGCGATGATGTTATCGTATTGGCCAGACAAGGCAGGCGTACTTGGGAGGCCCTCAGTGCCACAAGATTCCAGGAGGATGATGAGGAGATGCAGTGAGGACACTCCTGAGATCTTCACATTGCATCTGGGTTCGTCTGACACCAGTCTGGCTGAGGGCAGCGCACATACGCTCTGTGAAGATGTTCATATTATGGAGACGCTGCAGAGATACAGCGGCCACATGGATTTTAAGGCAACTTGATCCTTTGGCCGGCTTCATCACCTGTTCCCTTCAGCACCACACCTTCACCTGTCAGGAATGGTGACAAGATGGGGGGCAGCCCCGCCTCTAAAGCGCTGAGAGCACACAGAGTACCCACTGACGCTTGGATACGAGATTCTTGGAGCAAACAAAAGTCACATGGAGGTGCACATATCACTAATCTGGAGAGTGACTTTGAAGCTTTGTGCTCAAAAGGTTACACACGGCACAGATGAGAGGTCCTGGGTTGCGACACCAGCTTCATTTTGTGCAGGAAGCAAGGTTTCACATCTGATTGACATGGACATAGTTCATCATCACAAGGAGAGATACTTGGGGCTGTATTTACAATGGTCAACATTGTGTACAAGTTATTCACACCTGTGCCCACGTTATGCAACAACATCTTCTTGACCTTTCTAACCCTGCCGCTACATCTTGGTGCTTGCCAACAACCACAGCGGAAGTGAAGGTGGCCTGCTGATCCTGACGCCCTGTTGTCTGTGTTGACCTTGGCAGGCATCCCCTGCAGGACCCCGACCTGCTTTTGGGGTCCTGCTGTTTGTCAGTGGCGCCCTCCTCGACCTGCGGAGCTGGGGTCACAGGAAGAGGGGATGCAGATGGGCCAGACACTCAGAGTCACCTGGATAGATGGCCCCGAGATGTGCATGGGCTAATCCTCCTCCCTATGGGTAACTGAGGGTTCCTGGCTGACTCTTTGAGAGGAAGAAGCAGCTGGAATGAGCTAGAAATGCCCCACCCACTTTTGCGTTAACACTGATGGATGCCAGCAAGTGCCTCGGCGATACAGTGCTCTCCTGCAGCAGTGCAGGATCGATGTCCTGGACCAAGGTCTCCATGGCGGCCGCTATCCTACTAGTGTTGACCTCGTGCATGGGCATGCTGGCGCTATCACCTTAGACTAAAGACACGCAGACTTCTCCATCGTGCCTTGCAATCTGAGGGGTGCAGCGGACATCCCTTCCCGATGTTCCCGAGCTTGCCTTTGCAGTTCCAGCAACTGAGATATGACTCAGTCCAGAGGCTCCTCATCTGACTCGGACTCAGCAGATTTCTGGCTTCCAGCAGTCCTCTGAGTGCTGGAACCTGGGAAGGCCCTGCCTCCACCTGATGTGGATTAGGCAGTGCAATGTGCTCACCAGATTATGACTCCAAGGCTACTCTAGAATAGATCCCATCAAGGCGTGTGTCTCTGCGCTGTGGAAAGTGTGGGTGAGCGCTGTGACGGGTCTTCAATTTTGGTGTCTGCTGACTCCTCTTCTGCAGTGTCTTTGGGACTGGAGTCGAGGGGCTAGCTCGTGGACCCCCTCGACTGCTTCTCAGACCTGCTTGCGAAAGCAAGGAGAGATAATTAGTGCATAGTAGGGGACTGCGGAACAGGGGAACTCACTGACTCACAGCATGGCTGTCTGATGGATGTTGCACTGCTAGATCCTCATTTGGTTGAACACCGCCGACCTCACTGTCAGCACAGGAATGGTCCACATCATCGCCAGCCAGCTGGATGGCTCTATTTTCGAAGTCAGTATGAACTTTGATGTCGCGCGTTCCTCCAACTGTTTGCGACCTCTCCCTTTTGTTGTGAGCCAACTTGTCCTGCATGAATACAGGTGGAGAGAGTGTAAGCAGGACACCTGCCAAGCCAGATGAGAAGGATGCCTGGTGCATGTGTGGGTGTTGATTGGTGCCATGGATGGGATGAGGACACAATCCACATGGCAGATGAAGGTGTGTGTGAGAGAGTGAAAGGTGATGTCCCTTGAGCTGGCACTGAGTGAGATCCCTGTAGATGTGCGATGGGTTTGTGATTGTGGGAGTTGAGAGTGACTTACCCTCGCAGAATGGAGGAGATCATTCATCCTCTTTCGGCACTGGGTGGCGGTCCTCTTTTAGAGGGCATTGGCGCTGACCACAGCTGCCACCACCTCCCATGCTGGATTTGACACCTTGGATGAGGTTCTTCACCCAGAGTGGGAATAGAGGACATTGTGGTGGGCCTCCACTGCATCCAGGGAGGCATCGCTAAATTTGGGGCAGCATGTTTCCTCCCTTTGGCAGCCATCAGTTCCCAGCAGCTTCACACCCTTGAAGAGTGTAAGTCCTGTGCAGGGGCGGCCTTTAAATATGGCGCCTGGTTTACACAAGGCCTCAGGTCACATTGGGGTGGGGGAATCGGAGGCCGCCCGCCAGCGATCCAATATAAAACCCGTGCCTCTCAACTTATTAAACAAAGTGGTGCACAATACGACGCAAAAAACTGCCAATCCCATCAGCAGGTTACGCCAATTCCCCCTCCCAATATCGAACTTTGCTGATTTCTGGGACAGTTCCACCCTAAATGTTTAAAATATTTTTTTCAGTTAAAGCCAAAAGGTTTTGTTTTAGTTAATTCCAATGCTCCCTTGCCAGCTCCCATCTTCCACCCTCAATAAACTTGAGCTCATCCAAAACTCAGCTGCCCTTACCAAGTCCCATTCATTCATTGCCTGCATGTGCTCGTTGGCCCACACTGGCTCCTGTCCACCAGCACCTCAATTTAAAATTCTCATCCTCTGTTCAAATCCCTCCATTGACTTGCTCCTCTCTACCTCAGTTGCCTTGATCAGCCCCTCCCTATCTCTGTAACATCCAGCCCACAACTGAAAGTGCCTTCAGACAACTCATTCCGAAGCCCTGAAACCCTCTCCCTGAGCACCTCAGCCCCATGCTACTTGTTTAAAATGGTACCTAGCTCTTTGTCTGAGTTTTTATCTCCCCATCCTAATATCTCCCTTGGTTTGGTGTAAATTTTTGTAAGTCTAAGCTCCAATGAAGCACTTTGGGATGTTTTACCACTCCTCATAAATGTAAGTAGTTGTAATCATCCACATCATACATAATGTCCCAAAGGGTTTCATAGTTTAGGATTAGACCAAAGCAAGGATAGAATAGATTAGGTTAGGTAACCTGAAGTAGAACTGAAGGGTAGGTTTTGAGAAGGCTTTTCAAGTGGGAAGGGAATGAAACAAGACAGACTGAATTTCGGAGAGTGGAGGATGAAAGCTGGGACGTAGTGCTTTAGCAGGCTGTGGTTGTTGTTACAAGGATGTGTTTTTTGAAGATACAGTTGCTAATTTTTTTTCTTTTTCTGGCTGGAGTTAAAAAAAAAACTGGGACCCTCTGCAGAGAATGACAAAAATGCCCAGACTGCTGCAATACACACAATTTCACATTCCGCCAAGCGGGATGAAGACAGGCACTCATCCCCTGAGGAGTGTGAAAGACTCCATCCCCTGTCGATTCACACCACCTGGAGACTTTGCAAACGTTTCTGAGACGTGATGTCAAAATGCAATTATCTGTTCTGAAACAATAACTGCAGCAGACATAAACTAATAAAATTTCTCCATTATATACACCCAGTGAAGGACTTTAAGGACCCCTTACCCAGCAGGAGAGAAAGAAAAAAAGACAATGTACTGAACTGGCTGACTGAAGCGATGTGTCATCTCTGTCTCTCTCTTAGAAGTGCTGTGTCCGGTTTGCAAAGTAACCATTTCGAGAAGAGAAACTGACTGCAAACCACGATCTTTTAGGGAAAAACATGGAAATCTGCTCCAAACAACCACACCCAGGAAGATAGCTGAACAAAACGGCCACAATGTGGAACCACTGCATTGAGAGCAGCCAAGGAACAGCTAGTCGTATACTCCTCTGTTTTATATTTCACAAACTGTAAAAAATCCTATAAGCCTCTGCCATCTGTACTGATGTGTGTGGGCCCAAACAAATGTGTGTGACTGTATGAATGGTTGCATTTTTCTTTTTTTTTTGGTCAGGCAATAGTTTCAAAAATCTTATCTTGTTCTTCGTTTAACCTAAGAAAACCTGTCCGAATAATTCTTTACAACCTCAAAGTATAAATAGTGGGGCTCTTGCTTAATTGGCAAAGCACATCCTCTCTCAATTCTCAAAAAAAAAAACCCCTGTTACAGTCAAACCTGGAGTGGGAGAATAGGGGATCCATTTCACCCCTTCTCACGTGGTCATAACATTGTAGAGAGAAGAAAGTCATAGAAGGATTAATAGATATGCAGAGGATATTGAGCCAAATAATGTCAGCGCGATAGAGGTAATTTTTGAGAAGATATATTTATAGGATAGTATGTATGTAACAGAATAACAGTAGGAGGGAACTTGGGAATCTGTGAAGGATGGCAGTGGAAAATAAGTGCCTGGAGGGCACAAAGGCCTGAAAATAAGGGCTCCAATGATCAGGAGGGAAATGGATAACATTTCAGAGGTGTCTTGGTAATGTGCTGCATGTGTGGCTTGAAGTTCCAGGTCCAACAGGACATTGAGGTTGTACGCTACCAAGTTGAGCCCTTACAGGCACCAAGAATGAATTGAGGATTTGGGTCAGAAATTTCAGGCAGCAAGCAAACAGGGTGGTTTTGATCTTGCTAGCATTGAGTTACAAAATCTTTGGTTGGTCCACAACTTCAGGCAATCAGATACAACAGCCAAAATCATGGAAGCAAAAATGTTTGTGGAGAGGAGATAATATGTATCAATATGATGCATAATATCATTGAGGGGCAGCATAAATAAATAGGAGGGGTCGAAGGGCAAATCATTGCAGGTTGGTTCGCCTTGTAAAAATTGGTAGAAATTGAATCATGTAAAGAAAGTACCACAGAGGTGTCCTAAAGATGAGAGATTCTGGCCATTAATTGCATTGAATACTGAAGAGATATCAGAACAGATAACGAATAATGTACTACATGTGGTAGGTCATAGGTACCTTTGACCAGGACACACTAGAAACTAAAATGAAGAGATTTGAACATAGCAATCGGAGATGTGCTCACCAAGTTAGGTAGCAACAATAGATTGCAAAATTTTGTATTTTCATGTGCCAGTGTCAGTTTCTACAGTTTTCTGTAAGTGGCTGGAGGAAGAAGCCTATCTGTTTTGGATGGTATATTTACATATATTATAACAAATAGGAAAGTAAAATGCATATTTGTAATACAAAGTGACTTACAAATTGAAGTTTTCCTCCCAGATTGGGTTAAGGTTCCCATAGATGGTTTTGGTACGTTTTTTAGTCTTCCCAACTTGAACTGTGACATAAGGATCACTGGAACCCGTTTTATCTTTGGCTTGCAGACCTTGGGCACACACCACTGTAGATATCAAAGATTGATTCTAATTATCAAATTAGTATTCAAAGGAACATTCCAAAGTGTCAATATTTATTCTGATAAATAATTTCAGTGATTTTTTTTTGCAGCAATACATTTTTAAATCAACTCTCAAAAGATTTTCCAGATGTTTCCAGAAGTGTATTTAAGACCGAGATAGATAGGTTCTTGATTGGTAAGGGGATCAAAGGTTACAGGGAGAAGGCGGGAGAATGGGGTTGAGAAACTTATCAGCCATGATTGAATGGTGGAGCAGACTCGATGGGCCGAATGGCCTAATTTCTGCTCCTATGTCTTATGGTACCATGGGAAATTGAGATAAAACTACTGGAAAACAAATAGAAACAGAAAATTCTGGAAATTCACAAGAGGTTGACTAGCATCTCAAAAGAGAGAGGAGGGTTATTTTTTTCAGAAACGATGGCCTTGATTTAAGAAGCAGTGCAAGAAGCAACATTCAGTAAAACCTTAGTTTTCTACATGAATCAAATGCACATGAGAAATAAAACTCAATGTCAAGCCAGATTGCCCCTAAGCAATATGCCCAGTTTGTCTCAACCATATTATTACAAATACATCACCTCCACTGAAGCACCGAAATAAAGTCTATTCTGGTTGACCATGTTTAGGCATTTTGAGTAAACATAATAGTCCCTTTCATGATATTGAGTGTGGAGTGTCAACCACAGATTTTCCACACCATTGAATGAGCCTCTAAAGTGCCACAATAAATGTTCCTAAAGATAGAGCTTCTGGATACTTTGCAAGAAAATGACAAAAAGCAAAGGCTCTCAAATGAATGCAGAATTAAAGTGGTTGAAACCTTCAGCCCAGTTAATCATACGAAAAACTGGATTTCTTGCTCACCAACACAAAGGATTTCTCTAGCTTGGAAGCATTCCACCTCCTAACACTCAAGGAATATGCCGAGCTCCATTCTAAAGGTAGATAATTGGGAATAAAATGTCATATAATTATGCAACCTTGGTGTTCTGCATGAAAATCTCACACTGCCTGATTGAGGATTTTCTGCTACACCCTAAATGGCAAATGAGTGATAATATTACTGAAACATGGGGCTGAATAATATGTTGTTGCATTTCAGTAGGTGGGACCCACACCTAGAAGTGGGTGGATTTCCGACTCCGCCCCTGCTGCACACTGTATAAAAAGGCAATAAGCCAATTAATGGCTGCAGGGCATGTTTTAAACCCACGACAGCGGTGGATTCTCGCTCGCTCGTCCAATCCAATCTGGAGGGCGGGCTGTACAGCGGTCGTAATTATTGGCCATGACCTGAAAGGAGGCAGTGTCGTGTGATTTTGTTAAGTTCAAAGCCAAAAGAAGTGTTTGTTTTCTGCAAGATTATCAGGCATTGTTTGAGGTAAGTGTTAGTATCCTGAAAAGTATGTCAAATTCTGCAGAGGCTTTGAGTTACGAGTTGCTGCCAGTGAACACAGATGGCATTGAATCTGATCATGCACACGGTGTTAAGATCTGAAAATTAAGCTGCTGTTCGGTTCTAGCATCTTTTCCTCCACAGATAGGTGAGACAAGGTCGCGAAAGGTGAGGCAGGGAAGAAGGGCCAGAACTGCCCCGTGAAACCCTCTGTGCGCTCCTCCAGACTGTGTCCACCAGGCGTGAGATGCTTATGCCGCCCGACGGGAAGAGGAGACCTCCCTCTATAACCCGACCAGCCTGGGAGGAGGTGGCCGCAGAAGTCACCAGCGTGGGGGTCATGCCTCGAAACTGGAGGCAATGCAGGAAGAAGCTAAATGACCTCTTGAGATTGGCAAAGGTGAGCAAGTCCTCACTATGTGTATTATCGTGCAAGGAATGTACAGGGAAGGCTGGAAAATGCTGGAGCCTTGTGAGTACCTCTGAAGTCCAAGGCAGCATTAAGCACCAATGTCACGGTTCGTGGCTCCAATGTCTCTGTGGCTGTGGTACCAGGTTGAGGGGTGGGGGTGTGGGAGGGAGGCCTTAGACTTGAGGAGGGATTACAGGGCAAAGACCACAGAATAAAGAATTATTGTTTCACATGAGTACAGAGCCCAGAATCAAAGTCCCATGAGGTATTCCTTCACAGAGGTCAGCAGGTTGAAAATTGATGCTGGATAACTCACTTCTCCAGTAGGGATGACTTCTACGATGAGATAGGCATGCAGAGGTGAATTAGTCATATAGGCAATGGCATAGAAGGTTAGAAGTTCCAGTAGAAACAATGTCGATGGGGGCCAGGCATTCAAAGCTGGACAGAGTCCCTTTTCTGAGCTGTTGCTTGGTAGATGGAAGATGGAAGACTAATGGTTCTCCCAGCTTTGGGGAGGAGGGGAGCCATGTCACATGACTCCCACCTCTCTACTTCAGCTTTGACAAAGGGTGTATATTCCTTTTGTCTGGGTTTCTGAGATTGTTAATGTTCTAACCAGTGAGAATTTGAAAGGAAGGTTGCAGGGTCCTTTGTCCTAATAGTTGGCTCAGCTCCAAGTGGCCAGGCTTGGCTTATGAAATGGAGATGGCCATTGTGTAATTCCCTTTGAATTTGGTCTCTGCAGTCCACAGGGGTTGTTAATGTCTCTTCAGGGATATTAAAGCGCAAGTTGCTATGATACCATCCTGATAGTTCTTTTGTTTAGGGTCACAGCTAGGTATAGCTTCAGTCATTTAAAAGGTCATTGTCCATTTTATAATTTTAGAAAATAGCCATTAAGGTGTATATATATTTTATTAAAATATAGTGTGAGATCTTAGCCCCATTACACTCACAATGAGAGGCCACTGTGGTTTTGGAAGCCTGAGTCTCCTCTGGCATTGTGTCTCTGACATCTGGAGGCAGCTCATTCTCTATGAATATGCTCAATTGGCAGCATAGGTCCTTCTGCACCTCCGTTCTTGCAGCATTATGCCATTCTTGCAGCATTATGCCTGCATCAGCTTCTTGCACAGGTGCAGGCCTGCCACCCTCAAGCACTACCAATGCATCCTGAACCTCACCTTCTTCCTGTCCCTCTCAATCCCCTCCTCCTCACTGAAGGATGTGTCTTCCACAGAGTCCACTATTCCCATGATTTCGCTGCCAAGAAGGCTGAGGTACAGTTGAGGGTCTAAATTCATCGTTCTGCAGGAAAAATGAGGCCTCCAAACAGCAAATGTATCCCCTGGAAACAGCTTACAAGATCAAATACCGGCAGCACTGACATCACCCTGAACTGCCGAGGTCAAACTAATGACCCAGCTGGTGACTTTTAACCCTGCCTTACAATTTTTACGTAAAAAATGAGATCCCTCCCACCTGGTGTAATTCAGACGCTCAGTGTTTTATTGCTCCCAACACGTGTTCTTCCAGTCAACTGGGATATTAACAAGCTTAAATAATTTAAATGAATTTGAATAAGGTGGGCGGGCTCCAATTTCCAGGCCCGCCCGCCTACCGTATTTTCCAATAATTTATAATTTAAAAAAAACCTTTTCTTTTCCCACCTATTTTTAAATTTATTTCGATCTATTGTTTTATCTCCACCTTTTAGGCCATTTCGATCCCTTCCCCCACACCCCACCCCCACTAGGGCCATCTGCCACTAGCTTGTCCTGCTTGCTACCCTTAATGTCCCCATTAGCACATTCCTTAGATAATATCACCATTGTCAACATCCCTTTGTCCTTTTGTCTATGACATCTTTGGCAATCTCTTCTTTGCCTCCACCTATCACTGGCCCTCTATCCAGCTCTGCCTGTCCCATCCCCCTCTACCAGCTTATATTTCACCTCATTTCTCTATTTCCTTAGTTCTGATGAAGAGTCATACGGACTCGAAACGTCAACTGTGTTCCTCTCCGCAGATGCTGTCAGACCTGCTGAGTTTTTCCAGGTATTTTTGTTTCAGATTTCCAGCATCCGCAGTATTTTGCTTTTACCATATTATCATGTTCCTAATGCCATCACACCTAAACACGACCCGATATCATTGTACATGATAATACAATGGCACAGGCACGGCAAAGGCCCGTTTTTGCCATGTATTATTCTACCCTTCAATTTAGTCAATCATTCATATTGATAACCTTATTCAGAATGTTCTGCAACCACTCAAGCTCTTTTATTAGAAGATCTTTAGTGCTGACTACCAGCAATACCAGCAAGCAATTCCTAATGAGTAATGACTCTGTGGTGAACTTACTGCCTATGTAAATCTGCCATCATCTTGATTTCCTGCAGTTGCAACTTCTTGTGCTGCCAATTTAATTAAAAATGCAAAGCATCGCTGAAGCACCCATAGCTAACCTAATTGCTCAATAATGCACAACAAACTCTAATTTTTCACCTCAGCATGGCCAGGGGTTGCAACAATCAGACATAACTCCTACAATAATTGTTTGGAGAATACATGACAGAGCATTATTTAAACTTTTCACAGTTCCAAGCCTTTTATTTGTAGTTTTATTTATGGTACCATTGTCTGGTACAGAAGACAAGGAGGAAAATATATATCTACATCAACCTAGCTACTTTATAAAATTACTTTTTTTTTGTAAATGGACAATGGCTTTACCCTGACATGCCTGACCAGCCATGACTCATACCAGAGGAATTACCTGCAGGGTTTTACATACCTCCCCCCCGACCCCTCGGTCTTCAAACCCATCAGTGGAGGATTGTAAAATCCAGTCCAATGGGTTTGGCCTTCCCAGTTTTTAATTAGAGGTAATTGTGACTGATCCATCTCTACTCCCCTCACCTTGCTCCCCAGGCCTTCCACCCTGTCCCTGGCACGAGACCCTCAAACCTACATGGTACTGTGAGCTCTGGCACTTAGACTGGTGGGACTGCTTGTAGTCCCGACAATGGCCACTGCTCCCAGTAGCACTGTTGGGATTACAGAGCTGTCAGCCAATTAGACGTCTGGCAGCTCTCCAAGGCGGCACTTCCTCCCAAGTGAGGGGCAGACGGCTGGTCTGCCAGCCAGTAAACGCTCCTCAGAACCTTCCTGTAGCAATCAAGGTTTCTGTAGCAAATGTTTCAAGGCAGCTGTCCCACTTGGTGGGATGGGAGTTACCTAGATATTGTTAAGGAATTGACAACCTGAATGGAGTGTAGAAATTCCCAAGGTATGATGTACCTGGATTTCCCACATCTGACATAGTCCTATGGAGTAACTGAAGTCATATATTTAACTGAAATACTATGCACCTTATGAGTGACAATTTTCTGTCAACCCAAAAGAAACAACTAGATTATTTACAAACGAAGCATGAAAGAACTTATATAATAATTAACATCATTAAAAACTTCAACCATAGCAGGCTAAGTAACTTGAAACTTTGACCTCTGTTTTGGATCAAAATTGTAATCGGAACATGCAAGCAGTTACTGGAAGCTACTGAATCAATCCAACTTGGCAGCATAAGATTGATGGTGCTTGGCTACTGATCAAGCTCTCAAGACCAGAAGAGAGCTTAAATACTTAGATAAAAGCAAAAAACTGTGGATGCTGGAAATCCAAAACAAAAATAAAAATACCTGGAAAAACTCAGCAGGTCTGACAGCATCTGCGGAGAGGAACACAGTTAACGTTTCGAGTCCGTATGACTCTTCAACGGAACTAAGTAAAAATAGAAGAGAGGTGAAATATAAGCTGGTTTAAGGCGGGGTGTGGGGGGGGGGGTGCTGGGGAGGTGTGGGACAGATAGAGCTGGATAGAGGGCCAGTGATAGGTGGAGATAACCAAAAGATGTCACAGACAAAGGGACAAAGAGGTGTTGAAGGTGGTGATATTATCTAAGGAATGTGCTAATTAAGGGTAGAAAGCAGGACAAGCAAGGTACAGATAGCCCTAGTGGGGGTGGGGTGGGGTGAAGGAATCAACATAGGCTAAAAGGCAAAGATAAAACAATGGATGGAAATACATTTAAAAATAATGGAAATAGGCGGGAAAAGAAAAATCTGTATAAATTATTGGAAAAAAAAAGAAAAAGGGGGGTGGGGGGGATCGGAAAGGGGGTGGGGATGGAGGAGAGAGTTCATGATCTAAAATTGTTGAACTCAATATTCATTCCGGAAGGCTGTAAAGTACCGAGTTGGAAGATGAAGTGCAAATCGGACAAACCGAAAGCATGACCCAGACCTCCCTGTCGCTTGCCATTTCAACACACCACCCTGCTCTCATGCCCACATGTCCGTCCTTGGCCTGCTGCATTGTTCCAGTGAAGCTCAACGCAAACTGGAGGAACAGCACCTCATCTTCCAACTAGGCACTTTACAGCCTTCCGGAATGAATATTGTGTTCAACAATTTTAGATCATGAACTCTCTCCTCCATCCTCACCCCCTTTCCGATCCCTCCTTTTTTTCTTTTTTTTCCCAATAATTTATACAGATTTTTCTTTTCCCACCTATTTCCACGTCTGCATTCTCACGAATGTTTAAAATCTCTCTAAGTCTATAAATATGTAGGAAGTCCAAGTTCTCTTCCCCACTGAGCATTTTATATACAATGTTTGATACCACACTGTAGTTACACTGTCACTTTCCACCCTTGTGAAGCTGAATTGAAACAAAAGCAGCAGTAAATCTGCATCTTAAAATCATTACTTGGGAAAGTAAAATAAAGATTAGGAGAAACTAGATTGCTGGGGCTGGAGGAAGTGAAAAACAGCAGTAAAAGAAAGACTGGCTCAGAAGAAGTATGCTTGAGAAATGAGAGGCCAGGGCTGCAAGATATCAAGGTACCAAGAATGTGTGTGGTGTATTTGTAATGGTACAGAGAGTGCACCAAAATCTCTACTCAACATTGATGAATATAAAAATGCCTAAAGCTTTATGAATATTTTATATACATATATATTCTTTTTTTTTATAAATGTATATGCATTTTAATACCCTTTTTAACATATAATTACTTCTATTCTAGCTTTTTAAATGTCCAACTTATTCCTATTGCATCCTGCTTAATGCTTAATTATTCCAAGTTTATACTCCTTACTGCATAATTTGGTTCTAATTTATCTGTTTGATATATAAAACATGTTTATTTGAACTGTTAAAAGAAATGTTTCAGTTATGACACCTCTAGCAGCCAGCTCCCGCTCACATAACAAGAAATAATCTTATATTCATACATGACACAGAAAACTCATCCAGTATTTTTCTCATGCAATATTCTTTGCTGTGTCTGTAATAATAATCCATACATCAGTGCTCTAGCAATTCCTTAAGGCACATGTCAATCGTCTCAGCAATGTCAGTATTTTATTAATGATAGAATTCTATCTCATTTTTTTTATAGCCACGGTAGCTCAAAGGAAAACCTGAACCAAGCCTCCATACCGAATGGCTTTGTGCTGAGGCTGAGAAGTATATGCACAGGATAAGGGGGTAGCCTCTTAGAGCTAGTCAGTTCCCACGCACTTCTCCAAACTAAGATATTTATCAGCAGTCTGACAATGTTCCAATATTCATTTAAATAAACCCTAGAACTCCCACACACTGGAAACAGCAGTTAGTCAACTGCACATAATTGCATCCCACATAATGCCACTACCACCCTCAATCAGCTTCTGTTCAGTTCATTTTTTCCCAAAGACAATCTCATTAAAATAGAACTTTAAGGCCTGTCACATTTGCTTTTGATTTGACATTTTTGGCCATTGTATACACCGCACGTATAAGAGTAGGTTTTTTCTTTTAAATTTCATTTACTAAATAATTTTGTTATCAGATTCTTTCTAAGTCATAATATTCCATTGTCAATATCATCTCTAAAAAAGAAAAAATCTAATGCCAATCCACCAGTTTCAGGTGGAATTTCTATTCCAGCATCTTGAATAAGATCAAACAATGCAGCAATATTATAGCCACAGAACTCACTTCAGTTTCTATAGTGTCCATTCACAGTTGGTAGGGTCTTATTTATACTGCCTGGCTGTGAATCAGATGGTCAGATCAAGGACAGAGCGCAGATAAGGGAGCAGATGTGTCCACAATCTCAATGCACTTAAATAAGCTCTGAGTGAGTTGATAAGTTGCCCAACAAGTCCTTCTGATGTTCTGAGCACTTTGCGAACCTGGTTTCATATCGCTCTGGAGGTATACCCCACATGTTATTAAATCCAAGCAGTGAGAGATGATATACTCTAGATGGGTTTCCCACTTCTGTGAAATGGAAACAGCGTTGTAACAACACTACAACTGCAGTATTAACGCATCCTTAAAAAACTAATGAGTCAGGCATATCCCACAACTATAGTTTTGATCAAATTTGGAAGTCAAAGTTTCAAGTAATTTAGTATGTTATGGTTAATTACTACTGGATTGTGAAGGGGACTTGTTGGCCACCATACTGCAGGAAGGTCAATTCCTAAAGTCTTAAAAAATTGTAGCTATATTAACTGAGTTAAAAGCAACTTCTACCAGGGATTTGACATGTTTTATAGAGAAAGTCCATTAAAAGGTTAGGAATAATTATTGAAGGTATCAAAAGAAAACATTGCCATAGAAAAATAACTATACGTGGAAGGCTCCAATGTATGAACAGAAGGAATCAAGCATTTATGGTGAAATATTCAAAGTTGGGGAAGAAGCAAGGTGAAGCATTTAATTAGATTAAGTATATAAATCAAATAAAAAGAAAACAAAGGATGGAAAGTAATTACTGAATACTTTAAATACCACAAAAAAAACTACAATCTCAATTTCCAAATTAAATCCATCATTCTAATTCAATGTTAACGTACATTGGTGAGAAAATCCTTTCATTCCAGACAGTCAGGCTAGATGTTCTCAATTTTCTACTTCAAGTTGCCACTTTAAGAATTTGCACCATTTTTATCCTGTGATAAAAATCACACTGTATTGGGCATCATAGGTGATTATGTATAGTACACAAACAGCTACTTTACAGGTCTATACATAATAATTTTCTAATTAGAACTGCCCTGCCTAAATTTGGGATGTTATGGCCCCAATTGTACCCCTGATCCTTTCTGGTCAATTGCTCAGTTTACATTCCAATGAACTCAATGGAGCCAAAAATCAGGCAGAGTGCAAATTGGGCATCCAACCCCATTCTCATTGAACACATTTTAACTTCTGGCTTCATTTCATACTTTCCTAAAGTGTGCTGCCAATTCAATGGAAGAATTGTGTGTGTATGTGTATATAATATATATACACATATGTATATAATTATATATATATATATATACATACACACACACACATATATATACACACACACACCTATATGTAGAGATTACATCAAAATATGTTTTGACTGTGAAGAAGATATAAAATGATGAAACTGAATTTATACTATATTAAATATTTCAAAATTATGTGGGATTGGAGTTATTTTAAGCTTTTATCTTTTACTTTATTTAGCCCTATGAAGAAAATATTACAGATCTTTCTTTGCATTGTAATATTGTAAAATATAACCATTTCAAAACCACAATTATAACCTTTGTTTGACCTATAAGGTAATACTGAGACAGTTTTAATGTTATCAACCCTCAACAGAGATTATAGCCATGAAAAAATTCACAGATCCTGAATTATTAAATAAGCAGTGACGTGCCTTTTATGTTTATAAAATTGCTCTATCGACTTTTATGATTATGGAATTGGCCAATTAATTGAAGTTGAAATGTCACATTTATTGTAACTACTACAATGGAACTGCCTCAACATAATGTTTGCAGGCACTGCCAGTATTTTTGTAACAGCTGGCCAAACACATTTGTCATTTCTTTATTAATTTATTGAATTATGGGCCCGTGTATATTGCAGTTAGTGACTCAATCCAACTTTCTTTCATTCCACACCACTTCAGAATCAGTATTGCAA
The DNA here is from genome assembly GCF_964194155.1 of Cetorhinus maximus. Lineage (NCBI taxonomy): Eukaryota > Metazoa > Chordata > Chondrichthyes > Lamniformes > Cetorhinidae > Cetorhinus > Cetorhinus maximus. Next base: position 98,919,001 of record NC_135891.1, on the reverse strand, counting down.
TTGTATTTCAAAGTCACTAATTTGACTAGGTAGTCTCAACATCACACGAAGTGAGACCAGTTTTGCCTTGCTCAAACACAGCACATTACATAGTCAGCAGTATAGGTCAGTGCTCAGTTGGTTCTAAAGCAAGTATTAGTATCAAGCTAGTATTCACAATGCAAAGGAGCCTACATAGGATCATTTTCTACAGCGTAAAGTTTATTGCAACAACGGGTTTCATTGTTCAAAAGCAAATAATATAACTGTATTCGTACTGGGCCTGAAGATTGATAGGGGTTACTGGGACTAAAGATTGAAATAGTCACACCAGAGTTTGCTAAAACACTTCTTGGGAAAAGTGAAGTCTTGAATTTGTTGCCTTGAAGGGGAAAGGTAAGCTTGTGGAAATACATTTCACAATTCTATTTGTCTAGCTTAAGTATAGCATTTCTAAAACATATTCGAGTGCTCTTAGCAAAGGTCAAATTGGCTATTTTTGTTTTGACTATGAACATCTTAGGAAGGTCCTTATATGATCTTTAAAAGGTACCAACTAGAGACATACTGTAAGCAATCCTTGCAGCCAAATCAAATTCAGGTCAAGGAGCTAAAGGAAACCTTCCAGCACAAATCACAGATGAGGTGCTGTCACGTAGGAGAAGATATTGCAAATGTGATTCAACAGTTATAGTTTCAAAATCATCTAGAAAAGTTAAGAGAAGTTGGTACATAAACTCAATTTGAACCCTGCACAGAAAAGAATGGCCTAGCAATTTGTTAAGAAACGCCTGCTAATCAGATGCTAAATGGCCTTCAAGCTTACAATTTGATGGGCATGAAGCACACACTAATGAGCTGAAAGTGCTCCCCGCCGCATTGATATGAGCAACTGCATTGGAGTCAGAGGTACATATCTGGATTATTTAAGGAGCTGAATACATTCCCTAAATTAGGGTCCTGGGTTTCTTGCAGTTCACATTTTCGATTTTGCTATGGCTCAGTGCATGAGTTGCTACCTGCTGAACTCGCTGAGTGCTAATCAAAGCAAGAACCTTTCATCAGTGTTACTTAGAGGAATCATGCAGTACTTAAAGAATAATATGTCAGTATTAACAAAAAAAAACACATGAATCGCCTTTGTGCAAGCCCTTAGTGCCTATCTTGTGTTTTTTTATTCTTTCACAGGAAGTGGGAGTCACTGGCTAGGCCAGCATTTATTGCCCATCCCTAATTGCCCTTGAGAAGGTGGTGGTGAGCTGCCTTCTTGAACTGCTGTAGCCCATGTTGTCATGAAACTAACATTTTTTTTGTAATACTTTTCTGGTTTATTGTGAACTAGGTTTATGGGGGTAAGTATAGTTGGATCTGTGTGTGATTTAATTATATTTTTGTAGTCAAGCAGACTGCAAACTTTAAATAATCCAAAGAAGCTAAGTGCTTGACATGCTAATGAGTAAATATGGATGCTGGTTTAGCATGTAAGGTGTGAAGGGACTTTGCATTTTTGAATAAATTAAGGGATATTTGGACTTCAAAGGGATCTTAGTCTGTTTATAACTAGCCAGATAAGCAATTTGTTTATTGTTCCCAAAGGTTACTGACAATATTTAGTGGCAACATGAAAGTTTTTATATTATGAGGGAGATACAGTTTCAAACAATAGAATTTACATATTAAAAAGAGAAACATATATAAAGGAGAATGAAAGGTTATGTGTCAGAAGGCCATGTAAGATCTAACAAGTGTGTGTGAAATAGCCTTAACAAAGCCTCCAGAATTTGTACATTAGTCTGCTGTCTAACTAAACTGAAGTTGGAGAAAAGCCATTTGGAATTCCACTGTCCAGGGTATTGTGTTAACTTGCTGAGTTTGTTTTAAATCTAAAATCTGTTTTTGGGCTGTTGCCTTAAAGGGAGTGTAACTGAGGGTCAGGTTAATTAGGAATTTTGGGAGTTATTATAATAGTAATTTGTAGTCTTATGTATGTGCTTGACTTATTTTATTTTATTAATAAATATTTTAATTTAATTTTTTAAATTTCTAAAGATCTTGGTGGACTTATTACTTCTGAATTCAGTGCACACATCTCATAATAAATACAAATTGCAAAACCGTTGTGATAGCGCGACCAAGTTTTCCTCATGGATTTGGTCCATCTGGCATGTATCATCTGCCATGTCATAACAATGTGGTGCAGGTACACCCACAGTGGGCTAATTTTCCTATCTTAGTGCTCCTACAAAAAATATTTTCCCAGTGGCTACAGCTTGGGAGGTGAAAGGTTGCTGAATTTCAATTGAGGACACTTCAAATGTAGGTGGAAGATGATCTTGAGCAGCTCTGAGTCTTGAGGGCTCGACTGCAGACTGTGGTATCTTGTCATGTATTGGGAGTCTTGCTCAGCTGGTGATGTGCCACCAACAAGGGCACAGGTGGAGTGGGTGGTGGGCGAGCAGGTATAGGCACCCTGAGAGATGACAGCAAATATCTATCCTATGGATCCTAGACCACAGAAATAACATGATGCTCTGCAAGTTCCCATCAATAGTGGCTTCCATAGCCAACATGACAACATTCTGAGCTTGCATGGCAGCTGTGAAGCTGTCTGGAGAGGTTCCAATGATATGGGAGGGAAGGAGGCACTATGTTGTTAATGGGACTGACCACTCATTGACTGTTGGACAGAATGCTCTCCGTGCTTTGTACAGAGCCTCAAGACATATTGGAGCTGGGCTCCTTCATGCTTTGTAACACTATGTGCCAAGCTTGCTGGCAGGACATCAGTGCACCAAGCATGTCTTAGTATGTAACTTCTTCAGTAGCCTGGACCCTCAAAGTAAGCATTAGAGCCCTCTTCAGCAGAGCTATTATGCAATCATGTCTTATCTCCAGCTCCTGAACACTTGTGTTGAGTCATTCAACCTCTAAGCTAACTGCTGAAGTACACATAGTGCCAATATTGGAGCTGATGGTGAGACTGAGGAAGAAGGTTGGCAGATGGATTTCCACATTTTAAGTACCCAAAATAGAGGGACGAGGGTTAGCTTGGGATGTGAAGGGATGGCAGAAAGAGAGACAGAAGTGGTTAATGAAAGCATCTTGAGCTTTTCATGTAGAATGTGTAAGTTGAGATAGCAATATGTTGAGTCTGAAGAAACCGTGCATTACCAGTTGCCACAGCTACAAATTTCCCCCACCCATGTAAGGCAGAGTGTTTTTTTCAAGGGGTTGGGGGGCAGGGCCAAGGTGCTCATGCAGGCTCTTCCTCCTCAGCCTGCACTCTGGAGTTGTGGGTGATTTTCTCTTGCAAGAATGAATGGAGTGCCTTAGTGAGAGTCTAGTGACATTTTCTGTTAAAAACAATGGGTTGAATTTTCCCACCAATGTGAGGCCTCACTAGCCAGCTGGCAGCCTCACTGAGAGGTGGATGCTGCTGAGGCAGAAGATAACAGAGAGGGAACTGCTCCACAAGAATGATTTTGGCTGTGATTTGTGGCTTCATCACAGGGCACTGAGAGCAGCCTGCAATGGCTCTCTGACATCCCGAGAAGGTCCGGAACTCAGTGCGGGGAGCCTGTATGACCCTGCGAAAGTTCCATCAACGTGGGAAAATGGCCCTTAAGTGGGGCCTTAATTGCCTTGATTAGCTGGCAGTCTCAGTGAAGCAGGTTGCTGATTCCCATGGCAGCCCACCCCTGGGAATCTCGCTCTGAGGTGGGACAGCATCAGGAAGTCAGGTAAATTCAGTGCAATGTGTCTATCGTGGTTGAATAGTGTGTCGGACGGGAAAAAGTGAGCATAGGAATAAAGGCAAGTGTGAAGGGGAGGTGTAGTGTATCATGGTACACAGATTGTACGAGAGTGAACTGAAGTAGGGGAGGAGAGTGTTGTGAGGATTGCAAGAAGTGAGACTGAAGGTGCTGGAGTTTGAGCAGATAGTCATAATTCTTACCTTGGCAACTCCAGTGAGGTCAATAAACTTTTTCTGGAATTGCAGCCATACCTTGGGTACTAAACTCCCACATAGACATGCTCGGTAACCTCTGCCCATTGTCTCCTAATATAGTCCAGCCTGGAGATCTTTTTGTCCCCCAAAGGGGAATAGAATCTTCCTCCTCCTCTCCACTGCCTACACCAGGGTCTCCAAGACAACCTTTAATGGCCACTCAGTGCCTGATGTAGCCATTCTGCATTGACACATTTCCCCATTGTCTTCAGCCAGATGAGACCTCCCCTTTGAGAGGTGCTGGCTGCCTTTAAGCAGCCTCAGAAACGTGATATCCAATAGGCATGCAGCATGGGTAGCGCATCTGCCTCTCTGTGTGATTGTAAATCAGATGGTAGCATAAATATTTTGCACTCCCCTTGTGTGCTCATTTCTGGGCTCAGTCACCGCAAACCTGATTTCTTCTTCTTTCACAGTCAGTAGTGTTGGGACCTGGGATCATTACAAATCATTCCATCAGCCACAGCACATTATCTTTAAATTGAGTGCAGATGTGGAGCAACTGCAGAAATGTGAAACATCAGATAATGTGTTGTTTTAATCAGAATCCTACCAATGTTGTGTTGATCCACTAGATACCTAAAAGCCTTTATGGAAAAGGCACACCATAGAGGAAGACAACTTTTCTTAACTGCAACCTCATGAAATAGGTAATGCGTATTTATACAACCCAAAAGATAACATAAAGCTTGAAGTATATCGGTGCTACCTTACAATGTATATCACCCAATTTAACCAAACCTGAGTGTTGCAAAGATTGTGATTCTATAATACTAAAAGTGAGTTAGGATGTGTTAGGTTGAATCCAGCTAAAGCTAAGATGCTAGAATTCTGAAACTAAATTATTAAAATGTTAATGATAATTATGTACAAAATATTACCCTCCTCTGCTTAGAAGCAGTAAAATATAATGAGTTTTAGTAACATATCCAAATTATTTCCTGTTTAGTCCTCTATTTCCTTGAGGTGAATTAAAGTTTAATTGCTGCTTCACCTAATGTTATACTGCTAAAGGCAACTGGAACTTTTCAATTTGGGTTGCATTATGTAGGAGGACTAAAAAGGCAAATTAAGTATCATAATAATATAGACACAAGAGCAATTCTGCATTTAATTTCCAGCAACTATTGAGCATTGACCCTTGGTTATTATCAATGCCTTAATAAGAATTACAATTTTAGAATTCATTTGAGAACCATTATGAATCAGGAAGTACTGACCAGGAAAATGAAAAATATCAAGTCCAGGAAAAGAAGTGAAAAGGATTCTGAATCTGAATATTCAGGATCTGAATGCTTCTCTCATTGTACTTTGCAACAAGTAACCTTATAAATATGCAATTGATTGCAACTGTTATAAAAATAGATCTGTAAAAGACATTTGACACCAATAAGTTAATAGGGAACATGGGCCGGATTTTACCCCCTCAATGCTGAGCGAATCCACATTAGGAGGCCCTAGCTGGAGCCTGGGGGGCCCCCAATTTTCTACTTACCAGGCTATTCATGACAAATGCCATTTTCCTTGGGGCGAGAAACATGGCAGGTTGTGATCCGCCACTCACATAAAGTGAAGTTGGTATCGCCATTTAAATACCTGCTGCAAATGCAATTTTCCCTCACGTTGATATTTTCATTGAGATGGATGGGTTTCCTAAAGCTGTGCGAACCACACCAGGTAAGTCAGTTCACGAATCTTGGGGGATGGCTGCTGTGGAGCCAGGAACCTTTTGACAGGAAAGCTTGAAAGGTCTTGCAACTTCAAATGTCATAGTGGAATACTGTGTGATGATTTAAGTATGTTTTCAATACACTGATTGATCATAGGGCTCTGTCCTTAAAAGCTAAGCGACCATTAAACTCTGGGGCAGGTGGGACCTGTACAAGGAGGACGGGTTACACCTTAACAGGACTGGGACTAATGTCCTCACGGGGTGGTTTGCTAGTGCTGTTGGGGAAGGTTTAAACTAGATTGGCAGGGGGATGTGAACCTGAGAGGAAATGCAGAGTGGAGAGGAGAAAAACTGGCAGTGGCAAGGAGAGAAGTATTAACTGATAAGGAGGATATATCAGAGAATAGTATCAAGATAAATAGAATACTTGGAGAGTTTGATAGAATTAGAGTGGGCAGTAGCAAGTCATTAGAGGGGGGTCAGAGTAAGGTGGAAATTAAAAAAGACTAAATCAGGCCTAATGTGCATGTATGTGAATGCATAGAGGGTGGTTAATAAGATTGGTGAATTACAGGCACAGGTTGACAAATGGAATTATGATACTATTGATATAACAGAGACTGGCTCAAAGGAGGGCAGGACTGGGCATGAAATATTCCTGGGTACGTGTTTGGGAGAGGAGAGGAAGGAAGGAAGGAAGGTGGTGGGAATGGCAGTATTGATTAAAGAAGGTATTACAGTACTGGAGAGATGTTCCAGAGGGGTCAAAGATGGAATCTCTCTGGCCAGAGGTAAGGAATGAAAAAGGTGCAATAACATTAATTGGTGTAGTATATAGACCACCAACCAGTGGAAGGGATGCAGAGAAACAAATTTGTGAAGCAATTACAGGAAGGTGCAAGAATTATAGAGTAATTATAACAGAGGACTTCAGCTATCCAAATATAGACTGGGATAGGAATAGTGCAAAGGGACAAGACCTCGTGTGGGTTCCTGGAATGTATTCAAGATAATTTTCTGCAGCAGTATGTTTCCGGTCCAACGAGAGGGCAGGCACTGTTGGACCTGGTTCTGGGGAACGAGTTGGCCCAAGTGGATCAAATATCAGTGGGACAGTATTTAGGGGGCAGTGACTGTTGTATCATAAGGTTTAGGTTGGTTATGGAAAAGGACAAGGAGCAATCCAGAGCAGGGATAATTAATTGGGGGAAAGCCAACTTCGATGGGATGAGAATGCATCCGAGTCGAGTGAGTTGGAATCAAATGTTCACAGAAAAGACGGTGGCTGATCAACGGGCCACCTTCAAAGAAAAAATATTGCAGGCAATGTCAAGGTATATTCCCTTGAAGGGGAAAGGTAGGAAAAATAAATCCAGAGCACCCTGGATGACGAGGGGGATAGAAGTGAAGATGAAAAAGAAGTGTGTATACAACAGGTGAAGGTTAGAAATTACAATGGAGAATCAGGTTGAATATAGAAGAACCAGAGGGGAAGTGAGGAAACTAATAAGAAAAGCAAGGAGAGAGCATGAAAAGAGACTAACAGCTAAACATAAAAGGGAATTCCAAGGTCTTCTATAAGTATATAAATAATAAAAGGGTGGTAAAAAATAGAGTAGGGCTGATTAGAGGTAAAAAAGGGGACTTGCATGAGGAGGCAAGAGAAATAGCGGAGGTATTAAATGAGTACTTTGCATCAGTCTTTACAAAGGAAGGAGATGCTACCCAGGCCGAGGTGAGAGGGGAGGTAACTGGTACACTAGAAGAATTTCCAATTGACAAGGAGGAGTTGTTCGAAAGGCTATCTTTATTTAAAATAGTTGGGTACCAGGACTGGATGTGATGCATCCAAGGGTAATGAAGGAAGTGAAAATGGAAATTGCAGGGGCACTAGTGATAATCTTCTAGTCTTCTTTAGACACAGAGGTGGTGCCAGAGGACTAGAGAATGGTGAATGTTACATCCTTGTTCAAAAAGGGGTGTAAGAATAAAGCCTGTAAATACAGACCAGTCAGTTTGCCTTCAGTGGTAGGGAGACTTCTGGAAACCATATTTCAGGACAAAATCAATAATCACTTAGACAAGTGGCAGGATAATTAAGGAAAACAAGCATGGATTCATTAAGGGAAAATCATTTTTAACTAACTTGGAGTTTTTTGAGGAGGCAACGGAGAAGGTTGCGGTTGATGTATATGGATTTTCAAAAGGCATTTGATACAGTGCCACAAACAGACTTGTGAGCAAAATTCTAGCTCATGGAATAAAAGGGAAAGTAGGTAGTTGGATAAGAAATTGGCTGAGTGACAGGAAACAGTAGTGATAAATGATTGTTTTTCAGATTGGAGGAAGGTCTGTAGTGGAATTCCCCAGGGGTCAGTGTTGGGACCCTTGCTCTTCCTGATATATATTAATGACCTAGACTGTGGTACTCAGGGCATGATTTCAAAATTTACAGGTGATATGAAGATTGGAAATGTTGTCAACTGTGATGGGGATAGTCTTGAACTTCAAAAGGACACAGACATGTTGGTGGATTGGGCAGACAAGAGGCAAATGAAGTTCAATATAGAGAAGTGTGAGGTGATTCATTTTGGCAGGAACAATATGGAGAGACAGTATAAAATAAAGGGATAAATTCTAAAGGAGGTGTAGGAAAAGAGGGACCTAGGTGTATATGTACATAAGTCATTGAAGATGACAGGGCACGTTGAGAGAGCAGTTAATAAAGCATGTAGTATCTTAGGCTTTATTGATAGGGGCATTGAGTACAAGCATAAGGAGGTCATGTTGAACTTGTATAAGACATTAGTTAGCCCTTGTCTGGAGTACTGTGTCCAGCTCTGGGTGCCATACTTGAGGAAGGATGTGAAGGCATTGAAGAAAGCACAGAGGAGATTCACAAGAATGATACCAGGTATAAAGCACTGTAGCTATGAGGATAGATTGGAAAGGTTGGGCCTGTTTTCCTTGGAGAAAAGAAGGCTGAGAGGAGACTTCATAGAGGTATTTAAGATCCTGAGGGGTATGAACAGGGTAAATAGTTAGAAATTGTTCCCACTCAAGGGAGCATCAAGAACTAGAGGGCACAGATTCAAAATAATTGGCAAAAGGAGTAAAAGTGATGCACGGAAATTTTTTTTCACCCAGAGGGTGGCTGGAGTCTGGAGCAAACCTTCCTGAGAGGTGGGTGGAAGCAGGTTCGATCAAGGTATTCAAAAGGGAATTGGATTGCCATCGGAAAAGAAAGAAAGTGCAGGGTTATGGGGTTAAGGCAGGGGAGTGGGACTAGGTAGAATGCTCTTTCAGAGAGCCAGTGCAGGCTTGATGGGCCAAATGGCCTCCTTCTGCACTGTAAAGATTCTGTGACCAGAATTGTGTAAATGTTTACATGCATTACAGTAATTTATCCATGGATATTGTGCTCTCATGCATTCAACAGCATTGAGAATCTGATTTAAATAGGTCAACTGGATATTGCGGCTTTGATTTTTTACATTGATTTAAAGTCCAGAGATCTGTTGAACCTTTGAAAGAAAACTGAACAGATGCTAGCCTTATTTGACTGAACTCCATTGAGCCTTTGAAAAAAAAAGAGCAGATGGTTGGACATCTATTCAGGCAACTTCAAAGCCTTTATTGTATTCAGCTCTGTGGGCTTGTTTATTCAGTTGTGTAATGTAATTCCATTATGAATGCATGGTTGAGTTCCAAACCCCACTAATGGAGCTAAGCAGGGATTGTTGACACAGCTGTGGAGGGGACTGTATACATTGTGTGATTGACAGTTTTACGATCAGTTAATAGGAGTAAATGTTTTGAAGAGGTTTTTGAATGGCTGTTTGTTTATTTTGACAGATTAATTGAGAGGGGGGACTTTTTTTCAATGGGTGTTTCAATAGCTGAGTTTGATTGACAGTTATGAGCTTCTAAAACGAGCAATTTTTTTCAACAGGTGTTTGAATGGATGCCTGTCTTTTCAAACTTTCTGAGCATTTCAAAGACTTTCCAATGTTATTATATAGCTCATGAGTTCTGTACAGTGGAAACAAGGGGGTGGGGGGCAGAGTGTGCTTGGGGGGGATGCGGAGGGTGCATGGGGAGGGGACGCGGAGGGTGCATGGGGAGGGGACGCGGAGGGTGCATGGGGAGGGGACGCGGAGGGTGCATGGGGAGGGGACGCGGAGGGTGCATGGGGAGGGGACGCGGAGGGTGCATGGGGAGGGGACGCGGAGGGTGCATGGGGAGGGGACGCGGATGGTGCACGGGAGGACGTGGAGGGTGCACGGGGGGATGTGGAGCCTCCATGGGGGGGGGCACGCGGAGGGTGCACGGGGGGGGATGTGGAGGCTCCATGGGGGGGCACGGTGGGTGCATGGGGGGGGTACGTGGAGGGTGCACGGGGCGGTGGGGGGAGGACGTGGAGGCTCCATGGCGGGGGACACGTGGAGGGTGCACGGGAGGGATGTGGAGGCTCCATGGGGGGGCATGGTGGGTGCATGGGGGGGATGCGGAGGGTGCATGGGGGGGATGCGGAGGGTGCATAGGGGGGGCACGGTGGGTGCATGGGGGGGACGCGGTGGGTGCATGGGGGGGACGCGGTGCACGGGGTGGGGGACGTGGAGGGTGCACAGGGGGGACGCGGAGGGTGCACGGGGGGGCGTGGAGGGTGCGTGGGGGGGGACGTGGAGGGTGCATGGGGGGGGACGTGGAGGGTGCACTGGGGGACGCAGAGGGTGCACGAGGGGGATGCGGAGGGTGCACGGGGGGGGCGCGGAGGGTGCGTGGGGGGGGACGTGGAGGGTGCACGGGGGGGACGCGGAGGGTGCATGGGGGGGGACGCGGAGGGTGCACTGGGGGACGCAGAGGGTGCACGAGGGGGATGCGGAGGGTGCACGGGGGGGGCGCGGAGGGTGCATGGGGGGGCGTGGAGGGTGCATGGGGGGGGGTGGAGGGTGGTGGCTATGGAGGGCAGAGATGGAGTATGAAAGATGCATGGGGGCATGGAGGTGGTATGGAGGGGGCACCGAGGGGGAGATGCGAGGGCTATGGGCCTAACAACCATGTAGAGAACAGGTCCAATGTCCTAATAAACAGAGGGAAGCCTGCTAAGCTGCTAGCCTCGGCATCTGCCTGCCTCTGTTCCCGCCTCAGGTTTGCTTTTGGAGGCAGTGCTCATGACTCCAGCTCTCCCCTGACTCTGGAAGATGAAAATTCCATGTGAATGGTCTTACTTTCAGAAATCGGAAATGCCACGTCAGGAAATGGCTCAACTTTCACTTCCCGATGCGAAGGGAAAAATCTGGCCCGAGTTGTACAATCTGCAACTACAATTTGTATAGGAGGTAAAAACATGGTCATTTTGTTTTCTTTACCAGTGATGTTGATCTTTGCTGACCACTTTGATGTGCCATCCAGAACACTTTGTTTAATCGCCTTCATCTGCTGCGCATGTGCTGATTTTGGAAGTCCAAATACCTCCTGGATGAGCTCAAAGATTTCTGGCTTATTTCTTTCTCTGATTTTCATTCGATCCTTTAGAACCATGATGATATTTTGTGTCCGATCTTCTGCTCCGTGTTTTGAACTCTTTTCAGCAGCACCTGAATTTAAGATAGCAGTAGCACTAGTATATGAAATCTAACAATATTTTGAATATAGTGGAATATTGGAATAGTTGTTTACTAATATACAGCAAGATTCTAAATCATGTAAATTGATGTGCTAAAAAAAAATCACTTGTTTAACAAGAATTAGATAACTTTTTTATTGAATGTGTTTTTTTCTGAGGTCTTATCAATGACTCATATGTGACAAATGGAGAGGAATACTATGCTATGCTAAAGACACTTTTTTCTGCAACAGAGCACATTAATGTACCAAAACAGAGTGTCAGACTAGTCAGACATAGATTTTCATCCATGATTTTCCACTCAGGTCACTTCAATCTCAACAGTTCCATCAGTGGGTGCAATGAACAGACAATATGTACTTTACTGCAGGCGAAATCAGAATTATCATGTTATCATGGAATACCTATCAGCCTCACACGAAACCTCCATATTCAGTGCAGCACATGAGAGCTGTTCTTAACTATACATGATAGTGTGCAATATTATGCACAAATTACTGCTAGATTGGCAATGACAGAGGCCTAAGGTGTAGGGTAAGATGTATGGTAATGGGAAGGCTTCAGGGAGAGTAAGAAATAGAAAAAAAACATGCTACAAATAACTTTGAAATTCCAAAAAACTCCAAACAATGTTGAGCTTTGTGAATATAACCAAACCTTATTTTTAAGGCCGAAATGGAAAGAGAATTTTACATCATCTATATACACTAGCTCATATGTGATGTTGACACCTATTATGACCATTATACATTTGTGAATTCATTAAGATGCAGAAGATTTGTTTCCAAATTTGACTTCAAAAGCCTTCTTTTTTACTTTTCATTAATAAATCCTTGCCCTTCACCTAGACTTTTAAATGGTGTGCACTCCTGTCTGGCCTTTCAAATTACGATCCAATTAAATAAATACCAGCTCCTTCTTTGTGATATTTTCAGCTCCTTAGAAGATTTGTGAAATTAGACTTGTTTATCTTGAACACCGACTTACTAAAATTGTTCAGTCAAGTGCCAGTTTTAAACATACTAAAAATACAGCTATGTATGTGCAGACAACTCTTATTCAACCCTCAATAAGATGACTAGAGTGGCACAGCAGAGCAACCGAATATATTTTGGGCAGAATTTTCAGGTCAGTGTTCAGGCATACGCCTGACCCGCTTGAGTGTCAAATAGCAGGTGATGACATCAGGCGAGCGTCCCGGCATCATCCTGCGCTCTTGCGACATTTCAGTGGGTGGGGCACGTGCAAAAGTCGGAAGTGTACTCGCCGACAATTAAGACGGCCATTAAGCCCATTAAAGTTGTAATTGTCCCCAATTTTTCGTGGTCTGTCCGACCACATGGTTGGCGGACGGGTGAATCGGCCAGGCGGCTTTTACATTTTTCATAAAACCTCATCCAAGGGCGGAATGAGGTTTCTAATATTAAGTAAAAAAAAAAAAAATCGACGGACAGAATTGTTATAATGTATAGGTTCAGGTGACTGTTGGTGGTGCTTGGACATTTTTATTCTGAATATAAAATCTTTATTTAATACTTTTGAAGTCTTCAGCTCCCTGAGTCAAGGTCTTATTGCAATTGGGCAATTGGGCAAGGACTATTTCAGTATCTGAGGAGTCACAAATGGTGCTGAACATTGTGCAACCATCAGCGAACATCTCCGCTTCTGACCTTATGATGGAAGGAAGGTCATTGATGAAGAAGCTGAAGATGGTTGGGCCTGTGACACTACCCTGAGGAACTCCTGCAATGATGTCCTGGGACTGAGATGATTGACCTCCAACAACCATAACCATCTTCCCTTGTGCTAGGTATGACTCCCATCAACAGAGAGTTTCCCCCCTGATTCACATTGACTTCAGTTTTATTAGAGCTCCTTGATGCACGCTCACTCAAATGCTGCCATGATGTCGAGGGCAGTCACCCTCACCTCACCCCTGGAGTTCAGCTTTTTTGTCCATGTTTGAACCAAGGCTGTAATGAGGTCAGGAGCTGAGTGGCCCTGGTGGAACCCAAACTGAGCATCAGTGCATCAGTGAGCAGGTTATTGCTAAGCAAGTGCCGCTTGATAGGACTGTTGATGACCCCTTCCATGACTTTACTGATGATCGAGAGTATACTGATGGGGCGGTAATAGCATACTAATCACTTTTAACATCACACCAAAAATCTCCAGATAAGCAAAACAAAAAATCCATGCAAGTGACTTACGCTGTAAACAATCTGCATTGAGAAGATCTTGGCACTTTTCATGACATTTAACTCCACATTCAGTGCAACGCATTCCCTGGCGAGCGATTCCCCACAATAAGCCTTCACATTCATAGCAATATGTGGGAGTGGTTGCTGTCCACACTTCAAAATTGTGTGGTGTTGTGCAAGAAATAGGGTAGATTAAGGCTTGCAAGGTCTTCTTGTAAACATGGTTTTTCTAACAAACAGAAATGTTTCATTAGTCATGTGTTTTGCTGTATGGAGGATGGGATCAAACAATGTTTCTGTAGTATATATATTAATGAAAAATAAATTAGTTTTCTTTTAAAAAAAACTTGCCAATTCTTCTCCTCACTGTATTGTAGCTAGTTCCTTGCACTGGGTTGACATCGATTTTAAGCTATTGCAGTGAGTCATCTGATACCAACTGAGAAGTGAACTTCCTCAAAAACTTTAAATGAAGCACACCTTTCATGCCATAACAGTTAGATACTTCTACTGCAATGACACTAAACTGAATGTGTATCATATGTTGTGGGATATGATATTAGTGTCATTGTATGAAAATACTGTATTTCTTGAGATTGCAGTTTTTAAAAATTTCATCGACAACCATCACAAGCAGTTCAGCTCCATGGTACATATATAACCAAAGCTTAAAGTGGTGTAGTAAACAACCACTACCAAGTTTACTTTTACTTAAAAAGGATAAGGAAATGAATCCTCTCTCAGGAGGCTAAAATCCAGGCTAAAGTATCAATTACAAAGCTTCTTAAAAGGACGATAAAGACAGAGAGACAAAGATGGAACTCTAGACCTTTGGATCCTGGCAGCTGAAGACACAATAGCCAATGGTGGAACTGTTAAAATTGAGGATACACAAGAATTGGAGGCAGAGATCTCAGGGCATTGTAGGGCTGGAAGAAGTTACAGGAATAAAGAGGGGCAAAGCAATGGAGGAATCCAAAAACTAGGAGAATCATTTTGAAATTAGCACCTTCCTAGACCAGGTGCCAATATAAAATGTGAGCATAGGGATGTTAGGGATTTGGTGAGAGTTATGATATGAGCAGAAGTGCTTTGGATGAGCTCGGGTTTATGGAGGGTGGAAGATAGGGGGCTAGCGCTGGAACAGTCAAGTGTAGCAGTAACAAAGGCATGGGAGAGATAACATTTTAATCTCCCAACCAAACTAAACCAACTTGTTTTCCTGTTTGTCATATACCAGGTATCTTGTGGTGCAATGATTATCTGAAGATCTATCAGCTGAAGGGGGATGGGGGTTAATATTACCGCCGATTTATTTTTGTGTTCGGTCATGTTCTTCCTCCTTTCTTTTCAGAAGTGGATATTTCCTTTCTCCACCACAAAAACAGAACTATAAATGACCATTTACACTTTGTGCAGAAGCTCTAAGATGATTCAAAAATTAAATATTTTAAAATAATTTATGTAGGGAACAAAATCACACAGTAACTCATCTTACCAGTTCTTCATCATTAAGAGTACGAGTTGCCAGTGCAGAAGTGATGCCAGCTTTTCTTGACTGCACCAAAGACTACAAATAAAGAGATAAATTACCTCTACATTAGAAAACATACCAAACATTTTTCAGGCAAATTCTGTTTTTCTAACAGCTGACATTGTGCAGTAAAATATAACAGGGAGACTAATCCCCAAAAAGGAAGCAACATTACTTAATCAACAACCAAAATAGAACCCTATGGCCAGCAAAAAACCTTAAACTGTTTCAGCATTTTGCCTCATAAACAATTCTATACAAGTACCTCACTTGCACATTTAGCATATAAAAATACACTTTTCAATGGATTTTTAAAAAACAAACATGAGACTATGTATCCAGCTGTGCAAGGATTACCTGAAGATGTATCAGTTGGAAGACTAAAGGCAAAAGATTAATGCTAACAGAATTTAATGCATGGTATATTTGGCACAAGAGTGAATTTCTCTTAATTCATTAATAGATAAACCAGAAGCAAAGATATCAAAAGAGGCCAGATCTCAAGTAGAGTTACATTAAGGACATTTCATACCATAAAACTCTTTTCCTTTATTAATTATATTGCCACCCATGCTAGTTTCGCTTGATATTGCAGTCACATTACTCACTCCTTCAGAATCTGTAAAACCTTGGATTTGAAAATTAGAAATAGTTTCATTAATGTGCCAGTAACTTCCAATTTAACAGTTTCTAGAAATAAGCTTTAGTCTAAAAAGACCCATTAAATAGTACTGTTGCTAAAACATTGGATGAAATAAGGATTTGGTATAAGGCAAACATTATTTGACACATCATAAGGAATCACTATTTTGGAGTTCAACTAAGAATTTTAATATTTACCGGCATTTGAATCATATTTAAGTAACAACTTTTAAACTGCTTAGCTGGCAAAGGCTTCTAAAAATTGCTTGGTCATTGATAAAGCTATGTTACTGTCCCTATCTAATTTGATCTAAACAATTCTACACAAAATAAAAACATGTGAAGTAAAGATGTAATTCAAAGTAGGAATGCATGAATCTTGAACCGAAATGATCCAAACTAGGCAGACAAATAATGCGGTACAGGTCCTTATAGGCAAGACCATAAATGCCAATTTTTGTAAGCAGGTGGCCTCCTATCCATAACTAACAACTCAATAAAATAAAATTGCATCACAACAAAAAATAAATCACAAAAGTCCATTAAATCCCTGCTAACTTTGTGACAAGTTGTTTCTTGCTCCACTGTCAAAAAAAAGATACTTTAAGCAGTTTGTTACAATAAGATCTGGATAAAAGATTGCCTTCAAAAATTGTTTCTGAAATTTAGTATCCAAGTTGTTATTTTATAAGCTTGAAAACTTGTTACCAGGTAACTGCAAATTTCAATTGCTCTGGTAAGGTAAGAAACTGACCAATTAATATTGCCTGCGGGGATTCATACCACACTTTACATGACCTAGTTTAGTTCAGTGTTATTTGGTTCATGGTCTATTCATCACTAATGGATCTTCATTAGCCCTAAATTACACCACATATAAAGCACTTACCATAGCCTGCACAAAGTGAATGCAATGATGAAATAAATTACAAAACATTAATACATGGATTAAAAAACATCTAAGGCTTGACATTGAACACAAACCACAAGGTCAGTCATCATGGACACTGTTGGCAAGATAGGAATAAGTTGTCTTCACATAAAAATAAATCTGATTTGTGTGCCATTTTCAACTAATGGTTTAATTTTTTATATTTTGCATGCTTTGTTTTAATTTGGCAATTATTGAACAAGAAAAACAAAAAAAAATTAAGCTCCCTCCCTTAAGGGGGAATATTCCTGCCACTTAAATTATTATTTTTACTGACCGATTGTAAATAATTCTTGCTGGATAGCAAATAAATATTCTGTTCAGTGCTAGCCTGTTGATTGAATTTGAGATGCATTACTTGTTTAATGACACCTTTGTTGATGTACACCTCTATTTAGAGAGATTCTATTTAAGTCCATAGTCTGAGTTTGTTCCATTGATATCAGAATCAAGATCTATTAGAATAACATACTAAAAGACTTAAAATAATATGTCAGTTATTAATTGATGTCAAGCAGCTTACTCCATCCCTCATAATATTCAAATTTAGGCACTTCAACACACAATCTTAAAGGTTATCAAAATAAGAAGTATTAATTTGCTTAGCAACCAGGTTTAAAGGTTAAAGGTTAAAGCTATCAGGCTTCTATATGTCTTTTTAAATATGTCCCATAAATGCCTACACTCTAACAATATCAACTAATTATTATTTCATTTAAAATTGAGATATAAATTCCTTCCACTTTATACAAGTTTATATTTATTTCTCCTTAACTTTTACATATTCCAATGCTATATAACATTTCCTAGCTGAGAGAAAAGGCATCTGCCATGTACCCTGAATTCTATTTATGGCTTTTTAAAACGATTTTGCAAGTTGGTTCACAGAAATAGGGTACAGAGATTTTTCTGCTGATTCTACCTCTAAACCCCATGGGTAAACATCTGGTCTTTTTCTACATTTGCATCAAACTTGGTTGGAATCGAGAGTTGGTTATGCAAGAACTAAAGCCATGATCCTTTTGTCTATTTCTCATCTTTGTTTGCAACCCACTCCACTAACATCAATGATTCATTCATATTTGAATATCTCAATAGAATCAGCTGTGTCCAACTTGCAGAATCTGACTTATGCACGGAATCCTAGGCCTATTCCTGGAAATAAAATTGTTACAATTGTGCTATAATGTTTTCTTGTTAAGGTTGCAATCTAATAAAACAGAACTAAATGTGGTGTTTACTGCATTTAATTTTCACATGAGTACTATTAATTGCTTCCTTGATGTCAAACAAAATGTAGAATCAAATTGTTCAATATTTTCCAGATGTATTTGCACTTTAACTATTTAGCATTGTTAATCATCAGTTTATTAACATGGAGGTAGGAATGCCCATGATTCTGACACAGTCACAATTATCACAATTTTATGCACCTACATTAATCAACTCAGCCAGACACTATGCATGAGTGATCTTAAAGAGAAGCATATGGAAGAAGCTACTTAAGAATTTAAGTATTATAGGATGGCTCATGGAGTTTGACACAAGGCATCAGTAGTCTTGAAACAAAATAGAAACAGGAGCTAGGTATTTAGCACCTTTACCTGAATATTATACCTTACTATTTTTAATTTACAGGAAGACAAAGTAAGAAAGAAAATTTCAAATGTTATGCTGTAACAAGCATGCTACTACTATTATCTCCTATATACTAGTGATTGCATCTTTCCAGACTAGTTACCAAACATTCATGGAAATAACAGCTCTTAATTACCAAAAACAAGCATTGCAGCCAGTTGTGGATATTAAATTATATTACTTTCTCAATAGGTAAACTAAAGTAATTTGCAACTACACGCAGTAATAGTCTACAGATTGTGTTTTTAGGAGTCATTATGATGGCCAGTTTACGGGTATTACTGATATGTTTCTTAACATGCTAATGTGATAATTTCACTGAGCTAATTTGAACAAATGGTTCCAGTCACCATCACAGTGCCATTTTATATAATATATATATAATAGATGTGAAGCAGAGACTCTGTAGTTAAATTCATTTTTTTTAAAGGGTCTGTAAATCCTGTAGTTTCCCTCTTTCTCTATAAAACAATGCAATATTTCTTTGCAATTATTGTGTTTTCATAAAAAGAACATTTAGCATGTGAACATTTCAGCAAAATACTACATTTTGGTTGTTAACTGATATGTTACCATGATCTCACATTGTGGTGGGCACACATTATATAACAGGTGATATTTGTAAAGATTATTGTAGTTAGTTCAGCATTCAATGGTGCGGTTTAAATAGATTTACAACTGGAAATCTCTAAAAAATGTTCTATCAATTAAACCTTGAACTTAATTTTGAAACTGATCATTAAATGTAATAATCACTTTCGATTCCTAACTTTACTAACTTGTTCTGACTGATCAAGGTCCCACCAAATTTGCAACAAAATATTTTTTTATTGTTGCAACTTGACAGTTCTTTGACCAAAAATCAAAACCATAAATTATCTCTGACTATGTGGCATGGAGCTGTGCAATTAAAACAAAAATATAGCAATGCTCCAAACAGATCTATTTTGTCCAGCAGATGTAATACAGGGTATACTACAATACTCAGTATTAAAAGGAATAATTTAAATTACCCCCACACACTTGACATTCATATTTAACATGATCTCACATTGTGGTGGGCATACATTACATAATAGGTGATATTTGTAAAGGTTATAGTAATTACCTCAGCATTTAATTACTTCATTAGTAAGCTAAGGCTTCATATTTACCCTCTCAAAAACAGGAATGATTGTGGATAGGCAATGTGTCATTTTGGTAATCACCATGGAATTGGTGCAGTGTGTATAGGCCAACCATGGCTCAAAGAAGCCCTTAGTCGCAATTCCGATTCTCATTGGCAAAATAATCATTTTGGTGTCAAAGTTTCTCCAGGTTGTACTTCCTTTTGCTGTGGACCTATGCTCACTGTAGATGAGACCAAAACTGATAAATGTCCAACTTGCATGTTAACTTGAGAGACCTTCAAATAGTGGAAGTGATCTAATTTATTCAGCTTATAAAGGGTGCCAAGTAAGCCTTGCATAAAAGCAGCAGCAAATGGTGGAAGAAGCAGAGGTGGTCAAGGATGGAGCGCTACTCTCCAAAGTGATAAAACAGGTACAACCCGGCATTGGATTTTGAAGCCAGAAACATCAGGAAGTCATTTGGGAAACTATATTTGAACCCATCGTGTGCCCCATTACAACCAGCTCCATCAATTCCCAGCAGATCCAGACTGCTGTGCACCTGCTGCTGCCACCATGGGAGCTGTCAAGCCAGCTTGTCAGAAAAGGCAGAACGCTAACTCCTGCCGCTGACCAGAAAAGTGTCAGGAACAGTTGCACGTGTACACTTGGCCCACACTGCAGCCAAAGGCACTGTAGGGGTATTTTAAAAATACATTTTTATTGATTTTTACTGAAAAGTAGCCTTAAACTAAATGATATAATCAATTCTTCACTTTGGAATTTGGGAAATGTCCTGATTATATATCTTCATCATTTACAGAATGGGCAGAAACATGTTTTACAGACAGACTAGTTGCTCCATGATAGGTGGACTAGATTCAAGAACTTGCAGTTGGTTATGGACCGCACAGACCAAAAAATGGGTAACTTGAACTTTATTGTTCGTCCGTGTCAAGCCATTTTGCTTGTTTTAATGCAAGAAGCTGATACTCTGACACTGACAAAGACACTGCATCTGCGCATGTGCAGGAAGTGCTTCCCCTAGTTTATGGAACAAATAAACATGGCTGGGACAAAAAGGTAAAAGCAAAGTACTGCAGAAATCTGAAATAAAAACAAAAAATGCTGGAAAACTCAATAGGTCTGGCAGCATCTATGGTGAGAGAAACAGAGTTAACATTTCGAGTCTGTATGGCCCTTCTTCAGAGCTAAAGAGAAGTAGAAATGTGATGGATTTTATACTGTTTAAGAGGGGGTGGAGCAAGATAGAAAGTGGGAGCTAAGGAGAGATTGACAAAGATGTCATGGACACAAGACAAAGGGAGTGTTAAAGGTGGTGGTAAAAACTAAAGAAGATGCTGATAATGGCGTAAAGGTAAGAGCAGAAAATGTCAGCCTGTTCCTGCCCCACAGAATTAATTTCTTCCTACCTTGACCCCATTCTCTCTCCCCTTGTCCAGTCTCTTCCCAGCTACATTCGCGACTCCTCTGATGCCCTACATCATACAAATTTCCAGTTTCCTGGCCCTAACCGCCTCCTCTTCACCATGGACGTCCAATCCCTCTACACCTCCATCCCCCACTGAGATGGTCTGAGGGCCCTCTGCTTCTTCCTTGAACTGAGGCCTGAACAATCCACACCCAGCACCACTCTCCTCCATCTGGCTGAACTTGTTCTCTCACTGAACAATTTCTCCTTAAACTTAGAGATAAAAACAAAAAACTGCGGATGCTGGAAATCCAAAACAAAAACAGAAATACCTGGAAAAACTCAGCAGATATGGCAGCATCGGCGAAGAAGAGCAAAGTTGACGTTTCGAGTCCTCATGACCCTTCAACAGAACGTTCTGTTGAAGGGTCATGAGGACTCGAAACGTCAACTTTGCTCTTCTCCACCGATGCTGCCAGACCTGTTGAGTTTTTCCAGGTGTTTCTGTTTTTGTTCTCCTTAAATTTGTCTCACTTCCTCCAAATAAAAGGCGTGGCTGTGGCTACCTGCATGGGCCCCAGTTATGCTGGTTTTTTTGTGAGGTGTGCGCAACATTCCTTGTTCCAGTCCTACCCAGGCCCCCTCCCACAACTCTTTTTTCGGTACATCAATGACTGCATTAGTGTTGCTTCGTGCTCTCATCTGGATCGGGAAAAAATTATCCATTTTGCTTCCAATTTCCACCCCTCTCTCCTTTTAACGTGGTCCATCTCTGACACTTCCTTTCCCTTCCTTGACTTCTCTGTCTCCATTTCTGGTGATAGACTGTCTACCAATATTCATTACAGGCCCACCAACTCCCACAGCTACCTTGACTACAGCTCCTCACACCCCGCTTCCTGTAAGGACTCCATCCCCTTTCTCACAGTTCCTCGACCTCCACTGCATCTGTTCAGATAATGCCACCTTCCAAAGCGGCATTTCTGACTTGTCTTCCTTTTCCTTAACCAAGGGTTTCCCCCATGTGGTTGACAGGGCCTCAACTGTGTCCAACCCATTTCCCGCACCTCTGCCCTCACCCCTTCCCCGCCCTCTCAGAACTATGATAGGGTCCGCCTAGTCCTCACTTTTCACTCCACTGCCTTCACATTCAAAGGATTACCCCTCGCCATTTCCATCAACTCCAGCATGATGCCATCACCAAACATATCTTCCCCTCAAACCCCTGTCAGCATTCCAAAGGGACCGATCCCTCTATGATGCCCTGGTCCACTCCTCCATCACCCCCAACTCATCATCCCCTTCCCACAGCACCTTCCCATGCGATTGCAGGTGAAACACCTGCCCCTTTACCTCCTCCCTCCTCACCGTCCAAAGGCCCAAACACTCGTTTCTGGTGAAGCAACGCTTCACTTACATCTCCTCAATTTGGTCTATTGTATTCACTGCTCCCAATGTGGTCCCCTCTACAGTGGAGAGACTAAACACAGACTAGGTGATTACTTTGCGGAACACCTTCGCTCAGTCTGCAAGCATGACCCAGACCTTCCTGTTGCTTGCCATTTCAATTCATCATCTTGCTCTCATGACCACTTATCCATCTTTGGCCTGCTGCAATGTTCCAGTGAGGCCCAATGCAAACTGGAGGAACAGCACCTCATCTTCCAATTAGGCACTTTACAGCCTTCCGGGCTTAACATTAAGTTCAATAATTCAGACCAAGAACTCTCTCCTCCATCTTTACCCCTTTTTTAATCCAATTGTTTTTTTTTTGGTTTTCTTAATTTTACTTTTTAATTTTAATTTTTTAATTTTTTAAAATCCTTTTCCCCCCAACCTCACCCTCACAAACCTCACCCTCCTCCATCCCACAGGGCCATCAGTCACTGGTTTCTATGCTTTCACAGAGCACTGACTCTTGTTCTGCAATTAACCAATTCTGCTCTTACCTTTACACCAGTAAAGGTAACATAGGGTTGATAAGGGTAATGCTGCTGATGTGGTGTCCATGGACTTCTCAAAGGCATATAATAAATTACTGCAGACTTGTGAGCAAAGTTACAGCTCATGGAATAAAAGGGGCAGTAGCAACATGGATACACAATTGGCTGAGTGACAGGAAAGAGTGTAGTGGTTAATGGATCTTTTTTGGACAGGAGGAACATTTGTGGTGGAGTTCTCCAGAGCCAGTGTTGGGACCCTTGATCTTCCATATATATATTAATGACCTAGACCTTGGTGCACAATTTCAAAACTTGCAGATGATACGAAACTTGGAAGCACTGTGAACTGCGTGGAGGATACTGTAAAATTTCAAAAGGACAAAGACAAATTGGTGAAACGGGGGACAAATGGCAGGCAAAAGTCAATGCAGAGAAGTGTGAATTGATTCATTTTGGTAGGAAAAACACAGGGAGATAATATAAAATAAAGTGTACAATTCTAAAGGGGTGCAGAAGCAGAGGTGTAAATGTGCATTAGTCATTCAAGGTGGCAGAACAGCCTGAGAGTGCAGTTAATAAAGGGTATAATATCCTAGGCTTTACTAATAGGGGCAGAGAGTAGAAGAGCAAGGAGATTACCTTAAACTTGTACAAAACAATGGTTCGGCTTCAACTGGAGTGTCACATTTCAGTCTGGGTGCTACACTTTAGGAAAGATGAGAGGGCACTGGAGAGAGTGCAGAAAAGACCTACAAGAATGGTTCCAGGGATCAGCAACTTCAGTTACGTAGGTAGATTGGAGAAGTTGGGGCTGTTCTCCTTAGAGAAGGGGAGGTTGAGAGGAGGTTTAATAGAAGTATTCAAACTCATGAGGGGTCTGGACAGAATAGATAGGGAAAAACTGTCTCCACTGGTGGAAGGATCGAGAACAAGAGGGCACAGATTTAAGGTAATTGGCAAAAGAAGCAATGGTGACATGTGAAGAAACTTTTTCACACAGCAAATGGTTAAGATCTGGAATGTACTGCCTGACAGTGTGGTGGAGGGAGGTTTAATCGAGGCATTCAAGAGGAAATTGGATTATTATCTGAAAAGGGAGAATGTGCAGGGTTATGGGGAAAAGGCAGGGAATTGGAACCAGATGAATTGCAAATTCAGAGAGCCAGTGCAGACACAACAGGCCAAATGGCCTCCTTCTGTGCTGTCACAGTTCCGTGAACCTGACTTTATTCACTGATGTAATACAAGTGGTATAGGCATATGGCAGATTAAATTTAACGCAGGGAAGTGCAAACTAATACATTTTGGTAGGAAGAACAAGGAAAGGCAATTTTAAAAAGGGTGCAAGAACAGAGAGACCTGGAGGTATATGAACACAAATCATTGAAGATGGCAGGTCAAGTTGAGAAAGTGCTTAAGAAGGCATAGAGGATCCTGAACTTTGTAGAGACAGAGTATATAGGCAAGGAAGTTATGATGCACATTTACAAATCACTCGTTTGGCCTCAACCACAGTATTGTGTCCAATTCTGAGTAACGCACTTTAGGAGGGTTGTGAAGGCTTTAGAGAGGGTGCAGAAAAGATTTACCAGAATGGCTCCAAGGATAAGTTACTTCAGTTACGTGAATAGATTGGAGAAGCTGCGGCTGCTCTCCTTAGAAAAGAGAATATTGAGAGGTGATTTGATAGAGGTACTCAAAATCACAAGGGGTCTAGACAGAGTGGATAGCGAGAAGCTGTTCCCATTGGCAGGAGGGTCGAGAACCATAGGGCACTGATTTAAAGAGTTTGGCAAATAAACCAAAGGCGACATGAGGCAAACTACTTTTTTAATCCAGTGAGTTGGTATGATCTGGATTACACTGCCTGAAAGGGTGATGGAGGCTGATTCAATCATGGCTTCTGAAAAAGGAATTGGATAAGAACCCAAAGGGAAAAGACTTGCAGGGCAACAGGGGAGTGGGACTAGCGACATTGCTCTTGCAGAGAGCCACCATGGATTTGTCAGGCCAAATGCCTGCCTTCTGTACTGTAACCACTCTATGGAATCTTTTCTATCGTATAAGTGCAGCACAAAAGACAGATAATAAAGATATCACACACACACATCTGAAGAAGCTAGCTGTGTGTGTGAGAAAGGCTACATGACTTATATTCATGTAGGCACTTCAGTTTAACAATGTGGTGCTGCATTTTGCTCCTCTCAGATATCATTACATGCAATGCACTCTTCTCCTTTTTGCAGCCAAGACAGCATTCAACAAGTGCACAACTAGAAACAGGCAGGTCTTGAAACATCAACACTCATACTCAAAAACTATAAAGTGGCCATAGTGTGCGCCACAGTTCATGGCCCATGTGATACAGAAGTTTATGTAGACTTAAACACTCAGGGTTCATGCTATGTTCACTGCACATATTCAATGTCTCACAGATGGTCATTGGAATCAATGTGTAGAAGACAGTACACAGGTGGTGAGAAGTTTGTGCTGTTAATGCAGTTATTTTATTTAAATGGGCAATGACAATTTGAACTACGTTAAAAACAATGTTGCTTCCTTCATGCAAATATAGCATTTATGATTACTGCAACAATAAAAGCTTTGAAGTGCTTCTGTATTTACTTTCTTTTTCTCTTACAGAAAAGTAGGATGATCCACAAAATCAACCTTTCACATTAAAATGCAGCCCACTGTATCATCCAAGACACCAATCACATGGTACACCATTACAATGGCCAGGTGGAGAGTACACAGAGCAAGACACGGATCATGGAAGGAAGGATAGAAGTGGTAAGTACTGAAGGGGTACCTCCTGATGTGCTGAGTATAAATGTGGCCATATTTATATCATTTTACATTGTATCATTTTACAATTCTAATGTTAAAGGGCACCCATTAAACATAAGCTATTACCTAAGCAACAGTAACTGAAAATGATAGTGAGATGGATGGAATTCTAGTTTACCACTTCAAATATTGCCCATCTTTTGGTTTGCATTTAGCAATTTTCATCACCAATAGTTTCTCCAAGACAAACATCAAGCATGCAAACGATGAACATGTTGGTAATACCTGAAGAAGAATCATACGGTCTTGGAACATTAACTCTGATTCTCTCTCCAAAGATGCTGCCAGACCTGCTGAGATTTTACAGCATTTTCTATTTTAATTTCAGATTTCCAGCATCGTCAGTATTTTGCTTTTATGACATTTGTAGTATCTCTCGGGAAGTGAAATCTCAGCTGGCAGTGACCCTCAGGATTTCTGTGGGATATTTCTGCTTCTCACCCCTTCCCCTTGGCTTCAAATCAACATTTTTTTTTTAAAAAGAGAAACTTACCTTTTGTTGACAGCTGCTGGTTAAGTCCAGCTGCTTGGTCCATGCCAAGAAAACCTGAGTGGAACAGATTGGCTCCTGCTCTGTCCAAGCCAGCGTAATTCCAGAAGGAGGTCCTAGAACAGGTGTTACTATATTTTAATATACAAGGGGCCCAATGCCTGTTTGATGTGGCCACCAGGAAAGTTTCAAAAATCCCCGATCCAATTTGGAGTCAGACTTATTTCAGGTGTCTTTGGGGAACAGGGGATAGCCTTTTTGCACCCCTTTTCCATTTGGAAAACTGATGCAGCTAAGTAGGGAACATAGAAATTGCTAGGTGAAGAAAAGACCACAATCCATCCAGTTCACAACCATCCTGATAGCCATACGGCAATGATAGTGGAGTCAGTGATGAATCAAGGCCGCATATCTATTTATAAATTCAAGCTTTCTGCGTCTTTGTTTGCAAAAAAAATACTTTTAAAAAAATGTTGAGATTGGGTTTGATTTGCGAAGCTTCACCTGATGCTACATGTATGCTGTTTCACTGATCCTCCGCAAGAAGGTCAATTTCATCACCATTCACTAAGGGCTTTTTTTATGGCTCCTGTTCATCTTTACCCAGTATGGAAATACCTCTTTGTGAAACATGCAACACATGACAATGACTGAAACAATTTATTGTGACTCATGCTACAAGGCAACCACATTTGTTTAATACTTCAAAAGGTACTCCATTATAAAGTGCCTTATTATAATCTTTTGTGGCAAGTATAGAGTGTAGTAAAAGTGTTGGCATAAGTGTTCAGCATGTGGTCTATATCTCCTGGAGCAATCTATGTTACATTTAGAATAGTGGTGGAATTTTTGATTCCATCAAGGCATCAGCTTGCCCAAAGTGAGTAGTTACTTGCATAGTTTTATGCCTGTGATCGCATACCCATCAGCATGCTACATGAGCAGTTACCTTATCAAATGCTAAAAGGGAAGGTGTTGTGGTGCACTGCAAAAAAGGCAATAGATGTTTCCCTGTACTCAACGAATGCCAGACAAGAAAACAATTGCTTGGCCTATATAAGCTTACCTGCATGACACTGTCGAACAGTAAATATGCAGGACATACCAAAAGATCCTAGCCGTGTTATAACTGCAGTAGTGAACTGAGCTGTAAAATGACTCTCATGCAATCGCAGGAGGTGTAACATCTGCCCCTTTACCTCCTCCCTCCTCACTGTCCAAGACCACAAACACTCCTTCCAGGTGAAGCAGCAATTTACTTGAATTTCTTTCAATAAAGTCTATTTTCACTGCTCACAATGCTGTCTCTTCTACACTGGGGAGACCAAACCCAGATTGGGTGACCGCTTAGTGGAATTTGCTCAGTTTGCAAGTATGACCCCGACCTTCCTGTTGCTTGCCATTTCAATGCACCTTCTTGCTCTCATGCTCACATTTCTGTCCTCGGCCTCCTACAATGTTGCAGTGAAGCCCAACACCATATGAGAAATATACCATTAGGCGCAGGGGCAGAAGTAGGCCATTCGGCCCATTAAGTCTGCTCTGCCATTCAATGAGATCATGGCTGATCTGATAATCCTCAACTCCACTTTCCTGCCTTCTCCCCATAACCCTCGGTTTTCTTACTGGTTAAAAATCTGACTATCTCAGCCTTGTATATACTTAATGACACAGCCTCCACAGCCCTCTGCAGTAAAGAATTCCACAGATTCACTACCCTCAGAAGAAATTCCTCCTCATTTCGGTCTTAAATGGCTGACCCTTACTCTGAGATAGGCCGTCTGGTCCTAGGCTTTCCCAAAAGGGGAAACAACCTCTCAGCATCTACCCTGCCCCCTAAGAATCTTATATATTTCAATAAGGTCGCCTCTCATTCTTCTAAACTCCAATGAGTACAGGCTCAACCTACTCAACCTCTCCTCATAACAAAATTCCTCCATACCTGGGATCAACCTAGTGAACTTTCTCTAGACTGCCTCCAATGCCAGAATATCGTTCCTTAGATAAGGGGCCCAAAACTGCTCACAGTATTCTAGGTATGGTCTAACAATAGTTATAATTTTAGCAAGACTTCCCTATTTTTATACTCCATTCCCTTTGAAATAAAGGCCAACATTCCATTTGCCTTCCCTATTACCTGCCAAACTTGTATGCTAACTTTTTGTGATTCATGCACGAGGACCCCCAAATCCTATCTATTTTTGTGTCATTCGCAAACTTGGCAATAGTACATTCACTTCCCTCATCCGAGTCATTAATATATATTGTAAATAATTGTGGCCCCAACACTGATCCCTGTGGCACTCCACTAGTTGCAGGTTGCCATCCTGAAAATGCCCCCTTATCCCAACTTTGTCTTCTATTAGTTAGACAATCCTCTATCCATGTTAATATACTACCCCCGCCACCATGGGCTCTTGTTTTATTAAGTAGCCTTATGCGTAGTACCTAATCGAAGGCCTTTTGGAAATCCAAATATATTATATCTACTGATTCCCCATTATCTATCCTGCTTGTTACCTCCTCAAAGAATTCTAATAAATTTGTAAGGCACGATTTCCCCTTCATGAAGCCATTCTGACTCTGCTTGATTAGATTATGCATTTTTAAATGCTCTGCTATTACGCCCTTTATAGTACTCTAACATTTTCCCAATGACGAATGTTAAGCTAACTGGCCTATAATCACCTGTTTTTTGTCTCCCTCCCTTTTTGAACAAGGGTGTTACTTTGGCAGTTTTCCAATCCTCCGAGACTTTTCCAGAATCTAAGAATTCTTGGAAGATTACTACCAATGCATCCACTATTTATGTAGCTACTTCCTTTAATATCCTAGGATGCAACCCATCAAGTCCAGGGGACTTATCGGCCTTTAGCCCCGTTAGTTTCCCTAGTATTTTTTCTCTAGTGATAGTTATTGTATTTATTTCCTCCCCCACTTTTGCCCCTTGATTATTTAGTATTTTTGGAATGATATTATGTCTTCTACCATGAAGACTGATGCAACATTTATTCAACTCCTCTGCCATTTCCTGGTTCCCCATTATTATTTCCCCAGCCTCATTCTCGAAGGGGCCTATGCTCACTTTGGCCTCTCTCTTCCTTTTTATATAGTTAAAGAAGCTCTTACTGTCTGTGTTTATATTACTTGGTAGTTTACCCTCAAAGTTTATTTTCTCCCTCTTTATTATTTTTTTGGACATCTTTTGTTGGAGCTGAAGGAACACATCTTCCAATTATACATTTTACAGCTTTCTGGACTCAAACACTGTGTTCAACAACATCAAGTGATGAACTCTGTCCTCCATTGTGAATTCCCCACACCCCGCCACAGGTGCCAGTCTGTATCATGTTCTCATGTTTTTGCTTTCAGACCCTTTTTCTACTATTAACACCATCTGCTATTTTGCTTTCAGGCAGTGCTGACCTTTATTCTGCTATTAACATCTACTTTGGACTAAAACTTTAGTCTTTCATATTATCATTACCACTCCCTTTGTCTGGTGTTCCATGACATCTTTGTCTTTTAATCTCTGTTGCTTGCTAACCTATTCCTAACTTTCTATTTTGCTTCACTGCCCCTCCCCCCTTTTTCAACAGCATAAAACCCATCATATTTCTACTTCTCTCCAGTTCCGAAGAGGAGTCATACTGGACTTGAAACGGTGACTCTGTTTCTCGCTGCCAGACCTGCTGAGTTTTTCCAGCATTTTCTATTTTTATTATGTATAACAACTGATCATGGTAATATTTCCAGGTAGTGTTGGGAAAGGCCAAATTATTTAGGCCTCAATACAATATGCGCTTTAACTTGCATTGATAATACTATCTGGCTATTACTCCCTGGTTGTAGAACTAACAAGCGTGAGATGCTTCTTTGTTTAGGTATAGTCTTCCCAAACACACGTATTTTAAATGTCTTGGGTACACAGTGCTCTGATGCTCCAACTCCTGTGCCATTGCACACGAAGTCTTCTACACATGTCGGCTCCTCTGCCTCACGTTGAACAGACTTAATACTGCTACTTCACATTCTTGTTTCCAAAAACCATAAGTTATGATCAGAAACATTTCACTCGCTTCCATAAATCTTGATTGCATGCAGCTATCACAACTTAAAAATGGTAACTCTTGGAAATTTGCATGTTTTTGTATAAGTACTGCTTAACAATCAAACCACTTTGATGCATGATCACTTACTCTCTCATCTCCAATTCCAGGCTACATCCAGGGTTTTTGGATTAATTCCAAGAGGTCATACATTCTTTAAACATTGAATCAAAATTAAGCATTTTTCATCATATTACTTTATGAAGTTTCTTGGGATATTAAAACAGGTTTTCTGAATAATAATTTTTCATTTTATATCTGCAAGGTCTATTTTAACGCTTAGCAGATTAGTGAAATAAATTAATGCTAATTTTTCAATGAATTTAACTATTTGTTTTTTTTTACCAGCCACTATTGATGGATTCAGCTTAATGCCCTACAATAACTTCAGTTGGCAGAAGATGTAATAGAGCATTCTTTAAAGTAAAAAATTTGATCAGGGTATGGAACTTTTCAAGCCTGCTGATGCAAGAATTTGAACTTGAATAAAACTTTTACACTAACGTCACACAGAGAAAGTGATTACGGGCTTCAGGGTCAGACTGCAGGACTGAATAAACAAATTAACAGGCAATAAAAAAAATATGATAGAGGCAGCACAAACAGAAAAAGTGGCAAAATATCTTTGAAAAAAATATAACCAGAAAAACAATAGAAAGTGAAGCAATATTTAAGAACTTTGGTTTCTAATTTGCTGTTTATATTTTTAAATATTAATCACTTAATTACAATTTTGTACAGAAGCATTTATTTTTTAAAAAACATTTTATGAACTTCTTAAACAAAATCTACATTGCATTCAACCATTCTGAAAGTGAATTAAAGCAAATTCAGCTTCTTAGTAAATGCAAGAGAGCTCTGGGGAGAACTATTTTATACTTGGTTGTCTATGTTCAATGCATTTAGCTATGTTTTATCAGCTAGAATGGAGATTTTATGCACAGGACCAAATTAAGTGCTTGTGGAATAAAAATGTTATTCATTAATTAAAACTGGGCTAAAATATTAGAAACCAAAGTCTTTCAGTCTAGTGCTGAACCCAGAGGCCCGTATAATACTGAACAAAACTAGCTGCATGTTCATACTGTAATGCCCTCCCTTGAATATAGCAGTCAAGGAATTTCTCACCAGGTCGCTGACCAGTGGGAGGGATTTACGCCGAGGCTTAATGTCAGGCATGCTGTCAATGCTACGCAGAAATTTAACCGCTGCTCCCCTACAGTTATAAGTGAAACAGAAGACAAAAGAAAACAAAAACAAAAGTAAACATAGATAAAAAAAAAAGGAACAGAGAGAATTACTAGCAAGCAAGGCAACAGGCACAATTCCATGACTATCAGATGCTTCAGAGCAGGGTGGCAGGTCACTGTGGGAGAAAAGAGATGTCTCACCAAATCACTAACAAGATTTTTGGGTTTTTTCTTTCGAAGATCTGGCATACTGTCAATACTGTAAAGCCCACCGCCAGGCCTAGAAAAGACAGCAATAGTAAAGTGAAATACGAGTACACAGTGAGGGAAAAGAACGCCTTGTGGCCTGACCAGTAATCCTATACAATATAGAACAGAATGTAAACAATATTACCAATGGTGCATACTGCATATACTGAGGTAAAGAAATGAAAATACCAGTATTTCTTGAATCTATTTTATAGGTATTGAAGGGGCACATTGTCAATAATTGTGAGAGAGACCAGTTTTGAAACTCCTCCAATTTAAAATGGCATTTACTAGTAAAGTTACATTTTTAATGATTGTTTTCCAGATTCACCATCTTTCCAAATTCATCTTTGAGGCTCACATAAAATAATATTAAACAAAAATACAATTAATAGAAACTGGTCAGTTTTGGTTTGAGCTCAAAATTGCCATCCAAGTTCTGGTACATAACCTCCTCAATTAATTTTCAATGCATGTCCAATTTGTAACTCTGTTAATGGCTGCTAAAGCTTCAGCATATTAATAGCATACTTGCATATCAAACTCTATTTGTAGATAAATCAACTGGCTTTAAAATGACCAAATTTACCATTCCATTTTATCCTAATATTCCTATAATTGCTTCAGTTTTTTTTTAAGCTTCAAAACATGTTCCAGCATTGGTCTTCCTGGACTGACAATAATTTCCCATTCTAACTCGGCCCATCCAATGGGTGGGTCATTAAAATAATAGTGGGGATCAATGTACTCTCTTATTTTTTTGAGTTCATGGGCACTTTAAATGTTTTTGCATGGCCACACAGCAAAATATACCCTAAATATCAGCGACTACACTATCTGAAATAAAATGTCTGCTTTTGGGGGGTATTTGGGTGATCATCTTGCTGCCATTTTTCACCCTCACATACGTTTACCATCATTCATGGTTTTGATTTTCAAACTCATTGGTTATATGAAACTATAGCACAACATGAAGTATGAGATACTAATGTGTTTTCTTATTGGGCAAACCTTCACATTCCATTTAGTAAGGCACAATCTTCTACTAAGGGCCAAATGCATGCGATGCTGGTTACATCAATCATCAATGCTTTCTTCTAGAACATTATGAACTGGAACTAAATCAGGCACTTGTACGCTTTGACAACGTAGGTCATGTAATGCAATCATTCATCAAGTCTCAGTTAAGCACTTGGCGTACATTCACTCTGAGTCTTTAACATGACTGCAGCTGCTCTATGAGCCATAAATGGGCATGATGCCCAAATGAAGGGCATTTAAATTATGAAGATAAAATGAATGGGACATAAGTGTGCAAGTAGATGGTTCACATTCTAGATCCCTACAGGCTACAAATCGTGCTCTCTTAGTTTAGGCACTACAGCCGTACCAAGCACTTGGAGCAGCTTGAGGCACCTATGTTTCTATACAAAACTTACGTTGAGTAGTTCCTATATGCAATGTTTATTTAAGGCAGTACCTGTGTATGTAAGTTTTACCCCCAAATGAGTCTCTCTAGAGTGCCCACTAACATCAATCAGTCGTCCTCTTCTATGTACCAGTGGCTAGGGTAGGCTGGCCCATAGTAACTGCTCCTCTTCATGAAGGACCAGAAGTTGAAAACTGCTGCTGCTGTTCCCTCCAATTTAAGTGGTGACGACCATTACCCACCCCCACACAGCCCTTCAGCAATGTGAGGATTCGGCTTTTGGGTCCCTTGTGCTCTTGCTTTCAGGGATGGTCCCTGAAACTCTAAAGCTCAGTCAGATGTGTCTGTACACATGCTTGCAAACAAGTTTGGGAAGATCTCTCCTCAGGAAGCACATTCAAAAGTTTCTGAACCCTTTGCAGAAAGATGCAAGTTAATCAAATGCCACAGACACTACAATGGCAGTGGGAGCATTTATCAAAAGTAAACTTTGCATCAGGGAATTATTTATCCATCTTTCCCCTTATCACAAGAATTACATCAAGGCATATCTTCACATTTTCCAGGTATTTAATTAGCATTTTATGGGATGTAGGAAAGCTAGATTTTGCAATTAAGGACAATGAAACTGTTAGCAGTCACAATCTTGTAAAACTGACAGCAACTTCTGGCATCTGCAAATGCAGAAATCCTGGATTCCCTTCTCCTCCATAGGCTGCACAGTTGAAGTCCTCACCAATGGAAATTCATTAGAAATTGCTGATTTAACATGAAATTCCACTTTTTGATGCCATTAGTCTCACTGGGAGAACCCTGGAAAAAGTTACACTTTGTTGAATGAGCTGTAACTGGGTTTCTAATGACATACAAAGTCATAATTATTAATGAGCAACCTCTCTGGTCCTGAAAAACTAATTTTATATTTATGTAATGTCAAATTTCTCTAATCCATGTTCAAGATTCTATAAATTTTTTAAATAGTTTTTCTTTAAAAGTAAGGTATTTCAAATTCTACCTTAATGCCATGCAAATGTCCTAATCTTTATTTTGCTTTCTGTATGATTATAAAAAGTGAATACAAAACCTACTTGTTACTTCCTGGTTTGCTATACAAGAAAATTTTTCATCATTATTGGCTGCTTAGCCTGCCTGATGACACCAGAGATCCCACACAGCTGGCACCAGAATGAAGCTAATGTCAGGAAAGGTGAAATACAAATCACAGTGATCACTATACTTTTGTGGACAGCTTTCTTCAAGGTCAATGGCAAGCATCATCACTTCACCACTGACCGCAAAGTCAAAGCCAAGGAAAAGGCAATCTGCACCATCCTCCCTTTTGCACCTGCTGCTTAGCAACTGCCCAGTTCTTCTACCACTTTCTCATCTTCTATCCTTTTTACACCATTATGTTGTGTAACATCCAGTACATGTTCTTAACTTTCACAGTCTAAATCCTGATTTGCTAATACATGGGCTGATGCTAAAGTGAAAGACACTGAGTGATGTGGTGTACTGTGCTGCTCCAACCCTGGCAGTAGACTACTGCTTCCTGTATTGTCATCTACAGAGTACAAAGTACATTAAGGAGACCACAGGTGCTCTTTTCCAATTCATCAGTGCCTTTCCAAGTAATGATGTACAGTTTATCCTTTCACGATGTAAAAGCATAAGACATACATTGTGACAATCATTCAACCTGGAAGAAGCCAGCATGATTGTGATCCATGTAATATTTCCATCTTCTTAATAGGAAAGTCTTCCACAATCAGCATGTCCATTTAAGTCAATATCATTTGTTCAGAAGTTGCCAGGGGCTTCATTGTGCTGCTGCCCAAACCAGTATCACTTGTGCATTTAACTGTGAAAGTGACATAAGTTCTGCCGTAGTCAAGTCTTATAAAAAACCCAGCAACTTTTTTTGTGTATTTATTACATAATTATATCTGTGTCAATTAGGACAAAATGTGGCCCTGTGATAATCTTTTCATGGACTTAAAACATCAGATTCATTTCCATATTACTCCTGTGGCCAATCTTGCATTCTTCATTGCTTTTTGAGCTTCTGATCCAATATTAGGCTTGCATTAATCCACACTAAGACGGCCTTAATCCAAGTTTGGTCTTTATGAAAAGGTTTCTCATCTGCCATCAAGGGGACAGTTATACTTAAATTGGATAACAGGGTCATTTTGTAAATGTTTGAACCAGCCATTGTCTGTGCATTCAAGTTCCTTACTGCACAGCTGTATTATGGCTTGATGAATATGCAGCTCATTAACTTCTTGAGAAATGGGAAAATGACAAATCAATGCTGTTATTCCCTAACTGGTCCGTTTCCATTGAATCATATTAACAAATTGGACAAGCAGGAACTGAAACGCACTTGAGTATTTGACTGACATTTATAACTCAGGAAAGAAATTGGTGAATTTGAATATTTCTAAAGGGTAAATGTACTTAAATATTCTCTCAACTCCAGATAATTAACTTTTCCTAGGCACTTCTAAAATATAGCTTATTAGGCTGTATGATAACAGGCTATAGATTCAATTTAGAAACTGCCCTGCATTCACTTGATTCCTACCTTGAAGAAAATTAAGCTGTTCTCAATTTGATAATAATTGAGGTTTTCCACTTTTTTTCAGGTTTTCTTTGCAGTATGCAGGTGTTCTGCAACAGTAAAATCTCCAGCAACAAAGTTCTCCATACCAAAAGCACACTTGAGTAGAGTTTTCAACTTGCCTCCCAGATGTAAACAGTCGTTGCAGACTGGTCTCCCAATATGGAAACTACCCAATTATTATTCTCACTGAAATCAATGGAAATGAAATTCGGGTAGATTCTATAACGAGTAGCTAATCCACAATCCGCGTTTTATGCTGGAGTGACAAGTTGAAAATGTACCACAACCTACATATTTAATTTTTCTTCCTAAAGGAATCAAGAGTTTCTAAAAATATAACTAACTTGGAAAGCAAACACTGGTTATCCATCAAAATATGTCACTTTTCTGATCATCATATCTAGTACCAACAAATAAGTATTTGTGGCACACTCTGAAAAACAACATTATATTACAAAGCTAAAATACACTTCAGAGACTTGCATTCTGAGAACAAAATGGGAGCACAATAACAATTTTTCCCTCAGGATTAGGCTTGCTGTACACTACATGGATTATAAAAATATGTCTACCACTAAAGTACTTTTTAGTGTGGAGAAATTCAAAAATTATAAAACATTTTAATGTTAATGTATTCAATTCACATAAAGTACAATTTCTGCTACATACTAATTGATGAAATTATACTCACCCTCCTTTAAACCAAAGCGGCTTGGGTAGATCACCAACTCCTTCCCCAAGTTGTGCCTATGAAAAAAGAACAAATTTACTTGCAAAACGCAACATACTTGATATTCTTAATAATAATTTGTCAATGCTCATTATTTCACAATAGAGCTGATTTTAATACTCTCTGTACTCCTTAATAATTACACTTTCCAACGTACTTCAATACAGATGCTGCCTAAAGCACTTCAATACAGGTTTGCTGTTTGCATGTTGAAAGCAAAAAAAAAATCACATTTGAATGTGAGAATTAAAATTAATCACTTATTTAAAAGAGAGTTAAACAGTAACTGAAAATACTTCTTACTTCTGATATAAAAAAATACAGCTTAATTTTAGATTCAATACTAAATGTCCATAATGGAAAAGGGCCATTAGGTCAATCAAGGCAACTCCATCCAAAGGCACACATGATTATTTCAGCATATTCTTCACACCATGGAGATCCTCTACTGTCCCTGCCAAAAAATACCAAGTACATCTATAAATGTTCCTGTAACCCTCAATTCCAATTTTCAACAAGCATTGATCAAGCTTCCTTTTAAGAATGTCGATCGGCTGCAGATGAACTATTTTCTCTCAATCAATTCTAGTTTTCAACCATCGTCTGTTGAGTGCAGGTAGGGATAAGAGAGGGAAGGACTTTGTACTCTCTAACTCTGCTCAATGTCTGTTAGTGGTTGCATGGCCCACACTGGTGACCTAGCAAGTTGCACCAACGATTGACAATAATTATTTGCTTGAAAAAGGAAACCAGCAAAATCAAAAGGCATTCAATAAGATTGGCTGGATGTTATTTCAACTCCAATTACTTAATTTTGAACACCGACATAAGCAATTAATCAGATTAATCCGTCAATCAGGCCAACCTCCAGGTGGGGATGTGGTTGGAGCATAAGATTGCAATGTTGTGGAGTTAAGCATATGGGGAAATCCAGATCTTCCATGTTTCCTGCAGATTACTGAACCCTTCCAGTGCTTTGGCAAGTAAAAATTCCCCAAGAGTCTGAACCTGTCATTATTAGTGATTATCCACTATTTCTTTGGTCTCCAAAGATTATGCATAAACTATGACTAAAATGGTTGCCGTTTAGAAACAAGTTCCCAGCCTAAGAATGGATTTCTGAAATTGGCAGCATTCAAAATAACTTAAAATATTCCTAAAATATTCCCTCCCCATGAAAAAGTATTTGGGTTCTGCTCAGTTTTCCCCAAAGCGACATTGATGAGAAAGAAAACCCTATGATATGGATTATGAGCATTTGGAGGGGTGGGGGCGGTGCAGTGTTGGGGGAAGAATGATGGGGCAGGGGAACACAAACCAATTTCAGTCCAAAGTG
Organism: Cetorhinus maximus; assembly: GCF_964194155.1. NCBI lineage: Eukaryota > Metazoa > Chordata > Chondrichthyes > Lamniformes > Cetorhinidae > Cetorhinus > Cetorhinus maximus. The sequence goes on along the minus strand of NC_135891.1, from coordinate 98,881,273 downwards.
CTGCCTTAACTCTAATTACAAGTGAATAAACAAGATTGAAAAGACTTACTCGGCCACTATTCACTATTCATAGTTGTAGAAATTTGAAAACTGTCAGTGTTCTATATTTTTGCTTTAAGTAACCAATTTGTTTTTCCATTTGTTGGTTTGTTATCCATTTTAAGTTAATTTACAGATTTGATATTGATCGACGCATGTATTTTCAATGCTTAATTCTACAATTCCATAAATATCCTGTTGCCAATGCAATATATTTCTGATAGATTGCAGTTATTATCCACAGTGAAGTAATTTTTCCAATGTTGACGAAGAAAACCAAGGATTGTCTCACTCAATGAAAAGAAAAGCAGACTTACCTCTTGAATCTGCATACGAACTTTGTTAAATGCTCTAATCCAATTGGCTTTGGCCCTAGATATATTAGAATGTCCTTCCTCCTCATTTCTGTAACTAAAGGGGTAACAATGGTATGATAAAAATAATTAAAATAACTCTTTCGAGGAATGAAATATCTCACTTAAATTTTCACTGTGAATTCTACTAAGCAATACAAGCATGATTTATATATAATTATCATTTTGTTTTGTCAAAGATATCTCAAGACCTTTCACTCTACAATTTGTTTTCTGCCCATTCCATTTTTCACCTTCCTGACTTTTGCAAGAGTGTTATTCAGCGAGCACCAATAACTCTCTCAGGACTCACTCAAATGGCAATCTTTAGGTGTGCACCTGATAGTAAATGTGGAGTGCTCAATTGTGGATTTGTGTCCCATTCTCACCTGATCTGCATGTACACACATTCTTTCCAGAAACTTACCGGATAGCAGTGGGAACCTGGTTAGTTTTCAGTTCTCTAATCCCTTTAATTAGCTAAGACTTCAGTTACCAGACATCAACTTGAGGACCTTTATGTCTGTATTGCTTCAAGCAATATTAAAGCCATTGGACCTTGGAAGGAGACTATGTATTGTTGCAACTCCTGAAATCTGTTGAATGTTTTCAGAGTTTACTTGTTACAGATTATTACAAACTTTTAAAGCAGTATTATTATGACCACATCATTCAGTCTTTCTGCCCTGTTTCTGTTGTTTAGCATAAAAAAGAAACACACATTTTAATGAAAAAATTCCTTTTACCTTCAATGCTTTAGTAAATTAATACTTAATCACTTTTCACTTTGTTTGACCATCTCTAATAATTATCCAATTGCAGTAACAAGCTATATTTGTGTAACATCTTTAACATAATTAAACATCCCGAAGCGTTGGAGAGATATGGACAAAGCAGATGAGGATATAAGACAAATTGGCTGAAGGCACTCAAAAGGTTGGATTTGAGCATATATTTACAGTGCATTCACGCTATGAGTTTAAAGTTTGCTTATGGTCAGAATCACACGAACAATAAACTTGAGTGCAAACCAAACTGTCCTGGATGAAGTAAACTTTTACTCTATTTCAATCCAAGGTCATTCAGGCTGCATTTACATCATACTGTGAATGCACCTTTAAAGATAGGGAAAGCAAGAGCAAACTGAAGAATGTGTAAGTTGAAAAGGATGGAACAAAAAGGTCTGAAAGCTCTACTATCAGGTGAGATACACCAAAGAGAGAGAGAGAGAGAGGGGCTGCATAAAAACTCAAGATTAAAAGGATTACAGTTCAGGAATGTAATGCAAGAATTGAAGTTGCAGAAAAAAGGAGGGGCAAGTCCACATTGCAATGCTTTCTATTTTTTCTTAAATCAATCCTACTTGGCTACTTTAGAAAAAAAGTTACTGGTCCTTAACTGGATTGTAATAACTGAAATACAAATATTGGAAAGTAGCATGGTAGAAAATACTCCACCAACCTATATTTTCCAATGTTGCATGATAACTAAACAACTGAAATTATTTTAAGCACAATTTATGTACTGTCAGTCATAATGCGATTCATCTACTTATTGTGTCACATTTGGGAACATCACTCCCTAACAATTAATTATCTTTAAAGTATATAGCAGTTTCAAACATTTTAAAATTCTTACATTTCTAGTTGTTTTCCTTCAACCTGCTCTGGAGGTATCTCAGTTTCAGGTAGAATTTCAATCGGAGCAGCAACTTCTTCCTCCTCTTTAGGTTTCTCCTCGTAAATTATTTCCTCCTCCTCCTTCTGGAACTCGTCAGGTTCACTATAAATCTCCTGTGGTTCATTATCTTCTTTGTCCCAGTCCAAGGATTCTTTCTGACAGCTCACTGAGCTGTGGCAGGAATGGTAAGAATCCCCATCACGTTCATCATCAATGTCTGAGCCTTGCAGGCTCTCATTATCTGGATCAAACTCCTCACTGAGCTGGGAACTGCCCTGGCTCAGTTCTGCAGATGAAGCATACCTGCTGCTACCTGTGGGACTGTAAAACAATGGCAAATACTTAGGCTTTTGATTTTAGATAACAAAATCATTTGGTGCAATACCAGTGTGTCTAATTTTTAAAATATAAATTCTAATTGAGTATTTGCCCTGTACAGATGGAAGTGACAATAATAAAAGATATTGTAAATAAATTGGGCGATAATCAATCAAAAAGTATGTTAAAAAGATATAACTTGTTTTCCATAATCTCTTAACCTTGGTTGAATGCAATCATTTATCGGTTGCTTGAACAGGAGGGCAGATATAAACACTTGGACAATCTAATAACAGTGGCCCCTGTTCAACTGTCTAAAATAGATAAAATACAACACAAATACGTGTTCACAGGTTTAACCTGTCTGCTGCAATGCTGGAAAGTAATACTGGGATCAGAGGCGTGTGGGGAAAGAAAGCACCTCAGCTGAGTTAAATCAGTACCATGAAAGCTCTGGAATTAATCCACCTGAAGTTTGAGACTGCAAGACCAATAAAAATGGTCATGGAGTGGGGGGTGGCAGGGGGCGCGTGGTGGTGTTGCGATTGAGACTGATGGCTCTTATATTTTACTCAATCAGGTAAACGGCTGGCTTCACCTGTTGCTCAAACTTTTGAGACACCTTACCCTTCCATGGTAATCTGAGGTAGACTGGGCACTTTTCAGGACTGAATGCGCTGGCACATTCATGAGTTTGTGCAATATACAGTGAGCAATGATCTGATCGGAGTAGCCATTATCCCACAGGATAGCTTTGATGTGCCCTATTTCAGCATCATGCTTGTACACTGAGCAAATGGCTCAGGCCCTATTTATGAGTTAGCTGATATAGCGCATGGAACTGTAGGAAACCCAATGCATATATTGACCAATGAAAATGGACTTGCAGTAGACAGTAGTAGAGAACCCATAGAATGGTGGGGACATGGGCAAAGAAAGTGTGCAATTGCATGCTTATTAGAATATCTATCAAAAAGCCACTGTGATAATGAAATAGAATTTCATAATCTTTTTTTTTGTTCCGGGAGAAAGAACAGAGCAAATTATTTACAATGCTAAACACAAGTTTATAACAATGTTTTTAATAAGATTTTTGGCATAATATAGGTTTGTAAAGAAGAATGTTTACTTCTTTTTAATAAAGATTGTTCCTTTTTAATATTCCATTAGCTGATTATACTGAATAATATATAACTATTATTATAGTTATATAATAATACTGAACGGTATGAATATTTAAACTAAAGTAATATGAATACTAAAAATTCTTCCAAATTAAGGCTAGAAATGAATAGGAAGAAATGGACTTGGTATTTGCACTTGTGCTGCTACAGCATTTTTACTTGATTTGTTGAAAATATAATTATCTGGGTTTAATCCATAAATTTATGACAACATTTAATAGCCTAACTAGGGGTTTAGAACATGAGCAACTAAAAGAAAACTTGTCTCCTTTATTCCTATAGATTTGTGGCAGTGAGAGCTTCCAATCCTTATTTAGCTGAGGCACAGGGTAAGGTGTGTTAAGCATGGAGCTGGATTTCACAGGAGTGGGCATGGGTTGCTTGCCCCCCCACTACTGGAAGGACAGTCTGTCGGTAGTCAATGCACCTGAAAGTAGCTCACCCCGCAGCCATAACAAGCTGCAGGTGGGCTAAACTAGGTGAGAGCGGAACTTGCGCCTCAGTAGGAGGGAGCCACATCCTTGAGAGCTCCTGACCAATCTGATTGGCCAACAGCTCCAGCAGTACCAGAGCTCAGTGGTGGGCGCTGTCCACTACTGAAAAGATGAATGCTGGAGCCTGGTAAATCGGGCCTGTTTGGGCAGGGAAGGATTGGGCAGCTTAGGGAGGGGGGCAAGAGGGTGTGGGGGGCTGGTTTTGAAGGCCACGAACAAAAGGGAAGGAAATTTTGTGGGTACCCCTGATGAGCACAGGGCACCACCCATCCCCCCCCCCGCCCCCAAAGGATGTAACCCATCCCCCCTTCCATCCTGCCTGCGCACACCAGCCGTATTATGGCGTGGGCAGCATATTATCCAGCTTGTTAACCACTTGAAGCATCACCATTTGAAGCAGGGTAAAAGATCATCCAGACTAGTTCCTACAGAATCGAATGTTTTTCACTAATTGAGATTCTTCAGTATTGTCATTTCACTTCCATTGAGTTATTTACAAAAAAAAGTGTCATCTCACATACTCCAACCTAGTTTCAATTAAATACTTAGGAAACTAAACTGAACATGTAGAAAAAAACTCCTAAAGGTCTGTACCCATTTTCAGAAAGAGGGTCCCAAAATTTTAAAAAGTAAAAAAATGTCAGGCTAGTGCCGTTAATGTTGAACTAACTATTGGTGGAACATATGCAAGCCAACATTTTCCATCTGCAGCAATGAATATGGTTGTATAAACTAACAAAGACTAACAAGTTGGTGGCTCTTTTTAATCAAGGGGATATGGTAATGTACTGATTATGAAACGGAGAGAAAAACACCTAGAGGTCCTAAAGTTTAAATCACACCAGGTCATGTTGTGAAATTGAATTCAATAAACCTGCTAATGTATGGGCCAGTACCAGGGAAAAGGGCCAGGAAATATAACATAGCTATAGTATGTAAGGTATCTATAATTTTTGAAATCATTTTTAATGAAAATAAAGAAGAAAATAAGCTGGTGTGCAATTTTAACTTTTCAGGTTTCACTTCGGAGGGACAGGCATACCACTGATCATGAAAGAACATAAACCAAAAGGAGGCTTTTCAGCTAAACGTACAGGAGTCACTGTACCCTTAGAAGAAACATAAAAATTGCTCAATTCTGAAAATATTAAGGGTAGAATGGTTGCGTCACTTACATATCGGATATTTTTAAAATGACTCAATTGATGATGCTTTACATGTGATACGTGAGCACTAACTTTATTTGAACAGAAATGAAACTACAGAATTTTGGATGGACCAGCACGCATAATACAAGTAATTATCAAAACTCAAACATTCAGCAGAAAGATTTCTGGGTACTGTGCAGTGACTAAAATGAACCTGTTGCCCTGAATTTTGTGGCAGTAGTGTTGGTGGAACTGCCAACATTCACAGTCATTACTCCGCTGAAACTGATAGTAACCTCTGGAGTCTGCATAGGTGCAGTTAAATGCAGAGATCCAAAACTTTTATCAGTGGTTCTACAATTCTACAATAGAATGTGCAGCTGAAGACTGCCAGATTGCAATCAAGTAGAATTCACTGAACTGAAGAGAACTTACCCTATTACGCTACTAGACTCGCTGTGAAAACACTGAGAAAAGTTACACCTTGTTGAATCTGTTATGACTGGTTTTTAAACAATATACTAAGTTCTAATTACTGCTGAAAAATCTCTGGTCCTAGAAAAGTAATCTTATATCTATAGAAGGTCAAATTTCTCCATTCTGATCACAATTGTTACAGCATAGAGGGAGTCCATTTGGCTCAACATGTCTGCACCAGCTCTCCATAGGACTAATTTACCTAGTGCCTTGCCTCTGTCTTTTCCACATGGCCCTGAACATTCTTCCTTTTTCCATTCTTTCACGGGATAGGGGCATCGCTGGCTAGGCCAACATTTACAGCCTATTCCTAATTGCCCTCGAGAAGGTGGTGGTAAGCTGTCTTCATGAACTGCTGCAATCCATGTGGTGTAGGTACACCCACAGTGCTGTTTGGAAGAGAGTTCCACGATTTTGACCCAACGAAAGTGAAGGAACAGCAATATAATTCCAAGTCAGGATGGGGCGTGGATTGGAGGGGCACTTGCAGATGGTGGTGTTCCCATATATCTGCTGTCCTTGTCATTCTTGGTGGTGGAGGTCACTGGTCTGGAAGGTGCTGTCGAAGGAACCTTGGTGAATTGCTGCAGTGCAACTTGTCTATGATAAACACTGCTGCCACTCTGCGTTGGTGGTGGAAGGAGTGAATGTTTAAGGTGCCAGGATGGGGTGCCAGTCAAGTGGGATGCTTTGCCCTGTATCGTGTCAAGCTTCTTGAGTGTTGTTGCAGCTACGCTTATCCAGGCGAGTGGGGAGTATTCCATCACACTCCTGACTTGTGCCTTGTAGGGGGTGAACAGGTTTGGGGAGTCAGAGGCGAGTTACTTGCCACAGAATTCCCAACCTCTGACCTGCTCTTGTAGCCACTGTATTTATAAGGCTGATCCAGTTCAGTTTCTAGTCAATGGTAACCCCCAGGAGGTTAATAGCAGGGGTTTCAGCAGTGGTAATGCCATTGAATGTCAAAGGGAGATAGTTGGATTCTCTTTTGTTGGAGACGGCAAATTACATTCGCACCACAATCAGCCCAAGTCTGAATGTTGTCCAGGTCTTATTGCATATGGACATTGGCTACTTCAATATCTGAGGAGTAACAAATGATGCTGAAATTTGTGCAATCATTGCAAGCATTCCCACTTCTGACCTTATGATGGAGAGAAGGTCATTGATAAAGCAGCTGAAGATAATTGGGCCTAGGACACTACCCTGAGGAACTGCTGCAGTGATGTCCTGGGATTGAGATGATTGACTTCCAACAACCACAACCATCTTCTTTATGCTAGGTATGACTCCAGCCAGCGGAGAGTATTCCAGTCTCCCCCCGCCAACCCCACCACCCGCCCCACCCTGATCCCATTGACTCCAGTTTTGCTGGGATTCCTAGGTGCCACACACAGTCAACTGCTGCCTTGATGTTAAGGGCAGCCACTCTCACCTCATTTCTGAAGTTCAGCTCTTTTGCCCATGTTTGGGCCATGAGATCAGGAGCTGAGTTGGCCTGGCGAAACCCAAACTAAGCGTCAGTGAGCAGATTATCACTAAGCAAGTGCCACTTGATAGCACTCTTGATGACACCTTTCACTACTTTGTTGATGATTGAGAGTAGACTGATGGAGCGATAATTAACCAGGTTGGATTTATCCTCCTTTTAGTGAACAGGACATACCTGGGCAGTTTCCCACATTGCCGGGTAGATGCCAGTGTTGTAGCTGTACTGGAACAGCTTGGCTAAGGGCGCAGCTAGTTCTGGGAGACAAGTCTTCAGTACTATTGCCAGAATGTTGCCAGGGCCCATAGCCTTTGCTGTATTCAATGCCTTCAGCCATTTCTTGATATCACATGGAGTGAATTGAATTGGCTGAAGACTGGCATCTGTGATGCTGGGGACCTCAGAAGATGGCAGAGATGGATCATCCGCTTGGCAATTCTGGCTGAAGTGGTTGCCTTCTCTTTTGCACTAATGTGCTGGGCTCTCCCATCATTGAGGATGAGAATATTTGTGAAGCCTTCTCCTCCAGATAGCTTAATTGCCCACCGCCATTCACGACTGGATGTGGCAGGACTGCAGAGCTTAGCTCTCATCCATTGGTTGTGGGGTCACTTAGCTCAGTCTACTACACGTTTTGGCACACAAATCGTCTTGTGTTGTAACTTCACGAGGTTGACATTCATTTTTAGGTACACCTGGTGCTGCTCCTCGCATATGCTCTTCATTGCACCAGCATTGATTCCCCTGGCTTGATGGGAATGGTAGAGTGGGGAATATGCCAGACCATGAGGTTAGAGGTTGTCATTGTATACAATTCTGCTGCTCATGATGGCCCACAGCCATCACATGGTTGCCCAGTTTTGAGTTTCTCGATCTATTTGAAATCTATCCCATTTAGCATGGTGGTTGTGCCACGCAACACGATGGAGGGTATCCTCAATGTGAAGTTGATATTTCATCTCCACAATTACTGTGGTCACTCCTACCAATGCTGTCATTGACAGGTGCATCTGTGACACGTAGATTAGTGAGGACATAGTCAAGTAGGTTTTTCCCTTTTGTTGACTCCCTCACCTCCAGCCGCAGACCCAGTCTAGCAGCTGTGTCCTTTAGGACTCGGCCACCTTGGTCGGTAATGGCATGACCGAGTCACTCTTGGTGATGGACATTGAAGTCCCACACCCAGAGTACATTCTGTGCCCTTGCCACCCTCAGTGCTTCCTCCAAGTGGTGTTCAACATAGAGGAGCACTGATTCATCAGCTAAGTGAGGGCGGTACATGGTAATCAGCAGGAGGTTTCATTGACCATGTTTGACCTGATGCTATGAGACTTCATGGGGTCCGGAGTTGATGTTGAGGGCTTCTACAGCAACTCCTTTACGACTGTATGCCAGTGTGCCGCCACTTCTGCGGGCCTGGTGGGACAGTACATACCCAGGGATGGTGATGGTGGTGTTTGGGACATTACCTGTAAGGTACGATTCCATGAGGATGACTATGTCGGGCTGTTGTTTGACTAATCTTGAGTCAGCTCTCCCAATTTTGGCACTAGCTCCCAGATGTTAGTAAGGAGGACTTTTCAGGGTCAACAGGGCTGAGATTGCCGTTGTCGTTTCCGGTGCCTAGGTCGATGCCAGGTGGTCTGTCCAGTTTCCTTCCCTTTTTGTGACTTTGTAGCAGTTTGGTACAACTGAGTGTCTTGCTCGGCCATTTCAGAGGGCATTTTAAGAGTCAACCACATTGCTGTGGGTCTGGAGTGATGTGTAGGCCTAGACCAGGTAAGGATGGCAGATTTCCTTCCCTAAAGGACATGAGTGAACCAGAGGGGTTTTTTAACAACAATCGAAAATGGTTTCATGGTCACCATCAGACTTTTAATTCCAGATTTCTATTGAATTCGAATTCCACCATGTGCTGAGGCAGGATTCGAACCCGGGTCCCCAGAGCATTACCCTGGGTCTCTGGATTAGTAATCCAATTCTGACATTGATTCATTCTATAATCTAGTGGGAAGACAAGGAATAAAACAACAAATTAATAATACTTGTGTGTATTTGTATTAAAGCAATATGATCAGTAAGAGAAAATAATGATCTGCTTATAACCATGCATGTGCAATTTGGCGTTTCTCAATGGAGGATCAAGCCCTATAGCAGGGTGCTTTAAAGCTTCATTTTAATCTACTATACATTTTTCCTTGCCAAGAGGAGGGCCTTAAGATGATCTACTGGTTCTCTGTCAATTCCATTATGCCTCGATAGTATCCAAGGACGATCAGCTATTGTTTATCCTTTTCCCTTTTAAGGAAGAATCTCCTCTCAATAGTTTCCCACACGAAAAAGAAAACTCATCATGTGGGATGTACCATTCCTTGACAAAGCTCATTTGACTCCTACTCATCTGAGCTTCCACCATGGTAGGCTGGATTTCAGCAAAAAAATTGTTCATAGATGTTCATGTAAAGTGACACCTTAGGGTAATGCAGCCGATTGGAATGTTGTTGAGGGCGCAGACTGAAATAATGAAATCTAAAATGAAAAGAATGAAATTTATGGAAGAGGAAAAGTGAGTAAGGCTATACATGATGCAAGACAGAAATGTACAAACCTGAAAATTGATAAATGAATGCAGAAAAGGATAAAGCTAGGAGAGTGAAATCAGCTGAGAAGAAGGTAAGCAACAAACACCTGACAGGGTCCACAGGAGGGGATGGACACATGAACACAAATGCAGTAAAATATAATGGGTCAGGGGCATCAGAAACCTGTAAACCACTAAATGTAAACTCTACAGTTGTCATAAAGCAGGCTTAAAAATACATAAAGCAAATAATTAAACTTTTGCTGCATAAACAAATACCTTATATATAGGTAAGAATAAGTATTTTTCCAAGGATTATTTGCAAGGTTTCAGGTTAACACAAAGACGCCATATGTTTAGACATTTGGTCAAACAGCATGCAAAACCTATAAATACACATATTACTACCAAAATAAACTGGAAATCATAAGTCTTAAAAAAAGAGGGTAAATTAATCCAGGTAATTGTAATAAAATATTTTGCACCGGTGATGGTTTTCTCCTGTTCCTTATGTTATTCTCTTGATTACATGTGTATAGTGTCAAGATTTTTCTATTTTCCAATTAGATATCTTTTCTTTTCTGATTCATTAATCATATTCTAATATGACAGATAAGTTTGCCAGAAATTAATGGAATGTATCCGTGAGAATGAAAGGAACTATAGACTACCACTGTCTTAAAAGCTGCACCTACAGGAATCCATAATGTCAAAGGCAAAGAATAGATCACATTCACTCTCAATCCTTGAGCAGGATTTGGCCCATGGATGAGGTTTCCAAAAAAATGCAAAGGCCGCTTGGCCTTTTTTGCCTGCCCATCAACGGTTAGGCTGAATGGGTAGTGAAAAATTAAGCACACTTGATAACTTGATGGCCTTAATAGGCACACTTAGTCAACATCATCGCACGTCATTTCATGCTCAGTTGGGTCAATGTGCGCCCACCCGCCGAGCTAATAATCCTGCCCCTTATTGCCTTGAGAGCAATGCCTCTCAGAAACAGCAGGGTAACTTCTAATTTTTTTTCTTGCAAAGCATGTCCAGCAAAACATACAAAATTATGAAAGCGTGCTATTACACAGCAACCTTACTTGCTGGATATTGTAATTAACTTATCTGCTAAATTCATCTAAAGATTTGAAAACAAAGGGGAGTTACAGCAAGAGCAGAATGCTAGATGTCATGGAGTAGTATTATGAATGGGTTCACACCCAGGCAGCAAGCCAGATGAACCTCTAGGGACAAAGTGATGTTCACTGACCATGGTCCCAGGGTAGGTTAATTACTATGCTCTACAAGTAAAGTTGCTCTATAACAGCATATTTTGCATACTAGAATGATTAAATCTGCATCTTTTGCTGGACATGGGGTTTTCATTTAATAAAGACCATGTGTATATAATATTATATGTGTTATAAAATTTATGCCCATACTTAATTTGTCAAGTCTGAACCCAAATTATATTTAAAGGTGAGAGACAGTGCCTAAATAATAACACTAATTATATCGTGCTTTGCCTGAAGGAGCACCCAGAAATATAACAGGCATTGGCCAAAGCTCTCAAAGGTTAGCTAATTTTTTTTCAAAATGTTCTAGCACAGCATGCGGAGGCAGAATGAAAGAGTCATGTCTTACACCTGGGTATTTAATGTATCTACGTACAATGGCATTCTAAACATTAAAAATGGCCTGTATTTACACTAGAAGCAATTTTACTTATGGGCACAAAGCAATAGGACATGCATTTCATCATGTGTGTAAACTAGAACATCCTAGCTCAAATTTCTCATACTTGGCAATGCTCCTTTTTCTGTACCCTACTCTGTCATCCTATGCTTGTTTTGTTTAGTGTAAGTGATTTTTAACCCTATTTGAGTCTTGCTTAGAGAACATATATGACTGACAATGGCACCTGAGACACTAAATTACGGGTTGATTTATTTTAATCAAGTCCAAACCTTAACACAGTAATTGGTTGAAATTGTGATTTACTGCTCGAATGCTAATCCCCTTGGCTTGTGATTAAGCAATAATATAAATTGTGCCTTAGTAGTAACGTAAGGGTAACCATTCCATTATGAACATTAACACCAATGAGACTGCAAGCAGGAAATAATACTCCTAAGTTTTAAAATGGACACTGATATCAAGAATAAATCTCAATGAATCCCCCTTTAGAACAATGCATCTCATTCCAAGTCATTAAAATATACAATGCAGTAAGCATTGTTGTGTTTAATAACCATTATCCATATCAAATTTAACTCCTTTATCTTTAATTAGAACATTACTAGTACAAACTAAATCAATAAAAAAATTAGCACATCTTCCCCAGGGAGGAAATTTGGTGTAACACATTTCTCACAGGGTCACTCACTACACAGAATGCAAAGTTTGGATAGGTTGTTTACTAAATAACTGAATGCACAATTTTAAAGTTGATGTTTAAATGTAAGGAACTGTGCTAGTGCCTCAGTAGTGTAATATGAGATCATGGAGGTAAAGACCTGAGAAAAAGCAAAACATTTGCCAGCAGAGGAGAGAAAAAAATTGTAGGAATGAAAAATTAGGGGGAAAACCATTTCCAAGGGCAGAATTTTACATTTGTCGTGCAGGGGAGGGCCCGACACGCCGGAACGTAAAATGAGGCGCGATGATGTCAGGCGCGCGTCCCAACGTCATTGCGCTGTCTCACGATATCTTGTTCGGCAGGCGTGCACCGGGGTCGGCTGCACGCCCGTCGATAATTGAAATGCCTATTAAGGCCATTAACGTACTAATTAACTCCAATTTTACGCTGCCCGTCCAACCTAACGGTTGGTGGGCAGGCGAAAAGGCCAAGCTGCCTTTACGTTTTTTAGGAAACCTCATCCACGAGCGGGATGAGGTTTCCTAAAGCTAAGACTGATTATGTAAGAACTTTATTTTGAAAATAAAAACATGTCCTATCTCATGTGTTTCATTAAATTTTTTATGTTTTTAATAATTTCTTTAAAAAGCGCTTCAATCTCCCTGAGGCAGTTCCATGCCCCAGGGAGATTTGAAAGGCTTTTTCGCGCAGACCCGACTCTCCCTCCTCCCCAGCCTGCACAGGGAGCGCTCAGCGCTACTGCTTGCGATCCACTCTGGGCCTTAATTCACCTGTCCATGTAAAATCGCGGTGCTGAGCCATTTGCGGGTGGCGATTGCTCCCGCCAAGCCCGCCCAACCAATGTAAAATCCTGGCCCATGTGATCACTCAAAATTAGAGATAAAATTAAACAAGCACAATCCTAAAATTAGACCTAGGCTATTTCGGAAAGAAATAAAAAAGCACTGTCAAAATCTGAAATTCTCTCCCCTTTAAGGGGCTAAATGTCCTACTCCTGTTCCTCTGCTTCTATAGAATGCTACAACACAAACAGGCTTTTCTAACCTAAGTCTACACTTTTATTTTCTCCATATGAACCACTTAGCCTAATCTCAAACCCAATAACTTTTTTCAAGCAACTATTAAACTCAATTTAAAAAGAATTAATGACTGATTCAACAGCTATTGGTAGAGGATTGCAAATTCCAAGCAGCCTCCATGTAAAAAGGATTTTTTTCTAACCTTCCTTTATTTCTTTTGTGATTACCTCAGTTATGGCTCACATTAACTTCCCACTGACTAGTGGATCAATTTAGCAATATTTACCCCATCATAACAACCCTCAGTTTTCTTTAACTTTCCTAGCACTTGTGGAAAAAGCCCTAATTCTTGTTTCCTCTTCACGTATGTAAAACTCAACTTTGGTAATGACCTAGTGAATCTACGCTGCATTATTTTCATCGATTTTATAGCCTTCCTATAATGTCGTGCCAAAACCTGTAGTCAGTACTCCACCTGTGATCTAAGGCCTTGTACAAACTCAGCATTATCTACTTTACGTATTCTAGTCTTTATATGTAAAACCAAGGGTTTCATTTGACTTTGTGTTCTTATCTACTTTTCCATTCAGAATCCTACCATTTAAGCTACGCTTCTTCCCATAGTCTTACATCCACACTTTCTACATTGAACTGTATTCTAATTTGCACCAAGTCCAATTCACCCACCACCACTGTGCTTATTGCTCTGTATTGACTCCCAGTTAAGCAATTCCTCAATTTTAAAATTTTCATCCTTACTTTCAAATGTCTCATGGCCTCACCTCTATCCCTGTAGTCACCCACAGCCCGAGAACATCTCGAGATATCTGTGCTCCTCTGATTCTGGCCTCTTGAACATCAATGGTTTTAATTGCTCCACCATTGACAGCTGAAAGCACAACAGCCAGTGGTGGAACAATGCCCGGAAGCTCTGGAATTCTCTCCCTAAACCCCTCTGCTTTTCTTTCTTCCTTTAAGATGCTCTTGAAACCTGGCTCTCTTTGACCAAGCTATTGGCCATCAGGCCTAAAATCTTCTAATGTGGCTCAGTGTTAATTTTGTTCAATAATGCACATGTGAAGTGTCTTAGGACATTTTACTATATTAGGGGGGCTATATAAATACAATTTGTTGTCATCATCATCTGCCCACCCACCAGCTTATCTACGTTCTCCTATAATCTTTCATAATTCTTACTGGAGTCTGTTATACCCGTTTAGTACCAATTTAGTGTGATCAGTAACTGTCAATATTGTTCTCTCAATCATTTATGTATATAAAATAACAGCAGCCTCAACAAAGGCCACTATGGAACATCATTAACCATAGAGGGATACAGAATTATGAGGGGCATCGATAGGGTAGATAGGAAGAAACTTTTCCCCTTAGCGGAGGTGTCAATAACCAGGGGGCATAGATTTAAGGTAAGGGGCAGGAGGTTGAGGGGTTTTGAAGAAAAATCTTTTCACCCAGAGGGTGGTTGGAATCTTGGAGACACTGCCTGAGAGGAGGATAGAGGCAGGAACCCTCACAATGTTTAAGAAGAAATTAGATGAGCACTTGAAAAGCCATAGCATACAGAGCTATGGGCCAAGTGCTGGAAGATGGAATTAGAATAGATAGGGGCTTGATAGCCGGCACGGACATGATGGGCCGAAGGGCCTGTTTCCGTGCTGTATAACTCCTGACTCCTGACTCTGACATCATTCAGGACCAAGAAACTTCATTTTACTCCACCTTTACTTTCTGTCTTCAACTATTAATTTCAAATGCCAGAGCATTGTGACAAATCTCTGATGTGAGAGTTTATCATTTCCTGTTAATTCCTTCTACTTCTTCGAAGTATTCTGCAATGTCAGTCTAATATTGTAATAAGTCTGTGCTGATGAACCATTATTAAACAATTTCCACCCCCACACCCCCACAAATACCTAATAATTTTATCTCTTACTAAGGACTAGTTGTTTGTTAAGCAACAAATGAAGCATGACTAACTAACCTGCAATTTCCTGCCATATCCTTTTTTGAGGGAGTCAAATTTGATATCCTATGGTCTTCTAACATAACTTGGCTTTCCATAGAGTTTTGTAAAATGTTATCAGAAACTACTTTTTCCTTCTGACTTCCCTTGGGATTCTTGGATGTAAACCAACTAGGACTAACTTAAGTTTGAGCAAATGCTGTTTGTTTACTTATTTTTCCTTCCAGTTAGTTTGGCTACGAGGCTTTAGCTTTTTTACAGTCAAGTACCCTCATCGTGGATTTTATTTTTCTATTCTTGTACTGACTCAAACATATTTCATACTTCTTCAGTTATGTGGATAGGTTGGAGAAGCCGGGCTGTTCTCCCTGGAGCAGAACAGATTAAAAAGAGATTCAACAGAGGTATTCAAAATCATGAGAGTATTTAGGGAGAAACTATTCCCAATAACGGAAGGATCCTGAATCAGAGGACACCAATTTATGGTAACTGGCAAAAGAAGCAATGACGACATGGGGAAATACTTTTTTTTTTTGCACAGTGCTTAGGATCTGGAATGCACTGCCCAAGTGTGTGGTGGAGGCAGATTCAATACAGGCCTTCAAATTGACAATTGGAAATTATCTGAAGAGAGAAAAATTACAGGGCTATGGAGGAAAGGCAGGGGAGTGGGTCTAGGTCAGTTGCTCATGTAGAGAGCTGGCCAGACACAACAGACCAAATGGTCTCCTTCTGTACAGTAACCATTCTATGATTCTGTATTCTGGTTACTGGGTCCCAAATGTGACTGCCCCCTCCCTCCTCATATAAACATAAGGCCAAGAAGCTGCTTAGTTCAGAAGCACCATTTTTAAAATGTGGCAGATAATAGCACAGGTTGTGAAACTCTACAATTTTCTAATTCATCCTCTTGGAGCAATGCCTCTTGCAGACAGCTCATTTTAGTTTGGAATATTGTGTTTGTGTGTGTGGGAGGATTATGGGTAATATACCCACAACTTGCAGAAGCGTATTACACATCAAGTACTTGGTACCATGAAAGCTTTCAACTTTGCTTAAAAAAAATTTTCTGCATTTCACACAGCTTGACTTCTTTTTAATAAAAGGATTATTTTCAGAAGTTGTCCTAGAGTCAAATTAATGTTCCAACTCCAGGCTGAATATTGGCATTGTACTAGTCCATCCTGCTTAATGTGACCAGAATTTATCTTTCTGGCCGTCTTATGAACTGCTGCATCAGAAGTAGACATGTGCAGTTCAAAATATTGATGACACAAGGGGACTAATTTCATCACTCATGGCTATGATTTAATGGCATACAGCAATATTATTGGTTATATAACAGACCACAAAAGTATGGCAAACATTCTTAAGTCCGTGAAGTTAAAACTAATAAAGTACAATAAGTGCATCTCAAATATCCACTAAATTCAGTAAAATTCTAAACAAACTCATGGACCCAGATCTTCCCACCAGAGTTGATGTTGCCTGCAGTGCCCCTACCCACAAAGATTTCTGCACCTCGACCATCTTGTGATTTTTTTCAGCTGGGATTTCCAACCCCGGCTGCAGCAACAATGGATCAGTGCAGCCACCTGGACAGAAGACTGACCGGCACAGGAGAAGACGGGAAAGAAAGTACACGCCCCTGTTTTACAAGATTAACTGCCATATTAAGGTAAGTTTTTCAAGGTCTCAAGTCTTTCACTGGGTTAGTGAGTGGGTGACTGAGTGGGTGGACAGGTGAAGGGTGAGTAAGCGAGCGAGTGAGCTGTTGGGTGGGATCGGCAGTGGTGGTAGGAGAGAGAGTCGGGTCAAGTTGTGGGTGGGGGGTAGACGGGTTGGGTCGGAGGGGATAGTACTGAGAGAGGGACAGAGCAGGTCAGAGGAGGTTATGGGGCGGGAGGGTCGTGTGTGGCGCTCAGTTCAGTTACGCTGGCTAATCATGGATTGTGTGGAGGAGAGGGAACAACAACATTTGTAACGGGCATGTGTGAGGTATGTGTCAAGAAGATATAGTGGCCGGGATTTTCTGGCCCCGTTGCTGGGGTGAGGTGACACTCCAGCCAGAAGCCCATTGACTTGCGGCGGGACCGGAAGATCCTGGCGGCGGGCGAGTGCGGGAAATCCCACCCAATAATATCTATAATGTTATTGAAAATTATTTTAAAATAGAGTTCTAGTGGTGTCTGTGTGTGTGTCTTAACCGGATTAAAGCCACCTGGTCTAGAGGCTTTGGTACATAGAAGAGAAGAGGCATTGAAATGTTAATTGGATAAATTACAAGGCGAAGTGTAAAAGGGGAAATTCGTATTTTTAAATAAAACATTCAAAAGAATGGGTAAAATATCACACCTAGCCACAAGAAACAATGTGTTTACTTTTCCCACAAAGTAATGAAATTGGTGTTATGAAAGGGTTTTCTTGTTAGATGAGGTACTTCAAAAAACCTAGCGATACAATGAGAATTTGCATTCAGAGGAAAATACGTATAAAGAACGAGAAAGCTGTTGGTAAAAGGTAGAGGGATTCTAAGATCTGAAGTCTCCAGCCTGGAAGCCTCAAGTCACTGTCAGCAACGACCCAGAGCTGAAAGAAACTCATTTTGAATGCAACTGTCCAGAATGTCCTTTGCCAAGGGTCTGTTTAAATCTATGGCCTGAATTTTCTGGTTGCTGGAGTGGGAGCGGGCGTGGACCCGATCACCGCCCACGATTGGGTCCGGACCCGATCACCACCCACGATAGGGTCCATGCTGCCATTTTACGCGGGAGGGCCAATTAAGGCCCGCGCCCAGTGTATTTCTCGACTCGTGAGGATAGCGGGAGTGGGCGGGGGATGGCAGACGTGGACAGACCACCAGGTCCAATGGTGACCCGGCAGCCTGTTTAAATGAAGGCCTGGCAGCCTTTTCTAGGCTGCTCACAATGGCGAATGCAAGGCCACAAGCAAAGGGTTTCTGGTGAGCAGGCCAGTCCGGAGGGTAGGGCAGGAGGGCCAGTGTGCCCCTCATTTTTCAGATGACTGCCTTGCTACCCTCCTCGAGGAGGTGGCAGCACGTTGGGAGGTGTTAGTCCCCCAGGATGGGAGGAGGCCGCCCCCCTACATGACGAAACGTGCCTGGGAGGAGATGGTGAACTCCCATGACATGGTGCAGCGCACCTGGATCCAGTGTTGTAAGTGCTTCAATGATTTGTTGCGCTCTGGAAGGGTGAGCACCATGTTGGCATTGGTCGTGTAGCCCAGCAGGTTGGCTTAGCCACCTGCTGCCCACCACACACCCCCCCACCCCCCTCACCCCGCTGCACTCTGCGCTTCACATTCTTGTGCCTCCTTGCTATGGAAGGATATACCGTGTGGTGCCTAATATGATGTAGGTAGCACGTGTCCAAGAGGGGGGTGGGGAAAAGGCCCAGCATCTTTGTGTGAGTGTTCAGTAGCAGCGGGTGAGGAGGCACTGGAGGCCTGATATGTCCCACTCTGGTTGGGGTGGGTGTGAGTGAACAGAGTCTGTGTACAAGTTGCACTAATCAATGCTCTTCTCTCATTTTCAGGAGAAGAATGTTCATAATGCTGCTGAGCAGGTGAGGACTGGCGGCGACCAGGCACAGATCACCATTCTTAGCCGCTTTGAGCAGGAGGCCCTGGATCTGGAGAGGCGCCAGGCACCCAGGTCCACCGGTGTCGGTGAGGCTGGGGTGCCACGGCCAGGTATTTATACGAACAGTGAGGTCAGCATTGTTCTCCCAACAGCCATAGCACTGTTGAGTGTTAAATGATTTAATTTTGCAACATGGCTTGACCATTGGTTATGGAAGGATGAGCGCATAAGGATCCAGGGCACAGGGATGGACTTTATCATTGTCTCCACGCTAAGTACTCCACTGTCCTTGTTCTTCCTTTCAGCATTAGCGGAGCAGGGCCGGGAGAAGGAGCAGCAGAGGCCCCCTCTAACATCTGAGGGGCCTGAAGTCTCACCAGTGTCACACCATCTCTGCCAGGCAGGCACCAGCGCAGATACTAGCACCTCAGTGGGAATTCGAACAACAGCTGGTGTCCTGAAGCACAATGGAGAGGGCACTTCACAGTCGCTGGAGGAGCTGGCAGAGAGAGGGTGCCCATGGCACCAGCAGTCGGAGGACTGCAGGGGACCAGGCACATGCTCAGTCGGTATCTGATGATGTGTCTCTGGAGTTGTCCGCGATGCAGCAGGCGCAGGAAATGCGGCCGGGTGTGCGGGAGCATCTGTGGGAGATACATGAGGCTATGCTTGGCTTGGTGTCTGCGGTGGAGGAGTCTACGTGGACGCTTGCCGAAGCAATGAGCCACATGTCCGAGCGCCAAGCGTCCTCCATGGAGAGAGTGGCGACTCTTGTGGAGAGGCTCCTCCAGGAGACCCATCAGGGCTTCCTGGGGATGCGCTCTGACCAGCAAGTCCTCACATCGGCATTGACCGCAGATGGTTAGTGCCAGTGTGGGAGATGGTTGGGCATCAAACTTCCCAGGTCGGTGCCCATCCATCCACGGTGAGCAGGGAGGTGCAAAGCAACCTCACGTCAGCACAGCAACTGCCTATCGTCTCTGTGGGCACCTCTCAGGGCGCTCCGGATAAGGACAGCAGCTCCTCCGCCCCTCTGCCAGTGACCATATCATCCAATGAGGCTGCGACGACTGGGCAGATGCCAGCTGTGGAACTGGCAGCTCCCTCCCAGATGGGCCCAGCACAAGCTCCACGGGCCAGAGGACGACTGCCAAGGTCATCGAGGCAAACAGGACAGCAGAGTCAGCAGGCTGGCTCAGATGCCACTCCCAGCGATGGGGCAGCACCAAGACGTAGCACCCGGAAACAAAAACATAAGGCACCTTAGGCACACCATGGGTTTTTCACTGGTGGTTTTTTGTTGGCCCGAGATGAGGCCATTATGATTTTATTTGATTTGTAACACTATTGTCTTTTTTTTGTAATAAGCTGCTTTGTTTCACACATTAAATTCAGAGATGTCACCATGGCTGAGGGTGCCTCTTTTCTTCTGCATGTGTATGGTTTCCAGATCTGTAATGAGTGCTTTTTTGGACATTCAGCTTTATTAACAATCCCTTAGTTACTGTTGCTAACCTGGCAGATTTTGCACTTAGGTGTCGAGTATCGAGCCTACAGCCCAGGCTTGTCCTGATGGGCCATCTTGGTGGGCTAGCTGAAGGTTCATTGGATTAAAGCCTCCCGGTTGTCCCTGCCTCCCTGGAGTATGTCCGGGTCAGCGTCTACCCCCTCAGCATTTCCCTGTGTGTGCTCATCCTTGAACTCACTACTGGACTCACCGTGTGCAGCCACAGACACTGCGTCCTCTCTTTCCAGCGCAAGATTGTGGAGAGCGCAGCATCCATTATCACCGAGACACGATCTGGGGGGTACTGGAGTGCGGCCCCTGAGCGGTCCAGGCATCGGAAGCGCATCTTGAGAAGACCGATGGTTCTCTCCACCACAGCCCTTGTGGTGTCCTGGCTCCTATTGTCCCGCTGCTCAGCTTCTGTTCTTGGATGGTGGAGAGGGTTCATGAGCCAACTTCTGAGGGGATAGCCCTTGTCACCAAGCAGCCATCCATCCAGCCGGGCTGGAGCACTGAAGAGCCCCGGCACCTGGGAGTGTCTGAGGATGTAGGTGTCGTGGGAGCTGCCTGGGTACCTTGCACAGACTTGTAGAATCAGCATCCTGTGATCACACACTATCTGCACGTTCATGGAGTGGAATCCCTTCCTGTTGACGAAGGCACCGGGCTCACCTGCTGGCGCCTTGATGGCCACATGTGTACAGTCTATAGCACCCTGGACACGAGGGAAGCCAGCAATGGCCGCGAAGCCTCTGGCTCGCTGTGTCTGACTTGCCTGGTTGCAGCGGAAGTGGATGAAGGTCAATGACCTTCTGAACAGAGCGTCTGTAACCTGCTTGACACAAGTGTGACAGCTGATTGGGAGACACCACAAAGATCACCCACCGACCCCTGGAAGGAGCCAGAGGCATAGAAGTGAGTGACATTTAGAGCCACTGGCATGGGGTGTCAACCCATACAGTTCGCGGAGATCTCAGGCCCAATCATCTGACATATAGTTGACTGTCTCCCTGGAGAGAGAGCCTCCTTCGGCACTGCACCTTAGGCATATTGAGGTAGCTGCTTTGCCGCCTATATAACCTGGCAGTAGGATAGTGGCGTTGTCTGCAGTCCCTTCCACCTTGGACTTCCTGTTGGCCCTGCTCCCCTTGTGACTGCGCCTGTCCTCCGAAAGGTGGCTCCCCTGGAGGCTGAATGTGCACTCCTGGCCTCCTCCCCCTTCTAGCCCTCCCTTCCTCCTCAGAGGAGCTGCCTCCAGTGGAGAGTTCAGCTCCCATTCCCAGGCTAAGGGAAGGCTTCCTGAAAGCTACAGGTCCAGAAAAGATTCCTCACTGCAGAGTGCTGACCTGAAGGTTAAGAGTCCAGAAAAAGCAGCTGGGATGTGTCCTGAAGTCCTGCAGATCACATAGGCAAGTTTGTAAAACTTTCAATAATAAATACTCGACTGTGCACATTCACGTCCCCAGTGAGACCTCTTATCCCGACCATGGATGAGGTTAATACAAATGTGTCCTACCTGCCTGTCCATTGTGCCCGTGCGCCGACCCGAAGATTGCACGGGTGCAGAAAAATCAGCGTCGATTGAACAGTTAAGGGCCTTAAGTGGCCCGTTAATTAATGGCGGGCGCGTGTCGGCCATCATCTCGCGCCCGCCCAGCCAAATATCGCAATGGCGCGTGGTGACGTCGGGACGCTCACCCGACATCACTGCGCGTCATTTTACATACAGACGTGCGGGGCCTACCCCTCGTATGACAATGGGAAAATTCTGCCCTGTGTGTTTTACCAGTGCCTTAAAGGAGATGCAACGGAGAGTCAGATTAATTAGGGGATTTTTTTAAAAGTTATTATCGTAGTGATTTGTAGACATATGTGTGCTTACAATCTTTGAATTAATAAATGTTGAATTTAGCTTTATAGAAACCTCTTGAGGCTCGGTGGTCTTATTATAACTGAATTCAAAGCCTGCATCTCGAAACTACAAACTGAAAAAATTGGTTATGACAGTTGTTTCAAGTTTCCCTCTGGGATTTGAACAACTCAGCATCTACCATCGGCTGTGTCATAATAACTGGGGTATCGTTGCGGGATAAATTAGAAATTCCTTGATTTTTTTTGGAACTAGCGAATCTTAAGGCTACGAGCACAAGAAGCATTTTGAATTCAGGAGTGGGTGTGAGGTATTTTTGAAGTGGTGAGATTGCAAAAATAGTTGTATCCATTCATAAGTCTTTTCTGGAAGTAGAAGATATCATTCTGATTGGGTTACAGAAAGTAGAGTATCCAAGAATAAGTTACTGGAATTGGCAGAAAAATCACAATTGCAAGGAAAGCAGACATAGTCGAAGTGATAGCGCCGCATTTGAAGTTGCAAGTGATACCTGATACCAGTGAGTCACAGCTGGAGGTAGTGAGACATCAGTTTGAAATGAAGAGGCTTGAATTTGAACGAGCAAAGGAACTGAGAAAACTTGAATTGGAGGCAAACAAAAAGGAAAAAGAATTGGAAATGGAAACACTGGAACTAGAGGCAGCAGAAAAAGAAAGGGAAAAGATTGTTTCAAAAATAAATGGAAATGCGAAAACTTGATCTCCAGAGGGAAAAGTTAGCAATGGAAGAGAGAATGAAGGAAAGAAACAGAGAATATCGGCTTAAAAGGCTGTAAGTTAAAAAAGAGGCCTCAGATTCAGAGGAATATTTTGATGATGAAAGAGCAACTAGGGATGGGCAATAAATGCTGGCCCAGCCAGCGATGCCCACATCCCTTGAATGAATTAAAAAAAAGAAAAAAACCTTTAACTGAAAACCAAGTGGGGAGATGTTTAAATTTGTACAAGCTCTTCCAAAGTTTGAGGAAAGGGATGTTGAAGCATTCTTTATTTCATTTGAGAAGATAGCTAAACAGATGAAATGGCCACAGAAAACTGGAGATAAAAACAAAAAACTACTGCAGATGCTGGAAATCCAAAACAAAAACAGAATTACCTGGAAAAACTCAGCAGGTCTGGCAGCATCAGCAGAGAAGAAAAGAGTTGACGTTTCGAGTCCTCATGACACTTCAGCAGAACTCGAAACGTCAACTCTTTTCTTCTCCGCCGATGCTGCCAGACCTGCTGAGTTTTTCCAGGTAATTCTGTTTTTGTTACAGGAAAACTGGACTTGGTCGTTACAATCCAGGTTGGTGGGTAGAGCACGTGAGGTATATGCTTCGCTGTCAGGAGAAATGTTGGTGAATTATGATATGGTAAAAAAGGCTATTTTGAGCACATATGAGTTGGTTCCTGAGGTATACAGGCAGAAATTTAGGATTATGAGAAAACAGCCTGGGCAAACTTATATTGAATTTGAGAGAGTACAACAAAGTAATTTTGACAGATGGATACGGACATTAAAAATAGAGACAACTTATGCAGCTCTTAGGGAAGTAATTCTTTTGGAGGAATTTAAAGATTCAATTCCTTCGGTAGTGAGAACTTGTGGAGGAACAGAGGGTTCAAATGATAAGACAAGCAGCAGAGATAGCTGACGATTATGAGCTAGTTCATGGAGCTAAACCTTTTTTCGTCACCCGTTTAAATCAGAAAAGGATAGACAGTAGGAAGGTGAAAGAAAGGTGGGTAGTCAGGGAAGAGAAGGAGTAGCTGGAAATTCCCAGGAAGTTTTTTTTTTCAGAATAGAAAGGAAGGAGGGTAGAAGTGACATTCGAAAGTTGAGGTGTTTTCATTGTAATAAAGTAGGACACATGAAGTCAATGTGTTGGAAATCGCAGGGAAAATCTGTTGGAATTATAGGGGTGCAGGAAAGTACTGGAAGTAAAAGTACTGTGGGTTCTGAGGTTCAGGCACAGAAAAAATCAGTGGTTTATGCACAAGTAAAACAGGGAGAATCAGTGATAGGTAAGGAAGTGGGAATGTGCTCACAATTTACCCAAGGGAATTCTGAGGAGTAGGTTGCTGAAATGTTTGTCTTTCCATGTATACAGGCTGGAGTAGGTAAAGATGTTAAAATTTTAAGAGACATGGGGCTAGTCAATCCTTAATGTTGTGAGATAGTGATATTTGTTGTTCAGAGGGAGTATTGCAGGAAGTGATAATAAATGGGGTTCACGGAGATGCTAAACCTATTCCATTGTGGAAGGTAAATTTAAAGAGTAAGGTGGGAAACTGGTGAAGTGACTGTTGGAGTGGTGGAAAAATTACCCATTGCAGGGGTTCAATTTATTCTGGGTAATGATACAGCTGGATCACAGATGTGGGTGATGCCTATGGTAGTTGAGCAGCCCATAGCGGTGTCTTCAACAGAAGTGTTACAGAGACAGCATCCTGGATTGTTTCCAGATTGTGTGATAACGAGATCACGGGCACATAGGTTGAAACAAGAAGGACAGGCAGTTCAAAAGCAGGAAGAAGGTATTGAAATCCAATTAGCAGGCACTGTGTTTGATAACAATGTTCAGAAAGACACAGCAGATGACAATTCAGCTGAAGTGGTTAACTCAAGGCAGTTGATTGAATTGCAGCAAAAGGATTTGTATTTAAAACAGTTATATCAGTGAGCTTACTCAGAAACAGAGGCAAAATGTATTCCAGAATGTTATTACCTTAAGGTTGATATTTTAATTAGAAAGTGGAGACCAGTTCATGTCTCAGCAAATGAAAACTGGAGGGAGGTACATCAGAGTGTTATCCCAGTTGGGTATAGAAATGAGATTCTGAGGATTGCTCATGAAATTCCAATGGGGGGACATTCAGGAATTAGAAAGACACAAGCAAAAGTACAAAGATATTTTTATTAGCTAGGATTGCATAGGGATGTAGTCAAATTCTATAGAACATGTCACATATGTCAGGTGATAGGAGAAACCACAAGTGGTGATTAAGCCGGTACTTTTAATCCCAATTCCAGCATTTGAAAAACCTTTTGCTAGGGTCATTATTGATTGTGTAGGACCCCTCCCCAAGACTAAAAGTGGAAATCAGTATTTACTGACAATAATGGATGTGTCTACCAGATTTCCTGAAGCAATACCAATAAAAAACATTACAACAAAGAAGATTATGGAAGAGTTAACGAATTTTTTTTTACAAGATATGGTTTACCTGAGGAAATACAATCGGATCAGGGTTCAAATTTTATGTCATAGCTGTTTAAGGAAGTAATGAACAGTTTGGGGATAAAACAATTTAAGTCAATAACTTATCATCCAGAATCACAAGGAGCTTTGGAAAGGTGGCATTAAGCTCTAAAAACTATGATGAGAGCATACTGTCAGGATTATACACAGACTGGGATGGGAGAATTTCATTTTTGTTATTTGCTATTAGAGACGCTCCTAATGCATTGACTGGTTTTAGCCCTTTTGAACTAGTTTATGGTCATGAGGTAAGGGGGGCACTGAAATTGATTCGTGAAAAATTGGTGGGTCAAAATTCAGAACCTGCTTTTCTGGATTACGTGCCAAACTTCAGAGAGGGATTAGACAGAGCATGAAGTTGGTTTGGGAACATCTAAAGAAAGCACAGCAAGTGATGAAAGTGAAAGCAAACAGGAAAGCTACAGCTGGGAATTTTGTTGTTGGGGAGAGAGTTGCTGGGGAGAGAGTGCTAGTTCTGTTATCAGTATGCTGGGGAGAGAGTGCTAGTTCTGTTATCAGTATGCTGGGGAGAGAGCGCTAGTTCTGTTATCAGTATGCTGGGGAGAGAGCGCTAGTTCTGTTATCAGTATGCTGGGGAGAGAGCGCTAGTTCTGTTATCAGTATGCTGGGGAGAGAGTGCTAGTTCTGTTATCAGTATGCTGGGGAGAGAGCGCTAGTTCTGTTATCAGTATGCTGGGGAGAGAGCGCTAGTTCTGTTATCAGTATGCTGGGGAGAGAGCGCTAGTTCTGTTATCAGTATGCTGGGGAGAGAGCGCTAGTTCTGTTATCAGTATGCTGGGGAGAGAGCGCTAGTTCTGTTATCAGTATGCTGGGGAGAGAGCGCTAGTTCTGTTATCAGTATGCTGGGGAGAGAGTGCTAGTTCTGTTATCAGTATGCTGGGGAGAGAGCGCTAGTTCTGTTATCAGTATGCTGGGGAGAGAGTGCTAGTTCTGTTATCAGTATGCTGGGGAGAGAGTGCTAGTTCTGTTATCAGTATGCTGGGGAGAGAGTGCTAGTTCTGTTATCAGTATGCTGGGGAGAGAGTGCTAGTTCTGTTATCAGTATGCTGGGGAGAGAGTGCTAGTTCTGTTATCAGTATGCTGGGGAGAGAGTGCTAGTTCTGTTATCAGTATGCTGGGGAGAGAGTGCTAGTTCTGTTATCAGTATGCTGGGGAGAGAGTGCTAGTTCTGTTATCAGTATGCTGGGGAGAGAGTGCTAGTTCTGTTATCAGTATGCTGGGGAGAGAGTGCTAGTTCTGTTATCAGTATGCTGGGGAGAGAGTTGCTGGGGAGAGAGTGCTAGTTCTATTATCAGTGCTGGGTGATTCATTAAAGGCAAAATTTAGTGGGTCTTACGGGATTAAAAAGAAATTGAATGAAGTAAATTATTTAATAAATACTCCAGATAGAAGAAAGAAGCAGAGGGTGTGTCATGTAAATATGCTTAAATAGTCCTTTGACAGGGAAGAGGAAGAAAAGAGGTATTAGTGGTGGTAGATGATGAGAAAGAGGTAGAATTGCAGAACTCTGAAATTTATTTTCCTTTATTGGATAATGAGGGGGTACTTGAAAATTTAAATGAAATATTGAGTTACCTTTCAGACAAGTGTTAAAGTGATTTGGAAAAGCTATTGCAGTCACACAAACCTATTTGTGGAAATAAGTTGAGGAGGACAGATTTAGCTATACATGATGTCTCTGTAGAAGTTTCATCTTCGATAAGGCAACATCCTTATAGATTAAATCTGGCAAAGTCCTGTGTGCAGTTCCATTATCATGTTGTTGCCTATTAATACAAGCTAGCTTATTTTACCAATGACCTTGTGTTCAAATTTAGGACCTGTAATGGGGAGATAAAAATGCAACCACTAATTACAAAGACTAAGTAATTTCTGGTTCAGCATTGGATCACTGGATCCATAGTTATCAAGTGAAGGGGACATTCAGTAGAGCCCACACCTCCGCCGTGCTGTGTTAACTCAACGGTATTACAATTACGCAGCTTTTCTTGAGGCTTTTCCCTGTCTGGTTGATGCTCTGTAACTACAAAGCCTGAAAACAGAAATCTTTTTATTAAGAGTTTCCATTTCATTGAGGAGACTTCAGGCCAATCCACATTCAACAACCTGCTCTGAAAACTCTGCTCTCATTTTGCAGCTGTGACAAATGGCACCACAACAGCTGAGGCAATCCACAATATTTTAAATAAAACAACCCACAACATTCTAAAAACGAAGTCAATTTGCCCTATTTCTCAATGTTAACGGATCCTTAAAAAAATTCCAGGATCCGGATCTTCACCAAAAACGAATCTGTTCTTCCTTGGACCATTCCTTATCTGTATATCAAGTTTTGTTGAAACTCGCACGTTAGTTTTTGAGACATACTGTTTACAAACAGACAGACAAGGGTGAACACATTACCTCCGCCAACGTCAGTGGCAGGGGTAACTACTTAACAGTTCACTCATTAATTTAAAAAAATCAGAACCCTAGGTAGCAGTTTAAAAGCATCTCTTAAAATATCCAAAATTGTGGGCTTTTTTGGAAAAAAGGACTCTGGTTGTATTGAATCTTACATATTGAATTATATAGGGCTGGATTTTTCACATGGGGGGTTTTCCCATCCCACCACCTGAAGAACACATCCTCACCAATCAGAGCAGCCCCACAGCCATTCACAGCTCGATGGACTGTGAATTGGACGGAGACTGGACTTCCATCCTTCATTTGGGCAGAAGTCTCACCTCAAAAGAGCTGCCGGCCAATCTGCATTGCTACTTTTATTGATTTGTGAATTTGTACTCGCTGTGTACTCTCATATCTCAAATTTCAGTTGCCCTGACTGTTTGTGATGCTATTGCCAGTGCATTGATTACTGGACAAAAGCTATACTATTTTGTGTTGCAAAGAGTTGCAGTTCCACTGCATAAACCTTTGTGCTACTTTGAGAGACCACGCAATATGATTTGTTTGCCTTAAAGCCACTATTATTGACTCCCTTATAATAGTTGATCTCAGTTTTGTGCAACCTGAACTTTTTTGCAATTTCATCCAAGATTCACGGAGTTAATTCAATGCCATTTCCACCCATTGCACTTCACTTTGTTTTAAAATGTAAACAATAAAAGATGCTGCCTGCTAGCATGGGGGAGGCGATGGCATAGTGGTATTGTCGCTGGACTAGTAATCCAGAGATTACTGGGGATGTTCAGGGTAATGTTCTGGGGACCCGGGTTTGAATCCTGCTATGATGGTTGTATTTAAATTAAATAAAAATCTGGAATTAAAAATCTGATGATGACCATGAAATCATTGTCATAAAAACCCATTTGATTCCCTAATCCCCTTTAGGGAAGGAAATCTACCGTCCTTACCTGGTCTGGTCTACATGTGACTCCAGACCCACAGCAATGTGGTTGACTCTTAAATGGCCTCTGAAATGGCCTAGCAAGCCACTCAGCTATAAAGTCTCAAAGAAGGACTGAAACCAGACAGACCACCCGGCATTGACCTAGGCACTGGAAAGGGCAACGGCAAACTTAGCCTTGTCGACCCTGCAAAGCCCTTCTTACTAACATCTAGTGCCTAAATTGGGAGAGCTGGTCAAGCAACAGCCTGACATAGTCATCCTCAAGGAATTATATCTTACAGATAATTTCCCAGACACCACAATCACCATCACCATCCCTGGGTATGTCCTGTCCCACCGGCAGGACAGACCAAGCAGAGGTCGCAGCACATTGGTATACGGGCAGGAGTAGCCTTGGGAGTCCTCAACATCAACTCTGGACCCCTGAAATCTCATGGCATCAGGTCAAACATGCGCAAGGAAACCTCCTGCTGATCACCAAGTACTGCCCTCTCTCAGCTGATGAATCAGTGCTCCTCCATACTGAACGCCACTTGGAGGAAGCACTGAGAGTGACAAGAGCGCAGTGTGTACTCTGGATGGGGGCTTCCATGTCCATCACCAAGAGTAGCTTGGTAGCACCACTACTGACCAAGCTGGCCGAGTCCGACTGGCCTGGACTGGCTATACTGGTGGTGAGGGAACCAACAAGAGGGAAAAACACACTTGACCCCATCCTCACCAGCCTGCCTGTCGCAGATGCATCTGTCCATGACAGCATTGGTAAGACTGACCACTGCACAGTCCTTGTGGCGATGAAGTCCCACCTTCACATTGAGGATACCCTCATCGTGTTGTGTGGCACTACCACTGTGCTAAATGGGATAGGTTTCGAACAGATCTAGCAACTCAAGACTGGGCATCCATGAGGCACTGTGGGCCAACAGTAACAGAATTGTTCTCGAACACAATCTGTAACCTCATGGTCCAACATATCCCTCACTCCACTATTGCCACCAAAGCAGGGGATCAACACTCGTTCAAAGAAGAGTGCAGGAGGGCATGCCAGGAGCAGCACCAGGCATACCTAAAAATGTGGTGTCAACCTGGTGAAACTACAACACAGGACTACTTGCATGCCAAACAGCATAAGCAGCAAGTGAAAGACAGAGCTAAGCAATCCCACAACCAACGGATCAGATCTAAGCTCTGCAGTCCTGCCACATCCAGTTGTGAATGGCGGTAGACAATTAAACAACTCACTGGAGGAAGAGGCTCCACAAATATCCCCATACTCAACGATGGGGGATCCCAGCATGTCAGTGCAAATGATAAGGCTGAAGCATTTGCTACCATCTTCAGCCAGAAGTGCCAAGTGGATGATCCATCTCGGCCTCCTCCAGATGTCCCCAGCATCACAGATGCCCGTCTTCAACCAATTTGATTCACTCTACATGATATCAAGAAACGGATCAAGGCACTGGATAGTGCAAAGGCTATGGGCCCTGACAATATTCTGGCAATAGTACTGAAGACTTGTGCTCCAGAACTTGATGTGCCCCTAGCCAAGCTGTTCCAGTACAGCTATAACACTGGCATCTACCAGGCTTTGTGGAAAATTGCCCAGGTATGTCCTGTGCACAAAAAGCAGGACGAATCCAACCCAGCCAATTACCACCGCATCAGTCTACTCTCAATCATCAGTAAAGTGATGGAAGGGGTCATCAACAGTGCTATCAAGTGGCACTTGCTTAGCAATAACCTGCTCACTGATGCCAGGGCCACTCAGCTCCTGACCTCATTACAGCCTTGGTTCAAACATGGGCAAAAGAGCTGAACTCCCGAGGTGAGGTAAATGCGATTGCCCTCAACACCAAGGCTGCATTTGACCGAGTGTGGCATCAAGGAGCCCGAGCAAAACTGAAGTCAATGGGAATCGGGGAAAACTCACCTCTGGTTGGAGTCATACCTAGTACAAAGGAAGATGGTTGTGGTTGTTGGAGGTCAGTCATCTCAGCTCCAGGACATCACTGCAGGAGTTCATCAGGGTAGTGTCCTCCACCCAACCATCTTCAGCTGCTTCATTAATGACCTTCCTTCCATCATAAGGTCAGAAGTGGGGATGTTCGCTGATGATTGCACAATGTTCAGCACCATTCACTACTTCTCAGGTGCTGAAGCAGTCCATGTCCAGATGCCGCAAGACCTGGGCAATATCCAGGCTTGGACTGACAAGTGGCAAATAACATTTGCACCACACAAGTATCAGGCAATGACCATCTCCAATGAGAGAGAATCTAACCATTGCCCTTTGATGTTCAATGGCATTACCTTCACTGAATCTCCCAGTATCAACATCCTGGGGGTTCCCATTGACCAGAAACTGAAATGGACTAGCCATATAAATACTGTGGCTACAAGAGCAGGTCAGGGGCTAGGGATTCTGTGACGATTAACCCACCTCCCTACTCCCGAAAGCCTGTCCATCATCTACAAGACGCAAGTCAGGAGTGTGATGGAATACTCCCCACTTGCCTGGATGAGTGCAGCTCCCACAACACTCAAGAAGCTTGAAACCAGGACAGGTTGATTGATTGGCACCACATCCATAAACATTCATTCCCTCCACCACTGACACACAGTAGCAGCAGCGTGTACCATCTACAAGATACACTGCAGGAATTCACCAAGGCTCCTTAGACAACACCTTCCAAATCCGCAACCACTACCATCTAGAAGGACAAGGGCAGCAGATAGGTGGGAACGCCACCACCTGGAAGTTCCCCTCCAAGCCACTCACCATCCTGACTTGGAAGTATATCGCTGTTCCTTCACTGTCATTGGGTCAAAATCTTGGAACTCCCTTCCTAACAGCACCATGGATGCACCAACATCACATGGACTGCAGCAATTCAAGAAGGTAACTCACCACCACCTTCTCAAGGGCAACTAGGGATGGGTACTAAATGCTGGCCCAGCCAGCAAAACATACATCCTGTGAATGAATGAAAAAAAAAACTTCCCCGTTATGAAATCATACACCCTGTTATGCCTTTTAGGTATCAATGGCATGTGGCAAATTACATTGTTGTATCAAGTTGAAAAGCACTGCTTATTTAAAATAAAAAGAGCTTCTGTAAGTTGAGTTTAGGTCTGATACAGGAAAACAAACACTCACCAATACAAAAAAAATACAAACATTTAATCCTGTAAATTTTATATTTGCTAAGATAAATTTGGGCCAATCAAACTGGCTGCTGTAACAACAATGTTAGCAAGTGAAAGGCAACTTTTGATCATCGTCAAATTTTAAATACCAATATAGTAAACCATTTTGGAAAAACAAAGCCCATATCATTTTTAAAATATGGTGAAATGGAACATTAAATTTAGTTGAAAATAAAAAAAACAAAGATGATCTAAAAGTTATTCATAATTTAAGATCAAAATAGTAGCCATCATGGTAAATAAGGCAGTTAATGAAATTGTATGGTAACTTCTGATTTCTTTACCAGCTCAAAAGGTATCATTTTGTAATCTGATTTGAGAATTTTTTTTTTAAATGCAGCTTGATTTAAAATTTGTCTATAATTCATTGTTGAGAATTTACAAAAGAAATCCAACTTACAAATGTTGCATTGAAGACAAGAATACATACAATAAAGGGGCAAGAAAAGATGGTTAAACAAGCCTGTCCCATCCAATCATGGTGCCTCCTATGTGACCCCACCACTCCCAACCCTGCAGTCCCACAATCTCCTGGGACAGACAATAAAATAGAGAAAGTAATCTTAAATGAATTTAGGTAAAAAGTAAGAAATTCTTCTCCAACCCCCCAAAGGCAATCAAGCAAGCTCCAGAAGGCTACAGTAACTGCTGTTGACCTCACAGTGTCCAGACGTTGATAATGATGTTCAAACTTAAATGGTTGGAGACAAACAGCAAAATATGATGCCACATTCTTATTGAAATAAATATGTAAACACTTTGTTACAATTTATAGATTAAATTAGATTGATTAATATGAACAAGAAACTGAATATAGTTTGAGTAAATTTACGCACTTATTACATCTCAATAATATTTGTATTTTGGTCATCCTACACTGATAAATATTGTACAATTTCATCTCTGATATTACTTCATTGAAGCCATTGTAAGTCCACAAATACAGAAGAAACATTGAAGCAAGCATGCACACAACTACGAGACAAGAAGCCACAGCACATTATCGACCACAAATGTCTAGTGTACGAACAATGCAATAGATGCGTTCAAACCCACCTATCCGACAGATCTAGAGACTGCCTACTTTCAAGGGAATACTGACGACTGGTTAGCCTGCTAGAGTCTGACGCAGTCTCTAGGTCACTGCGTCCATTTGTGGCAGAATCTATGCTATCATAACGTCTACCAAAGAAAGTGGAAAGCACAAAGAGGAAGACAGTGAGGGAAAATTTAAATATACCAAAAAGTTACTCTAAACATTTTTTTTATTGCATACCCTACTGAGACAACTGTGCTTTCTGGATCAGGATATGAAATTAAACTTACTTAATATCCAGAGTGAAGCCAATGGATTGGGCAAAAGAATGGAAGGTGTGGGGGGCTTGAATCAAGAATTCTTTGCTCAACTACCACAGCACTCTGCAGCAAACACACCATAAGGAGGATTTATAGTACCCACAGATGTAGATCTGACTTCTCAGCCCTACTGTTGGGGATGCTTAGCCAAGTGCATTAGGCAAAGTGGATGATTTTAGTTATAGAGGGAAAATGCCAAAAAAAAAGTGGTCCAACACCATGACTAATCTAGTTTAAACATCACATTAATTTATCTTTTCTCACTATGTATTTAAAAATACAGTAGTCTCAGAACACAGTAAGCAATAGTTGCTTCAATTTCTAAAGTTCAACCTCATTCTTTAAGAAGTTTTCATAGAAAATCAAATTACATACACAGATTAAAAATATAACAGTCTGCCATATGAAAACTTGTTGCAATATTTCCAGTTTGAAATTGTAAATAAAGTCTTATTACAGCATATTCCAGTTAATGGGAACAGTTGTTTAAAGGGTATAAATACAGATGCACAATTGAGTCACTGTACAATGCTTGCCAAAAGGGAATGTCTAGTAAAAGAGAATGATAAAGATGTTCCCGTTAAGAGGTTTGCTTATGTATAACAATATTTTAACAATATACACCATAGTGTATATTTCTAGTACAGTATATATGTATGTGTTATCTTTTATAAAATACATTCTACATTTTCCTGTTGTTTTGTATGCTTATAGGTTTTATTTTCTATATATTAAACTGTGTGCACATTCCCCAAAATGCTGCCAAAAATACAATGTTATATACCAAAATATCAGTTAAGCAATGTTGTTGTTCTTGGTTCAAAATGGTCAAAGATGTTACCCCTTAAATCCTTCCATGCAGTCACCTTCCCTTCATTAACAGAAAAATTACTATGTACTGATCTTCTACAAAGACAATCAACAATAAAACTGCCTCCAGTGCAAAATAACCTGTGAAACTGATTAAATTATTTAATAACACATACATTATATATTATACATAATATCAAACAGCAGGGAGTCACCGAAAGAGAATTTTAGAATTTAAAGTGCATTCGTAAGCCCAGTGTGCACTATAAAAAGAATCATTTGTGGTATATTATATACAATCTCTAATGTGCACATAGTTAAACTCAATTACATTAACAGCTTATAAACCAAGTTACCTGCAAGACTAAAATAATTAAAATGGCAAGCTTTTAACCCTTACAAAAATTAAAGTATCCAAACCAAGAAGAAATAGCACAAATATAAATGCAACAGGTGAATTGCTGTATTATTTCACGCTGCAAGGACAATATTATTAAAAATATTTTGGAAATGCTTTTAATTTGGCCATACAATTCATGAAACAAAAAAAAGAACAAATAGAAGCCGATGTAGGCATCGGCTAATCAAGCCTGTTTTACAATTTAACAAAATCATGGCTGATCTTCTGCCTCAATTCCAATTTCCTTCCAGCTCCCCAGGTCCCTTGATCAGGCTTAAACATATTCAATGATGGAGAATCCACAACACTTTGGGGTATACAGTTCCAAAGATTCACAACCCGCTGAGTGAAGAAATTCATATCTCAGTCCTAAATGATCAGTCCCATTAACCTCCCTCTATCGCCTCCAATGAATGTATATTCTTCCTTAGATATGAAGACCAAAACTGTACAGTATTCCAGCTGTGGTCTCACCAAAGCCCATACAATTGTAGCAAGACTTCCTTATTCTTATTTTTCCAACCTCTTTGCATAAAGGCCAACAGGCCATTTGTCTTCCTTGTTACTTGCTGTATTGCATACCCATTTTCTGTGTCTCTTTTATGAGTACATCCAAGTCTTTCTGGACATAACATTTAGAAGTTTCATGCCTTCTAAAAATTTTCTGCTTCTCTATTCTTATAATCTATTCTCTATAATCTCACACTTCCCCACACTATACTCGATCTGCCACCTTGATGCCACTCACTTAACCTGTCTATATCTGCAGCCTCTTTGTGTCCTCACAGGTTATATTCACACCTAATTTTGTAATGACAGCAGACTTTGATATATTCCTCAGTCTCTTCATCTAAGTCATTAACATAGGTTGTGAATAGTTGAAGCACCGATTCTTGCTACACTAGTTAAAACCTGCCAACTTGAAAATGCCCTGTTCACCCCAAGCTCTATTTCCTGTACACTAACTAATTTTCTTATTCATGCGGAAAATTACCCCCAACTCCATGAGCTCTTACCTTGCGTATTAACCTTTTGTGTAGCACCTTATCAAATTTATTTTGGAAATCCAAGTATACCACTTCTCCCGGTTCCTCTTTACCTGCCCTGGTGTAGTAATTAAGCAGTTTTCAAGGTGTTTTGAAGTGTCCCACAGGGTTCTGTTCTGACATTATTTCTGTTCACTCCCTCTAGCTGGACGTATGGAGTGATGCCCAAATTTGCAGAAGGTACTATGAATAAAATTGACTTGAAACTGAAATGTATATTGTTGGAAATGTTGCTTTTTTTAATTATTGATACTCCACGATGTACAAAATACTCAAGTTATGGATTTTCTGTTCAACCATGAAAAACAGATGCTAAAACGCTATTCTAAAATTTGGAAAATTTCATGTATTTCCATGAAAAAAATTGAAATACCAAGTATATATTTAATAATACTGTCCTAATTACATGTATTTAGTGTAAATAATCAATAAGTTGACACCACACAATGAAAAACTATACTAACAAAAATGCTCAAGAATGGCAGAATTTAATGTCCAAGGGAAAAACTAAGTAGGGGCTGTAAAATAACATTTCCATCGCAAACTCCAAATTAACTTACCTTTCTGATTGTAGTGCAGATTAACTTTATTCAATAATTTATATATAAGTTTATTCCAGTTCATGCTAAAAGCAAAATCTCTGGGAATGAAAAATCAGTTCCAAGCACTGTTTCACAAATCCATTCCCAATGCTGCTTAGTTGGCTGGCTAGAGGAAGGAAAATATCTTCCTGAAGATGAATTAAACCGAACCGGTTTTCCCTTATTTTTTTCCTAGGTTGTTGTTAACCAGTGAAGCTCATCAACATAATTAGGACATGCAGACTGCATTATCGGTTTACACCAGGATGCATTCATTTAGCCACCGAAGTATGAGGTCATCTCACACCACCGCCAAGCTGCTCACCGTGCCAGGAAACAAAATTACACAAAAGATAATGAAATATTTGTTCAGATACTGAAGGTGATTGCGCCAGCTGGAAAGGAAATGTGCATCAGGAAACCACAGATATTTTCAGTTATGGACAGAAAAACAACAAAAGTCGCAAAAATTATTGTGGCCTTTTTAAATGAAAGGAGCCTAAGCAACAGAACAAAGCAATTAATTACAAATATTATTCACCAATAATTACATCCTGTTATCTAGGTTCCCTTCCCCACACCCTGTTGGAAGGTAAGCATTTCAAGCCTCTGGTCATGTACAACCCGCAAGTTAAGTTATGAAAGAGGTGCAGGTTAAGTCACCAATTGTCCTTTCCTCAGAATTACCTTCCTTCCTTTATTGAACATACCACAATGAGCCCACTGAGATCAAAGACTAGCCACAATCTCCTGCCACAGTGAAATATAGCATGCAGCTGTGCACTGACACACGCTCCACCAGGTTACCTCATGTTATTGCTGTTAACAATAGTGCAGTCCTACTTAACAATTACTCGTTTTTAAAAATCAAAAAGAAGTCAACATAATAAATTGTACCTTATTGGCCTCTGATGATCTGAATAATCTAACTCATAACTGTGAATAGAATCAGTGCAAGAATCCCGTGATCCACTCTGCTGATGCCGTGACGAAATGGAGTATTGATGGACTGATGCATTAGGCTGAGATGTTGTATAATATGGAGGTGGGATGCTGTTGCTAGTTTCACTTCGATAGTCACTGTCTCTGTCATCCACTGCACTGTCAGGATCTTCATTGTCTATAAACAATGACAATCACATTTCCACTATGTTGAAAGTCCAGAATTGTACAATAAATGCTAGTTTTAAAGTTTTTCTAGGTGCTTTAACATAATCATTTATAATCATACAACTTTTACAACTTTGCACCCATACTTTACTGCCCATGTACACCAAAAATGTGCATTTATGGAAAGCTAGAAATAATAGTCACCTGATTATTATACACAGATTAGCTGCATATCTCAAGCTTTGTTAAAACAGTTGGTGTCAGGTTAAAGGATGTTTCCTGAAAACATCTGTAAATTATAAGTTATATATTCACTCTTTAAAAAAGAAAAATCCTTTTACATGCTCCCTCACTATCTCAGCAGGTTTTGGCACAAGTAGTGGAGGGACAATATGGGTAAGACCAGGTTCAACCTCGTGGTTGGTGCTGAGTTATGAAAACAGAATATAAAACAATCCTATATAAAAAATAATTTTCCCCCATCTTTTTTCCTGTCAGTTTCTTTCCTCCCTTCACCCTCATGAAGGCAGGGACTGTTACTTGGGGTGCAACACTGTGGGACTGATCATCCTCTAGTACCTGGTTGATTTTCCTCCCCTAGCCCATTGCACAGAGCCCAAAGTTAGTTCCTCACTATTGTCTCAATTGTGATTGGCTAATTCAGCAAACACCACAACTGTGACTCAAATTTTTGCTTGTGTGGCTCAGTTCCACATTAATCATTGGCGTTTCAGCATTACCTTTACCATATGAACCATCCTAATCTCTGTTTAAAATAAAATAAATGAATATCGGAATTTAATCCGAAATATTATATCAGACAAACATAATGAGCAGACTTTATGGCCCCGTTTCGGTGGGGACGAGGCTGTAAAATGCGGCGAGACATTCTAAACCTCATAGGCTTCAGCAGGAATGTAAAATCCTGCCCAATAAGGTTAATAAAAATTCCATGTATGTGGTACAAAATATATGGAACTATGTAATAACTATGGGTATCCATTTACTACAGTTGGAACTTCGATTTTAGTAAACAATAATTACAAGAAAAGTCTAAATAATTGAAAAACTAAGAACGGATCATCCTTTGATCTTCAATCTAATATTTACTTAACTTTTCAAATGCATAACCCTGCCCTGGATCATAGGAAATGGTGTAAACTATGCAGCTCGTCAAACCCATCCTGCCATTCAGTGAGATCATGGCTAATCTGTACCTTAACACTATCCACCCACTTTGACTCGACATCCTTTTATACCCTTATCCAGCAATTAATTACAAATATTATTCACCAACAATTATATCCCGTTATCGAGGTTCCCTCAGATTTAAGGTTAATGGAGTTAGCATCTACTGCATTTTTAGGAAAGAATTCAAAACTTCTAGCACCTTTAGCATGGCGAAGTGTTTCGCAACTTCTCTCCTGAATGGCCTGGTTCTGATTTTAAGGTTCTGTCCCTTTGTCTTAGACTACCACACCCAGGGGAAAAAAGCTTTTTTTCTATCTGGCTCCACCCTTTGTAAATGGAAGCTCACCCAAATCATGGTTGTGTATGTCTCATACCAAGTCCTGCTCACCCATAACTTCAACAACACATTGATTTTAAAGTTCTCAGCCTTCTTTTCAAATCCCTCAGTGGCCCCATACCTCCCATCAGCCCAATAATCTTCCAAATCTCTGTGCTTCTCTAATTCTGGCCTTTCAGGCGATCTCTGATATTAAATTGCTCCACCATTGGTGGATGTGCCTTCAGTTGCTTAAGTCTTGAGCTCTGGAATTCCCTCCCTAAACATTTCCACCTCTCTGCCCCTCTACCTCCCTCTGCTCTTTTAAGACGCTCCATAAAATCTACCCCTTTGGCTACCTGTCCTAATATTGCCTTATGTGGATTGGTGTTAAGTTTGTTTGATAACAGTCCTGAGAAGCACCTTGGGAGATTTTACTACGTTAAGGTGCAATTATAAATGCAAGTTGGTGGCTTTCAATTCCTTCCAAAATTCTAAAAACCTCAATTAAATCACCTCTTAACCTTTTATACTCCTGGGAATTCAAGTCTAGTTTGTATAATCTCTCCTCACAATCTAACCCTTGGCCATAAGCATTGCACTCCTTTCAAGGTCGAACAGGTACGGTAATATAGCAGTTATGTTACTAGACTAATGATCCAGAGGCCTGGACTAACAATCCCAAGATGAGAGTTCAAATTACCACGGTAGTTGGGGAATTTAAATTCAGTTAATTAAATAAATTTGGAATAAAAAGCTAATGTCAGTAATAGTGACCATGAAACGATCGGATTGTTGTAAAAACCCAACTGGTTCACTAGTGTCTTTTAGGGAAGGAAATCTACTGTCTATACCCAGTCTGGCCTAAATCTGACTCCAGATCCACAACAATGTGGTTTACTCTTATCTGCCACCTGAATGCCTGAATGGCCTAGTGAGCCAATCAGTTGTATAAAAAAATATCCATCAAAAACTGTAATACGCAGGGACTGCAATGTTTCAAGGTGGTGGTTCACCACGAACTCAAAGGCAATTAGAGATGGACAATAAATAGCAGTGACTTGGACATCTCATGAATGAATGAAAAGAATCAGTCTAATGAAATCGGCAGACACATGGCAGATGAAATTTAATGCAGAATGTAAAAGGATTAATTTTGGTAAGAACGAGGAAAGGCAATATAAACTAAGTGGTACAATTTTTAAGGATGTGCAGGAACAGGGTCACCGGGTTATATATAAACAAAAGTCTTTGAAGGTGGCAGAACAAGTTAAAAAGGCTATAAAAAGCCATATGGGATCCTTGATTTTATAATAGAGACAGAGGAAAAAAAGCAAGGAAGATATGCTAAACCTTGATAAGCCCCAGATGAAGAAGTGTGGCCAATTCTGGGCACCACACCTTAAGAAAGATGTTAAGGCCTTAGGGAGGGTGCAGAGGAGATTTATTATAATTTACTAGGTATAAAAGCCTTCAGTTACATGGAGAAACTAGAGAAGGTAGGGCTGTTCTCCTTAGAACAGAGAAACTTAAGGGAAGATTTTCAAGGCGTTAAAATCATAAAGGGCTTTATTACATTAGGGGAAATGGTTTCCAGTGCCAGTATAGTTGATGACCAGAGATGATAATGAATTACACAGCAAGTTGTTAAGATTTGGAGCTCACTGTCAGAAAGGGTGGTAATTCAATAATAACTCTCAAAAAAAAGTGGATAAATACTTCAAGGGGGGAAAAATTGCAGTGTAATGGGGAGGGAGCAGAAGAGTGTCACTGTTTGGATAGCAAGAGTCAGCACAGGCCCAATGGGCTGAATGGCCTCCTTCTATGCTGTACCATTCTATGATTCGACACTCTTTAGCTATACACATCTCTATAATGCAATTATGAAAAATATTCTTATTAGGCAAAACAAATAGTTGTCTGAACTGTAAATATCTGTTTGCACAGTATTCAAGGCTCTATTGGTGATGGATAAAACATATTCGTATCAAAATTCCTGAAGGCAAGTAAAACCAAAATAATTTTAAGCTAAATACTAGGAATGCTCTAACCAAATATTTAATACAATAACCCATGGAAAATTGACATTTGCAAGTAGCTCCTACATTTAAAAGTTACCGTAGCAGATTTTCTATGAGAAAAAATATAAAATACTGCTGAGAAATATTTTACACTGTGGCTGCTCAGCAAGTTATTTCTATGGCAATGCAGTAGTAGGCTGCAGATAAGCATAATTAATTCTCCACATGGCAAATTACAAACATTGGTAATATTATTATGGAGAGGCACCGAACCGAACCCACATATTTTTCTAAAAGGGAAGTAGGGGAAAATAATTATCCACGGTTGCTTTTGTACATTTTATAGCAGTGAGTCACTGAAAGGCAGAGGTCTGGTAAAGCTAGCATGAAGGCTGTCTAAAGGCACATAAGTGAAGGGAAGTAAAATATGTTCCATGTTTCTAACCCAAATAGTACTGCTTACAATATAATTAGAGGTTCTAGAACACATTTGGCCATGTTACGTTTCCTCTCCCCTGTTCCTGTGAGGCAGTTCAACCTTCTGCTGAATCATCATGTCATTTTCACCCTCAACACCCTTAATCCTTAGTAGATCCAAGTTGAAACTATCAAATTGGCAGCATAGTTGCATAGCATCACAGGAAACTAAACTAAGACTTTGAAAAAGCAATCGCTCGTGACATGCTTTAAGAGTAGAAAATGATCTTCATACATTTTCCAAGAGTTAGATTAAAAATGAAGATCTTCAGAGGTGAAGGACAATCAACAGATGATTTCATTATCAAAGTCTTCAATAAAAGTTATTAAGAAATTAGTACAGTCTTGTTTATACAATGTCTGTAAAGCCTTCCATATTATTTGGGTATTATGCAGCTTCTGCAATAAGAATAAAGTCTAACATCTTAATGTAAATGATCAGCAATATAAAATAAATCATCTACCAGATTACACACACATCATATTTAAAGTAAATTAAATTTAAAGGCACAATGAATTACCTGCTAAAGACCAGTTTGTGAACAGTGTTCTATGTTTGCAGTTCCATTACCAGACAGTGAGGCAATGGATCTGATCAAAATAGTATATTTCAATTAATAGAACAATTCTGATTAATTGGAAAAGGAAATGTTAATAACAAGTTAATAGAATGGTTGTGCTGTTTTTGGACACATCTACCCTTCTGGTTGTTAAGTTTCACTGCAATTAAATATAAATTAAAATAATTTGCGTTTGTCTGTGTTTAACAACAATAATACGCAAAAAAAAGTCATTTTCTTGAAAATCACATAATCTGGTCTATTAACCTCATATTGTATTGTAAAATTTGTAGGTCTGTTACATGATTGTTGTCACTTCACTAACCCAGTGTATACCATCATCTAACCTACATATTTGACTGAATCTATAGTCTAATAGAATAGTAAATTTGGAGTCAGCCAGAAGCAATAAATAATTACATACTTTGTTGGTCTCCCCAGCCGAAATAGCTCCAGTTGCCTGTGGGGTAGCAAAGGATAGCAAAGAATTAAAAGAAACTACATCATAATGACAGAACTAAACAGTTAAAGCAAGCAAACTAGAGGTTCCACTGAACATTCACTCAGCACTCAAATAAAAAAAAAAATTCATCCAGAATACTTTTTATCCATAACTCTGCAAATGAGTTGTTTAATAT
This sequence comes from Cetorhinus maximus, assembly GCF_964194155.1. Classification (NCBI taxonomy): domain Eukaryota; kingdom Metazoa; phylum Chordata; class Chondrichthyes; order Lamniformes; family Cetorhinidae; genus Cetorhinus; species Cetorhinus maximus. The sequence continues at coordinate 98,838,810 of NC_135891.1, read as the reverse complement.
AATGCCCTTAAGATGTTAACTTAATGGCTCATTAAAATTGAAATGTTAAGGTACATAATAGATGCATAACTGCAATTGCACCTTGTATTTGATATGTGGGAAACTACCTGGCATTTTCCAAAGCATCTTTATCTTAATAATGATGCACTGGAAGCACAGAGAAAGATGAGAGGATAACTGGTGCAGAAGCAGAAATGGGCTGCTAAAGGTTGAATGTTAAATGACCACCCACACCTTCTATGCTTTGCAGGTGCAGTGCTTTGAAATTATTTTTGCTGATGTATTAAAGATAGCAGAGAACTGTGTTAGTGTCAACATAAACACAAGAATATCAAGTACTAGTAAGTGAAAAGTTAGTAAGTAGTAATTAAGGGAAGACATGTATTGCTGATAGAGGAATTTCCAAGATTTGTCCTATTCTCCCATCTCTAAATTGCTTGACCATTGGGAAGGGGGTGCAGGTGGAAGAGAGGTGGGTGACAGTGGGTTGACAGCACAAACAACCTGCACCTCGCTTGCATAGCACAGACTAAATGGACCAGTTGATCTTTTTCTGTCCTCCTTATTCATACTGTTATATGTGAATACTTGTTCACTTGGTACTTACATAGATATGGCTGATGAAAAACAATTTGCAGAGCCTGAAGGTGCAGTGCTTTCTGCTTAACAGTAGCATTCAATTCACTAGTGGCAAACAACAGCCTAGAATATGCACTCTAGGATATTCCAAGCTTGAATTAACTAAAGCGGTACACACCAGGTAAAACATAATATACAAATGAGGGTCATCCAAGTTCAGGCATCAACAAAGGAGTAGTAAAAATTTGGCCAGAAGGGCAGCTTCAGGTCATTCTCAGTTGCTAAGGTCCAACAAAATTGATACTACTCAGCATGTGCATACTGTATCTGTGCAGTAGACTGTTGTTTGAAACTGCAGTTAACCCTGGAGAGCATGATACCTCCACCTTTATGTGAAGTTGAAATTCCTTAACAGAATTATTAATCACAACTGTGGGATATCTTGGGAATATCCTAACTGATGCAATAGGGATTTCAAGCTCAAATCTAAGTGAGTTTTTTCCCTCTGGATTCATCATGCTAGGGAATTGTCAGAGTGGTACCCTGACACAGGATTTCAACAATCCCCTATGGAGAACATGCAAAGTAAATGCCCAGCAGCAGGGTTGTGGCAAGAGGGAACTTGGTCTCAAAGCATTTCTACATAATTTGCATACCACCTAACACACTCAAATCACCCATGCACAGTCAAAAAGCAGGTAGGCCCAGGCAGCCGCCATAGTAGAAGACATGGCACCAATAGTTGCAGGACCATTTTATGACACATTGTTTGCCTCTATCCTATCACCCCATCAACAGAGGATATCCACAAGTCAGTCAAGCCATTTTCTTCTCTCAATAGAGGATAACTAGATTAGGGAAAAGGGTACAATCTGCGCACACAGTCACAAAGTCAAAGCCCTGAAGTGTGCATTGGATTGTGTAGACAGTTCATTTGTACTGGGCCCACGTTTCTGCAGCAGCAGATGCAAGCACAATAGTTGTGGTGAGGTACAGAGTTACAGCGTCCCCTGGGCTTAATCTGTCAATTCATTGGGAACATGATACACCAATACAGGAGCAACTTCTAAGCTTATATGGAATGGTGCACTTATTTATAAATTCTGTTGGATTTCTCTACTTTGCTGCAGCTGACAACTTTTCACTGTCTTCATTTAAACCTTTGACTTTGACTTAATCTTGCTGCATGGTGACTCTTCTTCTGACATCATATAGCACACTAATATCCCTTTGGAAGCCTTATTTAGGCTATTCAATAAGACCTCGAGACATTTCCAGGCAGCTAAAATCAGCTAAATCCGCACAAACTAAGGATTGAACCTAGAACCCAACAGGTCTGATAATCATGGTTATTTAATTACTCATTGCATTACCCACTAAGCTATTAGGGTGCTGTTTCAGTGTTTTTAATAGCACAGATCTCTGCAGATGTTCCAAATTACCATGTGCTATATGCTGTCATAAATTCACCTCACTGAAGAAGAAAATTAAGAATAGCCTTTTGCTTTTCAGTCATTTGTAGCCATTTCACCTCAGCCCTCCATATTTATTTGGTGGTTTTCCAAGAAAATACCTTTTTAGTACTGTGATTATATTGAATGGCATTTTCACTTGTTCTGTGACCAACAATAATTGTGAGAAATGCTCTTAATTTATGAAAAAGCAGAAGCAAGAACATTTTAAAAAATAAATGTTTTTACAGGCACCAAACTTGTTTTTTTCTAGAAACAGTTTTGACTGTTATTTTTACTTTGGGGGATATGATGCCAAACTATCCTAAAAGAAGTTGAATATTTTGAGCAGAAGTAAGTCACCACTTTTCACTATGTATTGTTGGATTAAGTAAGTGTGTAAACAGTATTATTAACCCATACAGCTTATATGATATAGAACTAGAATGATTGAGTAGGTTTGACAAAATGTCCTATTAATACAATGTAACAGACTCCATGCAAAGATCAGTGAATCAGTTTATATCCAGAGATCAATTTTATACATTTTTTTACTGTGTAAAGCAGATCTATTATGGGTTACAGGTTAATGGCTGTCTCCTGGTTACTTAAATTGAATGCTATAGTCCATTGGGACTAATATGTGTACAGTTACTAGTGTGTGGTTGGTGAAATCAAATGGATTAAGATTTATCCATTTTACTTAGAGTTAAGTCTGGTCAAGAAAGTACTGTTATCTATTGGTACAATGAAAATTAATGCTGCCTTACGGATGATAGAAAGGAAATTTCTTTTAAAATGACCTTTTTACAGGTTTTATCTTATAAGTCACTTTTAATATTACTATTAACATAGGTGAATTCAGCACTGGAATAGGTTTTTTAAAGAAGCTCTCAAAAGCTGAATTCTCTGGGGAATTTTTAACCTTGAGGATCACATTGGTTTGGGCACAACTAGGTGGGGGTTAAAACCAGCAAAGCTGCAAGCCAACTTCTGTGTTTAACTCAAGAAGATTAGGCTGGTTGCATGAAATCTTCTTGGTTAGTTGCCAATTAAAATATGCTAGTTCCTCAATTGGAGTGATATTTCAATTTACTTTTAAATTTAATGGTACGGCCACAGTTGTCAGGGCTTCCCGAAAGTTGTCAATGAAAACAAGGTGAGAATACAAAGGCAGTGAGGGGATGACTCAATTTCATGGAAATACTACAAAAAATATTCAGTACTCATGGCCTCTGACCTGCTCCTATAGCCACAGTATATCCAGTTAGGTTTCTGGTCAATAATTACCCCACAGGACATTAATGGTGGGAGATTTAGCAGTGGTAGTGCCGTTGAGTGCCAGGGGGAAGTGGTTAGACTCTAGCTGGAAATGGCTACACCCAGTCAAATTCTGCCTTGATGTCAACAGCCTTGATGTCACTCTGAGCTCACCTCTAGAATTTAATTCTTTTGCCCCGATTTGAACCAAGATTATAATGAGGTCTGGAGCCGAGTGTTTCCTGGTGGAACCCAAACTGGGCATCAGTCAACAGGTTATTGGTGAGTATGTGCCACTTGATAGTGCTTTTAACACCTCCCATCACTTTGCTGATTATTGAGAGTAATTGGTTAGATTGAACTTGTTTTGCTTCCTGTGGACAAAACATACTTGGGCAGTTTTCCATATTGCTAGACAGATGCCAGTGTTATAACTATATTGGAAAAGCTTCTGGAGCATAAATCTTCAGCACTATAGCTGGGATGATCATTGCTTTTGCTGTATCCAGTGCACTCAGCCATTTCTTGATATCAAGTGGAGTGAACTGATCCGGCTGAAGGCTGACATTGTGATGGGGGGTATTTCCAAGGTGACCAACACCGGCAAAAAATTTAAGGGATGTTTTGGTATTGGTGCAAACCTTACAGAGCTTCTTGGGCTGCCGGAGAGAAGATCAAAGAGGAGGACACGGTGCACATGCACAGGTGCATACTGTGCAAAGCTGCAGCATTGCAAATACAGGGAAAACAGCACCCAGGCCTCAAACAACCCAAGTCATGGGACAAACAGGCCAGCTGCAGGACAATCCCGAAAAATCCAGGATGGTTGGTCACACCTGGGTACTTTAGAAGGAAGCCAAGGTCTATCATCCACTCAGCACTACTGCCTGAATATAGTTGCAAACGGGTTAGCCTCATCTTTTGCATTCATACGGGGCTCCCCCATCATTGAGGATGGAGATGTTTGTGGAGACTGCTCTTCCTGTTAATTGTTTAAGTGTCCATTCGCGACTGGATGTGGACTGCAGAGCTTTGATCTGATCCACTGGTTGTGGAACTGCTTACCTATGTCCGAAGCATGCTGCTTCTGCTGTTTAGCATGCTTGTAGCCTTGTGTTGTAGTTTTACCAGGCTGTAACTTCATTTATAGGTACACCTGGTGCTGCTCTAGGCATGATGTCCTGGATTGATGTTGATGGTATGGGATATGCCATGAGCTATGAGGTTACAGATTGTAGTGGGATACAGTTCTGCTGCTGCTGATGGCTCAAAATATTCATAGATGCTCAGTTCTGAGTTGCTGGATCTTTTCTAAATCTATTCCATTTAGCACACTCTCAGTGGTACACAACACGATGGAGTGTGAAGACAGGATGTTGTCATCACAACGACACTGCAGTGGTCAGTTCTACAAATACTGTCATGAATAGTTGCATCAGCAGCAGGTAGATTGGTAAGGACAAGGTCAGGTAGGTTTTTTCCCTCATTCAGGATCTCTCACCACCTGCCGCAGGCCCAGTCTGACAGCTATGTCCTTCAGGACTTCAGTGGTGCTGCAACTGAGCCATCCTGGCTGACTTTAAGCTTGGAAGGGCAGTGTTCATGAGAGCTTCCATCAATTTCTTAATGGCCTTAATAGGCCATTTACATTTCGGCGGGCACGCAGCCGACTCCGGCGTGCACCCGCCAAACGAAGTATCGCGATGATATCGGGACGCACGCCCCATGTCATCATGTGTCAATTTACAGGTCAGCGTATCGGGCCCACCCCTGCGAGCCAATGGAAAAATCCTGCCCAAGGAGATACTGTGACTTGGGATGTAACAAACTATCATACAAACAGATATCAGGCACTCAATTCCCAGAGAAGTTAAGATGCTCAGTCACATCACTTCCATATTTTGATCTGTTTGTTTGCCCTTACTGTAATTTGTTTTGTTGTAATATTATCCACCAAAGCCAATGGCATGGACTGTGACTGTAAGGAGTAGCTAAACAACAGTAAACAATTACATTTAAAGTTAAGTAACTGTGGCAAGGTATCAGCTTTTCCCATTCACAGGATAAAATCCTAATTGCTATCATAAAAGAAATGTCTAATTTGCACTGGTTTTAACAGGGCAATCTAGCTGAAACCAACCAATTTAGTGCAAAAATTACATCAAACATAAATTGATTTTCTGCTCTCTTTAACAATCATTCAGAAAACATTGCGCTTGAAATTGAACTTGCCCACACCTCTAGATCAAAATAATGAGGATGATGAGTTTGCACCGATTGAAACAGTGGCCATTTCACAGAATCACAGTGCAGAAGAGGCCCTTCAGCCCATCGAGTCTGCACCGACACGTGAGAAACACCTGACCTACTTACCTAATCCCATTTACCAGCACTTGGCCCATAGCCTTGAATGTTATGACATGCCAAGTGCTCATCCAGGTACTTTTTAAAGGATGTGAGGCAACCCGCCTCCACCACCCTCCCAGGCAGCGCATTCCAGACTGTCAACACCCTCTGGGTAAAAAAGTTTTTCCTCACATCCCCCCTAAACCTCCTGCCCCTCACCTTGAACTTATGCCCCCTTGTGACTGACCCTTCAACGAAGGGGAACAGCTGCTCCCTATCCACCCTGTCCATGCCCCTCATAAGCTTGTACACCTCGATCAGGTTGCCCCTCAGTCTTCCCTGCTCCAACGAAAACAACCCAAGTCTATCCAACCTCTCTTCATAACTTAAATGTTTGAGGAGGGTCTTTAAATTGAGGGGTTTTTTAGGCACACAGGTGCTAGTAGGTACATGTTAAAACTTTTCACAAACGAAAAAATATTTAATTTACTAAGAATCTGGTTAATGTATACCAATGAAACTAGTAAATGGCTCAGTATGTTTTTTGAACTCATTTTACTGATTTAAAATTCGGTTATTCACAGTTGAAGGGCTAGACACTCTAATAAAAATCTCCATGCCGCCATTTTAAGTGGGTGGGCCAATTAAGGCCCGCCCAGTGTGACACACGGCCAGTAGTGCTCAGCACTGCCTGTGTGAGGTGGGGGGAGAAAGAGGGAGAGTCAGAGCCTGCGCTCTTTCATATTATTTACACGTCCCCTCATGTGACAGTGTCACATGAGCTGGGACATGCTTGTCAATTTAGCAGAATGTATTTATTTATTTATTTAATAAAACCTTCTGGAAATCTCATCCAGCCCATGCGAAGGCCGCATGGACTCTTCACCTGCCCACCAACCTTACGGTTGGAGAGGTAGCGTTGATAGCTACTTTAATTGGTTTTTTAATGGCCTTAATAAGCCGCTGACAGTTCGGCAGATGCGCAGCCGCCTGCAGCGCACCCGCCGAACATAATATCTAAATGATGTGCGCTGACATTGAGATGCATGTCCAACGTCACCATGTGTCACTTTACGCATTGGCATGGCAGGCCTGCCCCTGCACACCAACGTCAAAACTCTGGCCTTTATTTTTGTGAGAAATCCATTTTCAGCCATATTAATAAAACTCTGCTGGTTACTGCTCTTAAACGCATCAACATTCTTTTCAAATGCAAAGATAAAATAAACAATTTTGTTCTAATATACTTGCCAATTACTTGCCTGGTTCACGGAAGATTTTACTTTGTAATTATGAAAATAAGTTTGGGCAGAAGCTTGAACCATAACCTCATTTCAGAAAAATAGCACAATTTGTCAATAGATTCCCAATTGAACCTAAAGTAGAAATGCTAGCTTAACATCTTTTACCCTGGGCTACATCAATAAGCAGATAAAACTCTACTTAAAAAAAAAATCAGAGTGTAAAAATTGCAGGTGGAACAGCTTCAGTTATACTGCAAGCTGCGCCTTGCAAGCTGCACATGAGTGGCAGAATCCACTTTCTCAAACTTAAATATACTCAGTGCTAAGGACAGAATTCTCCGGTCGGCAAGTGTAAAATGACGCGCGGTGACATCAGGCGGGCATCCCAAAGTCACCGCGCGTCATTTAGATTCCCAGTTCGGCTGGCACGCCAAACTGTCAAAGGCCTATTAAGGCCATTTAAATAGTAATTAATTCAATTCGCTGAGCTGCCCGTCCAACCTTAAGGTTGTCGGGCAGGCGAAGAGCCCAGACGGCCTTCGCATTTTTCACGAAACCTCATCCATGGGCAGGGTGAAGTTTTATGAAGTGTTTAAAATCTAATAAAAATTTTAACATTGCTTCTTTGACATGTCCCAGCTCATGTGACAGTGTCACATGAAGGGACATGTTTTAAAAGTTTTTTCCACCTTTATTTAGATTAACACATGTCACCCTAATCTCCCTGAGGCACCTCTTTTGTGCGCATGTGCAAAAGAGCACAGGGAGCGACTCAGGGAATCCCCCAGCCCACACAGGGAACGACTCAGGGAATCCCCCAGCCCACGCAGGGAGCGACTCAGGGAATCCCCCAGCCCACGCAGGGAACGACTCAGGGAATCCCCCAGCCCACACAGGGAACAACTCAGGGAATCCCCCAGCCCACACAGGGAGCGACTCAGGGAATCCCCCAGCCCACACAGGGAGCGACTCAGGGAATCCCCCAGCCCACACAGGGAGCGACTCAGGGAATCCCCCAGCCCACACAGGGAGCGACTCAGGAATCCCCCAGCCCACACAGGGAGCGACTCAGGGAATCCCCCAGCCCACACAGGGAGCGACTCAGGGAATCCCCCAGCCCACACAGGGAGCGACTCAGGGAATCCCCCAGCCCACACAGGGAGCGACTCAGGGAATCCCCCAGCCCACACAGGGAACAACTCAGGGAATCCCCCAGCCCACACAGGGAACAACTCAGGGAATCCCCCAGCCCACACAGGGAGCGACTCAGGGAATCCCCCAGCCCACACAGGGAGCGACTCAGGGAATCCCCCAGCCCACACAGGGAGCGACTCAGGGAATCCCCCAGCCCACACAGGGAGCGACTCAGGGAATCCCCCAGCCCACACAGGGAGCGACTCAGGGAATCCCCCAGCCCACACAGGGAGCGACTCAGGGAATCCCCCAGCCCACACAGGGAGTGCTCAGCGCTTCCAGGCGAGCGTCATGCTGAGCGGGCCTTAATTGGCCTGCCCACGTAAAATGGCGGTGCGGCCCTGATCGAGGGTGCCGATCAGGTTTGCACTCGCCCCTGCCCACCCCGCACAACCTCCCCCCCGCAATGGGAGGAAAATTTTTCCCTAAGTTTATTTCCAAGGGAACCAAAGGGTTGCCTCAGCATATTATAAACAGACTCCACATAAGAGATCTGCATTCAGTCCTGAGTTATACTGCCACCCTCATATCAATGTGCACCTGAAACCACTTGCATTGAAGCCTAACTCTAACCCCCTTGTAATATATCATTGCTTCAAAGAGGAAGAAGCAAGAGAAGATTGGTTGCAATGCATCACGACAGAATACTATATTTCTCATATACCAGAATCTGGCCATCATATTCCTTTCTTTTTATGGGATCCTGAAAAGGATTAATATTGTGAGTGATTATTTATGTGTCATCATATTAATCTAAATATCTTTACAACTGAAGTGTAATAGCTATTACAGTCAATGCGGACAGATAGGTCTGAACAACGGGAACACAAACTCTCATTGATTGCACTTCATTCAATCATGCCAGATCATGTTAGTGCAATTCCGGTCTCAAAGTTACTTGGCACTAGATCACGTTACGTATTGTATCAACTGAAGTACAAGGAAGTATTGAATCAAGTAATGAATACACAAATTGGCACTGTTCAGTCACTGTAAAATCAGTGGTTCTGATAGTCTTATATGGTGGTGTCAATTAGTTCTCAAGTAATTCAATGGCCTTAGAAGTTCCTGAATTAACAACTTAATCATAATGATTTTATTACTGATTAGTACAGAGTAGCTAAAATTACCTACATTAGCTGGTTATTGGACCTATATGCATACATCTATGTAAATTAAAGTAGAGTACATATTTCTCTGTTAAGAATTGATGAGTTTTATTCTGAAAGCTAATAACTAGACCTCCAGATACCATTGGTATTCAGTGATACTTACAACATTGCGAACCTGGAACAGGTAAAGGCCTCTCCTCTTCTTGGAAAGCATACTAATTTCAAAAAAAAGGTACCATCAAACCTCAATATTAAAAGCCACACCAGCTTATTAACATTAATGTACTTAACTCCACCTACACAGTGTACTTTAAATGTTAAATTTCTGAAGGCCTTTCATAATGTGACATTTATTGTGATGACATGGGAGCTTCAGCATAATGGTTTCAGTGGCCCGGATTTTGCAGTCATCAAAAAGCAACTGTGCTCAGATAGTCACCTTGCTGATCTCTTCCCACAAGGTTTGAGGGCTTTGGAGCAGAAACTTGCTCCAATTTGGCATCTGATAAAGTGGTGCCTTCAATAAGGCACCTGTAAGTAGGGCAAGAAACAGCGAAGGCTCTTCAACCCAAGAGATTAAAGAACTCTCACTGCGACATGCAGTGTCAAAACCAGGAAATATAAAGTGTTAAATTTAAATTAGATTTAAATCAGAAAGTGAAATAAAGATTAGGAAATACAGAAATGAGACAGACAGGAAAAGCAAAATAAAATTTAAATCTCCAGCATTAATTAATTTCCAAAAGAATGAGACATCACACTTGTAAAATTAAATTTTCAGGGTCAGACAAGTTGTTTGGCAGCGATTATCACACCATCAAAAATTCACTTACTCCTGCGTGCACCAGCCCTACTTTGGCATGTTTAGTGGAGAATCAGTGAGCAAGTGCTCCAACTTCATGACATTGCATTGATTTCAATGCTGCATCTGTCAGCAAGGATCTGTTATAGCACACCTGTGCAGGAATATGCTGGCTCTGAAAGCAACCTACAGATTTCCGTGTTTAACTTCACTTGTGCGGGTGCTGTCCTATTTACTGTGTTATGGCGATCAGCACAGACGGCCACATTATTCCTATATGTAAAATCCAGGCTAACATCTGACGTAACAGTTCAATCCAAAAGAGAAATATTTACCTTTAGCTTTCAAAGTCTTGTCAAGAAGGCAACTTTAAGTACTTGGATTGCCAAAATGATGAGATGTTGTTTGCTCTTGACATTATGGTTGTTAATTAAATGTTCTGCCTTATGGTTTTAAAAGTCCAAATCTGGGGATACTGTTAAATCCAAAGGTTTAATTCTGATTATATTGCCTGGCAATACGAGTTTACCTATGGTATTGGGGGTAATTTTTAAAATCCAAACATCCAAAATTTAAAATGATCCAAATTTTGACCAATTTATTTCAGAAGTAGACAAGTTCCACAGCACTTCAATTTCAAGTGAATTATAAAACATATAGTGATCATATTTGTAAATTCAATTGCACTATATTTAACACTTACGTCATCATGATCCCTCATTGCATTCAGTTGCTCCAATTTTTTGGCCCAGTAACGTGCCTCTTCTTCTGGGATATCTGCAACGGAGAGGACAACTTTGAAGGAATATATTTGAAGCTTAAACTTCAAAATGTATATTTTTATAAATCACTATAAATCACTCAAACTATTCAACAATGTTAACAACAGATATTTTAATAGCTAATTGCACTATTTTGTCCAATGTGGCTCAAAATTCAACTATCTTATTAAATCCAACAATGAAATCAGATATAGTCAAATCTCATCAAAACAAAGTAGGTAAACAAAGCTTCTGGGTGTCACACAGCAACTTCACTGTGGTCAGTATAGGTTTTTAAACTAGCTGAATACTGGCTACGAAAAGCTGTTTTGCTTTCTCCCATGAAATTATGGTATATATATATATAGAATAGGGTTCAATTATTAATTTGACCACTTTGAATTACTTCATCCGTCAATACTTTTAAAGTGCTTGGTGGTTCCTCAATGGAGTTGTGATGAGAAAATGTGCAGTTCTAGTTCTTTGAGGTGTATTTCATTTTGTTCAGTTTTTCACATTCATTTTTAGTTCTATACAAATGCTATTTTGTATTAATAATAAACAAGAATAAAAGAAAAATATTGGAAAATTGTTAGTAGCTAATAAGTCCAGTTCAAGCTTGGTCTTCAGGTTTTTCTCATTTTGGCTACTAATCTTTTTCAGAGACAATGCAGCAAGGTGGCAGACAGTTAGGGGCTGGTACTGGAACCTAGTGAAGGGCAGGCTAGGTGGCACAGATGAAAGACTGTAGAGCTGAGCCTGGGGGCTGAGGTCAGGAGGGAGTGTGGCAGTTATGGCTTGAAGATGTCACATAGGATGGAGTGAGCAGAAATAGTGGGGACCTGCGAAGGTGTGGGCAACATTCGACTGGGGCCAGGGTTTGGGAGTGATCTGACACTTGATGCCACTCAAGGATAGAAAGCATTAACACCTGGCAACATGAGGTAGTGGGAAGAGTGGGCAGCACCGTCAGGTTTCGGAAGTAGTGAGAGGGGAGTAGGGACGGAAATCGGCAATATTTTAGGAAGAGAAGGTAGGTGACCTTGAAAAAGGACTAAATACCAAGTTTGAAGGTGAGCACAAAAGGTCACAAGTATGTTAATTAGGACCAAGAAATTATGCATGTACTCAAGTCCCAAAACTGGCAATAAGGGATATTGAGACAATCCAGGATCCCACAGTGTACTGGCACAGCAAGCTCAAATATAAAAGGCAAGCTCTAGAATAGAGTAAAAAGCAAGCCAAGGGCCAGAGATGGGGGCGGCAGGTCTTTGTGGGGGAAATTGTTGAAGTTAATTATAATATGGCACCTGCAGATTTTTGAATAAGTTTGGTAATTTGTTTCAGAATTGTTCACTTTTTGTGCAGTTTAAATATTAATCAGGAGCCAAAATGGCTACCAAAGAGTTTAAAACAAAATCAACAATTTGGCTGATTTTTCATTGGTAGCATGTAAGTGAATAGAAAATATTAGCAATTTTTAAAAATAAAACAATTATGTTTTTTGCTTAGCTTTTTTTTTAGCCAGTGGAACATCCAATCCCCATGGCCCACTATGGCCCATAGCAGTTTGAATTTTTTTTGGCAGAGGGATACTTCAATCAATCAGAACTTATTGTTCTACAAACATTTCCCAAATCATCCTGATGTATTTTGCTCTGTGGATGCATGCCAGGCCCAAAATTTTTAACTGATTGTATTTCTTCAGATTAATAAATTGACCAGCCATCATTTAACCAGACAAATATAACACTGTAATTTGAACAATCTGCAGCAAATTATACCAATCAATATGTAGTATTAATTCTAGCTTGTTTGTAAAACTCGATTTATATTTTATTTTATTTCCTGTTTAAAGTTAATGGGCAGGATTTTCCCGTCGGTGGCCCATTACGTAAAATGACGCTCGGCGATGTCGGGCGGAACTCCCGATGTCACCACGCCCCATTTAAATTTTCCGGTAGACGGGGGTGCAGCAAAATCAGCTGCGCGCCCGCCGACCTGTCAATGGCCAATTGAGGCCATCGACAGAGTCATTAAACTAATTAGTGGACCTGCCCGTCCAACCTTAAGGCTGGCAGGCAGGCCAGAAGCCCCGGCGGAAATTAGAAAAAGCATCAAACCTCATCACCGGCGGGATGAGGTTTCATGTAGGTTTTAAAAAATTTTAATAAAGTTTTTGTAAAAATTATGAACATGTCCCAACTCATGTGACAGTGTCACATGAGGGGACATGTTAGGGAAATTTTATTATTCTATTTTTAGCTTTTCTACATTTAGCCGATCTCCCTGAAGCAGCACTTAGCCTCAGGGAGATGAGCGCACTCTTTCATGCGCATGTGCAAAAGAGCGCACTCTCGATTTTGGGATTCGCCTGCACAGGGAGCGCATAATGCTTCTGTGCAGACGTCACACTGGGCGGGCCTTAATTGGTCCTCCCACCTAAAACGGAGCCGATCAGAACTACGCCTGTGCGTACCTGCCCTTCAACTTCGCCCCCAACGGGGGGGAAAATCCTGCCCAATGTAAAATAGCAAATACATGAAAAGGGTAATTCAGTTTTCTTTATACTATTAAAAACACAGTTACACTACATTCAACAAGGTTACATCGCATTCAACAAGGTATAACTTTTTCAATGTTCTTTTACAAAACGAACAGTGTAGAAGTGAAAGTTTCAATGGAAACATTGAAAATCCGGGTTATGCTCTTACTGAGCAATTCTGGACAGAACACAATCATCACTTCCCTTTCACATCACACACTCTCCACCAACTGCATGGTAAAATGTATTTCTCACTCGTTTTCAGCTTTAAAATGGTCCTAAATCTACTGTGTTTTATATACTTTTATTCTATTCCATCTTCAAATTAGTCCCAAAAAATTATTTTCTCAGATGAGCAGTTAAAAAAAAGAGTAATTCACACTTATTAAATTTTCTATTAATTAATCAATGTTAGTGAATTATGAGCATTCAAATGATGTTGCAATTCAGCCACATTAAATTGAGGAGAACATTCAGTACCTTACTGTATTTGCTATTCTGTGGAGTGCCTGACTACTTCCAAACCACAGCTGAATTGCTATATAGTTGAAGTGTGAATGCACAGATCAGTCAATTTTTTAAAAAATGGCCTCCACGTACAAATTTTATCTTCAGAATATCATTATGTTGAGACCAATGATGTTTCAGTTTGAACTCTGATGGGCTAATCCCCTCAACCCCCCAAAACCACCCTGCCCCAAAGTATTTTTTCCTCTTTAAAGTTATACAATTCCAGCTTGTATTATTGACTCGTAAAATAACTCTGTTTCTCTCTCTAATGATGCCGCCAGACCTGCTGAGTATTTCCAGCACTTTGGTTTTATTTCAGATTTCCAGAATCTGCAGTATTTTGCTTTAATATTATTGCATTATTGACAGACCAGATGTAATGGATTGGTCTCAAAAAACAGATATATTTCACAATGACAATTCTTGCTTTTTTTCTCATCAATGAACTAAAAGGATTGAAATATAGTACATAATGCAGAAAATTTAGCACCTACATAAAAATGTATTAATGATCAATTCTGCCCATAATAATCAGAGCAGTGCAGAGTCTTCAGTATGCTTTAATGATGACAGTGTGTTGTGCATGCATTATGCACATCAGCAGCAGAACTTAACATGGTGAAAGTGACATGGTTGACCAGTAGCAATTCTTCCTCATTTTGTTCTGAAAAATGGATTCTGAACTGCGCAGTTATTAATAGCTGTCAAAACTCTCCGGTATAACACTTTAATTGTATTCTGACATACAGCTTTAAGGAAATGAACTTTACAAGATTAGGATCAAATGTGGTAATACATTATGCAATAAAAGCAGCCCAAACAATGGGTACAGTGTTAATCTCACAGGGAGCTGGAAAGCAGTAGCACAGTGATGTGTTGCAATGGGTCTCTCTCTCTTTATGAAGGTGGAACACCAGGACTACATTCCAATTCGAAAAATAACACTGAACGCTTCTGTTCAAGGTAATGGAAATATTAACATTTTTCAACACATTATTAAAAATTCATTCCTATCCATTTGGGCAGAAATGCACAAAACTATGGATGGAATTTTCCACTCCAGTTGGCAGCGGGCGTGTTTGACAGTGTGAGTGGACAATATGGCAAGAAAGTCAAAAATTAGTTTTACACCATTGTGAAACCAGTTTGCGATTGTCTGCTCCACCCACCAATGGCGGAACATGCTCCCGCTGCCATATGTCGGAAACCTAATTTCAATACTTTGGCATCTCATTATAAGCCCTGCTCACCAGAATCATCTCCCCACGCTGATCATCCGGGCACGATGTGTTTCACTACTGTACATAAGCAAACATACAACTGGAGGGCTACACTTCATTTGGGACTTCAAGGTTTGTTTGCCTACCTTGCTTCAGGCAGCACACTCAGTCATCAGAGCCAGGCTTTGCAGGCAGCACCACGTCATTTTTAGGGGGGGACTCACGGACAGGTCTCTACCTACCAGACCAGCCGTAAGGAGGGGGTAGCTTTTTGATGGCTACAGGGCTAGGGCTTGCTTGGGGAAGGGGGAGAAGTGGCCTCAGGGAAGGGAAGAGGCTGCAGAGTGAGTACTGTACTGGGTACTGGACTGTACTATCCCAGAGTGTTTGGGGGCACACGTTGATCTGCGCAAGTGGCCTCAAGATGGTGAGGGCTAAGGAGACAGTCTCTAGAGGAGATTAGGCCAGGTGGAGATGTGAGGGTGTGTGAGAGAGTGAGTGATGATGTCCTTTGAGCTGGCAGTGAGTGAAATGGCCTTGTGAGTGATCAAGTTTAGAGTGATGTAATGGTTGCCTTACCCTGGCAGCACGGATGAGATCATTCATCCTCTTTCTGCATTGGACGGTCAACTTCTTCTGTGTAGCATTGGCACTGATCACCAGTGCCACCATTTCCCAAGTAGGGTGATGAGATTGCTGGACCTCCTGCGGCCAGAGTGGGGATGGAGGACATCATGCTAGGCCTCTGGAAGGCATTCCAGTGACAGGTCATTGAACGCTTCTTGGCTTTCAGGGCTATGTCTTCACTGGAACAATCCTGGGCTTTAAGCATTGAGAACCGTGTGCGCAGCTGCAGCTTAGATATGGCACCCGGAGTGAGCAAATGATGAGGTAATGGAATGGCGGGCGATTCAGTGGCTGTCCACTAATTTCCTGTGGCTGCATAATTAATGAGGCAGGAAGCAGACAATACAGCACAAAAAAAACACCCTTGCAGCCGGCAGGTAAAACGTCCTTTTTCACACCCGCTACCGCACTTTGTACAATTCTGGGATGATTCCGCCCCATGTCTTTTCTCAAAATTCTCCTAACATTAACCTTTTATTCTCCCTTCCTTGTAAACAGCCTACTTCCAGGGCATCAGAACTCTCATATTTTGCCAGTTCTAATGAAACGTCATCGACCTGTAATATGAGCTCTATTTCTCTCTCCACAGATGCTCCCTGACCATTGAGTATTTCCAGCATTTTCTGTTTTATTTCAGATTTCCATTATTGGATTCCTATGACGTGAGAAGAACTCCAACACTGTATATTCAAAACTCTATCCTTATTGATATTTTTAAAAATGGACTTTTTGCTGAACCAAAAAGATGGCTGCTACAAGTCACCTGACCACATGGATGGCCCTTGTTTGAGAGCTACCCCAGAAGTTACAAGAACAAAAGAATTCTTTCCTCAGCTTCTGGAATCTGACACCTCATTGTGCACACCCCTTGTAATCACAAAAGACCAGGAGACTTGGACTTCAGAACTAGTCATGCCTACAACACGGCTAACAGGCTCATAACACACCTGGGACTGACCAGGCCCATTTCAAAGGGGATGTCAGTTTCACCTGATAAGCCCACCTTACTAGTGGAGTCAGTGGGTCTGCCTAGACAATGGCTTCCCAGATACCAGACCCTCAACATTGATTTGAAGGCTGATAAAGTCCCAGACATTACTTGTTGAAAGAAATACCATCTAAGCCAATTCCAGACACTGGATAAACATTCCCTTTGAAGCCATTGTGGAGGAGGAAGGTCAAATGACTCAAGTGATCATTTTGAAATCCCTACATGCCTTTGAGAACTGAGAACTAGTCAGTCTGCTGTTTTAACATCCAACTGGGGAACCACCAAGAAATAGACCCTCCAGACAGAACAACCTCAAAACCTGTCTCTGCTGGAAGATTTCTTAAAATCACCTACAGAACTGACCCAGTTCCTGCATACTCCTTCATCTTGCAGTTAGCAACCACACTGAAAAGCAAATACTACAATTCTGGACTTCAGAACTGTGGTTCTGAACTCAAACTCCTACGCGAAAGAATTCCTCATTGGACTCTGACTTGGGACTCTGGAGATCAAGTGGACTAATATTCATTTCTGTGGCTCTTGTTCTATAAAACTCCTTTTTCCTATTACCCCATTACTGCATCTGTGTGTGCGCGTCTACGTGTGCGCATCTACGTGTGTACGTGTACGTGTGTGCATGTACGTGTGTGCGTGCAGTGGGACATTGTGAACACTCCTTCCCCTGGTGTTTTTGAATGTGAAAATAAACTAACCTCCTGAGTTAATCCTAACTCGAGTTTGCTGTGGGTTATTTGTAAATTGGATCACAAAAACTAAGGGATTGGGAAAACACCCCACCACCTATTTTTAAGAACTTATTCAAAATACTTCTGCTTACAGACAGGTGGGAAGAGGAAATCAGTGCAGTTTGTCTGTCTCTCTCCTGTTCGTGACACTAGCATTCTTTAACAAATAACAAAGCACAACCTTTCACAGAGCATGCATTTTAGTTAAACATATGCACAATAAATTTCAACCTGAACAGGCGATGTCTGGCTTCAACTCTGAATGAGGGAAACACCAGCCAATCTGGGCGCCTTTCTTGGAGACCTGCATGACCACATCCCCCTAAAGATCAAAAGGTAATGAGGGTGGGGGAGAAAGTCTATACAAACACTATTGTTTAATGGCCTTCAAGATGAAATGTTGTCCCAGGATGTACACCTCTATGAATATATATGACCCAGTGTACCACATGCAAGCACGAGGGCCAAGTTGGAGAAAGAAAATGTAATTTAGTTCATCAAACCTCTCTTTTCACAGATTGTGTACAATCAATATGTTGAACATTTTTAACCTTCTAAGTGAAAGTACTGTACAGCACACTAACCTGCAAAGGTTACCAGCACACACAAGGTATAATAATTTAATCTGGGGCAGAATATTGCCATCGGTGTGTTGGGGCGGGCCCGACACGCTGATGCGTAAAATGACGCACGATGATGTCGGGCGTGCGTCCTGACGTCATCGCGCGTCATTTCGATATTTTGTTTGGGCGGCGAGTGCCAAAGGCAGCTGCGCACACGCCAATCTATCAATGGCCTATTAAGGCCATTAAAAAAGCAATTAAGGTTGTTAACAACGCTGCCCATCCAACCTTAAGGTTGTCGGGCAGGCGAAAAGCCCAAGCAGCCTTTGTGTTTTTCAGGAAACCTCATCCATGGGCGGGATGAGGTTTCCTGAAGATTATATAAAATAAATAAATACATTTTCGTGACTTCACAAACATGTCCCAGCTCATGTGACACTGTCGCCTGAGGAGACATGTTTAAATAATTTTTTACTTTATTTATTTATTTCATTATTTAAAAACTTGAGGCAGCTCCGTGCCTCAGGGAGATTGCTGCGCTCTTTCGTGTGCATGCGTGAAAGAGTGCACGCCTCGACTTTCCCTCCTCCCCCCGCCCAGGTAGCGCTAAGCGCTACAGAACACGTATTACGCTGGGTGGGCCTTAATTGGCCTGCCACGTAAAATGGCGGCGTGCAGCCAATCGCGGGTGGCAATTGGCTCCACGCCCACTCCCGCCCAACCCACCCAACATGGGTAAGATTCAGCCCCTGGTACGCAGATGTGTGTAATTTCCCACTTTTGTTTAAAATCATTCTTAAAAACATTTTCTAAGCAGAATAACTGATTTATCATTGCTTCACAGCTGGTGACTCCAATTCTGGTGCTTATGTTTTTTATTAAGGTATCACACCGGTAACCATCCACATATCAAAATCTACAAAATATTGTGGATTTACTGTGTGTAACACTGAATTTATTGCACAATAAAACATCCCATAACCTAGAATTATACACAAGGGCAAAGACAGGATGACATATTGGTTGGCAAATAGTATACCCAACAGGATAGTGTGAAAAATTTCAAGGACTATGTCTGACAGACACGTATGTATGAGTCATCTCAGCTTCAGGACATCACTGCACAAGTTCCTCAGGGTAGTATCCTAGGCCCAACCATCTTCAGCTGCTTCATCAATGACCTTCCTTCCATCATAAGGTCAGAAGTGAGAATGTTCGTTGATGATTGCACAATGTTCAGCACCATTTGTGACTCCTCAAATACTGCAGCAGTCCATGTCCAAATGCAGCAAGACCTGGACAATATCCAGGTTTGGGCTGACAAGTGCCAAGTAACATTCGCGCCACACAAGTGTCAGCTAATGATCATTTCCAACAAGAGAGAATCAAACCATCGCCACTTGATGTTCAATGGCATTACCATCACTGAATCCCCCACTATCAACATCCTGGGGGTTACCATTGACCAGAAACTGAACTGGACTAGCCATATAAATACTGTGGCTACAAGAGCAGGTCAGAGGCTAGGAATCGTGTTACGAGTGACTCACCTCCTGACTCCCCAAAGCCTGTCCACCATCTACAAGGCACAACTCAGGAGTGTGATGAAATACTCCCCACTTGCCTGGATGAACTCCCACAACACTGAAGAAGCTGGACACCATCCAGGACAAAGCAGCCACCTGATTAGCACCACATCCACAAACATTCACACCCTCCACCACCAACGCACAGCAGCAGCAGTGTATACCATCTACAAGATGCACTGCAGGAATCCGCCAAGGCTCCTCAGACAGCACCTTCCAAACTCACGGCCACTACCACTTAGAAGGACAAGGGCAGCAGATCGATGGGAACATCACCACCTGGAAGTTCACCTCCAAGTCTCTCACCATCCTGACTTGGAAATATATCGCCGTTCCTTCACTGTCGCTGGATCAAAATCCTGGAATTCCCTTCCTAACAGCACTATGGGTGTACCGACACCACATGGACTGCAGCGGCTCAAGAAGGCAGCTGACCACCACCTTCTCAAGGGCAACTAGGGATGGGCAATAAATGCTGGCCCAGCCAGCGAAGCCCACATCCCATGAATGAATTAAAAAATGCAGGTGCACGATGAGGAAATCTTCAGAACTTGAGCTCAATCAAGGCTGATACTCCAGTCCAGTTTTGAAACACTGCTGATTGTGTGAGATGTTGTTATTTGCTTGAGATTTCAAATCAATCTTCCATTTACCTGTTCAGGTGGCATTATAAATTCATGATACTAATTGGAGGGGTGGAAGGGGGGGCTGGTGAGGGCAGGAAATACAACTAATACCGCTGGTGTCCAGAGAACATTTTTACGTTAAATCACAACTAAAAGTGGTTAATATAAAAAATACAATATGCTATTGTTGGCAGTTAGAGCAATCTGGCCACGGAGATGTTTATCCAATGAAGGAAGTTACATAGAGTAAAACGTTGTAAAAGTAGGAAACAAATGCAAAGTAGCAATGAAAGAAAGCACTTGATTTATTCAGTAAAATTATTAAATGCTTTTAAACAGACAGTAAAAGGATGAAAATCATGGTAAGAACTATCAAAAATTTTCATAATTTCCAACAATACAAAAATAACTCTGATAACAAAGGACACATTTGCAGAATTTTTTGTGGCTCAGTTTTAATAAGTAAACACCACTCTTTGACGTCCTGTGAACACTGTAATTATAAATGGACCCTAATGGAACTGGAAGAAAAATAGAACCCAAAGCTCAGCCGAAACCTACCAAGTGGTAACTCAAATCGAGTGTCCAACAAAATCCTGTGAAACGTTGGGTCTTTTGTTCCACAGATTTCATTGTCTGTCATTATAACCTCTGAGTCAAGAGTCAGCCATTCACCAGGTCCCTCCTTCAAAGAGAAAGAGGAAAGAAAGTGATTGATATAGAGCAAGATGAACAAATACAGAAAAGGAAGATATAGTTTAGTTTTGAATGAATGCAATATACAGTATTGAAGGTACAGAGCATATGGAGGAAGGATGGGTGTGCCTTTTTATTGACTATAAATGATTAGGTTAGTAGCATCCACTTATATTGTTCATAAACAAAAATAGCGGTACATTATATTAAAAATACAGGCAGCTGAGGATGCATTCCACCCTCAAAACACGCAAACCAGAATGAAAGAAATGGTTCCAATTCAATCACCAATACTATAAATACTTAGACAATCTTCTCTTTATGAAAACCCTTTAACATGTAACTGAAAATGCTCAATGCTCATCAAGAATCTTATGAAAAAATTACATTCAACTTCTAAACCTGGTTAATTTACTTCTTTCTTTATAAAGAAGTATTGTATACCATCATCACAACAAGTGCACTAAATATCTCAAATAAACAAGTAATCATTTCCTTAAAAATATAATTACTGCTCAAATTCAGACTTTTGCTATGGTCTTAAATCTTCAGATTAATATTGATATTATTATGTGTAATTTATTTTTTTAAATTTTAGCAAGTAATTCTGATTCATTTAAAAAAATAAATGATCTGGACACAAAAATACAAGGTAAAGGTGCCACTCCACGCAGCAGTACAAAAAGATGGATTCTTAGCAACAGAGACTGAGAGATAGAAAAGACAACAGTAACTTGGGGCAGCATTTTCCCCTCGTTGGGTGGGCACGGAGAGCAGGCCCGGGAACGGCCGTGAGACAGGCCGCTGCCCAAGTTTAGGCTCCGACCACGATTTCACGCTGGTTGGCCAATTAACGGGCAGCCGGCATGAAACGTGCGCTAAGAGCCCCAGCTCTACCGGGGTGGGGGGGGTGGGAGGAGCACTAATGCTGAAGTCTGTGAATGCGCAGGGGAGCGTGAGCTGAAAGCTCCCTGAAGGCACAGAGCTGCCTTAGAAAGCTGAAGCGTTTTAAAATGAAAATTAAACATTTTACAAATGATATAAACATGTCCCCACATGCGACTGAGTCACATGAAGAGGAAGATGTTAAAAAAATGTTACTGTTTTTTTAATAACCATTGGAAACCTCACCCCGCCGTGGACGAGGCTTCGTAAAAAATGCAAAGGCCACTTGGTTTATTCGCCCGCCAACCGAACGGTTGAGTGGGCAGCGAAAAATACAAGTTAATTACTTGTTTAAGGGCCTTAATAGGCGAGAGGCAGCAGCGCGCCTGCCAACCGAAAGATCGTGAGAGTGCGCGATGACGTTGGGGTGCTCGCCCAGCGCCATCGCGCACTGTTTCACTCCCGTTCGGGTTGGGCGCTCGCTCGCCCGCGGGATGAAAAATTCTGGCCTTAGACTTTTCATCCATCATCAGGAGGAGGCAACTGACAGGGGACACAATAGAGGCCTCTATGTAGTAAGTGATGTTGAAAAGGTAAATCCAGAATACACCATCAAATTAAGTTGTGATATTAGGATAAGAATTTAAGCTTTTTAAGAATTTAAGAATTCCAGAATGAAAGGCAAACTCAGATGATTTCAAGTGGCTCTTCACACAACCAGTATTATAAAATGAAATGGACATTCCTGTGTTCTAGCAGGAGGGAAAGGACATGGAATCATCTGAAAAAACCCAGATACTGAGCTGGGGAAGATGTAATTTTCCAAGTGGATGAACATGGCAGGGCCAAATGACCTTCCTTCCTATTGAGCTTTACTTAAAAACATTATCAACTACATACTTAAAAATATGCAATTAGAAATGAAATAATATAACACCAAAGCCTATAAATTCAGCTCTGAAACTGCCACATTCTACAAAGCTCCCAATATGGCAGGCAGGAAGTTTCCATCTGAAAGTGCACTGCCCACCATATTGGCAAAGGAGAATGGGCACCTTTCACCCACATTTGAAGCAAGTATTAGGTTGATTGCATATGCAAATAAAAGACTTAAACCTGTTTGAAGCCGCCTCTATTTAACTAGCTTGTCCTGAGGCAGTCATGCCAGTGAAAATACGCTAAGTAAAAAACCAGATCATGTGATCACCTGTGACCTAAAGGATAAGTTTTGACATTTACTTACCTGAATGTAGAGACAGGAAACGCAGGAGTGTTCCTCTCAATGTCATATTTAACATCCCCTTCCCTGATCCTCCCCCCCAGCCCCCTCTGCAGACCCTGATCAGTTGTCCCCTGACCTCCTCTCCATACGCAACTTTCTCTCTTGACCCTCACCCTCCCCATCACTGGCCTCCACTCCTGACCCCATCTCACTCTCTGATCCCCGGACCCACTATTCCGAGGGCTGCTGTGGTTCTAGCAATGGTCTGATATTACAAACTCTTCATCCGCATGTTCTGATGCCATGTCAACTTCATTTCATTGAGGCACAAGGTCCAATATTCGTGGAGCCTCAGGCCCATAAACTCCACGCACTTGAATGGAGGCCTAATTGAACAACTACAAATGGTTGAAACTAGAGGAATTTGTAGGTGCTGCTCTTGACTACTAACTTGGTGCACTGGCTTGTAATTACAAGAATAAACAATACGAAATTCACTTGGTATTACAGAACTCGAGTATTGCTAAAAAAAACAAGGACATGCCAAAGAAGCTTTTTGTCTTGCCCCGGTCAGGGCAGATTTTAAGATTACCAAAATTCAAAGGGAACAACAATTTATGCTGCATGGGAAGAAGGTGCTGATTGGTTGGCAATTGGACTCTGAAGGGTAGAGGCATTGCCATGGAGAATGTTCCAGAGAACAGTTATCTGTAAGCCTGATAAAGGGACTGGAAGAGCCATCCTTAACAAGCGTGACTATATCGACAAAATGCATGCCGTTCTTAATGCTGGATCCAAATTCGTATCTATTGGACCTGCCACAAAGCATGACCACACAGCCCTGCTCAAAAGCAAATTACATAAGTCCAGCAAGCGTTTTTGTAAGAGTAACACGTTGCCAGGTGGTGTATATGATAGGAATCACAGTTCACTGCATCCATGTAGGCATGGGCTGCACAAGACTTTATGCCCTATCTTATCCATGGCTGGTTCTGCAAAGCATGAATTGGCTAAATGGTTGAGTGAGTTGCTACAGCCAGTTCTGAGCAAGTTTTCCACATACACGGTGAAGGATTCCTTCGCCTTTGCGAAAACCATACAGGACTTGTATGTCGATAGCCATGCCATATCCATGTGCTCATTCGACATTGCCAGCCTATTCACCAATGTGCTACTCAAGGAAGCCATAGACATTTGCACCACATCCCAAATCGTGGCCATCTGGATACATCGCTATTGTCCGAATCTGTATTCATTGAACTTATGAACTCAGCAACTTGTGCAGTTGATTTCAGTTTTAACGGCAAATCTGCCAATCAATTCTCTACAACTGCCTCCCGCAAACCCACCTTCACTGGTCAATACACGCACTATAGGATTGGCCTTATCGGCAACCTCGTAAATAGGGCCTGAGCCATTTGCTCACTGTGCAAGCTTGTTGCTGAAATAGGGAACATCAAAGCTATCCTGTGGGATGATAGATACCCCGATCAGATCACTGTATATCACACAAACTCATGAATGGGCCCAAGGCTGCCATGTTCTGTCCTAAAAGTGCCTAAACTACATCAGATTATCCTGGAAGGGTAAGGTGTTTCAAAAATTTGAGCAACAGGTGAAGTTAACTGTTTCACACTGCTACTATGCCGACAACCAATTTAAGATTATCAGTTAGGCTCGCAGAGTGGCCCCTTTATACATGCTAGAAGCTACACATATTCACACACAGCGCCCTGTTCTTTGCAAACAGAAAGAACATATCATTGCATTGCACCTTTTTCAACCAAACAAAAGCTTGGGGGAATTCATTTTCCATGGCAACACCTTGACCAAAGTCGACCTGCCTGGTTTGAACTTAAATTAAAGTTTGGCAGTTAACTGTTCCCTGGTGCATTCTCCATGGCAACACCGCTACCAGAATCCAATTGCCAACCAATCAGCACCCTCTTCTCATGTAATATAAATTGCAGTTCCCTTTGAAATTTGGTATTCTTGTGAATCTATCCTGGTGGGTGCAAGACAAAAAGCTTCTATAATTTCTTTTGGGACAAGCTTTTTCAGCAACATTAAATTCCACGAGTATCAAAATCTATATGTTACAAAAATATTCAAATGGTTTATACATTCTTAATCAAGAACTCATACAGTTTTTTTGATCAAGTTGGTTTCAAAGCTTTATTATACAAAATATGCAGGCCTTTTGGCCCAACTCGTCTATGTTGGTGTTTATATGTCACACAAGTTTCCTGCCATTTCCATCTACTTCATCTCTTGCACATTCAACTAAAACATCACACAAAATCAAGAATCTTTTACAGCTTTATTCAGCTGTACAGCCCAAACATTAAACACCTTCTCCAAAACAAAAGCTAACTTTTAGAATAACATCAGCTTTAGTGGCACAGATAAAATGTAATTAATGAATTAATTAATTTATTCACTAAAAGTCATATTAAAAATATTTAGGCAAAACTTGATATAACCTGTACGTCCATCCTCAACTACTCATGAATTTAAAGTAAAGGTGTCCAGCGAAAATTAGACAAAATTTACCGATCAACAATTTTCTATTTATTCAACAGGTTCCAATTTTTCAATCTATGTTCTAGCAAACCCATTCAAAACTTTTCTAGCTCACTTAAAGGAACACCACCTGTTTCTGTCTATGTGATAAAAACACAGTTAAAAGCACGAGATACAGCAAAGGCGACAGGCCTTGACAACGCCCAGCTGAAGACTTGCTGAAACTGTCATCCACCCAGCTGAAAGCAAAATACAGCGGATGCTGGAAATCTGAAACAAAAACAGAAAATGCTGGAAAAACTCAACAGGTCTGACAGCATCTGTGGAGAGGGAAACAGAGTTGACGTTTTGAGTCCGTATGGCTCTTTAGAAGGGTTATACGGACTCGAAACATCAACTCTGCTGTCAGACCTGCTGAGTTTTTCCAGCATTTTCTGTTTTTGTTCTTCATCCACCTATGTTATCTCTAGACTCGACTATTCCAATGAACCCCTGGCTGGTCTCCCACATTCTATCCTCTGTAAACTTGAGGTCATCCAAAACTCTGCTGCCCATGTCTTAACTCACAGCAAGTCCCATTCCCCCAACACCCTTGTGCTGGCTGACTTTCATCGGCTCCTGGTCAAGCAATGTCTTGACTTTTATATTCTCATCCTATTTTTTGAATCCCTCCATGGCCTTGCCTCTTCCTACCTCTACAAACCCCTCCAATCCCATAACCCTCCAAGATATCTGCACCCTTCTAATTCTAGTTTCTGGTGCATTCACAATCGTAATTGCTCCACCATTAATAGCCCTTCCATCAGTTACCTAGGCCCCAAACTCTGGAATTCCCTCCCTACACCTACCCAACTCTCTACCTTATTTTCCTCCTTTAAGACACACTTTGACCAAGCTTTTGGTCATCAAACCTAATATTTCCTTACATGGCTTGGTATCGTACTTTGTTTTATAATTTTCCTGTGAAGGACCTTTGGATGTTTCATTACATTAAAGGCACTATATAAATATAAGCTGTTGTTGTGCTCCACATCTAGCCATTCCTCCAGCCAATGGTCTGGATTTTACAGGGGTGTTCTTGGTTGGGGGGGTGGGGGGGGCGGTGGGGCACAAAAAGTGAGCACCTTCCTACCAGCCCCTCCCGCCCCCAACCTGTTACTCATAAAATGATAGGTGAGCAGGTGCCAAAAACTGGCTTGTTAGCAAACCAAATGACCCAACTATTCTGCTGCTCCTGGCATAATACGGTTGGTGTAGGCAGGCCAGCTGGAGGCCGTTTCTTTAACACAACTGGTTAAAAGGCAGGAAGGAAGTGGGTACATCCTTCAGTCAGTGCCCTGTGCGCATCAGGGAGACAACTCCCCCCTTTGCGCTCACTATCAAGTTCTGGCGCTGCCAACAGCTCCTGAGGACGGGACTTCCTTCCACTGAGGGGCGGAAACCTCATTCTCATCTCATTAAGGCCACGTGCTCCAGTCTTATTGCCTGTTTAACGTAGATTGGTCTGGGACCAACATTTCTTCCGGTGGCAGGATGAGGCGGGGGGTGGGGGTGTGTGGTGGGGGTGGCAGACAGTGCACCATGAGCACCCCACTCCCTTCCCCAACACCTCCAAAAAATTCAGCCCAAGGTGTTCCAGTACATCATGGGCATTTACCCAACAAAGTGAAAAATGGCCCAAATATGTCCTGTCAACAAAAAGCAGGACAAATTTAATTTGACCAATTATCCCCCCATTAATCTATTCTTGGTGATACTTTCCATTATTTTGCTAATGATCAAGTGTTATCAAGCAGCTCTTACTCAACAATAACCTGCACAGCAATGCTCATTTTGGATCACTCGGCGCCAGACCTCATTACAGCCTGGGTCCAAACACAGGTAAATGTGTCAATTTCCAGAGGTGAGGTAAGAGTGACTGCCCTTGACATCAAGGCAGCATTTGACCCGACCTAACTGCACTCCCTATGTAACAGCACTATAGGAGTACCTTCACCACACAGGCTTCAGTGGTTTAAGAAAGTGGCTCATTACTACCTTCTCAATTAAGGGTGGGCAATTAATACCTTCCTTGCCAGCTACACTCATATCCTACAAATGCATGAACACTTAGAAAATGTTTGGCAAACTTAATTTGCTTAATGTACATGTAATAGATATGTACTTAACAGGGTTGATGTCATGAATTCCTGTGGAAAGAAGAATTCACGCTACCTGAATCCTGGGCCACTTGTGAGATCAAGGCACATTGAGCTAGAATAGCTTTCTACTGAACATGGGGTACAAGGTATAAGTGGCCAAAGGCAAGGATACCCTTATGATTAAGGAGATGATGAAATGTGTGAAATTCATTCCTACATGTCTTGGTTGTGGGAGATGTTGGTTTGGTCATTTATGTTTCTAGCAATAAAATGACCTTTAAGAATTTGTGAGGGCAGCAGAATCATGATAACAGAATGATTAGGGGAGATTGAGAAGAGCTAAGTGCACTTTGCTTTCTCCATGTTGTTATTTTGGTGCCTCTTGTATGTATCTTGGTGTATCATACTATAGAGTCTGAACTTCCTCTGAGTGGCAATCAGCATTGGATTGCCACTCTGAAGCCAGTTACTTATCTGAAATCCTGTCTCGCCTAACCTTCTGACTCAGGCTAGGTGATCTGGGTAGTGCAGTGTGTCCCTGGAGCCCAACGTTGAATGTAGCTCTGTCAAAGGGAGGGAAGCCATGCACACTCTTTTTACCCACAAGCTGCCTTAACACAGGTCATGACAGGCCAGGGAGAAGGTAGGTGTGTAAGGAAAGTGTGTAGGATTTGGGGGGTGGGGGGTGGGGTCCAGACCTTGGGTGTGGGGTGGGGTGTTGGGGCTTCAGGGGGTGGGGAGGGGTGAATCATGCCTCAGGGGCTGGGGTGTCAGGGCTTGGCAGGGTAAAGGGGAGGTGGGCAACTCAGGTCTTTGGTGGTGGTGAGGGAGGGAGTCCCTGTGGGTCTGTGGAGAGTCCTGTGGTTGGTGGGGGTGGGGTGTGGTCCGGCGGGTGACGGCAGACCACCAGGGGGTTGGGTCTGTGTAATAGTTACTCAGAAGTTAGAAGGGGTTTTCATTCTTCTAACTTTTTCTGGGTTACTATTGGTATAACAAAGTCAGAACCATATGAAGTTTGCGATTTATATCACATTTTCAGATAGTTCCCAGTGCAAGGCAATTGCCCGAGGGAAGGTTGCACTTCTGGGAGATTGCTGTGCAAACCTTACCTGGGAACACCCGAAGGGGACTCTCCACCACATCTTTGGGGTATCCCACCAATACGACGCTGGGGAGTTTGGAAGTTATGGCCCTATGATTTATTGGTAGATTGCATGAAATGTAGAGATCAATGGTTTTTTAAAATTATATTCTTTCATGAGATGTGGGCACCACTGGCCAGGTCAGCATTTATTGTCCAAACCTAATTGCCCTTGAGTAGGTGGTGGTGACTGCCTTCTTAAATTGTTGTAGTTCATGTGGTGTAGAAACACCCACAGTGCCATTAGGGAGGGAGTTCCAGGATTTTGACCCAGCGACAGTGAAAGAATGGTGATATATTTCCAAGTCAGTGTTTGGCTTGGAGGGGTACGTCCAGGTGGTGGTGTTCCCATGTATCTGCTGCCTTTGTCCTTCTAGATGGTAGCAGTCGTGGGTTTGGAATTGTATCAAAGCTGAGAGTGAAACACTGTATGCTGTATTCATACTAGAATGTGGAGTGTGTTGTATCTGAGTATTCATATTGGATAACATAATATGAACTCAGTAAAGATTCATGTACACATACTGGAATTGTGATGTTTTGATTAAGACCTGCTTCTGCGTTGCTGTGACTGGTGTGTGCGTACTCCAACGTTCAAAGTAACAAAAGGATTTAGAACAAGAAAGCAGTCCAAATATCTCCCTGCTCGTAAAGAAATCAAAAGTTTGTCAAATGCATTACTCTTCAACACTCATGTCAGTACTTTAAGAATTCCAATAGATACCTGCTGTAGGCTGAGAAAGGCCGGAACTCAGGTTGGTCTTCTCAGCAGGTTATGGGGCAGGGGGGTGTGGTTTAGAGAGGGGGAGCTTTAGGGGCATTACAACTGGTAACTGGCCTCAGCTTCTCCAGAATAAAGATGGAAAAAAAAAATCAACAAAGGTTCCTTTCTCTGTCTGAACACTTGTCTGCTGTAAGATACCCAAGTCCATGAAAAATGAAGTGCTCTTAAATGATGTCACATCTGCACTGGTTAAAATGGAGTTGGATCTTTGTTTACCACAAGAGTGCATTTGATTAATTATTCTGTTTTATCTCAATTGTATCTTTTAGAACTAAATATTTTGAAATTGAATTGAATGATCAACCAGATTTTGCATTTAGTGGCGAAGGAATGGTATCTGTCATTCTTTTCGCTGACCTCTGCCCACGAAGTTTGTTTGTGCTTTTGGGTGTAGACTAGCTCTAATCCGACATCCGTTAGCAGGTCAAGAAACAGTGAGGCTTTTCAACCATAGTGCAGAATGCTCACAGAGACATACAGAGCTTAAACCAGGAAATATAAATTAAATCTAGATTCAGAAAGATACAGGAAATTAAGGAGATGGAGAGAGACAGAAAAATTAAAAAATTATTTTTTAAAAATCTCCAACACTAGTTAATTTCTGAAGGAATGAGACTCCACATTTTTAAAATTAAGTTTGCAGGGCTGAAGAGGTTGTTTGGCAGTAATTGTTACTTATCACAACTTCTAAAATTCACTAAATCCTAAATGTACTAGCACGAATTTTTTATGGACATGTTAGTGGGTAAAAACTCCAACTTCATGCCCTTTCAAGTACTTCAATGCAAAGTCTATAATCGAGATTCTGTTACAATGCCACCTGTGGAGGAACAAAGTTTTGCAGACCAGAATTTTCAGATTTTCGCGTTTAAGTGCACATGTACGTACTCTGCAAGTTGCTGTCCAATTTACTCTATAATATGGAATGCTCTCCTTCATTGGCAGAGGTATAGAATATAAAAGCAAGGATATAATGTTGGAATTGTATAAAACACTGGTTGTATAAAACAATTGTATAAAACAACTGGAGTATTGTGTGCAGTTCTGGTCACCACATTACAGGAAGGACGTAATAGCTCTGGAGAGAGTGCAGAGGAGGTTTACAAGAATGTTGCCAGGGTTAGAAAAGTGTAGCTACGAGGAGAGACTGAATATGGTGGGGTTATTTTCCTTAGAACAAAGAAGGCTGAGAGGTGACTTGATTGAGGTGTACAAAATTATGAGGGGAATAGATAGAGTGGACAGGATAAAATTGTTTCCCTTGGTGGAGAATTCTAGAACCAGGGGAAATAGATTCAAGATAAGTGGCAGAAGGTGTAGGGGGGACATGAGGAAGAACTTTTTTACGCAGAAGGTAGTGGGTGTCTGGAATTCGCTGCCCAAGTTGGTGGTAGAGGCAGAAACTTTAAACTCTGTTTAAAAAGTACCTGGATCTGCACCTGAAATGCTGTAAGCTGCAGGGCTATGGGCTGGGTGCAGGAAGGTGGGATTAGAAAGGGCACCTGGGTGTCCTCGGGCTGGCATGGACAAGATGGGCTGAATGGCCCCCTTCTGTGCTGTAACTTTTCTATGGTTCTATGGTTCTAATAACAGTGAGCGGTTAGCGTTACCATGATTATTAACACAAAATTGAGTCTATCGTATCTTACATTGGCAGTGACAGAGTGAAAAGGGAGAGGAAGATATTGTGAGACATACTGAAGGGCCTAGAAATGGTGAAAGAGAGGTACAAAGCTAAAAGGGGAATCTCTGCATGCTGCATGAGAAAGAGGGTCACAAAGTGGAAGTTAAACACTATACTGCTGGGGGGGAAGTGGAGGCTTTGCCGTTTTGGCCCTCCAAAAACAAGCATGCAATTTTTTTTTAAAAACTGAAATCTAATCCCAACACACTCACTTCCTGTTTTAATGGCGATGGGTTGGGGCTGGGCCTCCATTCCACTCCCAGGTTGCGGGTTGGTCATTTGAATATTAGAATAAGGGTACATGCCTCAGAATAATCCACAACTTTAAATGTAACCTTGGCCAGCCAGGCTTCCCGGGCCACAGATACCCATCGGCTAAACGATTGCTGGATACAAGAGGCAAGTGACTTTTCACTTACCTGCTGGATCCAGCTTACTTGCTTCATCACTACTCCCAGCCGACCCTTCCAATCTCTCTTGTCATTACCCCCTGCACAAGGCCTTTCCAACCCCACCAGAAGTCCATTCAATCTCTCCTGCCAATCTCCCTCCCCCAACTTGGGGCCTTCGATCTCATTCAACACCAACACAACAGTCTTCCCACCCACCCCAAGGCCTCCGATCCCTCCCTCCCTGCCTCCCTGCCCCTTCTTCCTGGCTGCACAATGTTGAAGGCCATCCACCTGACAACCAGCCAGTCAACCTCTCAGTCTGACTGGCAGTAGCCAGAAAACAAAGACAAAATACATTAATTGAGCCCTACCTTTGAATTCATCCAGACTCCTTCCTCCAGGTTTCCCAAAATCAAAATGCTGATCGAGGGTTTTTTTTGTATCCGTTCGTGGGATGTGGGCATTTGTTGCCCACCCCTAATTGCCCATGTTCTGAGGGCATTTAAGAGTCAACCAAATTGCTCTGGGTCTGGAGTCAGGTAAGGATGACAGATTTCCTTCCCTAAAGGCCATTAGTGAACCAAATGGGTTTTTACGACAATCGGCAATGGTTTCGTGGTCAGACTTTTAAATCCAGATTCTTATTGAATTCAAATTTCACCATCTGGAATTTGAACCTGGGTCCCCAGAGCATTACCCTGGGTCTCTGGAATACCAGCCCAGTGACAATACCACTATGCCACCGCCTCCACTGTCATAGAAGTCATAAAAATTTAGGACACTGAAGGAGGCCAATTAGCTGCTTTGGCCACGTCAGTCACAAGGAGCTGCCCAGCCTAATCCCACTTTCCTGCAATAGGTCTGTAGCCTTGGGCCAGGATCTTTGGATCAGTGGGTGAGGGCAGGCCCCGCTCGCCGACGCGTAAAATGACACACGGTGATGTCGGGCGTGCGTCCCGATGTCACCGCGCGCCATTCCAATCTTCAGTTCAGCGGGCACGCACCGGAGTCAGCTGCTCGTCCACCGAACTGTCAAAGGCTCATTAAGGCCACTTAAATATCAATTAAAATACTTAACTGAGCTGCCCATCCAACCTCGAGGCTGTCGGGCAGGCAAAGAGCCCAAGTGGCCTTCGCATTTACCATGGAACCTCATCCATGGGCGGGATGAGGTTTCATGAAGGTTTTTAAAGTTTAATAATATTTTGAAATAAAATTCATTGACATATCCCAGCTCATGTGACACTGTCACATGGGGGGACATGTCTTAAGATTTTTTTTTCTTCTTTATTAAAATTTTAAAAAATCAAACTAATCTCCCTGAGACAGCTCTGTGCCTCAGGGAAATTTCTGCATTCTTTCACACGCATGTGCAAAAGAGCACAGGCCCCAACTCAGCCTACTTCCCCCGCCCGCACAGGTAGCGCTGAGCGCTTTTGGGTCTGCATCACGTTGAGCGGGGCTTAATTGGCCCACCCACGTAAAATAGCAGCCAACTGAGGGCGGCGATCGGCTGCGCGCCCACCCACACCCCCTCCTGCCCAACCCTCCCGATGGGGAGAAAATTCTCCCCTTGGTGATATAGAGCAAACCCTGTAACTGGTTAACCATCAACAAAATAAATTATAAACACTAGAAGCACTATTGATTAATGGTCCCATTCACAAACAGTGTATTGTTTATAAATTACTGATATTATGTTTATATTTTATCATTCATTTTCCTGAAAATTAAGTAAATAAAATGAACAGGTATAAGTCCATATAAATATGCTTCTGTCAGTTCCCAACATGTTGACATTTAAATGGAATATTGCCAAATTCGGTAACAGTAGGTACAGACAGTGAAATAATACCCCATCTCCATGTCATGCATAACTTATTAAAGAATTAACCAACAAATTTTAGCAATGAAAGTTTCAGCGACAAAATGAAATTCGACATTAACATTTTTAAATTTCAAAGTCACTTGGCAAAACAGAAATTACCTTTGCTTTCTCTGTACTCTTCTGGTATAAAATATACAGTCATTGTTTAAATAAGGTATATTCTACACTCGGAACACCACGCCTATACCATCTGTATGAAGCATAAGATCATGTTAAATTCCTAGGAAAGACACTATCATTTTTCCCTTTTAACAAATTGAAAACTGATGAACAAGTCTTTCAAAGTGAATTTTCTTAGATATCTTCAGATTCCAATAGCACAAGCTCTAAAATATCACCAACCAATACAGTATTTCGTCACCAAATGACTTTTCCATCACTAAAGTGCTTTCATTCTGTGACTAAAATTGCTACAAGTAGATTTTTTGATTGACAAAATGGCAATTTAGTTTCTGACACTGTTTTTGAAGTCAGTACAGTTACACTTACATTACAATTATAGAATTATAGTGAGCAGGCAAAAATTTGGCACATGGAGTATGTGAACTTGTCCACTTTGGCAGGAAGAATAGAAAAACAGCGTATTATATAAATGAAGAGAGGTTGCAGAACTCTGAGGTATAGAGGGATTTGGGTATCCTGGTACATGAATCACAAGTTAGTATGTAGGCACAGCAAGTGATTAGGAAGGCAAATGGAATGGTGTAATTTATTTCAAGGGGGATGGAATATAAAAGTTTTGCTAAAAATGTACAGGGTGTTGGTGAGATCAGACCTGGAGTACTGTGTAGAGTTTTGGTCTCCTTATTTAAGAAAGATACAAATGCGTCAGAAGCTGTTCAGAGAAGGTTCATGACTGATAACTTGGAGTGGGGTGGGGGATATGGTGCGGGGTCTTATCCTATGAGGAAAGGTTGGCCAGGCTGGGTCTGTATCCATTGGAATTCAGAAGAACGAGATGTGATCTTATTGAAACATAAAATCCTGAGGGGACTTGACAGGGTGGATGCCGAAAAGGTGTTTCCCCTTGTGGGAGAGACTAGAATTAGGGGACACAGTTTAAAACGAGGGGTCTCCCATTTAGGAAGGAGATGAGGAGAAATTATTTCTCTCAGGAGGTCGTGAATCTTTGGAACTCTCTTCCCCAGAGAATGGCGGAGCCAGGGTCATTGAATATTTTTAAGGCAGAAGTAGGTAGATTCTTGACAAATAAGGGAGTCAAAGGTTACGAGGGGTAGGCAGAAATGTGGAGTTGAGGTCACAATCAGATCAGCTATGATCTAATTGAATGGTGGGGCAGGCTTCAGGGGCCAAATGGTCAATTCCTGTTTCTAATTTGAATGTTTGTATGTTCACATGTTCATATGCAACAGTCCAAAACAATTACATTTTGCCACATGCTAAGAAATCACAGTGTCAATCTGGACCTACATGAGTCCAAAACAAGTTGGAATGCCTTCATGAAGCTTTCCTCCAATTTTTAAAAATATATTTGTTCCTGGAATGTGGGCATTCCTTATTGCCTATCCCTAATTGCCCTTCAGAAGGTGGTGATGAGCTGCCTTCTTGAACCGCTGCAGCCCATGTGCTGTAAGAATACCCACAGTGCTGCTGGGAAGAGAGTTCCAGGATTTTGACCTAGTGACAGTGAAGGAACAGCAATATAATTCCAAGTTAGGATGGTACATGAGTGGGAGGGAAACTTGCAGGTGGTGATGCTCCCACGCTAGAGTCAAGTTATCACCCAAGTTGGCTTTACATTACAATTTTAGCACAGTGTGAAGCAAAATTGCTTTAGGTGATCTTATTATCCCACCTAGGCAAATCATCCAAGGACATCAGATAACAACTAAAATAAAAGCAAAAAACTGCGGATAACAACGAAATATTAATTACAAACTCACTGCTTACCTCATTTGATTGTCGTATGCTTCTTAAAGGAATCCAAACTGTACCGACCATTGTGTCCCAGATTAATCCTTTGTTCCAGACTTCCACAGTTAAACCAAGATCTAAACGATTGATTTCACTGAGGAATAATGCAAATAAATTGGTCACTTGCAACCACTGGAAAATTTATATATACATCATTATAAACATAAGGACTTAAATTAATATCCCATGAGTTGATAGATCATAGCAACAAAGTTCAGTGAATTATGGTCAGTGTCACAACAGAGATATACAACACATTTTATTTTCTTTATCAGTACAATAATTTGTTCATTCAATAAATATGTGAAGAAAAATTAATTACCAAGGGAATAAGATAGAACCATAGGACTACAGAAGTTTACAACACAGAAGCAGATCATTCAGCCCTTTGCATCTGTGTTGGTGTTGTGTAAGAGCAACCCAAAAATAACCCACTGCTCTCCTTTCACTGCATAGTCCTGAATCATCTGCTACTTCAAACATATGTAAGAGATGCAACCATTTCTCCCTCAAGTATCCCTCTGTTATACTATATTCCATGCACCAAGAACTATCTATAATTTCTTTCGATATCTCTCTGTCATGTCACTATTCCTCAAACTAAAATAATAATCTCATTAAAATCCTTAATAATTTCAATAACCCCATTTGTGCCAATAGCAATATTATCAATAGCTAAAAGCTCTCCTAAGTATAGGTTCATATCCCTGGTGTCAAATTGATGAATTTACACTGTGTGTTTGTCTATGGCTTTAATGTTCCTTCTTCAATTGGATTTTCTCTCTGGTCTTTCAGAAATCATCTGACATACATACTGCTCCTTGCTGCTGGAATTAAGCATCATGGTTCCGGTTGCTAAGTAGTTGTGGCCTGATCAGCTGAATGATTCTGACCAGTTGCTCTTACACCGATAATCATGAAGTGTTTCGAGCGCGTTGTGTCAGAGTCTTTTAGATCCTCTTATTCCACATATTGATCAGTTACAGTTTGCCTCTCAACGTCGTAAGTCAGCGGACAATGCTGTTTGACCTTGGTCCATTTAATCCAACAGCACACAGATAGACTAGGCAACGATGCTCACGCTACCTTTGTTGATTCTCTCCAGCTTTTAATACAATGCAACTAGTAAAGCTTAGAGAAATTTAAAAATCTTGATGTCATTCCATTTGTCGTACTTAGTGTCAGTGATTTCCTTCACAACAGGACCCAATAGGTGTTAGTTTCTGGGATTTAATCAGAGCCCATTTATCGAACACCGGTCTTTCTCAGGGCTGTGTATTTTCAACTTTGCTTTTCGTCCTCTGTACGAATGATCATCGATCAGAGTGCAACAACATAGCGATGCTGAAGTATGCTGATGTTACAGTACTTGTGGGTCTCATAAGGAATAATGAAGGAAACTACAGGGACTCAGTGGAGAAGTAAGTAAAACAGTGCAATAACAATTATCTTAAACTGAACAAAAACAGTTAATGATATTGTTCCCGTGAAGATTCATGGTGTGGACATTGAAATAGTTACTAACTGCAAATATCAAAGTAAATGATCAGTTCAATTGAAGGGAACACTTTGCACCGAATCATCCTGAGCCCACCTCATTATTTATTCACTCCCGCGAAACACGCCGTTTCCATGGCGATCGGGCTCTCATTTGTCTGCCCGCCATCACCCTGCTGTTGCATCACACCGGCTGCCAATTTTAAAAGGCAGCGCCCAGCACAGCGCTCATCGCCATCAGCTCACCACCACTGCCAGGGAGACGTGACCAGCAAAAGAAAAAAGGCTGCAGTCCCTGCTTCAACGACGAGTCCCTCGAGTGACTGCTAGATGCCGTGGAGGTGCTCTACCCCCGGTCTGGCCACAGGCTGGGCAGCAAAGTCACTAACCCAGCTTGGGACATGGTGGCAGCGGTGGTCAGCGCAAATGCCCTGCAGAGGAGGACAGCCACCCAGTGCTGCAAAAAGATGAATGATCTCCTCCATCCTGCCAGGGTAAGTCACTCTTTTCATCACTCCCAACTCACACACTCACAAACCCATCACACACCCACAGGGCCCTCACTCACTGCCAGTGCAAAGGACACCACCATTCACTCTCTCACACACACATGCATTGTCCTCATCCCGTCCATGGGACCACTCACCACCCACACAGGTCAGGCTTACTTATCATCTGGCTTGGCAGGCGTCCCGATACACTCTCCCCATCTCTATCCATGCAGGACAAACTGGCTCACAACAAGAGGGAAAGGTCTCAGACAGGTGGAGGGATGCCGGAGATCAAAGTTCTGACAGAATTTGAAAACAGAGCCATCCAGCTGGCCGGCGATGACCGGGACCGGTCCTGTGCTGACGGTGAGGTCGGCGCTGCTCTACCAAGTGAGGATCCAGCAGTGCAACATCCATCAGACAACCATGCTGTGAGTGATGTGTCCTCTTTCACAGGCCACTGCCACGCACTAATTATCTCCCCTTGCTTTCGCAGGCACATCTGTCAAACAGCCAACAGAGTCCATGACCCAGGGCCCCCAGTCAAGCCCCCGAGGAAAGCTCTGAAGAGGAATCTGGAGACACTCTCCCTGAAGTCCCGTCACAGCCTCACCCACACCCTCCACCAGCGCAGAGACACACACCTCGGTGGGATCTAGCTTTAGAGTAGCCTCGGGATCACAATCTGGTGAGCACATCGCACTGTCTGATCCACAGCAGGTGGAGGCAGGGACTTCCCAGGTCCCCGGCACTCGGAGGAGCTGCTGGAGGCCAGAACGTTGCTGAGTCTAAGTCAGATGAGGAGCCTCTGGACTCGGTCATGTCACAGTTGCAGGAACTGCAAAGACAAGCTCAGGAACATCAGGAAGGGATGTCCGCTGCACTCCTCAGATTGCAAGGCACGATGGAGGAGTCCGTCCATCTTCAGGCTGAGGTGATAGCGCCAGCATCCAATGCACCGAGGTCAACACTGGCAGGATGGCGGCCGCCGTGGAGACCTTGGTCCAGGATGTCTCTCCTGCACTGCTGCGTGGGCTTAACTCCATCGCTGATGCCATAGTTGGCCTCCAACAGTGTGTAGGTGAGAGGGGTGCTGGGCAGCTCGATCTCACTCCAGCTACCCCTTCTCCTCACAGAGTCAGCCAGGGGCCCTTCGGCACCCATAGGGAGGAGGATCAGCAGGTGCACACTCCGGGGCCATCTACCCAGGTAACTCTGGGAGTGACTGACCCATCCGTATCCCCTCTTCCTGTGACCTCAGCAGATCCAGCTCCACAGGCTGAGGAGGGTGTCACTGACACACAGCAGGACCCTTAAAGCAGGCCGGGGCCCTCCAAGTCTCGACCCTCCAGAGGACGCCCACCAAAATCATCACAGACAGGGTGTCACAGTCAGCAGGCTGCCTCCACCTCCACTGTGGATTTCCGGGGAGCACCAAGACATAGAGGCAGGGTTAGGACAGTTGGGTAAAAGTAGTTGCACAGCCTGGGCACGGGTGTTAATCACTTGTACATAATGTTCACTATTGTCAATAAACTCCCAAGAATGTCTCTCTGCCTGTGGCTCCTTGTTCTGATGAGCAGTGTTCTTGTCACTCAGATGTGAAACCTTTCTGCACAAGATAAAGGCAGGTATCTCAGTCCAGGGCCTCTTCCCTGTGTCTGTGTAGCCTTCAGACCACAGTGATGGTGCAGCCTCACACTCCCTGGAAACATTACTGGTGCCTGCACCTCGGTGGTGCTGGTCATTGCTGCCAGAATGTAATGGGCAGGCGCCACAGAGTTCCCTCATTCTCTCTGTGTGCTCTCAGCATCTTTAAGGTGGGGCTGGCCCCCATCACACCAGCATCTGTGACCAGTGATGCTGTGCACCAGCTCCTGAAGGGCTGAGGTGCTGAAGGCGGACACAGCATCAGATGTGTCTAAAGTTTCATGGCTGCGTCTCTGAGATGGCCCTGATCATGGAGCGAAATCGAGCTGCCCTCGGCCAGACAGGAGTCAGAGATTCTCAGAGGCTATGTGAAGATCTATGGAGTGTCCTCAGTGCATGTTGTCATCATCCTCCTGCGATCGAGCAACTATTAGGGCTTCCACTGCATCTCCGTGACAGGAGCATTCTCACAGAGAGGGATTGGCGCTGTGATAAGCCAGACTGGAGTCAAACATTCACAACTGAGATGTGAGGATCTATGGGGACACCTCACTCCACATCCTCATCCTCCACAAATCTGGCAGCTATGAGGGCCTCCTGAGCGCGCCTGCCTCATCTGGCCAGTGCGAGAACCTCATCCCCGTCATCGCCACCACCAAGGACCCCCTCACCCTCATTCCCGTCGGCCTCCTCCTCATCCAAGGTGACCTCCAGCTCCTCCATCTCCTCCTCAGCCAGCTCCTCTCCCCGCTAGATTGCCAAGTTGTAAAGGGCGCAGCAGACGATGACGATGTGTGATACCCTCTGTGGACTGTATTGCAGGGCTCCATCAGACCAGTCCAGACACCGGAACCTCATCTTCAGTATCCCGATAGTCTGCTCCACCAAGTTGCGAGTTGCTGCATGAGTCTCATTATAGCATCGCTCAGCTTCAGACTGAGGCCCCCACATGGGTGTATCAGCCACAGCCTCTGCTCCCCAATCAGCCAACTCTGCAGCCTCTGTGGATCTTGGAAGACTGCAGGGATCGGGGAGCAACTCAGAATGTAGGCATCGTGCACACTCCCTGGAAACCATGCACACACCTGCAGGATGCGTTTCTGGTGGTCACACACCAGCTGCACATTCAGTTAGTGGAAGCCCTTGCGAATGATGAAGTCCACCCAGTGTAGCGATGGAGACCTGAGCACCACATGAGTGCAGTCAATCGCATCCTGCACCTGTGGGAATCCTGAGATCCGGGCGAATCCAATGGCCCTTGTATCCTGACCGTCCCGGTCCCGGGCGAAATGCACAAAGTTGTTGCCATGGAGAAAATGCGTCAGTGACCTCATGGATGCGTTTGTGGGTGGCAGATTGTGAAATCCCACAGAGGTCACCTGTGGAGCCCTGAAAGGAGCCACTGGTATAGAAATTGATTGCCGTGGTCAGTTTCACAGCCACTGGCAGTGGATGCCCTCCATGTCCCCTTGGCACCAAGTCCTGCAGTAAGTGGCAGATGTGAGCCACCAGGTCCCTAGACATGCGCAGTCATCGGCGACACTGGTTCTCAGTAATTTGCAGGAATGGCAGGCAGCGTCTATGGACCCTGGGTGTCGCTAGGCGCTGACCAGCCACGGCTCACTGTCGCTCCTGGGCAGTGTGTGCGGGAGCCCCTGCTGACCCTTCTTCATGAGGTTGCTGCTCCTGCCTTTGCACAACCAGGAGCCTCAGTAACTCTCTCCTCCATCTTCTATGGTCCCTGTAGGCCATCAGGCATACAGCTAGGTCACCAGGATCCATGGTCCTGATGTGGTCCTCCTGCAGCATGAGAGACAGCAAGAGAGACGTGGTTATCATGGCTGTACTGAGCACCTTTCCTGGCCCTGTGTGACCGCCCCTTAATGCTTCCCGGAGAGTGCTGGTCAGCCCTCGGATGGCCAGAGATGAGTGCGCTGCGTGGCTGCCCTGTCAGCCTGCGACATGGGGGACACTGGTCCAAACCAGGATGCTGAGATTGCAAGGGGCTGTGAGCTCCTCCATCAGTGACTGCTACATGGCCAGTGTTGGTCAGGAGATTGTACAACGTGTGCAGTCCAACGTGTGCAAACCCCGCCCCCATAGCAGTCACCTCCGGGGCCAGGCATCAGTTGTCCTGACCCCCGGCCCCCCTGAGGCCTGTAAACAGCAGGTGAGCTGTGGAGAAGCTGCTGCTAACTCACCTCAGTTCACCTCAGTGAAGGCTGCCAAGTGCAGGTTGCCTTTGTGCTGGTGTGAAACTCGTCGCTGTGCTTTCCCGCCAATGTGGACGGACGATAGGGTTCCGAGAGCCTGGCGGGATGGCCTTTTAATTATATGCTGATGTATTACAAGTAGCTCCCTGCCGACCGATGGCAGGAAATGCGGCCCTCCTTCAGTGAGCTGAGTGGACGATCACGACCTGCCTTCACGCTGTCGTGAAGCAGGTCACGTCGTATTTCCACGCACACCGCCTATCACACCCGCCACTAACGGGCTCAGAAAACTCCGCCCAAAGATGTCAGCAAGGAAAGACAGTCAGGCGACGGCAGCTTGGGAAAAGTCCGGTTTTTGGGCATTGCTGGTTTTCGGATAGCCGAATTTGAGGCACTATACCGGAATTATTCATTTATATGTAATTTTTAAACAAATGAGCAATGCATCCAAAATAATTTTCCATATGGACAATAAAGTGAAATTGAATTGAGTTGAAATTGAATCAAATATTCAAACCTGCACCGTAAACATTGCCTTCAACAATTCTCTCATAACACATTTGCTCTTGTACTGTATACCCTTAAAAATTCAAAATGTTACAGGTTTTATATATGATTTCACATCAGCATTTGCATATTCAAGGAATTATATATTTGAATCCTAAGGTCATTCGTCATTCACAGCCTTCAGCATCTTGCAATTCAGTGAATATTCCTATCACTTGCTTCTCTTCACAAACTACATTTTCTCAAATGCTTCTCTGGATTAAATCACATCTGCCACCTTGATGGCAGTTTCAGTGAATTTGCTCATGTTCTTCTGTATTTTGGTCCCACTGGAACTCAAAGCAGTCCAGTACAAACTGAGACACTTCCCTCCAGTAATTTGAGAAGGATGCAGTCTACATAATTAGATATTTGGAAAGTTATCAGCAGCGTATAAGTATGAACCAAAAAGGTCAATTTTAAAAACTAAAAGGAACACAGTGACAACCTGAATTTATTTTTTTTTTCAACTGCATAATAAAATGTCCCAAGGCGCTTCAGAGGCATTGTAAGGCAAAACATGACACCGAACCACAAAAGGCGACATTAGGACAGATGACCGAAAACTTGGTCAAGGGGATAGGTTCTAAGAAGAGTTTTACAGGAGTAGAGAGCTAGAGAGGTTAGGGATGGAATTCTAGAGCTTAGGGCCTAAGCAGCTGAAGGCATAGCCAGCATGGATGGAGCAATTAAATTCATGATGAATGGCTTAGGTTATAAATAAGGAATGGATCTGCTGAGCTAAAAGTACTTTGCAGTGCAGTTACTATTATAAAGTAGGAAAGCAGCGGTCAGTTTGCACACAGCAAGTGCCCACAAACGGCAAAGTGATAGTGACCAGATAATCTGCTTTTGTGATATTGATTGAGGGATACCGTAGATTGGAGTATATAAGTTGACCCAGTGTATAAGATGACCCAATTTTTCTGGCTCCAAAAATCGTAATTTTTCATGCATATTCGGCATAAAGTCAGGCCCCATTTTAACCACAACGTGCTTTACTCGCATTAGTGGTCAGCCTCATATTTTTCACCTCACAAATGCATGTATTACTTATCTTATAACTGGGATTAAGCAGGTGACAGGGGCTGTGTTGCGAAGACGTGTGAGTTTAAGAAATCCCCACACAGAGCAGACTCCGTGTGTGAACAGCAAAAATAAACGAGTCTTCCAACAAAATGGATGAGGTATGAAGCTGCTTTCAAGCTTAAAGTTGCTAACTCGTCAAATAACTATTGCTGCAGCAAGGGTACTCGGCATTAGTGACAAGCTGGTACAGCAATTGACCAAGCCATTTGCCAACTCTCCTAATCACTCCTCATGTCAAATTTTGGACAAAAGGTTGATCTTTTAAACATTCTCACAAACAACAACTCAAAAGTGCTTAATTAGTTATTAAGTGCATTGGGACATTTTGATGTCATGAAAGCACTTTATTAAATGCAAGCTCCTCTTTCTTAACTTGAGGTGAAATTGGGGTGTGTGTTGTGGTGGGGGTGCCGGGGCAAGAGACTTCCAAAAGACCTCGATGTCAAAATGACCAGTTTCCAGCAATTCATCATCAGGCAGTGACAAAAACATGAGTACCCTCTATGCCACATCAGCCCATGAACTTTGATATGCCAAGCAACTGAATTGAGGGATGGAAATGTTCAAAAACAGTTCTAATGAAAACCACAGGACATGGGAAGACAAGCTTCATGGTGGTACTAGTCTGCATGGCTGACAGAACAAAATTATAACCTATGGTGATTTTCAAGTGTAAAGCCCCATGTCAAAAATCAAATTCCCTGCAGGAGATTTTGTGCATGTCCATGACAACGGTTGGGTGGATGGGGTCTTTCCCCGGGTAGATATGAAATCTTGTTTTTGTACCTCTCCAATTCTAAATCTCTCAAAAACTTGCTAATAAAGCCTGGTACCTTTATAGTCTGTTTCTCACAAAACCTTGTCACTGATAATTGAATATGGCATGACGAGTGTTATTGTGAAGCAGACCAGAAAGGATGTATTTCCTTCAAAATAGGTGCCAATATGTTTTCATCCTGTTTTTCCATTGTTCCATTCCTTAATTCAGGACAACCTTGGCTACCTGTTTCCCCAATGTGGTCATGAAA
The DNA here is from genome assembly GCF_964194155.1 of Cetorhinus maximus. Lineage (NCBI taxonomy): Eukaryota > Metazoa > Chordata > Chondrichthyes > Lamniformes > Cetorhinidae > Cetorhinus > Cetorhinus maximus. The sequence goes on along the minus strand of NC_135891.1, from coordinate 98,794,842 downwards.
ACAAGTCATGAGACACATATCTTATACATTTTAACAATCATATAGTAGTGTCATCCAAAATAGTATATTAGCAAAACAATCCCTTAAATCGTGAGAATGAAAATCTTTTAAACATTTCAATAAGTAAAAAGAAACCAAAAAACCTTAATCATGAGGTTAAAACATATCCTAATCCTAAATTTACATGTATACCCAAGTAGGAAATCTTTAACAGCAGAGCAAAGTTTGAAGCTGCAGTTGAGTATATATTGTAAGTAAAGCATGACTGACAAAATATCATAATGTGTAGTTGTAAGGTGCCTTGGCACCATAATACAATTTCTTTCCACTTGGCACAATAGCAAGAGCAGAAAATAAATGGTAGTCATTTGACCCATTTCAGTTTTAGAAAGCCCTGCACGTCCCCTGACAACAGCCAAATGTTTTTTTAACCATTCCAGGGTTTTCACCTCGATAGTCGCAATTATTTTCATCTCTATTGTATCCACAAGTCCATTTGCTAAATCAATCAGTCTGTGTTGGGGCAAAAAACATCCCGACATTAATTTTAAACTTGATTTTTACTAACTTGATCCCATGTTCTCTTGTACTACTGTCAGTTTACTTTGATCAAAATTTCTGAAACTACTTTTTCTACAATTTTTACTGTTTCAGTCATATACCTCTACACAAAGGCCACATCTCAGTTGCCTCCTTTCTTGGCCGAAAAATCCCAATTTTTTTCCAGTCTTTAGTTATATTCCAATAATTCTGCTTTGGCTATCATAATTTGATGGGAACATATTGCAAATGTAGTTCCTAATTTATACTTGCAAGAAATAATCATTTAGTGCTCTAACTTGTGCTTATCCTTGATTTCATCCTCATTTGCATCTTTCATTTATTACAAGGTAAACAAGCAGATGCAGGTCAAAAAATGCCAACTGCCCATAAAAACGGAGACCGTAGTTTACTGAAAACTGGGTGACTGTTCCAAATTGAACCATATACTTAACTGTGTGCTCTATCCTTCCCATGCCACAGCCTCAATTAAGCCCAGCAGTTCCATGTCAGTGCTTATGCACCACAAGGCTCACCCCACCCATCTAACTTCATATAACCCTATCAACAGTTCCTACTATTCTGTTCCCCTCGTTTTTAACTTGTTTCCCTTTAAATGCATCTATGTTCGTTGCCTCAACTACTCCTGTGATAGCAAATTTCAAACCACGCTCTGCATAAATAAATTTCCCTTAAATTCTTTATTGGATTCATTTGTGACTATCTTATATTTATGGCCCCTAGTTCTGGTCTCTCTCAAGTGCAAACACCTTCTCTACATCAAACCCTATCAAATCCTATCATCCTGAAGACCTTAAGACATTTCTCAGTCTTCTCTTTTCTAGAGAAAATAGCCCTTGCCTCTTTAACCTTCCCTAATAGGTATAACCTCTCAGTTCAGGAATCATTTTAGTATATAAAAGAAGGTTTACTTTCCATGGTGCCTTTATATCTTTCTTATAACATGGAGATCACAACTGTTCACAGTACTCCAAGTGTGGTTTAATCAAGATTTCATAATAGTTTAATAGAATTTCCCTGCTTTTCAATTCTGTCACTCCAGAAATGAGACTTAATGCTTTTCTTTTTTTTAAATGGCTTTTTAACCTACTTTACTATTTTTAGTGATTTGTGTATCCCTCTACTCCTCATTTAGACACTTATTTTCCAAGGATTATGGAGCTTTCTTATCCTCCCTCCCAAAATGTAGCGCCGCACACTTACATGTATTGAAGTTCATTTACCAATTACATGCCCATTCAGAAAGCTTGTCTTCCTATATTTTGCCACAGTTCTCTGTACATCCCCAATTTTGTATATCCCATATAACTACATCCCCAATTTTGTAATGTTTACAAATTTTGAAATTCTATTTCTGATTCCAGAATCCCTATTTTGAAGAAAATGGTGAACAACAGTGAACCCAGGGCCAATCCTTGTAGAACATCACTTTCACATCTTTGGCTTGTCTAAGTAACTAACCTTTACACTCTTGTTTTCTGTTTTGTAGTCAACTTGCTATCCATTCTGCTAGCTGTCCTTAGATTTTTTCTGGCCTCAGTCTACTATGCATATCAAAGGCCAATTGAAAATCAAAATACTGCAGTTTATGACAAGATGGGTAAATGTGAGGCAACCATGAACCTAGTATAAACCAAATAGCTAAAGCATGCTACACAGTAAGGAAAACAGTGAACCAGAGCCTTATACCAGATAAAATTCACAAAAAAGAACACTTTCCTACAATCAAAAGAGAATGGTTCTTCACAAGAACCAATTAATTTTCAACAGTCATGTATAAATCAATGCAAATCATTCAGGGACAGAAGTGATGCTTATTATAGCCCTCAGAGGTATTTAATTTCTGAATGATTTCCTCCATTAACAAAAGCTTTACTCTATCCCTTTTGACACTGTGGTTCAAAAAGTTGAAAAGTAGTATGATGGTGAATGTCTGAGTAAAAAAACAGGAGGGGAAGTCACATATGGGATCTGATCCATTCTATGGAGGGTAAAGTGAAGGTGATCCTTCCTTCTGTGAGTGATGTCATGCTGGTATACATTTCCAGCTGCTATCTTCCGATTATTTAGCCTTGGGTTTTATCCAAGTTGGAGTCTATCCTTTGCCAGACATCCTAGTTGAGATTTGTATTATAACCTTCATTACCCTGTGAGGTTTTTTGACCCTTTTGTTTAAGTATCAGTTTAACACATGAATAAAATTCTTTACTCATCTGTTTTAAATGATAATTATACAATTCAATAGTTAATAAATCATAATTTGTCCAAAATATTTTGAACTCAATTCATGTTCTTTTATTCCACAAGGACAGATTATCTCCACTGTGTAAAACTTTATCAATGTCTTTCGAGGAATTCAATATTATTAAGTGTGAATAGCCATACTTACTACTGCAGTATTTTACCTGGATAAGAGCTCTTAAATATTGGCTTTGGTTAACAGTGTCAGCCATCATGTATTCTCAGCACCCCAGCAAAAAAAACATGGACCATTCCTAATTCATCACCAAAATATAAAACAAGCCACAGTAGCCAAAAATAACCCTTCAGCAGAATTTAAATGACAAGCTTTAGCTTTATTATCCATGTAAAATGTAAACATTTATATCAGTATGAATGTACAATAGATTATTTCAGAGGTAATTCCAGGATCAACTCAACTAATTTGCAAACTGCATTAGCTATGTAAATGACTGAAAGCATATTCCCTCCAGATGAAGTGATATGATTACTTAACATATGAACAGATGCTCCCCCCATCTGAAAATAACAAGTACATTTTATCCTCATTGCAAGTTACTGGGAGCCAAATATTGCACATGTGTGTTACACTGAAGTGCAATGAATATCACATACATAACACAACATAATAAAAATAGCCTTGTAACCTTTTAGGCAATTTAACAAATGATGGTGAACTGAAAATGTAGGATATGGAATAATGTTTAGGGGTATCTGTACAAAAGGCATTGTTTCTTAAAGAAAATTAGCAAAACTCAAAGTGGACATCAAGCCATGATTGCATGACCCTAGTTGGTTGAAATAAGTCAGAAAGATACTAGCAGACACTCTAGTCACTGCTTTTCAACCTCATTAGATGCTTTAAAAGGAATGAAGTGCATCTAATATACCACCTAAGATTGAGGAGAGCGAAAAGATAAATTGGATAACTGTGGACCTGTTGGTCTAACGTCAATCGTGGACAAGTGTCTCACAGAAGACCAGTTTGAAAAATTCAGGCAAATGGTACAAGAGGCAATGCAGCAGTTATTTAATGGAGGGGAAAACAAATGGAAATATTGATTGAATTGAAAGGTGTTGAGTGTTAAGTTCCCAAAGGATCAGTGCCAGATGCATTTTTTTCTCTGTACATAGATTATTTCCACTTAGGCATAGAGAGCACAAACCCAAAATTTGTTGATGAGTCACAAGTAGGGAGGTTGGCAAAACTAAGCAGTATTGCAAAATACTTCAGGATGGTGGAATTCTGGAAGCTGCAATTTAATGTGGATAAGTGTGAGGTAATACATTCTGGGAGGCAAAATAAGCAATGGGCATCTGAAGTTCATGGTTGCACAAAGAAATCTAGGGAGTCAAACTGATAATTCCCTGAAATTGCAAGTGCTGGCAGATCAAGCCATGAAAATGACCAATATCATTTTGGGTTTTATAAACAGTGATGTATCAAAAAAAGAGTGTAGGAGCAATAATAAATTTGTACAAAACTTTGGTTAGTAATATTTGCCATTTCAGGGGTCCCATTATACAAAAGATTTTAAAGGCACAGAGCCGAGTCAGCATAGATTCACCAGAATAATGCCAGAGATGGAAGGCAATAAATTGAGGAAAGATGCGAGATACTGGGAGTATTTCCACTGGAGTAGAGAAAGCCAAGGGGAAATTGAATAGAAGCTTTTAAAATGATGAAAATAAAAATAGACTATTTCTAGTGGTTGGGAGTCAATATTCAGGGACTGTCAATGTAAAATCATCTCTAATTGGGCCATGAAGTGGTTAGGAGGAATTTCTTAGCATTGCAGATTGCTGCAGCATGAAATGTTTTGATACTGGAGTGATTAAAGCACTGACTTTACAACTTTAAGGAAAAGTTGGATAAATATTTGAAACTAACAAAGATACATGACCATGTGGAAAGTACAAGTTCATGAGATTAGTTTTGGAAAGCATTATTACATACACAATGCAGCAAATTAGTTTCTTTCAAAATTCAAACTTTTGTAGTTCAGTGGGCTGATATGGCTGTTACTAATATTTGTGACAAATGCTTAAAGTGTTTGCATAGTTTTCCTCTGCCCACTATTTTACTGCAGTCATTAACTTGCATCTTAGTCTATAATCACAATGGGATGCTAGGGAGCCAGCTAGGAAGGGAAGCCAAATTATAAGGAATACGGACACCTCAATTAGTTGATTTTTAAGTCACTAAAAATAATAAGATTGCAATAGAAGCAAGAGGTGGGGAGAATATGTAAAAGAAATAATGACTCAACGCCATCATCCAAATTGGCAGTATAGATAAAACAACAGATTAAACACCCCATTTAACAGAAAGCAGAGCTTCTTATATTATTCATGTTAGCAATATACCCTTAATTTTAGTACAATAATCTGAATATGCAAATTATACTCTGTTAGTATGGGATTTAAATTCATTAATAAACAAACCATCATATACTCTTGCATGTCAAGCACAGTGCTTTGAATAATTAATCTTCCTAGTATTGTTCAGCTGCAGAGGGTGTCAATGAGTGTGCTCATCAGTAGTGGCTCATGAGCTTGGATGCATAAAATCTCATCTAAGGTTGATGTGACTGCAGAAGTAGGCTTTAAAATTACTTTTAATTTCAATGTCACAACATATGAGCTGAAAGATTGCAAAGCCAGTCAACCCACGTAGATGGTAATTTTCCTGAATGTGCCGACATTGTCTAGTTTTCATCACAAGATCAACCTGCTTTGATAAAAATTCGATCGACAGCATTACTTAGCATATAGTTATCTATAGATCATTTATTTGGAATATAGATTATCTAGTTTAATTTTTTGAAAATATTTACAAAACCACTCAAAATTACACAGGAGTCGTCACATTACCTTTACAATGACACTACGCATAGCTAACAAAAAAAACTTCCCTGCAGCTCCAATCAACAATGGCAATATTATTTTTAATCACAGAAGCGCAGAGTTATATTGCATTCTTGCTTTAACAAGGTAATCTCCTGTATTCTCACTACAATTTACATGGTAATGTACATTGGAGCTCATACCTCATTACCACGCTTATAGGGAATCAGCATTATATCCTATTATGCCATTTTTATATTTCAAACTTACAACATGAAATCCTGCTCCCAGCACGGTTGGCTCCCCCTCACAGCAATGGTCGTACTCTTCACATTCTGAACCTTCAGCGTCACATACGTATTGTATTTTTCTGTAAAAAGAGAAATCAACAACTTACTTCAATAAATATGACTAAGTAAAACAGTACTGACAGAGGTTACAGGAGGTGAGTCATTCTCTGGGCAGAAGTCACATGGCGAGCAGAAAAGTATTATTCCAAAGATTTAAAAAGGACAAGAAATAAAGGGTAATGAAACAGTATAATAAAAGATACTTTATATTTCAATAGCATTAAAAGCAAACCAACTTTGGTAAAAAAAACAACTTTGAGATACTCCTGCATTAATTACCTGAATCTGTAACCAATACATGGTCTACAACTAATACCAGCTTAAGTATTATTACTTTACTTTCAAACATATTGATCATTTTGGGATCCATAATAAGAGCTTTTTAATGCGAACATAATTTCCTCTCTGCACTGTCACCCATTAAGGTCGAATTGTTGCTTAATTATGCGAATTAGAATAAGAATTTACTCATATAATAGGGCACAAGATTAATGTGCAAAGGGCAAAGCACTCCTCGTCAATGAATATCAATATGACATACTCATTTGCAGGACTTAGCCCTCTAAATAAAATGGGCGACTTAACTGCCCATTTGAAATTATGACTGGAAATTGAATCCAAATTATTGGAGGCTTCACTGGACAGCAAATGGATATGCTTCAACAAGCTGAAGGAAAAGTACCACAGTCCAAGATGTCAGTTTTTGTTTCTTTTAATTCAAGGGTTCAGGCAGGAGTAATTTTTTAATTTTTCTTGATCCACTCAATGCAATTAATATAAATGTCAGTCTATTCCATAAGGCTGCAACATGATTTGCGAAGCGAGTATTCTAAGATTGGAAAATACTTTATTGGTAAGAGCCAATTAAGCTGTCCATAAATGAGATAAATGAATTCAATTTTACAAAAGTTTTTAGCATAAGTAAATCTTATTTGATTCCTAAACCATATCTGCAATAACTGAAATTGTAAATGGTGTAATCAAAACCTATCAAATTACCTAGCAACAGAAATCAAAATATCAGAGAAATAGGCAATAACCAGCAATAAATAACTCATATTGGAAAGCGAATGATTCACAATGGCAATTTAAGACAGCATTACAGTCCAAGGATTAAGAGGAGAAACTTCTTTAGCCAGAGAGTGGTGAATCTATGGAATTCATTGCCACAGAAGGCTGTAGAGGCCAGGTCATTGAGTGTATTTAAGACCGAGATAGATAGGTTCTTGATTGGTAAGAGGATCAAAGGTTACGGGGAGAAGGCGGGAGAATGAGGTTGAGAAACTTATCAGCCATGATTGAATGGCGGAGCAGACTCGATGGGCCGAATGGCCTAATTTCTGCTCCTATCTCTTATGGTCTAACATCTTACAAATCTCAACGTTATACAAAAGGGGTTGTAATTACTTAGCCATATACTGCCCATAATGTTCCAATCCTCCTTAGAAATGGCAGAGGTGCCAGAGGACTGGAGAATTGCAAATGTCACAACCTTTTTCAAAAAAAGGATGCAACGGTAAACCCAGTAACTACAGGTCAGTCAATTTAAAAGCGTTCCCACTATTGACATTAGAGTTGTTAATTCGGAACAAAATTAAATCACTTCGACCAGTGCAAACTAATAAAGGAAAGCCAATATGGATTTGTTAAAGGCAAATTGTGTTTACCTAACTTGATTGAATCTTTTGATGAAGTAAGAGAGATGATTGATGAGAGTAATGCGGTAGATGTGGTCTATATGGACTTCTAAAGGTGCCACAAAATATGCTAGGGTGGATACAAAGCTGGTTGAGTGACAGGAAACAGAGTAGTATTGAACAGTTGCTTTTCAGGCTGAAGGAAGATAGACAGATCTACAGTGGATTCCCCAGGGGTCAGTGTAAACATGGTACTCACCCTTCCAGAGCGCAACAAATTGTTGAAGCGCTTACGGCACTGGATCCAGGTGCGCCACACCATGTCGCGGGAGCTCACCACTGGAGAAACCACTGCTTTTCTGTTATATATTAATGACCTAAACTTGGCTGGGCAAGGCACAATTTCAAAATTTGTAGATGACATGAAACTCAGAAGTATTGTGAACTGTGAGGAGGACAGTGATAAACTTCAAGGGGACATAGGCAAGTTGTTGCAATGGACCAACACATGGGCCAAAATTTTCCGTTTGGCGGGTGGGCAAAGCTGATGCTGGCGCGGGTGGTAGCGGAACCAATCACCACCCGTGATCGGGACTGCACCGCCATTTTGCACGGGTGGGCCAATTAAGGCCTGCCCAGTGCATTCCGACTCCCGTGGAGAGCGGGAGTCTGAAGTTTGCGGCAGGCGTGTCCAGACCGCCGGGTCCAATGGCGACCCGGCAGTCTGTCTAAAAAAAACAGTCTGGTAGCGTCCTTTAGGCTGTTCGTCATGGCCAGCTACAGGTGGTACGCAGGGGGTCTGCACAGCAGGCTGATGTAGAGGGAAGGCCAGAGGAAGAGGGCAGGCTGTAGGGTGTGGCCCAGGAGCAGGGCAGGCTGCAGGGTGTGGCCCAGGAGCAGGGCAGACTGCAGGATAGGCCAGCGGGGGGCCTTGCAATTGCCTTGCTGCCCTTGTGGACAAAGTGGCAGCACGGTGGGAGGTGCTGTTTCCCCAGGATGGGAGGAGGAGGCCCCCCCATATGACGAAACGTGCCTGGGAGGAGGTGGCGGAGGTGGTGAGCTCCCGCGACGTGGTGTGGCGCACCTGGATCCAGTGCCGTAAGCGCTTCAACAATTTGTTGCGCTCTGGAAGGGTGAGGACCATGTTGGTGTTAGGCATTTAACCCAGCAGGAATGCAATGACTCATATTGGGCATTTGGCGCACGCTGGGTGGTCAAGTAGATAGTGACCATGCTTACATCAGCCTCAGTGGTTCATGAGAAGATGGGTTCTCCCCACACCATGTGTTGGTCTTAGTAGCACATGACTAGTCTGGAGGCAACCTGCAGGGGATGCAGCTCGGCACATACTCAGAACTCCAGCACATGTCGTATTCATGGTGATGAGAGTGTGGAAGGGGAGCCTCAAGGTCATGTGGCCAAGAGCCACCTAGTTGCGCCTCCTTGCCATGGGAGCTAAGGCGTGTGTTTCTGAAAGTGATGGATGCAGAATGTGTCCAAGGTGGCCGTTGGGGGCGGGGGGCACAGCCCTACTATATTTTTGTGACTGTGGACAGGAGGCACTAGAGGCCACAGATGGGCCACTGTGGTTAGGGTGCGGCGTGCGCGTGCAGAGTACATGAGTGATCAGCCCCAATAAATGGTCTTCTCTGTTTTGCAGAAGAAAAATGCGCACAATGCTTATGAGGTGGTCAGGCCCAGTTGGTAATATTGAGCCGTTTTGAGCAGGAGGCCCTGGAGCTTGAAAGGCACCATGTGCCCAGGTCCACAGGTGTCGGTGAGGCTGGGGTGGAGCGGCCAGGTATTTGAGGTCCACAGTCACATCCGCTCTGTCCTCCCACCATCCAAAGCACTGATGACTGTTGGAATCGTTAATGTAGCAACACTGCTCATTCACAGACTGATAGTCAGACGTGTGGGTCATGGACAAAGGTCCCTCAACCCTTCGAAGATGCGCGTGTCCAGCACCTTCTAAAGTCACCTTATCCCAGTTCTGACCACTATCCCCATGGCCTTGTGTGCCAAGGCATTGCAACTGCACACCCTAATACTTATTACATGTTAGGAGGGTTTCTGCATCCACCACCCTTTCAGCCAGTGCGTCCCACATTACTACGTACAAGAGTTCCTCATCGCCTCGCCTGTCAACCTCATGCCCCTTACCCTAAATAAATGCCACCAGGTTAGTCATCCCTCCGCCAAAGAGAAAAGTTGCTTTCTATCTACTCTACCTATGCCCCTCATAATGTTATGAAGCTCAATAATGTCACCCCTCAATCTCCTGTGCTCCATGGCAAATATCCCCAGTCTATGCTATGTGTCCTCATAACTCCAACTCTCCAGCCCAGCATACATCCTGGTCAGTGACCTCTGCACTCTCTCTCCACTCCAATCACATCCCTCCCATGAAGCGCTGATCATAACTGAACACATAACTATAGCTGTGGCCTCAGCAGCATTTTCTGCACTTGCAACATGACCTCCCTGTTCCTAAATTCTATTCCTCGGCTAATAAAGGCAAGTATGGCATTTACCTTCTTAAAAGCCTTATGTACCTGTCCTGCTACCTGAACGGGCCTGTCGCCATGCCCAGCAAGGTCCTTCTGATCCTCCTTACTTTCCACGGTCCTACCATTCCTTGTGTATTCCCATACCTTATTTGTCCTTCCCAAGTGCTTCATCTCACACTTATCCACATAACATTCCATTTGGCATTCCTTAGTCCATCTGACCAGCCCGTCTGTATCCACCTGTAATGTTTGGGCCTCCTCCTGACTATTTGCCACCCCACCAATATTCGTCTCCTTAGGGTCTGGAAGGTTGAGCACATAATGAGCCTGGGGGGAAAGGGATGAAGTGTGTCACTGTGTGCACACTAACTGATTCACTGTCCTTGTTGTTACTTTCAGCATCATCAGAGGCTGGTGACCAGGCTCCGTTACAGATGTCCCCTCTCACACCTGAGGGCCCTGAACTGTCACCTGCGCCACACCATTTCTGCCAGGCAGGCACCAGCGCAGATACTAGCACATCGATGGGAATTGCAACATCAGCTAGTGTCCCAGGACACAGTGGAGAGGGCACTGCACAATCGCTGGAGGAGCTGGCAGAGAAAGAGAGTGCCGATGGCGCCAGCAGCCGGAGGACTGCAGGGGACCAGGCACATGCTCAGTCGGTACGTGATGATGTGCCTCTGGAATCGTCCACGGCGCAGCAGCTGCAGGAAATGTGGCCGGGTGTGCAGGAGCATCTGGGAGTGTTGCGTGAGAACATGCTTCGCTTGGTGTCCGTGGTGGAGGAGTCCACACAGAGCATGAGTGATGCCATGCTCCCTCCATGGAGAGAGTGACAACTCTCCTGGAGAGGGGCTTCCAGGAGAACAAGCAGCTTATCCTAGGGATACGCTCGGACCTGCAAGCCCTCACAGCGCTAATGGCCACAGCTGGTCAGTGCCAGTGTGGGAGATGGTCTGGACACCAAGTTTCCCAGCTTGGTGCCCATTCATCTGCGGTGAGCAGGGAGGTCCAATGTGACCTCACGTTGGTGCAGCAGCTGCCTGTTGTCGCTGCGAGCTCCTCTCAGGGCGCTCCGAATGAGGGCAGCAGCTCCTCCGCCCCTCTGCCAGTGACTGTTGCATCCGTTGAGGCTGCGATGACTGGGGAGGTGCCAGCTATGGAACAGGCAGCTCCCTCCCAGGTGGGGCCAGCACAGGCTCCACAGGCCAGAGGATGACTGCCAAGGTCATCGAGGCCAACAGGACAGCAGAGTCAGCAGGCTGTCTAAGAAGCTACTCCGAGCAATGGGGCGGCACCAAGACATAGCACCCGCAAACGTAAACATAAAACACCTTAGGCACACCGCGAGTTTCTCACTGGTGCTTTTGTGTTGGCCCTAGATTAGGGAATTATTATTTATCGCTGTTGTAAAAATGTTTTGCTTTCATTTTGTTGCACCGTATTATGGATGAAATTAAATCCAGATGTGTTACCATGGCTGAGGGTGGCTGCTTTGTGCTGCATTTGTATGTTTCACAGGCATATCATGAGTGTTTGAGTGGACATTGAGGTTTATGTCCAAAGCCCTTAGTTGCAGCTGATGAAATAGCAGATGTAGCACTTAAGTGCCAACTATGGAAGTGCCAGGCAACGCTGGTCCTCCTGATCCATTTGTGTGGAGCTAACTGAAGGTTCATTGATTTGAAGTCTCCCGGGTGTAGTCCCGGGTCAGTGTTCTGCCCCTCATCATTGCCCTGTGCTTCCTCATCCTCTGAATCATGTGCAGCCACATCCACTGTATCAACGTCTTCATCGTCCACTGCATCCCCCCTTTCCAGCGCAAGATTGTGGAGAGTGCAGCATGCTACCATTATCAGCAACACACGATCTGGGGGGTACTGGAGTGCGCCCCCTGAGCGCTCCAGGCATCGGAAGCGCATCGAGAAGACCGATGGCTCTCTCCACCACAGCCCTTGTGGTGCCCTGGCTCCTATTGTACCACTGCTCAGCTTCTGTTCTTGGATGGCGGAGAGGCGTCATGAGCCAACTTCTGAGGGGTTAGCCCTTGTCACCCAGCAGCCATCCATCCAGCCGGGCTGGAGCACTGAAGAGCCCCGGCACCTGGGAGTGCCTGAGGATGTAGGTGTCGTGGGAGCTGCCTGGGTACCTTGCACAGACCTGTAGAATCTGTATCCTGTGGTCACACACTATCTGCACGTTCATGGAGTGGAAGCCCTTCCTGTTGACGAAGGCACCGGGCTCACCTGCTGGCGCCTTGATGGCCACATGTGTACAGTCTATAGCACCCTGGACACGGGGGAAGCCAGCAATGGCCGCGAAGCCTCTGGCTCGCTGTGTCTGACTTGCCTGGTCCCAACGGAAGTGGATGAAGGTCAATGCACGCCAGAACAGAGCATCTGTAACCTGCTTGACACAAGTGTGGACAGCTGATTGGGAGACATCGCAAAGATCACCCACCGAGCCCTGGAAGGAGTCAGAGGCATAGAAGTGGAGGGCAACTGTGACCTTCAGAGGCACTGGCATGGGGTGTCCGCCCACACAGTTAGGGGAGATCTCAGGGCCAATCATCTGACAGATGTAGTGTATTGTCTCCCTTGAGAGTCGGAGCCTCCTTAGGCACTGCACCTCAGTCATATTGAGGTAGCTGCTTCTCCGCATGTAAACCCTGGCAGCAGGATAGTGGCATCTTCTGCAGCCCCTTCCACCTTGGGCAACCTCTTGGCCCTGCGCCCCTTGTGCCTGTGCCTGGCCTCCCAAAGGTGGCTCCCCTGGAGGCTGAATGTGCACTCCTGGCCTCCTCCTTATTCTATCCCTCCCTTCCTCCTCAGAGGAGCTGCCTCCAGTGGAGATGTCAGAACCCATACCCAGGCTAAAAGGAGGCCTCCGGAAAGCTGCAGGCCCGACAAAGATTCTTGACTGCAGACTGCTGAGCTGAAGCTTCAAAGTACAGAGAAAGCTGCTGGAATTCGTTGTGAACTGCTACAGATCACACAGGCAAGTTTAAAACACTTTCTGCAATAAATACTTCACAGACCAGATTGACAACCCCTCTGAGCCCTCTTATCTCACCCGTGGATGAGTTTTATTAAAATGTCTCTTACCCGCCTGCCCGTGCGCTGAGCTGAAGATCGCACAGATGCCTGAAAATCGGCATCGATTACCGCGTTAAGGGCCTTAACTAGCCAATTAATTAATGGCGGGCACGCGTCGCACTTCATTGCCCGCCCGCCTGCCCAATGAAATATCACGATGGCACGCGGTGACATCGGGACGCTCGCCCGACCTCACCATGCGTCACTTTACACGCTGGTGTGTGGGGCCCGACCCCCGCATATCACCTTGAAAATTCTGCCCATTGTAGACAAAATTTAATGCAGAGAAATTTTGGTAGGAAGAAAGGGGAGAGGCAATATAAACTAAAGAGTACAACTCTCGAGGGGATGCAGGGTGTACCCACACCACATGGGCTGCAGCGGTTCAAGAAGGCAGCTCACCACCACCTTCTCAAGGGCAACTAGGGATGGGCAATAAATGCTGGCCTAGGAATGCACTCAAACTGTTGAAGGTGGCAGAGCAGGTTGAGAAAAGCAGTGAAAAAAGCATACGGGATCCTAAGCTTTATAAATAGAGGCATAGGGTACAAAAGCAAGGAAGTTATAAAACTCTGACTCAGCATCAACTGGAGCATTGTGCCCAATTCTGGGCATCGCACCTTAGGAAGGCATTAGAGAGGGTGGTGAAGAAAAGGTTTACAAGAATGGTTCCAGGGATGAGGAACGTTAGTTATGTGAATCGTTATACTGTTACGTTATTCGTAAACAGAGTTAGGAACTAATTGTTATGCATCTGTACATCCAGGGTGCAACATTTACTGCTGTGCTGCAGTCAGATGCTGAGCAACATTGCATCAGTCTACCAGCCACACGGAAAGTTGCAAGAAATACACTTGACGGGGCTCCAGCAGTTTGTGTCTAAAAGTGTGATTATTTCAAGCTTCTGGTAACTCAAAGACATAACATGAATAGATTGGAGAAGCTGGAATTGTTCTCCTTAGAGAAGAAAAAGTGGAGGAGAGTTGATAGAAGTGTTTAAAATCATGAGAGGTCTACCCAGAGTAGATAGAGAGAAACTGTTCTCATGATCAGAAAGGCCCAGGACACACAGGGTTTAAGATGATCGGCAAACGAATCGCGACATGAGAAGAAATTTTTTTCTTAAACATAGCGAATGGTTCGGATTTGGAATGTACCCACCGAGTGTGTGATGGAGGCCGATAGAATCAGGATTTTTAAATAGGAACTGGTTAAGCACCTGAAGAGAAAAGAAATGCAAAATGGAGAAAGGGTGAGGGAGTTGGACGAGCGGAGTTGCTCTTGCAGAAAGCCAGCACTGACACGATGGGCTAAATGGCCTCTTTCTGTGCTGTAACAATTCTATGATTGTATGAAAGTAATGATGCAAGTAAAATGTGGTGCAATTACTCAAATTTTATGAAAATTACAGGCATTTGAGCTCCAAGTGGCTTGAAGCCACATATTTTTATATGCAGCTCTAAAAGTTGTGTATAAGCAGCTCAGAGATAACTCTCTAATTTTTTTTCCTTTTCCTCCTTCTGTCACAGAATACCCAGTTTCTCCCCTGCAATTCCCCACATTAAGACACTTATGAATGTGAAAAACATTTTTGAAAATCTTGCCCCCAGTCCCAAATTCTTGCTCCAGTCCGTAGCATAACATTCTGGTACCACCGAGGAGCTGCCTAACTCTGATTGACAGGTGTAAGAAAAGACACGACGTCTGAAAGCATTAATGGAAAATAAAATAAGACCCAAGACTATCTCAAAATTCCAAATTGAGATGCCATTTCCCTTTTAAGAACTACCAGAAATTGAGCAAGACAGAGTGCATAAGTAATGCCGTTTTGAAATTCAAATGACAAAATTAATTGTCTGAAGTCGCAGGGTTTGAAAATATTAAAGAACTTCCATATAATCAAATACGTCCTTCATTAAAAACACATGAAGGGATCAGAATAAACTCCAGCTATGCTTAGCAATAATCCTTCAGAAGGCATCCAAATTCTTGTCCTTAATAACGATGTTTTCAGATAAGGAAGAGCAGTATATTAGTATTCAAACATACTGTACTTTAGCTGAGACGCTGTTTCACACCCATGATCCACCAACATAGTATGCTTATGACCTCAGCAGAACCATCATGGGAAGCACCAGATAGTAGTTAGGCCATTTTCCTTAGGTACAGCTGAAGGACAGGGAATTAAAACACAGGAAAGCAGGTCACAAAAAAAGTGGGGGGGAAAAGAGTAGATTAAGACTTTAGGCTAGGACTTTGTGGTCACCAGCAAAGCAACTGTACTTACTGCTGACTTTGAAGCCAGCTGTCCACAAGGATCTAGCAATCTCTCTGGCGCACACTTGTCCTTTCCCAGTGGCAGTTTACATTTGGCACAAAGTCAAAAGGGATCACCAGACTTCCAGGAGCAGTGATGTCGGCAGGCAGCCCATCACGCTGACACATTCTCATAGACAGCAAAGCAGGAAATTGATGGCACTTTATCCTTCATTTTTCAGGTAATGAAATAAATGATAAGGCTTGGGTTTAGGTAAAAGCTAAAATATCAATAAGCAATCTTTTTAAAATTTTAAAAATACAGAATTATAGTTTTGTTAAAAATTCATTCACAGAATGTGGGCTTCACTGGCAGGGCCAGCATTTATTGCCCATCCCTAGTTTCACTTGAGATGGTGATGGTGAGCTGCCTTCTTGACCTGCTGCAGTCCATGTGGCATAGGTACACCCACAGTGCTGTTAGGAAGGGAGTTTCAGGATTTTGACCAGTGACAGTGAAGGAATGGCGATATATTTCCAAGTCAGGGTGGTGAGTGATTTGGAGGGGAACTTCCAGGTCGTGATGTTCCCATCTATCTGCTGCCTTTATCCTTCTGGATGGTAGTGGTCACGGGTTTGGAAGGTGTTGTCGAAGGAGCTTTGGTGAATTTCTGCAGTGCATCTTGTTGCTGGTACACACTGTTGCTACTGTGCGTCGGTGGTGGAGGGAGTGAATGTTTGTGGATGTGGTGCCCATCAAATGGGCTGCTTCGTCCTGGATGGTGTCAAGCTTCTTGAGTGTTGTGGGAGCTGCACTCATCCAGGCAAGTGGGGAGTATTGCATCACACTCATGACTTGTGCTTTGTAGATGGTGGATAGGCTTTGAGGAATCAGGAGGTGAGTTCTCATCGCAGGATTCCTAGCCTCTGACCTGCTCTTGTAGCCACAGAATTCATATGGCTAGTCCAGTTCAGTTTCTGGTCAATGGTAACCCTTAGGATGTTGATATTTGGGGATTCAGAGATGGTAATGCCATTGAACATCAAGGGGTGATGGTTAGGTTTTCTCTTATTGGAGATGGTCATTGCCTGGCACTTGTGTGGCATGAATATTACTGGCCACTTTTCAGCCCAAGCCTGGATGTTATCCAGGTCTTGCTGCATTTGGACATGGACTCGTTCAGTATCTGAGGAGCCACAAATGGTGCTGAACATTGTGCAATCATCAGCGAACATCCCCACTTCTGACCTTATGATGGAAGGAAAGTCGCTGAGGACACTACCCTAAGGAACTCCTGCAGTGATATCCTGGAGCTGAGATGATTGACCTCCAACAGCCACAACCATCTTCCTTTGTGCTAGGTATGATGCAAACAGTGGAGAGTTTTCCCCCTGATTCCCATTGTCTCCAGTTTTTCTAGAGCTCCTTGATGCCACACTCTGTCAAATGGAGCCTTGATGTCAAGAGCAGTCAATCTCACCTCACCTCGGGAGTTCAGCTCTTTTGTCCATGTTTGTAATGAGGTCAGGAGCTGAGTGGCCCTGGCGGAACCCAAACTGGGCATCAGTGAGCAGATTATTGCTAAGCAAGTGCCGCTTGATAACCCTGTTGATGACCCCTTCCATTACTTTACCGATGTTCGAGAGCAGAATGATGGGGCAGTGACTGGCCGGGTTGGATTTGTCCTTCTTTTTGTGAGCAGGACATACCTGGGCAATTTTCCAAGTAGCCGGGTAGATGCCAATGGTGTAGCTGTACTGGAACAGCTTGGCAGTGCATCAAGTTCTGGGGCACAAGTCTTCAGTACTATTGCCGGAATATTGTCAGGGCCCATAGCCTTTGCACTATCCAGTGTCTCCAGCCGTTTCTTGATATCACGTGGAGTGAATCGAATTGGCTGAAGATTGGGATCTGTGATGCTGGGGACCTCAGGAGGAGGCCAAGATGAATCATCCACTTGGCACTTCTGGCTGAAGATTGTAGCAAATGCTTCAGCCTTATCTTTTGCACTGATGTGCTGGGCTCCCCCATCATTGAGGATGGGGATATTTGTGGAGCTTCCTCCTCCAGTGAATTGTTTAATTGTCCACAACGATTCATGACTGGATGTGGCAGTACTGCAGAGCTTAGGTCAGATCCATTGGTTGTGGGATCGCTTAGCTCTGTCTATCATTTGCTGCTTATGCTGTTTGGCATCCATGTAGTCCTGTGTTATTGCTTCACCAGGTTGACACCTCATTTTTAGGTATGTCTGGTGCTGCCCCTGGCATGCCCTCTTGCACTCTTCATTGAACCAGGGTTGATCCCCTGGCTTAACGGTAATGGTAGAGTGGGGGATGTACTGGGCCATGAGCTTACAGGTTGTGTTTGAGTACAATTCTGCTGCTGCTGATGGCCCACAGCGCCTCATGGATGCCCAGTCTTGAGTTGCTAGATCTGTTCGAAATCTATCCCATTTAGCACAGTGTTAGTGCCACAAAACACGATGGAGGGTATCTTCAATGTGAAGGAGGGACTTTGATCTCCACAACAACTGTGTGGTGGTCACTCCTATCAATACTCTCATGGACAGATGCATCTTCAGCAGGCAGGTTGGTGGGATGAGATCAAGTATGTTTTTCCCTCTTGTAGGTTCCCTCACCATCTGCCGCCGACCCAGTCTACCAGTTATGTCCTTTAGGTCTCAGCCAGCTCGGTCAGTAGTGGTGCTACCGAGCCATTCTTGGCGATGGACATTGAAGTCCCACACCCAGGGTATATTCAACATCCTTGCCGCCCTCAGTGCTTCCTCCAAGTGGTGTTCAACCTGGAGGAGCACCGATTCATCAGTTGAGGGAGGGCGGCACGTGGTAATCAGCAGGAGGTTTCCTTGCTCATGTTTGAGCTGATGCCATGAGACTTCATGGGGTCTAGAGTCGATGTTGAGGACTCCCAGGGCACCTCCCTCCCGACTGTATACCACTGTGCCGCCACCTCTGCTGGGTCCATCCTGCCGGTGGGACAGGTGGTTTCTGGGACATTATCTGTCAGGTATGATTCCGTGAGAATGTCTGTGTCAGGCTGTTGTTTGACTGGTCTGTGAGACAGCTCTCCCAATTTTGGCACTAGCCCCCCAGATGTTACTAAGGAGGACTTTGCAGGATCAACAGGGCTGAATTTGCTTTTGTCGTTTCTGGTGCCCAGGTCGATGTCAAATGGTCCGTCCGGTTTCATTCCTTTTTTGAGACTTGTAGCAGTTTGATACAACTGAGTGGCTTGATAGGCCATTTCAGAGGGCATTTAAGAGTCAACCACATTGCTGTGGGTCTGGAGTCACATGTAGGCCAGACCAGGTAAGGACAGCAGATTTCCTTCCTTAAAGGGCATTAGTGAACCAGATGGGTTTTTATAACAATCGACAATGTTTCATGGTCATAATTTTAATTCCAGATTTTTATTGAATTCAAATTCCACTATCTGCCGTGGCAGGATTCGAACCCAGGTCCCCACACCATTACTCTGGGTCTCTGGGTTACTAGTCCAGTGACAATACTGCTACACCATCGTCTCCCTGTAAAGGAGAAGTTTGACATCCCACATATATAAAATTAGCTTTTCAGGGCCAGTGAGGGTGTTCAGCAGTATGAACTTCGTATACTAATGGAAATCCCAGTTACTCCTCTTTCAACAAGGTGTAACTTTTTCCAAGGGTTTTCATAGCAAGACTAACAATATTGAAATTACGATTTCATGAATTCACCAATTCCTTAGGGATTGCACTCAGGTGGGAAGTGGGGGCGGGGGCAGCCTCAACAACACATCCTCTAGAGGAGCACAGAATCATAATCATAGTAACTGGCAGCTGTAAACTGTGAGCCTCAGAGACATATGGCAATAGGAGGCACTTGCCAATGCAAGTGGGAAGAAGAGACATTTGGCAGCAGCAACGGGAGGCACTCTGCTATGGGGGTGAGAGGTAGTTAGCAGTGAGAGTGGGCTGCAAATCTTTCAATAAGAGCAAGAAGCTGTATTATAACCTACTGTGCACAAGACAGCAACCTCTGGATTTCTGCATTATCCAGCGCATGTGTGGATTCCCAATGTTGCTGTCAGTTTCAGTGTAGTAATGACATCATGTGCCATTTTTGGTCATTTTAACACTGTTCAATCACATGTTCAAAACTAGCACTGGGAGAGCCCTTGGAGCTTACCAATTTGTTTACCTGGGAAATGTAATTTAAGCATAATAGATGTGACAACATCTACTTGTATTATATTCATCTCAAATCAAATGAATGTTCACAGCTGCTGAATCGCCCTGTTTGCGCTATTCTTCCCATTAATTTGGGCCAGACCTGTTAACCACACTAAGCTTTGCTTTTTCCGGTCCAGCACCCTTATTATCTTTCACTCTTTATTCATTTCCACTTCCTTATTGCGTGCAACTCAATGAGGAGTCACTAACTTCCAATTATGCACCTATTTTTGCATCAGTTACTTTCTCAATGTCAATTCCCAGAACTAAACCAGACAATGCTTCAATTTAATAAAAAACTGGAACTACTAGAAACAGTCAGCAAGTCAGGCAGCACTTGTGGAGAAAGAAACACTTAACATTTCATGTTGATGACATCTTATCATCAATTCTTCTTTGCTTGTTGAAAAATAAGTATACCAATATAGGAAGCAGTCTGAGATGTATATTCGACATTAACGACCCAAAGATTTTAATCCCCATTTATAGTAATTTTGGAATGGAGATTTTAATGTCACACCAGGAGGTTTCTTGGGCTCGATTTTAAATCTCTCAAAACCTATTACCTTACAGAGTTAAAATCAAGCCCAAAATGATGGCTTCTATACTGCTACTAATCAGCAGTTTTAAAACAAAACTCACCAGTGGTGGAGCAACAAGGAGTTAATATGACTCAGAACACCTGAATATGCTGTTCTGGCTCTTACCTCATTGGGTAGGTTATAATACAGCTTCTTGCTCTTATTGAAAGATTTACAACCCACTCTCATTGCTAACTACCTCTCACCCCCATAGCAGAGTGCCTCCGGCTGCTGCTGCCAACTGCCTCTTCTTCCCACTTGCATTGCCAAGTGCCTCCTATTGCCATATGTCTCTGAGGCTCACAGTTTACAGCTGACAGTTACTATGATTATGAATTCTGCTGCAACAGTTCCCAATAGTCTATTTTATGTTAGCAACTTTGATCTGAGAACTTTGCACCTGTTCTATACATTATTATGTAGACTAAAAGGTAGGTAGGGTTTTTTTTAGGTAAGGCTACCAAGGGATTATGGAGTTGATGAGAAAATGAAGTTGAAGTGCCAATCAGCCATGATCTAACAATATGGTGCAGCAGACCCAAGAGGCTGAATGGCCACCCCTGTTCCAATATGCCAGAATTTTGTAGCCCATGGGGAAGCAATGTTGCTTACTGCTGATTTTGAAGAAAGCGGTCCCCAAAAATCTAGCAATCTCTGGCATGGATTTCACCTTTCCTGATGTTAATTTGAATCTGGCACCATGTAAATGGGATCTCCAGGGTCCCAGCAACAGCGATGTCATCAAGCTGCTGAAAGTAGCCAATCACACTGAAGAATTCTCAGATAGAAAACCAAGAAATAAATACACTGATCATCCTTCACTTTTCATAAATTTTACAGAAAGCAAATTAAAGATTTGGACCTAGAAATTTAGGAGCCAAAATATCAAACATTTTTTGAAAATTGAAAACTATGGAATTATCATAATGGAAAAAGCTGACATTACAAAAATCTAAAATTAGTTTTCCACAGCCAGAAAGACTATTCAGCAATAATTATGACTTAATACAATGCTGAAAACTCAGTTTTTACCGAATTCAACAATACATAACGGGCAGAATTCTGTCAGTGGCGTGCCGCTCCTGATGGTCAAACAGAAAGTGACTTCTGCTTTCTTGCCTTTTTCCATTTCCCAATGCAATTACAATTACAAATTTACAGTGGCAGCAAATGCACAGGAAACATGTGCGATCCCGCAGCAGGGAATGCTTTTCGGTGTTGAAACCTGCTGTCAGCTGAAAATGCTGCAGCTACAGGCGGGCTATAAAAGATCCTCCTGGTGAAATAGGTGCCTGAATTTTCTGGTTGCCGGGGTGGGGGGGGCGGAGTGGGAGCAGGCGCGGAACCAATCACCGCCCGCAATCGGATCCGCACCGCCATTTTACGCGGGAGGGCCAATTGAGGCCCACGCCCAGCGTAGTTCTCGACTCGTGAGGATGGCGGGAATGGGCGGGCGATGGCGGACGTGGACAGACCACTGGGTCCAATGGTGACCCAGCAACCTGTTTAAATGAAGGCCTGGCAGCCTTTCCTAGGCTGCTCACAATGTAGAATGCAAGGCCACAGCAAAGGGTTTCTGGTGAGCAGGCCAGGCCGGAGGGTAGGGCAATGGGACAGGCCAGGCCGGAGGGTAGGGCAGTGGGACAGGCCAGGCCGGAGGGTAGGGCAGTGGGACAGGCCAGGCCGGAGGGTAGGGCAGTGGGACAGGCCAGGCCGGAGGGTAGGGCAGTGGGACAGGCCAGGCCGGAGGGTAGGGCAGTGGGACAGGCCAGGCCGGAGGGTAGGGCGGGGGGGCCATTTTTCAGGGGACTGTCTTGCTGCCCTCCTCGAGGAGCACCCAGAAACAAAAACACAAGGCACCTTAGGCACACCACGGGTTTATCACTGGTGGTTTTTTGTTGGTCCGAGATGAGGCCCTTATGATTTTATTTGATTTGTAACACTATTGTCTTTTTTTTGTAATAAGCTGCTTTGTTTCACACATTAAATTCAGAGATGTCACCATGGCTGAGGGTGCCTCTTTTCTTCTGCATGTGTATGGTTTCCAAATCTGTAATGTGCTTTTTTGGACATTCAGCTTTATTAACAAGGCCCTTAGTTACTGTTGCTAATCTGACAGATTTTGCATTTAGGTGTCGAGCCGACAGCCCAGGCTTGTCCTGGTGGGCCATCTGTGGTGTGCTGGCTGAAGATGCGTTGAATTAAAGCCTCCCTGGAGTATGCCCAGGACAGCGTCTACTCCCTCAGCATTTCCCTGTGCGTGCTTACCGTACTGGACTCATCGTGTGCAGCTACAGCCACTGCATCAACGTCTTCATCGTCCACTGCATCCCCCCTTTCCAGCGCTAAATTGTGCAGAGCACAGCATGCTACCACTATCAGTGACACACGATCTGGGGGGTACTGGAGTGCGCCCCCTAAGCGGTCCAGGCATCGGAAGCGCATCTTGAGAAGACTGATGGCTCTCTCCACCACAGCCCTTATGGTGCCGTGGCTCCTATTGTACCGCTGCTCAGCTTCTGTTCTTGGATGGTGGAGAGGCGTCATGAGCCACCTTCTGAGGGGATAGCCCTTGTCACCCAGCAGCCATCCATCCAGCCGGGCTGGAGCACTGAAGAGCCCCGGCACCTGGGAGTGTCTGAGAATGTAGGTGTCGTGGGAGCTGCCTGGGTACCTTGCACAGACTTGTAGAATCAGCATCCTGTGATCACACACTATCTGCACGTTCATGGATTGGAAGCCCTTCCTGTTGGCGAAGGCACCGGGCTCACCTGCTGGCGCCTTGATGGCCACATGTGTACAGTCTATAGCACCCTGGACACGGGGGAAGTGAGAAATTTCTGCGAAGCCTCTGGCTCGCTGTGTCTGGCTTGCCTGGTCCCAACAGTAGTGGATAAAGGCCAATGCATGCCTGAACAGAGCGTCTGTGACCTGCTTGACACAAGTGTGGACAGCTGATTGGGAGACACCGCAAAGATCACCCACCGAGCCCTGGAAGGAGCCAGAGGCATAAAAGTTGAGGGCAGCTGTGACCTTTAGAGCCATGGGATGTCCGCCCACACAGTTCACAGAGATCTCAGGCCCAATCATCTGACAGATATAGTTGACCATCTCCCTTTAGAGACGGAGCCTCCTTCGGCACTGCACGTCAGTCATATTGAGGTAGCTGCTTTGCTGCCTGTAAACCCTGCCAGCAGGATAGTGGCATCTTCTGAGGCCCCTTCCGCTTTGGGTTTCCTCTTAGCCCTGCGTCCCTTGTGCCTGCGCCTGTTCTCCCAAAGGTGGCTCCCCTGGAGGCTGAATGTGTACTCCTGGCCTCCTCCCCCTTCTAGCCCTCCCTTCCTCCTCAGAGGAGCTGCCTCCAGTGGACAGTTCAGCTCCCATTCCCAGGCTAAGGGAAGGCTTCCTGAAACCTGCAGGCCCACAAAAGATTCCTGACTGCAGAGTGCTGACCTGAAGGTTAAGAGTCCAGACAAAGCAGCTGGTATGCGTTAAGTATTACAGATCACACAGGCAAGTTTGTAAAACTTTCAAAAATAAATACTTGACTGTGTACATTCACGTCCCCAGTGAGACCTCTTATCCCGACCATGGATGAGGTTAATACAAATGTGTCCTACCTGCCTGCCCATTGTGCCCATGTGCCAACCTGAAGATTGCACGAGCACAAAAAATGGGCATCGATTGAACACTTAAGGGCCTTAAGTGGCCCGTTAATTAATGGCGGGCGCGCATCGGACATCATCATGCGCACCCGCCCAGCCAAATGTCGCAATGGCACGTGGTGACATCAGGACGCTTGCCCGACATCACTGCGCGTCATTTTACACACAGACGCGCTGGGTCCACCCCCACATGACAGCGGGAACATTCTGCCCAGGGAATCCGTGTCATGGCCACAACTTTCCTGCCCAACTCCATTGCCCTCAATATCTTACACTAATGGCAAAGATAACACAGGTGCTTTTCTTTTCCAAATTTAAATTTCACCTGTAAATATCTCACGTTACATTGGTTTCGTGTTATTCACGTGTGCATCATCATTATTTGTTGAAAGCAGCTTAGTCAGAGATCTAAACATACACGCATGCCTCATGGTTAGTACACATTAGGGCATATGGGACATTTCTTTAAGAAACAATGCTGTGTTTTTTTGTTCACTCTTTATTGAATGTTCATGTTAGTGTCCAGTGTTATACTCACCACTCTGTGGGACGGGGGCTGAATTTGCAGGCTCAGCTGGCCCTCTCTTCTATGCATTGTAAAGGGCAGTGTCTGAGATCACTCTCAGCAGGGAGAACTGAAATGTTGTGGGTGAACTCAAAACCCTACAAGGACTCTGCCAGCCAAAACCATGAGCTGGACCTACATGCGGACAGTACTGACAACCACCCTGTAGGCCCCTCGTTTTCATACCTTGACATTGTCCCCACCACCCTCACACCACACCCAGGATACCGTGCCTTTTCCACGCTGCTCCTCCTTACTCCTGATCCCACTCTCCATGCTCCCTTGGATCTCTCTTCCACTCTCCCATGCACCCAAACGCACCCTCTGGCCTTTCTTTGATTCCTCTTCAATTCCTCCATGCCCTAACCCCACCCCGTCCCATGACTGACTCACCCTTGCAGATCCCGAGCCTCAATGCAAGCTGCCATTCTCCCATTCCCCTCCTTTGTGCTGTAGAGATCAACAAGGAAAACTGCTGTCCTCAGACAAAACAGCACAAAGTTGACTGGTGCACATCACCTTTAAACAAATGAGAAGCAGGCGTGACAAGATTCTCATGCACCACGGAATTTATCTTGAAAGTAGGGCTTTATTAAAAAAAAGTTTTAAGCTAATAAGTATTCATGGTATGCAAATGTATGACAAGTGGGAACCTGCCACAGGACGGCGTAAGGCTCGACATGTCACAAACGCGCCACTGACGGGATTTTTCGGCCCCGACACTGGCAGGCATCGTCACGGGCAGGACAGAAAAATTTGGAGGGTTGTTAAAAGTCAACTGCTCTTCAAATTTTCCCGTCCTTCCCGCGATGACAAGTGTCCGGGCCAGAAAATTCCAGCCTAAAATTCCTGCATCTCAACCTGCCATCGGGAAATCGAACTGAGTGCAACTTTGAACAGAATGCTGGGCATTGGACAAGTGAGAAAATCTTAATCTCTTTCTAAAAATCTAATTTTGTTTGGATTTAACATTTAACATCTAACTGAAATTTATTGTTTAAATTCTAAATTTCATGCAGGCTTAAGCCAGGATATCCAAGCTCTCCACTGGAGAGCTACTGAATTTAGTTAATTAAGGAAACTAGCTTAAATTGGTTTTTCTGTACCTGGGACTCAGCTAACTCATTAGTTTCAGTGCGTATAAATACAGGCATCTCAGAGTGACTTAGCACTGAGTGCAGCTTTGAACAGAGTGTTGGGAGTCGGATTAATGACAGAGTCAGGTGAAGCAAGGAAGGTGTTCCTTCATTTTTTCTAAATTTTTCACCCTGTAGGAATTGATTCTTCTCTACTCCAGGGGAAGCTACCTAGCTATTTGGTGAGTATCAGGTGAGAGGTTAAGGCCTATTCTATTCCTAAGGTTTAAAATAGTTCAGAAACTGGTGGTAAGGCTAATAAAATATATTAAAAAATAAAATAATTAATAAAATAAAATAATTAGGTGGCTAATTAAAACACATTTAGGATGGCAGGACAAGTGATGTGTCACGGCTGCTGCACGTGGGAGCTGCTGGAAGCCAGTGTGATCCAGGGCAAACACGTCTGCAGTGTTTCCAGCTCGAGGAGCTTCAGCTCAATCTTTGAGCTGGAGGTCGAGTTGCAGACACTGCAATGCATCAGGGAAGGGGGTAGTTACCTGGGCACTTTGTACCAGGAAGCAGTCACATCCCATAGGATAGGGTTTTCTGAATTGGTCAATGGTCAGGGACAGGAGTGTGTGACTGCGAGTGGGGCAGATAAGGGGACCCAGAGGGAAGGAGTGTAGGAGCCTCAGCCTTTGCAATTGTCCGACAGGTTTAAGGTGCTTTCAGCTTGTTTGCATGAGAGTGAGGGCTGCTGGCTGTATGAGCTGGCTGACCATGGAAGCCATTCAAGTGGGGAGAAAAAAGGTATGTAGTGGTAGTAGGGGACAGTATAGTGAGGGGGATTGACACTGTTCTCTGTAGCAAAGAGCGAGAGTCCAAAAGACTGTGTTTCCTGCCCGGTGCCAGGATTCAGGGCAACGGCTCTGGGCTGGAGCGAAACTTGCAGGAGAAAGGGGAGGATCCAGTCCTCATGGTCCATGTCGGTACTAATGACATGGGCTGGACAAGGAAAGCGGTTCTGCATAGTCAGTATGATGAGCTAGCTACAAAATTAAGAAGCAGAACCTCAAAGATAACAATCTCTGGGGAAAGTGGGGGCTGTACCGTTGGGATGTAGTGAGCACATAACTATGGAAGTGGAGGGGATTTTAAACTAAAGAATGGAGGCAAAGCATCATATTTGGGAAAATGTGGTTGTTATGATCCCAGCTGAGGTTACTGGACAAGCCTGATCCCAGGGTGGGACTCAGCTTAATAGATCCTAACTTTTATTTTGTTTGTTTCGACACGTGGAGCGTAGCTATTGAACAGAGACACACGAGTCAGTTGATGAACTTTTAACAAAAGAATAAAAATTTATTCAACAAGAAAAGATGAACTATATTACAATACTCCTTCACCCACAACTATACCTTGACAGATGTATACAGATTTGTAAGTATAACAGAAGCTACAAAAACTATCTTATACTTTAATTTCCACTGTCAGTACACAGTCCATGTGAACCTATGGCATCCTGTGGTCAGACACACACACACTGAAACCAAGTGATAGATGCCATCTCAAGCAGATGCTATGGATCTCTCCTCAACTCCTCCCAGACGCTGATCACACCTTGAGCCAACCAGTCTCACTGAATTCCATCCTTCACACGAGTGTTTCCAATCTCCACTCTCCAAGACCTCGCCTTGGAATCTTCTCCCAAACCGACACTTTCTCTCAGACGCCTTCCGCAAGGGCTCACCCCCAGGGTTTTGAACTCTCCTTCTGAAGTTCTTCCCTGGGTCACCACAAGCTGTCTTCCATGCACTCTCTCTCACCAACTCAGCATTAACAGAACACCACCGCTTCACATGCCCATAGCAAAGAGTTACAGACCTTCACTTGTCTCTTTAGGCCTTCTTGCCTCTTGCAAGCTGTTCTCACTTTAAATCTGATTTCTGCAGCTTTCATCTTTTTAAATCTGAAGCTTGGAGCTTTTCTCTCTGCCCCTCAATCTTAACTTCATTAACAGGACCTTTTCCCAGGTTCTTGTCCTTCCCATCTTCCACTCTCCTGGAATTTTTGGGGTTTGCCTTAGCTTGGGATTGCTATCTGTACCTTCTAGGCTGCTTCTGCTTCACAGCTGTCTTCAAATCAACTGAACTCCAACAGCTTCCAAAACAAACTGCTGCTTCTCTTCTTGTGTGTGTCTCTGTGGGAGGGTCCTGCCTCGATGGCCCCCTGTTGCGAGGCAAAATACATTTTTCTAATGTTGTGTTTGTTTAACTTCTCCTTAGGAGACCTAAAACTTCTCATTAGAAATGCAAGTACCTTTTTAAAAGTAAAACTAAAACTCCATTTGACCTTTCTTAGTACACAGATACAAAAATACAAATCAAACTTAAACTTAAAAGGTAAAACTCATTCCTAACACCCACAAATACAAATATAACTTATTTAAACTATCTCTATTTCCTAACAGTGGTAAATCAAAGAGTAGGGACAAGGAAAGAGAGAAAGGTACCAATACGGAAAGTGACAGGAAGGGATAGAGGGTACAAATCTAAAAGTAAATCAGCAGATAAGGCTAGAGGTTACAAAAATAATAAAAAGGACAAAACTAAAGCCTCTGTATCTGCACATAGTATTTGCAACAAAACAGATGAAATGATAGCGCAAATAGAAAGAAATAAGTAAGATCTGGTGGCCGTTACAGAGACATAGCTGCAGGATGACATAGATCGGGGCCTGAATATTGAAGGGTATATGACATTTTGGAAGGACAGGAAGCCAGGAAAAGGTGGAGGGGTGGCTCTGTCAATTAATGATGGCATTCGTGCAATAGAGAGGGATGACCCAAGCTCAGGAAACCAAGATGTAGAAATGGTTTGGGTAGAAATGAGAAATAATAAAGGCAAGAAGTCATTTGTGGGAGTCATGTACAGGGCTCCTAACAGTAACCACATGTTAGTATGGAGTATAAAGGAAGAAATAATGGGATCGTGTAAAAAGGTACAGCAATAATCATGGGGGATTTTAATCTACACAGACTGGAAAAATCAGATAGGCAAAGGCAGCCTAGATGAGGAGTTCACAGAATGTTTTCCAGATAGTTTCTTAGAACAGCATGTTCTGGAGCCAACCAGAGAGCAGGATGTACTAGACCTAGTGTTGTGCAATGAGATAGGATTAATTAATGACCTCATAGTGAGGCGCCCCTAGGTAATAGCGATCACAATATGATTGAATTTTACATTCAGTTTGAGGGAGAGAAGAGTGGCTCCAAGATTAGTATTTTAAATTTAAATAAGGGCAATGATGAGGGCATGGAAGCACAGCCAGCTAAAGTGTACAGGCAAATTAGGGATTAATTAAGTGATAGGTCAATAGAGATATAGTGCAGACATTTAAGAGGATATTTCAGAATACACAGAACAGATACATTCCAGTGAGAAAGAACATTTCAAGGGGAAGACCACCATCCACGGTTAGCTACAAAAGTTAAAGATAGTATCAAACTTGAAGAAAAAATATATAATTGCACATGGATGAGTGGCAGGTCAGAAGAATGGACAGAATATAAACAAACAGCAAAGAATGACTAAAAGATCAAGAAGGAGGGAAAAATTAGAGTACGAGAGAAAGCTAGCTCGAAATATAAAGACAAATAGTAAGAGTTTCTATAGATATTTAAAAAAAGAGTTGACAAAGTGAGCATTGGTCCTATAGAAAGTGAGTCTGGGGAATTAATAATGGAAAATAAGGAGATGGCAGATGAATTGAACAGGTATTTTGCATCGCTCTTCATTATAGGGGATACAAGTAACATCCTAGATACAGCTGTAAATCAGGAAATGAAAGGGAGTGAGGGACTGAAGAAAATTACAATTACCAGGGAAGTGGTACTGAGCAAATAGTTGGAGCTGCCAGCTGACAAGTCCCCAGGTCCTAATGGACTTCATCCTAGGGTCTTAAACAAAATAGCTAGTAAGGTAGTTGATGCGTAGATTTTATTTTTCAGGAAAGGTTCCATTAGATTGCAAAATAAGAACATAAAAAGTAGGAGCAGAACATTCAGCCCCTCAAGCCTGCCCCGCCATTCAATAAGATCATGGCTGATCTGCCCCAGGCCCCAACTCCTCTTTCGTGCCAGCTCCTCATAGCCTTCAACTCCCCGATATTTCAAACATCTATCTACCTCCTCTTTAAATACTTTCAGTGATCTAGCCTTCACAACTCTCTGGGGTAGAGAATTCCAGACATTCGCTACCTTCTGAGAGAAGAAATTCCTTCGCATCTCAATTTTAAATGAGTGTCCCCTTATTCTGTAACTATGTCCAATAGTTTGAGATTCCCCCGCTAGTGGAAACATCTTCTCAACACCTACCCTGTCAAGCCCTCTCGGAATCTTGTACATTTCAATAAGATCACCCCTCATTCTTCTAAACTCTAATGAGTAAAGGCCTAATCTGTTTAGCCATTCTTGATAAGTCAACACCTTCATCCCAGGAATCAGCCCAGTGAATCTCTTTTGAACTGCCTCCAATGCCAGTAAATCCTTTCTTAAATATGGGAACCAAAACTGTACACAGTACTCCAGGTACGGCCTCACCAGCACCCTGTACAGTTGTACCAAGACTTCCCTATTTTTAAACCCCAAACCCCCTAGCAATACAGGCCAAAATTCCATTTGCCTTCTTAATTACTTGCTGCATCTGCATGCTAACTTTAGTGTTTCATGCACAAGAACACCCAGATCCCTCTGTGCTGCACTTTTTTGGAGTCTCTCTCCATTTAAATAATAGTCTGCCTTTTGATTTTTCCTACCAAAGTGCATAACCTCACACTTTCCTACATTAAACTCTATCTGCCAAGTTTTTGCCCACTCACTCAACCTGTCTATATCCCCTTGCAGATTCCTTGTGTCCTCATCACAACATGCCCTCCCACCTATTTTTTGTATCATCAGCAAATTTGGATACATTACACTCTACCCCTCCTCCACATCATTAATATAGATAGAAAATAATTGAGGCCCTAGGACTTATCCTTGTGGCACTCCACTAGTTAAGTCTTTCCAACCTGAAAAAGACCCATTAATCCCGACTGTCTTCTGTGTGTTAACCAATTCTCAATCCATGCTAATACATTACCCCAATACCATGAGCTCCGATCTTGCACAATAACCTTTTCTGTGGCACCTTAACAAATGCCTTCTGCAAATCCAAATACACAACATCTACCGGTTCCCCTTTACCAACTCTGCTTGTTATATCCTCAAAGAACTCTAGCAAATTTGTCAAACATGATTTCCCTTTCACAAGACCACGCTGACTCGGTTTGATTGCGTTAAGCTTTTCTATATGTCCTCCTTAATAATGGACTCTAGCATTTTCCCAACGACAGATGTTAGGCTGACTGGCCTATAGTTTCCTGCTTTTTGTCTCCCTTCCTTCTTGAACAGGGGCGTCACATTAGTGGTTTTCCAATCCACTGGGACCCTCCCGGAGTCCAGTGAGTTCTGGAATATTTTGACCAATGCCTCCACTATCTCTGCAGCCACTTTCTTTAAAATACTTGGATGCAGACCATCAGGTCCTGGCAACCTGTCAGCCTTTAGTCCCATTAGTTTGTCAAATACTTTGTCCCTCATGATAGAGACTGTTACAAGACCTTTCCTCCCATTAGCTCCCTGCTTATCTGATATCTTTGGAATGTTTATAGTGTCCTCCACCGTGAAGACCTATGCAAAATATCGGTTTAAATTATCTGCCATTTCCCTGTTCCCCGTTATCAATTCTCCAGTCGCATCCACCAAGGGTCCCATTCTCACTTTCTTTTTATATACCCATAGAAGCTCTTGCTATGTGTTTTTATATTTCTTGCCAATTTACTTTCATAATCAATTTTCTCCCTCTTTATTAGCTTTTTAGCCATCTGCTGCTGGTTCCTAAAAAAAATCCCAATCCTCTGGCCTACCACTAGTTTTCACCACTTTGTATGCCTTAGTTTTTGATAGGATACTCTCCTTAACCACCTTTGTTAACCATGGATGGTTCATCCTTCTCATTGAGTCCTTCTTTTTGACCGGGATAAATTTTTGCTGAGCATTATGAAATATCTGCTAACAATCTCTAATGCAGTATACAAATTCGTCTTCCACGTTTCCACAATCTGATTTGTCCAGTCAATGTGCAGATTAAAATCACCCACGACAATTGTAGCACCCTTCTTACACGCCTCTATTATTTCCCGATTTATACGTTGTCCTATAGTGAGGCAATTCTTCCGGGGCTTATAGGCGACTCCCACCCATGACTTCTTCCCCTTGCTATTCCTAATTTCAACCCAAAATGATTCCACATCACGATCTATTGCACCTAAATCACTATTCATCACCGCACTGATACCTTCCATTATTAACAAAGCTGCCCCATCTCCTTTTCCTTTTTGCTTATTTTTCCAGAACATCGAATACCTTTGAATATTGAGTTCCCAGTCTTGGTCACCCGGCAACCACATCTCTGAAATAGCTATCAAGTCATACCCATTTATTTCTATTTGTGTTGTCAACTCACCTATCTTGTTACAAATGTTGCGTGCATTCAGATAAAGAGCCTTAAGCTTTGGCTTTTTACCACTATTACTCATTCTGGTTCTAATTGCTGCTGCACTCTTCTTCTTATATTTTCTGCCCGTTCCTGTCACACTTTGATTTTCGCTCACCTTTTCACTACCCTGCACCTCTGCTCTCTTCCTTCTTTTTGATTTTTTTAAACTTCCCTTCAATTGAACCCTCCCCATCCGCCTAATTTCTTTTAAGTCCCGTCTACAATCCTAGTTATGCGATTCGCCAGGACACTGGTCCCAGCATGGTTCAAATGAAGCCCATCCCAACGGAACAGCTCTCTCCTCCCCCAGTACTGGTGCCAGTGCCCCATGAATCGGAACCCATTTCTCCCACACCAATCTTTGAGCCATGCATTTACCTCTCTAACCTTATTTACCCTACGCCAATTTGTAAATGGCTCAGGTACCAATCTGGAGATTATTACCTTTGTAGTTCTGCTTTTCAATTTAGTCCCGAGATGCCCATAGTCCCTCAGCAGGACCTCTTTCCTAGTCCTACCTATGCCATTGGTAGCTACATGGACCACAACAACTGGATCCTTCCCCTCCCACTCCAAGTTCCTCTCCAGACCAGAAGGGATGTCCTTAACCTTGGCACCAGGTAGGCAACACAACCTTCAGGACTCTGTCTTTGATGCAGAGAACAGTATCTATTCCCTTAACTATGCTATCCCCTATTACTACTACATTTCTCTTTTCTCCCCTAACTTGAATGGTGCTCTGTACCACAGTGCTGTGGTCAGTTTGCTCATCCTCCTCACAGTCAGTGCCCTCGTCCACCCTGGGGCAAGAACCTTGTACCTATTGGACAAGGGCACTGGCTGAGGCTCCTCCAAAGCTAAATTCTGGGTCCCCATACCTGCCTCACTTGCAGTTACACCCTCCTGTCCCTGACAACTGACCAAATTTGATGTAATTAATCTAAAGGGTGTGACTGCCTCCTGAAACAGTGTCCAGGTAACTCTCCCCCTCCCTGAGGTGCTGCAGTGTCAGCAGCTCAGACTCCAGCTCATCAACTCTGAGCCGACGGTCCTTGAGCAGCCAACATTTGCTGCAGATGTGGTCACCGTGGATTGCACTGACGTCCACCCACTCCCACATACTACAGCTGCAACACATCGCCTGCCCAGCCATCTCTATTCTATTTAATTAATTAATTTGGATGCTAAATATTTTAAAAGTGAATTTCTTAACTGTATTCTTCAGCTGTAATAACGTCTCCTGATTTAAACCACTTCGCCAATCAAAAGAGAGATAGAAGAGATACCCACCTATCACCTACCTGTTTTCCTTCAGCTCTGACAGGTAAAAACAGGTTGAGGGGGCTCTCTGCCGCCGGGTTTTATCTCCCACGGCCGCTGCCCTTCTCATACAGGCCTGCTCTCCGTGTGCTCCTGGCTCTCCTCTCACTGTTTTAAACTGTGAAAATCCTGCCTCTCCTCTTGCTGTTTTAAACTGTAAATAGCAATGTAACTCCTTTATTCAAAAAGGGAGGGAGACAGAAAGCAAGAAACTACAGGACAGTTAGCTTAACATCTGTCATAGGGGAAATGTTAGATGTTACTATTGAAGACATTATATGTTAGAAGTTATTATTGAAGACATTATAGCAGGGCACTTAGATAAATTCAAGGTGATCAACATGGTTTTGTGAAAGGGAAATCATGTTTAACAAACTTATTAATTCTTTGAAGAAGTAACATATGCTGTGGATAAAGGGGAACCAGTAGATGTACTGTACTTAGGTTTCCAGAAAGCACTTGGTAAGGTGCCACATGAAAGGCTTTGCGGAAATTAAAAGCTCATTGTGTAGTGCCACAGGGATCAGTGCAGTGCTGAGGCCTCAACTTTTTACAATTTACATAAATGACTTGGATGAAGGGACCAAAGGTTACTAAATTTGCTGGCAACACAAAGATAGGTAGGAAAGTAAGCTGTGAAGAGGACATAAGGCATCTACAAAAGGATATAGATAGGTTAAGTGAGTGGACAAAGATCTGGCAAATGGTGTATAATGTGGGAAAATGTGAATTTGTCCATTTTGGCAGGAAGAATAAAAATGAAGCATATTATCTAGATGATGAGAAATTGCAGAGTTCTGAGATGCAGAGGGCTCTGGGCTCTAGCGCATGAATCGCAAAATATTAGTATGCAGATACAGCAAGTAATTAGGGAAGCTAATAGAATGTTATTCTTTATTGCGAGGGGAATGCAAAAGTCGATAGGTTATGCTTCAATTATACAGGGTATTGGTGAGACCACATCTGGAGTACTTAAAGGAAGGAGTATTTAAAGGAAGGATGTAAATGCATTGGAAGCAGTTCAGAGAAGGTTTACTAGACTAATACCTGGAGGGGGAGGGTTGTCTTATGAGGAAAGGTTGGGCAGGCTATGTTTGTATTCGCTGGAGTTTAAAAGAGTAAGAGGCGACTTGTTCAAAATATACAAGATCCTGAGGAATATTGGCAGGGTGGATGTGGAAAGAATGTTTCCTCTTGTGGGAGAATTTAGAACTAGGGGTCACTGTTTAGAAATGTAAGACAGAGATGAGGAAAATTTTTTTCTATCAGAGAGAGTCTTGGAATATTTTTAAGGCAGAGCTAGATAGATTCTTGATAAGCAAGGGGTGAAAGGTTATCGGGGATAGGTGGGAATGTGGGGTTGAGGTTACAATCAGATCTGCCATGATTTTATTGAATGATGAAGCAGCCTCAAGGGGCTGAATGGCCTACTCTTGCTCCTAGTATGTGTTTGTATGTTTGTATGAAATTTCACATCCTGCCCAATTCAGTCACCCTACATGTCATGTATCCCACTCTTGCAGTCTCCATAAAATCCTCACCCCCCCCACCCACCACAACGTTTTTGAGAGTTTTAAACAGTGATATTACAACATAAGTGTAAGTTCATGTCAGTTCAGTGATTTCTAAAGATTGCTGTCTGCAGGGACTTCATCAGCATACCCTGTGGAGCAGCAGGAAATCACTGACAGCAATTTCTGGATTTCCGTGCCTCACTGCACATGTATTAATGTCAGAAGTTGTCAATTTCATGGGATAACGACAGTTTTTCTGTGATTACAGCCACAAAATCTGGGCCATTAGCTTTAGACTAGTGTAGCTTTAGGCAGAAGCCAGGTTTGATGAAGTTTACAGTTTATATTTGGAAATGCATGAGTTGAACAAAGTGTTAATCTATTAGCTGTAATTCACACATCATTCTAATGTACTAAGCATTCTGCAGAGCAATGACAGTGAGTCACATTAGACACATGCTCTGTCACCTCTGCAAAATAAAACACTACCCATGATGCCTGCCTGTGCCATAAATGTTAACACTATTAGCAGCCAAAAACCTGCAGACAATAGTAGAGGGAAATAAAATAATTTTTTTTCAAGAGTCAATTTTCATCCAAAAACAGTTTTTTTGAAGTTATTTTTTAGGTTGTGGGTATCTCTGGCAAGGCCGACATTTATTGCCCTTCCATGGATACATGGGAAGGTGATGGCAAGCCACATTCTTGAACTTCTGCAGTCCATATGGTGAAGATACTCCCACATTCTTCAGCCGCCGCAAAGGCGCAATGGGGAAAGGTTGCTGTCTAAGACCTTTTTGCTATAGTGCACCGAGGGGCTGGGAATTGTATAGACCCCTCGGGCTGAATGACTCACATTGAATGTATGCATTGAATACTAATTGTATTATAGTTGTATTGAAGCACCTCAGTGTGCAACATGATGTATGTCGATAACTCCAATACCATTGCACTGTCTGACTGTCTGTAATGACCATATTGAAATGGCTGTAATATTCACTGATTGTATTGAAGCTCCTCATGATCCATGTGTAAAAGTTGAATCTGATTGTACTTTTTGTGATGGCGAGTTAGAAATGTTTTGTAATGTTCTTCTAGATATTTTATGAATAAAGTATATATTTTTTAAAAAGGGTAAAATAAAAGCAAGGGTCCATATTCTATTTAGTTAAGATGTCTGGGGAGCTCAGTCCCGTGATTTTCATATCCTGCGCTATGTGGGAAATCCTAGACGCTACTGGCGGTCTGGATGAACATGTGTGCAAGAGGTGCCTCCAAGTGGAGCAACTCGAGCTCCAGGTTTTGGAGCTTGAGCAGCAGCTACAGGCACAACGGTGCATTCATGAGGTTGAGAAGAAGGGGACCAGGCAGGTAGTGAGGGAATACCCTGAGTGCATCTCACATACAAACTGTTTTTCAGCCTTGGAAAATGGTGAGAGTGATGATTCCTCTGTGGAGGCCAACTAGAGCAAAGGCCATGGCACAGTGGTTGGTCCAGCTGCTCAGGGCGGGAGGACGAAGTGTAGAAGGGCAATAGTTGTAGGGCTTCTGCGGCCGTAGATGTGATTCCAGGAGGTATGTTGCCAGGGTCAAGGATGTTACAGAGTGGCTGCAGGGCATTCTGAAGGGGGAGAGTGAACAGCCAGAGGTCGTGGTCCATGTTGAGACCAATGACGTAGGAAGAAAGAGAAATGAGGTCCTGCAAGCAGACTTTAGGGAGTTAGGTAGGAAATTGAAAAGCGGACTTCAAAGGCAGTAATCTCTGGATTACTCCCAGTGCCATGCAGTAGTGAATAAAGGAACAGAAGGATAGAGCAGATGAACACATGGCTGGAGAGATGGTGCAGGAGGGAGTGCTTTAGACCATTTCTGGGGGAGGTGGGACCTGTACAAGTTGGACAGGTTACATCTGAACAGGAACGGGACCAACATCCTCGTGGGAAGGTTTGCTAATGCTGTTGGGGCGGATTTAAACTAAATTGGCAGGGGGATGGGATCCTGGAAAGTAGTTCAGAGGGGAGAGAAGCTGATATGAAATTAGAAGTTAAAACACTAGTGAGTGAGTCTGGAAGGCAAAGGAAACACAGGCTAGATAAGAAAGAAGTGAGTTTAGCAAGGCAAAATTGAATATATTTTAATGCAAGGAGCCTGAGGAATAAGACAGACAAGCTGAGGGCACAGATAGGCATGTGGGAGTATGATATCATAGGTATGACCGAGACTTGGCTAAAAGAAGAGCAGGATTGGCAGCTCAACATTCCTGCTTTTAGGATATTCAGACGAGATAGAGAGAAGGATGGAAGAGGAGGCGGGGTTGCAATATTGATCAAGCAGTCAATTATAGCAGTGAGGAGGGATGATATCTTAGAAGGATCATCAAATGAAGCCACTTGGGTAGAAGTTAAAAACACAAAAGGGGCAAACACGCTGTTGGGTGTGTACTATAGGCCCCCAAACAGTCAGGGAGAGATAGAGGATCAAATATGTAATCAAATTTCAGAGAAGTGTAAGAATAATACAGCAGTAATAGTAGAGGATTTTAACTACCCAAATATTAACTGGGATAGTTTAGTGTGCAAGGTAGGGAGGGAGCAAAATTCTTAAGTTGCATCCAGGAGAAGTTTTTTAGCCAGTATGTAGAAAGCCCAACAAGGGAGGGGGCAGTTCTGGACTTAATGTTCGGAAATGAGCCCGTGCTGGTGGAAGGCGTATCAGTAGGGGAGCATTTTGGAGATAGTGACCATAACTCAGTTAGATTTAGGATAGTTATAAAAAATGATAAGGTTCGGCTGGAAATAAAAGTTCTAAACTGGGCTAAGGCTAATTTTACTAAGATGAGATGTCATTTGGCCCAAGTGGACTGGGAGCAGCTACTTGCAGATAAAACTGTGTCAGAGCAGCGGGAGGCATTCAAGGAGGAAATAGCGAGAGTACAGGGCAAATATGTTCCCGTAAAGACAAGATGGGGGCGGGGGGGGGTGGGGGGGGGAGCGGCGCAGGGCAGG
Source organism: Cetorhinus maximus (assembly GCF_964194155.1). Lineage (NCBI taxonomy): Eukaryota > Metazoa > Chordata > Chondrichthyes > Lamniformes > Cetorhinidae > Cetorhinus > Cetorhinus maximus. The sequence goes on along the minus strand of NC_135891.1, from coordinate 98,756,779 downwards.
GGGGAGAGACCAAGTCCAGAGGACCCTGGATGTCAAGGGACATAGAAGCTTATGGCAGATTCCGAGGGCTCAATACAGCAGAGTCCTTACAGGAGTATAAACAGTGCAGAGGAGAACTTAAAAAAGGAAATTAGGAAAGCTAAGAGAGTGCATGAGACAGCATTGGTGGGAAGAATAAAGGAAAACCCAAAGGGATTTTTAAAATATATAAAGAGCAAGAGAATAACTAGGGAAAGAGTAGGGCCAATTAGGGACCATAGAGGTAATCTGTGTGTGGACCCGGAAAACATGGGACAGTCCTTAATGAATACTTTGCGTCGGTCTTCACAATGGAAAAGGACGATGCTGGTATAGGCATCAGGGTGGAGGACTGTGAAATATTAGAGGAAATTAACATAGAGAGAGAGGAGGTACTAGCGGGTTTAGCGGCCTTAAAAGTGGATAAATCAGCAGGCCCGGATGAGATGTATCCCAGGCTGTTGAAGGAGGCAAGGGAAGAGATATCAGGGGCCCTGGCAGTAATTTTCAAATCCTCTCTGGCCACAGGTGAGTTGCCAGAGGACTGGAGGACTGCTAACGTTGTCCCACTATTTAAAAAAGGAGGAAGGTATAGCCCAGGAAATTACAGGCCAGTCAGTCTAACCTCGGTGGTGGGGGAGTTACTAGAAAGAATTCTGAGGGACCGAATATATCTGCACTTGGACAGACACAGATTAGTCAGGGATAGTTAGCATGGATTTGTTAAGGGTAGGTCATGTTTGACAAATTTGATCAAATTTTTTGAGGAGGTAACCAGGAGTGTTGATGAGGATAACGCATTTGATGTGGTCTACATGGACTTTAGCGAGGATTTAGATAAGGTCCCTCATGGCAAACTGGTCAAGAAAGTAAGAGCCCATTGGATCCAGGGCAAAGTGGCATGTTGGATCCAAAATTGGCTGAGAGGCAGGAAGCAGAGGGTGATGGTAGAGGGATGTTTCAGTGACTGGAAATCTGTTTCCAGTGGGGTTCCGCAGGGATCGGTGCTGGGGCCCTTGCTGTTTGTGGTGTACACAAATGATTTGGACTTAAATGTAGGGGGTATGATCAAGAAGTTCGCGGGTGACACAAAAATTGGTAGGGTGGTAAATAGTGAAGAGGATAGCTGCAGGAGGATATCAATGGACTGGTCAGGTGGGCAGAGCAGTGGCAAATGGAATTCAAACCAGAAAAATGTAAGGGAATGCACTTGGGGAGGGCTAACAAGACAAGGGATTACACTATGAATGGTAGGACACTGGAAAGTACTGAAGATCAGAGCGACCTTGGTGTGCATATCCATCGATACCTAAAGGTAGCAGGGCAGGGAGATAAGGTGGTTAAGAAGGCATATGGGATACTTGCCTTTATTAGCTGAGGCATAGAATATAAGAGCAGGGAGGTAATGCTGGAACTGTATAAAATGTTGGTTAGGTCACAACTGGAGTACTGCAGTTCTGGTCACCACATTATAGGAAGGATGTGATTGCACTGGAGAGGGTGCAGAGGAGGTTTACCAGGATGCTGCCTGGGCTGGAGGGTCTGAGCTCTGAGGAAATACTGGATAGGCTGGGGTTGTTTTCCTTGGAGCAGCGACGGTTGAGAGGGGACCTGATAGAGGTGTATAAGATTATGAGGGGCATAGATAGGGTGGATAGGAAGGCACTTTTTCCATTAGTAGAGGGATCAATAACCAGAGGGCATAGATTTAAGGTAAGAGGTAGAAGACTATGAGGGGAGTTGAGGAGAAATTTTTTTCACCCAGAGGCTGGTGGGAGTCTGGAACTCACCGCCTGAAAGGGTGGTTAAGTCAGACACTCTCGTAACATTTAAGAAGTATTTAGATATTCACTTGTGTTGCCATAGCCTCCAGGGCTATGGGCCAAGCGCTGGAAAATGGGATTAGTGTAGTCAGATCTTTGTTGACCAGCGCAGACACGATGGGCCAAATGGCCTCCTTCTGTGCTGTAGACGTCTATGAGCCTATGTGAGATTCACAGCAATGTGGTTGACTCTTAAATTCCCTCTGAACAAGGGCAATTAGGGATGGTCAATAAATGCTGGTCCAGCCAGTGAAGCCCACATCCCATGAACAATTAAAAAAAGACACTGCACTGGTAATTAGCTATGAAGGACCACAGGCATCTTTCTCCATTAGAGAGAGACAATTGGTTATATAGAGTGAGGGCACCACTCCACATCAAGCATGGGGCAATACAAAGAGGCAGGCCTCCATGAACCACCACAGCCAGTACAGGAATTGAACCTGCAATGTTAGCATTGTTCTACACCACACACTAGCCACCTAGCCAACTGAGCTAGCCAACTGAGCTAACCAACTGCCCAGGAGACACTGCATTAAGAATGTACAAATCTCACTTGCATTTTGGAATCTAGTGGAATTTACATCCATTTTAAATAAATCTAATAACACACCGCACTAGTATAACAGCTTATATTTATCATATGAATGAATGGTTATTTAATTTCTCTCATCATTAAGTAGTTGAATTTGAAAGGCTCACTGCAGAATGTACAGCATTCTATGATACTGCAAAATGTGGTCTATTGTGACATTCACCTAATGCTTACAAACCGCATCTATTGTATTAATAACTTGGATGTATTTCAGAAAATAGTGTTTGCAAAGCACATAGAGTAAAGAGCATGACAATGTTGATGGTGCATTTATATCGGGATATTTATACATAGCTAAATATCAATGTCAACAATTAATTAAATATTGAAAAGACTGAAAACATTAACCTTTGGGCCTTGCTCCAAATGCTGCTCCCCAACTAAAAACTCCATCCCTCTACCTGGCAATTGTCTGAGACTAAACCAGAATTGTTCACAGCCGTAGTACCATTTTTGAGCCCGGAACATGCTTCCAACCACATGTCAGCACCATCGCTAAGACCACCTATTTCCACTTTCGTTACATTGCCTGACTTCACCCTGCTTCAGTTTATTTGCTGCTGAAATCCAACTTTCATGCCCTCATTTTCTCTACACTTGACTATTCTAATATACGCTTGGTTGGTCTCCCACATCCTACTCTCTGTAATCTTGATGTTATTCAAAATTCTGCTGCCATGCCTTAATTCTCACCAAGCCATCCCCCTACCGTCCCTGTGCTTCCTGACGTACATGAGCTCTCAGTCAAACAATGTCTTGATTTTAAAATTCTTGTCCTTGTTTTCAATTCACTCCGTGGCCTCACTCCGCCCAATGTCTGTAAACTCCTGCAGCACTACAAGCCTCCAAGGCAGCTAAGGCAAATCATTAAGGAGAGAAATTTCCCCGTCGGGGGGGCGGTTGTGCGGGGCGGGCGGGAGCGAGCGCAAACCCAATCAGCGTCCCCGATCGGGTGCGCGCCCCCATTTCACGTGGGTGAGCCTATTAAGGCCTGCCCAGCGTGATACACACCTGGAAGTGCTGTGCGCTACCTGTGCGGGTGGGGGGTGGGGGGGGCGGGGAATTCCCTGAGTCGGGGCCTGCACTCTTTCGCTCATGTGTGTAAAAGAGCTCAGATATCTCCGAGCCATGGAGGTGCCTCAGGGAGATTCATTTAAGTTCTGCAAAATTTAGTAAAGGAAAAAAATTTTAAGGACATGTCCCCTCATGTGAAACTGTCACATGAGCTGGGACATGTCCATTAATTTTTTCAAAAAATTTTATTTAATTAATAAACCTTTCATGAGACCTCATCCCGCCCGTGGATGAGGTTTCATGAAAAATGCGAAGGCCGCCTGGGCTCTTCGCCTGCCCTACAACCTTAAGGTTGGACGGGCAGCTCAGCTAATTGAATTAATTACTATTTAAATGGCCTTAATAGGCCTTTGACAGTTTGGTGGACGTGCAGCCAATGCGGCTGGGCGCCCGCCGAACTGACAATCTAAATGATGCGCAGTGACATTGGGGCACCCGCCCAATGTCTCCGCGTGACGTTTTACGCATCAGCGAGTGGGTCCTGCCCCTGCTCACCGACGGGAAAATTCTTCCCTAAGAATTCATTGTCTAATTCTGGCCACTTGAGCATCCCTGATATTGAATTGTTCCACCATCGATGGCCATGTCTTCAGCTGCCTAGGCCCTAAACTATGGAATTATCTCCCTATGTCTCTATTGTTCTCTGTCTTACTTTCCTCCTTTAAGATACTCCTTAAAGCCTGACCTAGTATCTCCTTCTTTAGCTTGGTGTCATATTTTGCTTTATAATGTCCCCATGAAACACCTTGGGATGTGTTATTATTTTAACGACGCTATATAATTATAGGCTGTTGTAATTTCTTATTCAGCATTATCAGTTTTCGGTCTGTTGGTGCATGTCTAACTTTTGTATGAAGTAATTTCATTTCTAATTCTTTCATGGGATGTGGGCATCACTGGCAAGGCCAGGATTGTTGCCCATCCCTAATTTCCCTTGAATTGGTTGGCCTGTCATACCATTTCAGGGGGCACTTAAGAGTTAACCACACTGTTGTGTGTCTGGACTCACATGTAGGCCAGGCCAGGTAAGGGCAGCAAATTTCCTTCCCTAAAGGGGATTAGTGATGATTGATGATAGTTTCAATTAATTAGTCAATTATTAACAGTCATTTGCTAGTAAAGAATTCGAATGTTGCTGAAAAAAGACATGTTATCGAGGCTTTTCGTCTTGCACTCGTCAGGACAATCAGAAGAACATAAAGGGAACAACAATTTAACTTCAAGAGAAGAGACTGCTGATTGGTTGGCAAGTGGATGCTAATTGATAGAGGCGTTGCCATGGAAAATGCACCAGTTAATGGCTGAGAATTAACTGCCAAACTTTGTTTAAATTCAAACAAGCAGGTTGACTGATCGGTCAAAGCGTTGCCCTGGGGAATGAACCAGAGGATGGCTGTCACCTATTTTGTTTAGTTGAACAGGTGCAATGTGTGCACATGTTCTTTCTATCTGCAAAGAACAGGGCCCTGTGTATTAATATATGTAGCTTCTAGCACACATAAGTGAGCCACACTGCAAGCCCGACTGAATCTTAAATTGGTTGTCAGCGTAATTCTTGGCACAGTCAGGATTGTTTAGCAAATATTGTCCAATTGCAGATTCACATCTAATGTTGGACACTATGTTTTGAGTTTTCAAGCACAGGCTGGTTGGGTACGGTAAGTACCTTGCCTGTTGCAAAGGGCCTAGACGGCTACATCAGTTCTCATCCAGAAAGCCAGGCAGTGAAGGATAGAACTGGAGCCTATTCTTTTTACACTATTAGTTAAACATATATTTACAGAAAAACATATTACAAACATGCCCCTCTAACCCAACAACCATAGTTTCTATCTGCAGGAGAAATATCCCAGTTATCCTGGTCAATATTTACCCCTGAATCAATATCACAAAAACAGATTATTTGCTCATTATCACATCACTGTTTGTGGGAACTTGTGTGCAAATCTGCTGCTGTGTTTCCTACATTAGAACAGTGACCACACTTCCAAAGTATATTTCATAAAGCACTTTGAGAAGTCCAGTGGTAGTGAGAAATGCTACATAATTGCAAGCCTTTTTTTCCCTTTTCCCTATATATCAGAGCACAAGTGAATTCCCAGTTAATGCCCACTCCCCGAACACAATTAAATACTCAAGTTCCATATAATTAACACTAAGCTCTGGAATTCTCTCCTAAACTACACTCTCCTCCTTTAAAACATTACCTCTTTGACCAAGCTTTTAGTCACCTGTCCTAATGTCTTTTCCTTTGCCCCAACTTTAGTTTGATAATGCTCCCGTAAAACACTTTGAGATGCTATACGATGTTAAAGGTGCTATATAAATAGAAGTTGCTTGTGAGATATTTATTTTAGTTTCCAATTTAAGTTTTTTTGCTGCATTATTTTCCTTAACCAAAATTTTGAAAGATTAAAATTTCATGCACCTTAAAAACGAATTGAGAACTAAGGACTTCACAGAATCAGAGAATCACAGAATCACACAGTGCAGAAGAGGCCCTTTGGCCCATCGAGTCTGCACCAACAAGTGAGAAACACCTGAACTACCTACCTAATCCCATTTACCAGCACTTGGCCCATAGCCTTGAATGTTATGACGTGCCAAGTGCTCATCCAGGTACTTTTTAAAGGATGTGAGGCAACCCGCCTCCACCACCCTCCCAGGCAATGCATTCCAGACCGTCACCACCCTCTGGGTAAAAAAGTTTTTCCTCACATCCCCCCTAAACCTCTTGCCCCTCACCTTGAACTTATGTCCCATTGTGACTGACCCTTCAACTAAGGGGAACAGCTGCTCCCCATCCACCCTGTCCATGCCCCTCAATCTTATACACTTATTTAGACTTACACTTACAGACTAGAATGTCTACTTAAATCAGACTTAGCTGGTTAAATTAAACGGGTCAAAGTTTGCTGGATGCAAAGCTTAGATTTGGTTTGTAAATGGGCATAATTGCCCATTTTATTGAATAAGTACCAGAAATAAATATATCAAAATAATACAGGAACAAAGCCAATTTCTCAATCCTACTAGTGATTCCAACAGCACCTTTTCCATTCAGATCAGCTTCAAAGTAAATGAGTCTCATATCCAAATCAAGTCTGTTTCACACGTAGGCCGGGATTTTCCGTGCCAGAATTTTCCATGCTTGCCGGCATCGGGCGAGTTCGGTGGCATGAGCAGGCAATATGGCGTGATCAGTTTCACGACGGCGTGAAACCAGTTTGCAATCATCTGCTGATCCCACCAATGGCCGGCCGCATTTCCCGCCATCAGACGTCAGGAACCTCATTATAATACATCTGCATATCATTATTAGGCTAGCCTGCCAGAATTGTCCCCACACCCCGCCACTGGATCGTCCACCCAAGTCGGCAGGAAAACACGCCAACATGTTTCACAACAGCACATAAGTGACGTGCACTTGGCGGGCTGCACTTCACTCAGAACTTCAAGGTGTATTTGCCTACCTTGCTTCAGTCAGCACTCGCAGTTGTCAACGCCAGGCTTCACAGACAGCACCACATCACTTTTAGGGGGGCTCATGGTAGCCTCTACTTACCAGAGCTCATCTTTTCAAAGGCTGCAGGACTAGGGCTTGCTTGGGGAAGGGGGAGAAGTGGCCTCAGGTAAGGGAAGAGGCTGTAGGACAAGGGCTGTACTGGGGAAGGAGGGTAACCCAGGGTGTGTGTGGGGGCACATGTTGATCTGTGCAAGGGGCCTCAAGATGTTGAGGGCTGAGGAGGCAGTCTCCAGAGGAGATGAGGCCAGATAGACATGTGAAGGTGTGTGTGTGTGTGAGAACGGGCGGTGATGTCCTTTGAGCTGGCAGTGAGCGAGATGCCAGTCAATGTGTGGTGGGCTTGAGTGTGTGAGTTTAGAGTGATGAGATGGTTACCGTACCCTGGCTGCAACGGATGAGATCATTCATCCTCTATCTGCATTGGATGGCCAACCTCTTCTGTGCAGCATTGGCACTGATAACCTCTGCCACTGACCCCCAAGCCTGGTTGGTCAAGAGGTCATCGCAGCAGGCCTCCATGGCGTCCAAAAGGTGTTCCAGTGGCACATCGCTAAACCTGGGGGGCTGCAGTCTTTTTGCCTTTCGCTTCCCTGCAGTAGCCCTGGAGTGGAAGCATTGAGATGTGCGCACGCGTCTGGACTTTAAACATGGTGCCCGGTATGATGAAGCAATGAAGCGATGGCGTGGTGGGTGAATGAGAACCCACCCGCTATCGAAATGGTGTGTTTTCCAGGAATGTGTAAGTAATGCTGCAGGTTTGGGACGATATGACGTGAAAACCCACCATCGCGGCTGGAGGGTATTCCCCTGCTAACGCACTTAGTGCAAATTTGGGAATGATTCTGGCCATAGTCTTAGTTATACAAAAACTACAGAGAACTACATTAACATATACAAATCCCAACACATGTTCCTGAGATTTTTCTCTACACTCCTAAATTAATGGTCAGGTTCATCCACAACGTACTCGCATTTGTAGGTAACTAGGAATAGCTAAAGAAAGTATTAGAAATCATGAGAAATAGAGGCACAAATTGAAGTGGACTGCTTAAAGGGCCCAAAAAAATTTACAGCAATGTTAATAGTAGAGGGAAATTCAGAGAACAGATGGGTCAGTTAAAAGAGGGACAGATAAAATTACTACAGGCTTTATGAACATAAAGACAGTTACAGGTGTAACTTATTCAGTCTCGAGATTGTTCTGCTTTTTTATTGCATCCTGGCTGATCAGTGCTTCAACTTCATTTACCCACCTTTTCTCCATATACTTTTATATCCTTAACTAACTAGACCAGTTTCAAACCTAATCGCTGTGTGTAGTCTTTGCATCAAAGCACAAATAGTCTACCTCCAGGACATTAACTTGATTTTTGTCTTTATCAATGGCAAAGGATCTGATGTGTATTTCTGGTACCCTGCAGATCTCTCTGCAGCAATTCAGATTGACGCTATTTACAGTTATTTTTCTTTAATTTGTACAGGGTAAATATGCTGATTAAACAATAGATTCCACCCTGCCCCTGGGTTCTGTATCTTACTACCCAAGCCCTCTGCTCCATTAAAGGGTGATATCTTTGCCCCAGTCTTCTGGAATTCTCTTTGTAAATCTATTTGTTGGTCCACCTCTCTCCGGTTTCTAAAAATCCACTTTGAATTGTGCCACAACTCACACTGTAGATTCTTACTTTTGTCTGCTGTCTAGCTGTCCTTCATCTAAAATGTTTCTTTTTAAATACCAGCAGTATGTTTTAAGCTTTTTCGAAAAGCTAGTGTAGGTATAAATGGGCAAATAACCTACCCTTTGTGCTGAAAGATTTTATACAGTTGTATAATCTCAAATGGAAAGCACATCATGGATACTGAATTAGGGATGGTTGTGATGCTATGGATAGTTGCATATCCCATTGATAACGCTGTTCAAGAAGAATCAAAGATTAGATAAGGTACCAGAGTTTTCAACACACTGGGAGCCATACCTTCATGTGTCGTCATGTGCGAAAGAGGTGGTTGTGGGGGGGGGGAATACAGCGCCAAATGCTTTGTCAGTCATGTGAATTATATGCCAAATGGCAGCAGAAATAGTTTTTGTCATCTATCTTAGGGTACAATTTCTCCAATCCAATTGTTTCAGTGAACTGTACCTTTAACATGCATAAGGACCCTAGTGATTCCGTTTGTTGACAATGAACTGGAAAATTATAGAGATGAGACAACCTAATACTAGCATTATTGTCATGCCCCCACTTTCCCACCTTATTTTGCTAAGGTGCAGGTTATGTTCTATTGTTGAAATATCTTTTAAATCTTGAGATCTGAAATACAGTAAACATGACTTTTATTAACAATTCGCCAAAAGAATTAGGGAAAAAAAAACTTACCTTGTGGTCCATCAAGTTTTGCTTTCTTAACTGAAAAAGAAGAAAAACAATTTTATTCTAATTGAAGTTTCACTTCAGTCAGTGCAGTAAACATTCAGAATAATTCAGTGATCATGCACACTCACAGGCTGGTAGATCAGAAAATCCAGGTTACAATGCTGTATCCTTAACTCTGATCCATGCTCCACAAGTGTGGCTACCGCTAAACAATCAAAAACATTTTTGACTAATCTAGGATAGTAATTTTCTTTATGTGTTTGTATAATTACATCAAAATAACCAATCACACATGTACATATAAGGTTGAATTTAACGACTGTAACAATGGCCCATCCACCAGCAATCATGCTGCAACCATTTTCAGGAGCCCCAACAGGATTAAATATCAATCAGACAATTAACCTCTAGCTACTGGGTTCCCATGGCTTTAAAGGCCAAGACTCTGCCTCCAAGAACTGCTGTCCAATTAGATGGCCAGCAGGCTCTTCAGTCCCAGCAGTGCCAGGGGGAGGGGTGGCCACCGATGGAACTGCACCAGGCCCCAGAGCAGAAGCCAGGAAGGAGGTCACAGGCCTCAGCAAGAGGATTGGGGGGCAGGAGGAGTGGAAACACCTTCAGCAGGGTGAGCCCTTGCCATGGAGGGGCACTCCACGGGCCACAGGATGCCCAATCAAGGGGGACTGAATTTAATTCTGCTAATGGTCTGTGATAGGAGCATTCCATCTTACTCTTGTACTCTAGAATTCTCTTTCTCAACTTACACTGCCTTTCTACACTTCTACTCAGCTTCAAAAGCTTCTTCAAAATTTACCTCTAGCCTTTGGTCATCTTCTTAACTCTTCTATCAATACCTGCTATGTCTAAATCCCTTGGTGAAACACTTCAGAATGCTTTAGACGTGTTAGGCAAGAACAAGCTGTAATTGTAATGAATACTTCTGAAATTGTTGACAGAACAAATGCAGAAGATTGTGCAGCAGGAAGGTGAATACTTTAATAATACAGGACAATTTATTGGTCTGAAGACTCATTTGAATTTTGTGCTTGTTCCAATAATTCAACTATTATTATCAGTGAAGCACACCACATTGTTTAGCAGAACAAGATATTAATGACTATGTTTGCGAAATACATAGTATAAACTAGAATGCACATATATTTTCATTATAATTCATGTACCCAATGACCTGATTTCACAATTCTAATAAGGAATAAGGGGAGGCAGTGGCATAGTGTTATTGTCACTGGACTAGTATTCCCTGGGGACCTGGGTTTGAATCCCACCACAGCAAATGGTGAAATTTGAATTCAATAAAAATCCGATGATTACCACAAAACCATTGCCAATTATCATAAAAACCCATCTGGTTCACTAATGCCCTTTAGGGAAGGAAATATGCTGCCCTTACCCTGGCCTACATGTAACAGGGCAATTAGGGATGGGCAGTAAACGTTGGCTGAGCCAGCAACCGCCCACATCCAATGAATTTTTAAAAAATTACCAAAAGCAGTTCTGGGCCAAAATCTCAGATTTCTTTTTGCAACTTCATGATGCCACCAATTTTGTGATCTATCACCTTCATTTCAATAAAAAGTTTTGAGAAAATTTAAAATCATTCATGAAACCTCATCCCGTCTGTGGATGAAGTTCCATGAAAAATGTGAAGGCCACCTGGTTGCTTCTGTTTTAAAAATCTCTTCTGTATTTCCTTAACGTTTAACATAACCATTTAATCATCCCTTAAGGTGCAGCTCCATTAATTATTTCAATTGTTAGTTCAATGGCTTTAACAGGCCTTTGACAGTTTGGTGGGTGCACAGCCAAGTCGGCTGCATTCCCGCCAAACTGAAACTCTAAATGACGCACGGTGACGTCGGGACGCACACCCGATGTCACCCAGTGTCATTTTACACCTCAGCGAGCGGACCCTGCCCCCAGTCACCGAGCCAAAGATTCTCTCCCTAGTTATCCACTCAGTAGGTTCAGAGCAATACGTCTCCATTTATAGAATCCAATGACAATATGCATTTAAGTACAATTCAGAACAGTCAACATTGATATAACCAAACTGAAAATTCCAAAATAGAAATTGAAAATGCCCAGAGCACTGAAGTGTTGACAATTTTAAATAAAGTGATTAAGTGGTTATGTTAAACGTTAAAGAAATACAGGAGAGATTTTTAAAACAGAAGCAAACACATAAGACTACTGAAGCATCTTGGTAATCTGTGCTTCCCAGAAGCTAAACATCAAGACTTTCTTCGAAAATTTACAAACATAGTACATTTACTCTGATGCATAAAAATGTCTCCCTTGTAGGACTGCACAGTACATCTCTGTCAAATTCACTAGTCAGCTGTCATCCCTACAGGTTCTAATTCTAAAACAACATCAAGAGCCACAGTGGCTTTAAAACAAGAAACATCACGACCTCAAGACCCTTCCTAGTGAATTCCTATATATATTAATTCACTCCATCGCACATTCTTAGCTATGTCATCTCAACAATTCAGGAGTAAGATTTTGGGAAAATCCTTCATAATTTTTTTGCTAAACTGACTACATTTTGCAGCTATAATTTTTCACAACTAATTCTGCAATGTCAGAGCTGGCCAGAATTGACTGGGAGATGAGCCTAGCAGGAAAGCCTGTGCAACAGCAATGGCAGGAGTTTCTGGGAGTAATTTGAGAGACACAGCAAAAATTCATCCCTAGGAAGAAGAAACATACTAAAAGGAGGACGAGGCAACCATGGCTGACAAGGAAAGTCAGGGACAGCATAAAAGCTAAAGAGAAAGCATACAATGTGGCGAAGAGCAGTGGGAAACCAGGGGATTGGGAAGCCTACAAAGACCAACAGAGGACAACTAAAAAAGAAATAAGGAGGGAGAAGATTAAATATGAGGGTAAACTAGCCAGTAATATAAAAGAAGATTGCAAGAGTTTTTTTATATATATAAAGGGTAAGAGAGAGGCAAAAGTGGATATTGGGCCCCTGGAAAATGACGCTGGAGAAGTAGTAGCGGGGAACAAAGAAATGGCGGAGGAACTGAATAGGTACTTTGCGTCAGTCTTCACAGTGGAAGACACGATTAACATCCCCAAAGTTCAAGAGAGTCGGGGGGCAAAGGTGAGTATGGTGGCCATTACCAAGGAGAAGGTGCTAGGAAAACTGAAAGGTCTGAAGGTGGATAAATCACCTGGACCAGATGGATTACACCTCAGAGTTCTGAAGGAGATAGCTGAAGAGATAGTGGAGGCGTTAGTGGTGATCTTTCAGGAATCACTGGAGTCAGGGAGGGTCCCAGAGGACTGGAAAATCGCTAATGTAACCCCCCTGTTTAAGAAGAGAGTGAGGCAAAAGACGGGAAATTACAGTCCGATTAGCCTGACCTCGGTCGTTGGTAAGATTTTAGAGTCCATTATTAAGGATGAGATTTCAGAATACTTGGAAGTGCATGGTAAAATAGGACAAAGCCAGCATGGTTTCATCAAGGGGAGGTCATGCCTGACAAATCTGTTAGAATTCTTTGAGGAGGTAACGAGTAGGTTAGACAAAGGAGAACCAATGGACGTTATCTACTTGGACTTCCAGAAGGCCTTTGACAAGGTGCCGCACAGGAGGCTGCTCAGTAAGATAAGAGCCCATGGTGTTAGAGGCAAGGTACTAGCATGGATAGAAGATTGGCTGTCTGGCAGGAGGCAGAGAGTGGGGATAAGGGGGTCCTTCTCAGGATGGCGGCCGGTGACTAGTGGAGTTCCGCAGGGGTCAGTGTTGGGACCACAACTTTTCACTTTATACATTAATGATCTAGATGAAGGAACTGAGGGCATCCTGGCTACGTTTGCAGATGATACAAAGATAGGTGGAGGGACAGGTAGTATTGAGGAGGTGGGGAGGCTGCAGAAGGATTTGGACAGGTTAGGAGAATGGGCAAAGAAGTGGCAGATGGAATACAACGTGGGCAAGTGTGAGGTCATGCACTTTGGTAGGACGAATAGAGGCATAGACTATTTTCTAAATGGGGAGAGAATTCAGAAATCTGGAGTGCAAAGGGACTTGGGAGTCCTAGTCCAGGATTCTCATAAGGTTAACTTGCAGGTTGACGCAGTAGTTAGGAAGGCAAATGCAATGTTGGCATTTATTTTGAGAGGACTAGAATATAAAAGCAGGGATGTGCTGCTGAGGCTTTATAAGACTCTGGTCAGACCACATTTAGAATATTGTGAGCAATTTTGGGCCCCGTATCTCAGGAAGGATGTGCTGGCCCTGGAGAGGGTTCAGAGGAGGTTCACGAGAATGATCCCAGGAATGAAAGGCTTAACATATGAGGAACGTTTGAGGACTCTGGGTCTATACTCGATGGAGTTTAGAAGGATGAGGGGGGATCTGATTGAAACTTACAGAATACTGAAAGGCCTGGATAGAGTGGACGTGGGGAAGATGTTTCCATTAGTAGGAGAGACTAGGACCCGAGGGCACAGCCTCAGAGTAAAGGGAAGACCTTTTAGAACAGAGATGAGGAGAAACTTCTTTAGCCAGAGAGTGGTGAATCTATGGAATTCATTGCCACAGAAGGCTGTGGAGGCCAGGTCATTGAGTGTATTTAAGACCGCGATAGATAGGTTCTTGATTGGTAAGGGGATCAAAGGTTACAGGTAGAAGGCGGGAGAATGGGGTTAAGAAACTTATCAGCCATGATTGAATGGCGGAGCAGACTCAATGGGCCGAATGGCCTAATTTCTGCTCCTATGCCTTATGGTCGACAATGAATCGAGTACTTTGAATAAAGGTTAAACATAACTGATCAAATTACATAGATTCAGAATGTGATATTTGAACAGTTTATACAATAGGAAAATAGCAAAAAGTTAGCATCTAGAATCTGTAACTAGGTTTGTTTCAGAAGAAAGATCTTACGCTGTTGAATCATATTCTCACTGCAGGAACTATTCTATTTTTCCAATTTCTCTCCTTAATTGTACAATTTCAGAGTTTTATAGAAGTAATTTGTTTTTTCCCTGTTTTACAGCAGTTTTTGATATTGTTACAACTCACTGGGGATAGTGTGCTGCAATATCAAGCCCCACTGCTCCCTGAGCTGCGACAATGTAAAAAAGGTTTGATCAACCCATCTATTTGTTTAATTTAGGTTAACAGAACACAAACACCAGGTTTGTAAACTTAATAAGTAAATAACAGTTTATTGAACAAACTGTCGGTAACCAGTGGCAAAAGAAAGAAATATGAATTGTTAATCTCTAAATCTATAACCTAAACTCTACCCCTTCTTAAATCCCTATATACACACACACATACATACAAGACACTTAAGACACGTAAAAACATGGATTTTAAGAATGGGATAAAACAGTTCAGTAGCACCAAATCCGGAGTACAGGGTTCGATGGGTTGATTTTGATCAATGTCTCCCAAATTCCTTTCAGTTCTTTATTGATAACACGAGGTGGTCTTCCAGCACTTTCACTCTTCAGTTCACTGGCAGAGCACTTGCTTTTCAATGTCTCTAACAGTGATTTTCCCCTTTTCCTCTTGACAGGGGGTTTCAGAGAGAAACCAGGTTATAGAGATATGAGGAGAAAGAGCCAGCTAGCTATTATTGTAGGATTATTGGAATCTTACACACACAGGAGAGAGAAGTTTTAGGTATTTTTCCTTTCAGGCTAGTAGCTACTCTGCTGCACCGCTCTCACACAAACCCTGGTCAGGAGACAATTAAAACATTGTTGCCAAGCAGTTCCCCATTGACCGGACTCCTCCTCGGCACCATCCTGTCTTTCATGGCACACTCTGTTTATATTCCTCACACTGTTCCAGTGGACATGTCTTTCAAACTGCAGCCATTGTAATTTTAAACAACGGTGCAACAGAAATAAAAAGATTTTTTCTTTACAGGCCTCCACCCTTAAAAGAGATGAAACACCATTTCAAAAATACGTTTCATCACAAGGTATGTGCCACATGGACAACAAAATACGAGACTTACTTCCATTCATCCTTCCTCCCCTCCATACAATCTTCAGCATCTCTTACCCCTTTAACTTATTTTAGTATTTTACACCTGGGACAATGCATCCACGATCACATTATGTTTACTGGCAATGTGAACCATCTTTATATTGAATGGTTGAAACAATAGACTCCATCTAAACAGTCTCGCAGTTCGAGTTTTAAACCTTTCAATGAACGCCAGCGGATTATGGTCATTGTAGATTAGTGTTTCTTTGTTATCATGTTGGACATAAACTTCAAAGTGTTGAAGAGACAACAACAATGCCAGAGTTTCTTTCTCTACTGTAGAGTACTTCCTCTGATATTGATTTAGTATCTTGGAAAAGTACCCCACTGGCTTCTCTAACCCTAATTTATCATCCTATAATAGGACTGCACCTACCTCCAAGTCACTAGCATCAATGGCCATTTTAAAAGGATTGGTAAAGTCAGGGGTGGCCAACACTGGTTCATTTATTAAAACTGCCTTCATCTTTTCAAAGGCTGCTTGGCATTCTGCTGACCAAACCACTTTTGCCTGTTTTCTTAACAAATTGGAGAGAGATACAGCTATTGTGCTGAAGTTAGGCACAAACTTCCTACAATACCCACACATACCCAAAAACCTCATGATTTCTCATGCTACTTTACACGCTCTTGTGAGTCTTTCTAGAAACATGGACATTTAATCCAACATGGCAGATTCATTATCTTCCTGCTTTAGGAACTTTTCCTTAATCACTTCTAATGGAACTCTTATTTCATGACCATAGATCAGTTCAAATGTACTAAATCCAGTCGATTCATTTGGAGAATCTCTGGAAGCAAATAGTAAGAAATCGTATCCTTTGTCCCAATTCTTAGGGTATTCATGGCAATAGGTCTTAATCATGGTTTTGAAAGTCTGATGGTATCTCTCTAAAGTTCCCTGTGTCTATGGGTGATAGGCAATAGACTTTTCTGGCAGAATCTTCTGCCTATCGGGCGGGCCGGTTGGGAGCGGGTGCGGAGCTGATCGCCACCCGCGATCAGCTGGGCGCCGCTATTTTACATTGACGGGCCAATTAAGGCCCGCCCAGCATGATGCGTGCCTGGTAGCGCTCAGTGCTACCAGGGTGGAGGGTGAGTCAGGACCTGCGCTCTTTCACGCATGTGCGCAAAAAAGCACAGAAATCTCCCTGAGGAAAGGAGCTGCCTCAGGGAGATTATTTTGAACTTTCAAATTGAACATAAAGAAAAATTAAAAATTACTTAGATACGTCCCCTCATGTGACAGTGTCAGATGAGCTGGGACATGTTTATGAAATGTGTAGAAAAATTTTATTTATTTAATAAACCCTTCATGAAACCTCATCCCGCCCATGGATGAGGTTTCATGAAAAACACGAAGGCTGCTTGGGGTCTCCGCCTGCCCGCCAACCTTAAGATTGGACGGGCAGCCCTGTCAATTACTTTAATTGGTGTATTAATGGCCTTAACAGGCCTTTGACAGTTCTGCGGGGGCGAAGCTGCTTCCGGTGCGCTCCTGCCAAACGGGAGATCGGAATGACACGCAGTGATGTCGGGACACACCCCGATGTCACTGCGCATCATCTTACGTGTCAGCGTGTGGGGTCCACCCCCGCACGCTGAAGAGAAAATTCTGCCCTATTTGTTTGATACCCAAACTGCTGATTATGTCCTGGAAATTTTTAAACATGAAGTTAGAACCTTGGTCAGATTGTATTTCAATTGGTAGGCCATAACGAGTGCAAAACTGAGTTAGCTTTTCCACTGACATCTTGGCTGTAATTGTCCTTAAAGGAATAGCTTCTGGAAATTGGGTTGTTATATCCATGATTGTAAGGGTATACTGATGTCCTGCTTTCATTTTGGGTAATGGTCCTACACAATCTACTAATACCCAACTGAATGGTTCTTCAAAAACTGGTATGGATATTAAAGGTGCTGGTTTGATTACAAGTTTAAGGTTTACCTACTACCTGGCATCTATGACACACTTTACAAAATTGCACTATGTCTTTATGATGTCTTGGCCAGGTAAATTGCCTGTTTATCGATGCTTGGGTTTTCCATATTCCTACATGTCCTGTCATAGGGATTTCATGTGCTACTCGCAATATCTCCTTATGATATTTGGGCGGTACCACTATCTGATGAACAACTATCCATTCCTCATCCACAGGTCTGTGAGGGTGTCTCCACTTCCTCAACAGAACTCCGTTTTCAAGGTAATAGTACTCCGGAACTCCTTCAGCCTCAGCTTCAGTGTGTGCTGACGGTGCTAACTTGTTTAACTCTGGATCTACTTTCTGAGTCTCAATTAATGAAGACTTTCCAAACACTTCCTTTGATGTATCCTCATCCTTAAAGAAAGTTTTGGCTGCTCCAACATCTGCTCGTGGTATTACTTTGGCCTCTGGTGATGGACTTTATTCAGCCATTGCTCTGGTCACCACACACGATGGAAAAATACCAGGAACTTGTTCTTGTAACTGCTCCGTCTCTTTAGCCTCTCTCGGACTTTCCATAATTATATGCGAAGCTATAACCTTCACTCCTGCCAAATCATTCCCCAGGAGTAAATCAACTCCGTCCACGGGTAATTTCTTAACCACTCCCACACCACCGATCCAGACAACAAATCACACTCCAATTGCACTTTGTACAATGGAACCGGGATATACTCTCCACTTATTCCGTTTACCAATACTTTAGTTTTCATTGAACTCTCTGGAGGGAAAACTAGGTCCTCCTCCAGCAAATGAGTTTGAGTAGCTCCTGTGTCCCTTAATATAGTTTTGGGTCTAGCTGCATCATTTGATGAAAAAGGGGTTATCTTT
Source organism: Cetorhinus maximus (assembly GCF_964194155.1). Classification (NCBI taxonomy): domain Eukaryota; kingdom Metazoa; phylum Chordata; class Chondrichthyes; order Lamniformes; family Cetorhinidae; genus Cetorhinus; species Cetorhinus maximus. The sequence goes on along the minus strand of NC_135891.1, from coordinate 98,738,509 downwards.
CCTTTAAACAAAAATCCTTTATATCTCTCATCTACCTTATTCATATCACCTGCATTCACAACAATGTTTACCTCCAGTCCCTTATTTGTAGTTAAAACTACAATTTGATCCGTGGCATTTTCTTTTTGAGTTCCCTTTTCAGACTCACTCTTGCAAACTCCAATAAGTCCCAGGGGCTTCCCTTGCAACTTCCAGCATTCTGAACGAATGTGACCCACTTTATTACAATGGAAACAGTTAGATCTTCAAGTTTCACCTCCACCCTCAATACCTTCCTTCCTGATCTGGGGAGGAGATCTCTTAGTATTCCCAGCTATCCATTCCTTACCCTGGCTACTTGCCTTCCTTTCACTCTCCCACTTTCTATCCTTTTCATACTTATGGGGGTAATGGAAAAAAGGTTCAGTTTTATGGATCAGCTCATAATCGTCAGCCATTATTGCTGCCTGTCTAGCAGTTGCAACCCTTTGGTCTTCAACATGGGTTCTTATTACAGGAGGTAGGGAGTTTTTAAATTCTTCTAAGAGAATGGCCTCTCTGAGAACTTCATAGGTAGTTTCAACTCCTCATACTCACATTCACCTGTCAAAACTACTTCGTTTAAACCTTTCAAATTCAATGTAAGTTTGCCCAGGCTGTTTTCTTAAATTTCAAAACTTTTGTCTGTATGCTTCAGGGACCAACTCATATGCACTCAAAATGGCCTTTTCACCACATCATAATCCCTAGAAACCTCCTCTGTCAGTGAAGCGTAAATTTCCTGTGCTCCACCTGTTAGTTTGCTCTGCATGGGCAATGTCCAGTTTTCCTTTGGCCGGTTCATCTTCTCAAATGAAATAAAGAATTCTTCAACATCACTTTCCTCAAACCTTGGAACAGCTTGTACAAATTTAAACATCTCCCTATCGGGTTTTAGATTAAGGTTTTCTCATCATCAGAACTTTCCTTATCATCTGATGCCTCCTTTTTTAAAATGCAACTTTTTAAACCAGTACTCTCTGTCTCTTTCCTTCATTCTCTCTTCCATTGCTGACTTTTCCCTCTGGAGATCAAGTTTTCACACTTCTAATTCCCTTTCTTGTTTTCTTTCTCTCTCCTACCTTTCTACCTGTTCCCTCTGAAGTGCTCTATCTTTTTCCTTTTATTTTGCCTCCAGTTCCAATTTTTAAACTTGCTACTGAATTTGAGCCCATTCCAATGAACCACCCCTTGGAGAACTTGGTCTCCTGGATATTCCTTCCAATTTCAAATGCTGTGCCATCTCTTTGGATTATCTCTGCCTTCCTAGCTTTGGCAGGCAATCCTACTCTTAATTTACTTGTCAATTCAATTAACCTGGTTTTTGGGATCCATTGTAAAATCATCAGGGACATCTCTTCCACTTGCAGGAAAGCTTTAGCAGTTTCCAGTGCCATTTTGTTTTTGACAGTACAAACCTGGTGTTTCCTTTTAGCTTTTATTACTAAATCTACATCCAAACTGTTGTTGTCTTTTGTTCCAAAATATATTTGTCGAGCCCCCAAACTTTGTCACAACTCACTGGGGATAGTACCCTGCAATATCAATCCCCACTGCTACCCGAGCCTGAGCCATAACAAATGTGCAAAAGATTTCATCAACCCACCTAATTGTTTAATTTAGGTTAACAGAACACAAACACCAGGTTTGTAAATTTAATAAGTAAATAACTGTTTATTGAACAAACTGTCGGTAACCAGTGACAAAAGAAAGAAATATGAATTGCTAATTTCTAACTCTATAACCTAAACTCTACCACTTCTTAAATCCCTATAACACACACACAGGACACTTAAGACACACAAAAACATGGATTTTAAGGGTGGGATAAAACAGTTCAGTAGTACCAATTCCGGAGTACAGGATTCGATGGCTTGATTTTGATTGATGTCTCCCAAATTCCTTTCAGTTCTTTGTTGATTACACGAGATGGTCTTCCAGCATTTTCAGTCTTTAGTTCACTGGCTAAGCACTTGCCTTTCAATGTCTCTAACGGTGATGTTCCCCTTTTCCTCTTGGCAGGGGTTTTCAGAGAGAGACCAGGTTATAGAGATATGAGGAGAAAAAGCCAGCTAGCTATTATTGTAGGGTTACTGGAATCTTACACACGCAGGAGAGAGAAGTTTTAGGTCTCATCCCTTTCAGGCTAGGAGCTATTCTGCTGCACTACTCTCACACAAACTCTGGTCACCTGGTCAGGAGCCAATTAAAACATTGTTGCTAAGTAGTTCCCATTAGACTGGAACTCCTCCTCGGCATCATCCTGTCTTTCATGGCACACTCTGTTCCAGGACAACAACATTGTATACATCCCTCACACTGTTCCAGTGGACATGTCTTTCAAACTGCAGCCATTGTAATTTTAATCAGCAGTCCAACAGAAATAAAAAGATATGTTCTTTACAATATCTTGACGTTGCAGAGTTGCATGACCCCCAGGAATAACAGTAATACTATTTGCAATAACCAGTGTTCTGGAATTATTATAGTTTTATACTACAATAATATTCACTCAGGAAATAGCAGAATATTAAGCATGAAATAAAATTTCTTTCAGGCTAAGGTAATTTAAAATTCTTATGCAACAGAAGTACAAAATAATTCAGCAAATAACACTGATACAATGCATGAAATAAATAATTAGCCCATTTCTCCTGAGATATTGCTGAAGTGCTTTCTGATTTGAACGAAGTCCTTGATAATCCATTGCAATAATTTACTCCATTCTCAGTAACAGCATGCACTAATGAGAAATTTCAACTTTCCTGAACTGAACACCAGTTTTCAAAAGTACTTACTAATCAATCTGATTGAAATTAGGCATTCAGTTAAAACTTAACTACATCCAGAAACACGACTAATACTTATGGAACATCAATCCATTTGGAGGTGAATTAAAACTTGATAAAATAACATTGACAAATACAATTATCAACTCTCCTACTAGAATAATCTGAATAAGTACATGCAGATGAAGTTCATCAGGAGTTACAATCCAAACAATATACAAAATTGGCCTGCACAGATGGGAAATAGTTAACTTCCTATCAATCAAGCTAATAAACCTCAGAATAAAACAACATTATTGATCTCTTCATTGAACACTAGCATATGAACCTGCAATTGAAAATGGCACAGGAAAATCTATACATTTGCCACATCATTTACCAACTCCTCTCAAGGCACTGGGATATGCCAGTAGCTCTTTGGTAGTTTGCTCATTTTTCAGATGTGACAGTAGGCAGTGAGTGAAGATAACCTATTTGGCCAAAGAAGCATCATATCCACAATAATGCACTCCCCATCTTTGTCACTTGATAGTGATCAGCAGTAGGAACCTGGGTCAATATGCCCACCTGAAGTCAGGCAGCCCAGTGGCAGCACCCCAACTGTCATCCTGGACACAACAGTAGACTTTAACAGCCAGCAGGTTTGGAGCAATTGTGAAGGTTTGAGGTTGGACTATGGAAAATCCTGGGATTGTGAAAATAACCACTATTCCCAGCTTCACAGCCCACTATACCTCTTGCTAAAAACCCTTGATGCTCCAGGGATACAAATTTGTTGTGGATTCCCAATAGCAGGGAGTAAGGATTTTAAGGGGATGTTTAGGCCTTGGAGATGGAGTAGAAGAGAATTACCAGAATGCAAACAGGGAGGAGGGACATGGAGACAGTAGAGATACTGGAACTGTTCTCCTTAGAAAGTTAAGGGGTAAATTAATAGAAGTGTTCAAAATTATGAGGCGCTATGATAGAGTAAATAGGGAGATCTGTGGCTTGTGATCTGACACTATGGTGAAGTGCCGACCGTGCAAATATTGATGGAACTTCTTTACTCCAAATAGGATAGATACGCCCTCTTTTTCAATTTGCAAGTATCCTTTCTCGGCTGCAGAAAGAGTTCTAGATACTTATCCTATTGGCTTTTCAGATTTGATTTCTTTATCACAAGTTCTCATTTTTCATTTTGATTTCACAGTCAGGCAAATTTCTCTCTGGTGAAATCTTACCTTGGTTCAGTACGGGGGTTGAGTTAACCTTTCGCATCTTGAAAATTCCATGACTTCTCCTTCTAATGCCTCTTTTGTCTCCATCAACTGGTTCTTCAGTTCTTCTGTCTCTGGTTGGCATCTTTTGGTTTGCTCCTGGAACATCAAACATCGTTGGGTTTTTTCTTCCACCTGTTTCTTCAGTTGATCCAGAGTGGCCCTGCATTTATTTAGTTTCTTTCCATGATTTTCCCGTGGAACCAACTCTGACTTGCTTCCTGTGAAGGTCCTTTGGTTCTTCTACCTCATTCCAAAAGGCACCATCATATTCCCTTGTCTACTCAGGATTTCTTCCTGCTTGGGCTTGAAAAATTTCTGACCAATTTAGTTTGGTTTCTTTCATCCAATCATGTCCCAGGCAGCTAGGTCTTTCTCCTGTTACAACTATTTTGGCAGCTGAGCTGTCTATTGTCTGTATGATACAGGACCAAAGATGATGCCTTTCATCTGTATTGCTTCTCCTGTATATGTTTTTAAATGATCATGATTTACTTCAAACTCAGTGGATGGGTACCTTCTCCCAGATATTTAAAGATATTTTCTCCCACCACTGTGGTCGATGCTGCTGTGTCCACCATCATGAGCAGAGGCTTTCCATTTACTTGAAGTGTAACAGTGATTGTTTCAGCTTTCCTGGCCTTCAGATTGTGTAGGGAATAAATGTCAGCCTCAGTAACTTCTGACTCATCTATATTGTGCACTTCATTTAACTCGACCTGCTATTTGAATGGCTGCCTTGATCTGGTCCTGCACTGTTAAATAACATTTGCTTTTTTGTGGCAGTATTCTGCCTCTTTAAATCTACAGACTGCGGCTGCATGATTTCCCCGACAATGGTAACACTTTAACTTCTGGGTTACTGGTGAGCTGCTTCCAGTTTTTCTTTTTGTTTTTCTAGTGGTAGGAACTGTGTCCCGCTTCATGGTCACCTCCCTGATCTTCACGCCACGCCCAGGAGCAGGTACCTGCCCCAGCTGCAAAACGGCGCCATGTTGTACACTCTGCAAAGCCTGTGAATCTCTCTCAGCTCTCTCCATTGCACGCTTCAGGTCTCTCTCAACTTTTGCAAGCAAAAGGCACTGAACGGCGTCGTCGTTTATGCCACAAACCAAACAATCTCACAACATGTCGTTTAAAGTATCACCGAAGTCACAGTGCTCTGTTACCTGTTTTAACTTTGCAATGTACGTTGCGATCGACTCACCGGGGGCCCTTTCTCAAGAGTCAAACTTGAATCTTTGCATGGTCACCAAGGGTTTAGGCTGAAAATGTCCTTTCACGAGGTCTAATAGCTCGGTGATGGATCTGGAATTTGGCGCTTTCGGAGCCGTCAAGCTATGGACGTTTTGTTCCTGTAGAAACTTAGGGGAATTGCCTTCTGTTTCTTCTCAGCCGTTATTTCATTAGCTACAAAGTAGAAACCTAATCGCTCAAAGTATTGACTCCAGTCCTCGACAGATGAGCAGTATGGGTCACTTCTGCCAAAGAGAGGCATTGCTGGTGAATATGCTTCTATTCTTTCTTCCCTTAAAATATCGGAATACTCACAGTCATGAGGTGAGATGTTGTGCATTTATCCTCATCGTCAGTTATAATAAACTTGGAATGCAGGGCTAGTTTCTTGTAAGAAACAGTAAACTTTATTTACAGACTCTAGATGAGGCTACATGCTTGCTCCAAGACCCAGGCTGAAAAGCTCCCCCCCCCTCAAGATTCCTCACACTTAGGGCTGATTGTCTGTGTACAGTCACATGATACCCATAACAGTAAGGAATGGTTTAACTTACAATCATTACATACAGTTAAATGTCCTTTGATTGTCCTGGAGACGTAGATTTTTCAATGTTGCAGCCGATTTGGGTTAGTGGGTTTTGTGGATACGGTCAGATTTAGAAGATGTTTCAATTATTACAAGATCTCAGTTCACTGGTAGATTTCTAGTAACGTTGGCTTCCGAATCGGTTAATACACTTGTTCCAAAAGGGAGAGCGGAAGAGCCGGCCTCTTCTGCTTAAGTCTTTCTTGCAAAAATCCCTGCAGTGGCTACAGCCTGGCCTGTTATACTTCACCCATTGTGTATTTTCAAGGGTTTTGGGCAGGACTGTCTGTAACAACCATTGTTTCAATATCCAGCACTTTGCATTTTAATGTCTCTTCCTTAGACAGTAATGAATTTCACTGAAGTCTGAATTATAGGAAACGTCTCTCTCTTCGCACTCCCGAGGATGACTTGTTTGTTTTTCACCTTCATCTTAAAAGATGGCCTTGTATATTTAAGTAGCTGGTTCTGTCTCATTCCAAATTTCAAAATTCCCAATAAATTGAAAGTTGAAAATTCATTTTTTTAAATTAAAGGGGCATAGCCTTGTGACAGCATGCAGCAAGACCTGGACAACATTCAGACTTGGCCGATAAGTAGCAAGCAACATTTGTGCCACACAAGTGCCAGGCAATGACAAATCTCCAAAAGGAGAGAACCTAACCATCTCCTATGACATTCAACGGTAGTACCATCACTGAATCCCCACCATCAACATCATGGGGTTACCATTGACCAGAAACCTAACTACATCAGTCACATAAATACTGTAGCTACAAGAGTAGGTCAGAAGTTTGGAATTCTGCAACAAATAACTCACTTCATGAATCCCAAAACCTGTCAACCACCTACATGGCACAAGACTGGAGTGTGATGGAATACTCTCCACTTGCTTGGATGAGTGCAGTTCCAGCAAGGCTCAAGAAGCTTGATACCATCCAGGACAAAGCACCTGCTTGGTTGACAACCCATCCACCAACTTTAACATTCACTCCCTCCACAACCATGCACATTGGCAGCAATGTGCACCATCCACTAGATGCAATGCAATAACTCGCAAAGACGCCTTCGACAGAACCTTCCAAACCTGCAACCTCTACCATCTAGAAGGACAAGGACAGCAGATGCATGGGAACACCACCACCATCAAGTTCCCCCTCAATTACACACCAACCTGATTTAGAACTAAATCACCATTCCTTCATGCTGCTGGGTCAAAATCTTAGATCTCCTCACTAACAGCACTGTGGGTGTACCTGCACAATATGGACCATAGCCGTTCAAAAAGGGACACACCATTACATTCTCAAGGGCAATTAGGGATGGGTAATATAAAAACTCACCAGTGAAGCATGCCTGATATGCCCCCATCCCCAACTTCCCAGAAATATGTGCACCGGTGAGTAGAAGTCAGCATTTAGAATTGGTTTAATGTTAACACCTATGCACACCTGCCAATGAATTAAAGGATAATGCACAATGGCATTTTAAATGTAACAAGGTGTACAAAACCAGAAGAAATCTATTCTAACAAGTGATCTGCTAAAAAGCAAGGAAGGTAGGAGGCACATTTTGAACAGGATTTTTTATACAAATCCCTAGTACACTAGAATTCCATTTAATGACATCATGTGTGGAGGCAGAGTGTTAAGGTTATGTGCTAGAATTGACTGTTTAGGAGCATCGTGTGGAGGTGGGGTGTAAATGTTAATCTGTAAAATATATGGTTTTAAGTACACTGAAAAGGCCAAAATATACAATACATAAGATGTGAATCATAAATGTGTCCTTTTCACAGAATAAAACACATGCTTCTTTACCATGTAGTACATTTTCATGAATGCTTAAGAAAATAATCAGCTGAATTACTTTAAAGAATATTGATAAGAACGGTTAATCCTCAGCAGACCGGACTGTAGTACTTCCACTGTTTCATTCTGGAGCCAGCCGTTAGCTCATGCCATATCCAACAATACAGCATTCCAACTACCAGTATCTGTTCAAACCCAAACTTGTGCTTCCCATTCAACAAAAACAAAAATAGCTGCAAAAACTCAGCAGGTCTGGCAGCATCTGTGGAGAGGAACACAGTTAACGTTTCGAGTCCGTATGACTCTTCTTCCACAGACGCTGTCAGACCTGCTGAGTTTTTCCAGCTATTTTTGTTTTTGTTTCAGATTTCCAGCATCTGCGGTATTTTGCTTTTATCTTTGTGCTTCCCATTTCCTTCTCTCACACCCCTTGTCCCCCCACCCCCCACTCCATGTCTGATTGATAAATGATTTAAATCTTGTAAAGGTATCAAAATTGTTAAGAATATCACAGGATTACATAGGGTATACGGCACAGAAACAAGCTATTTGGCCCAAACAGTCCATTCTGGCCTTTCTGCTCTTGTCAAGCCAACTCCCATCATTTCTCATCTAAATCTACCATCGCAACCATCTATTCCCTTCTCTATATGCTTGTCTGGTTTTCTCTTAAAAGCATCTAAGCTACTTGCTCCAACCACTCCCTGTGGCAACGAGTTCCACATTCTTACCACACTGGGTGAAGTTTCTTGTTAATTTCATGGTAACTATCTTATAATGATGGCCTCTGGTTATGGTCTTCGCCACAGGAGGAAATATTCTCTGTGTTCAGTCTATTAAAATCTTTCACAATTTTACAGACCTGTATCAGGTCATCCTTCAGTCTTTTTTCCAAGAGAGAAAAGAGACCTGGCTGTCAATCCTTTCCTGATATGTATGCCCACGCATTTCTGATATAATTCTGGTAAATCTTCTCTTCACTCTCTCCAGTACTTCTATATTCTTTTTGTAATATGGCGAATAGGACTGCATGCAGTACCCTAAGTGTGGTCTAAACAAGGTACGATACAGGTTTAGCATAACTTCCCTACTTTCCAATTCTATCCCTCTAGCAACAAAATCTAGTGATCAGCTTTCTGTTTTTATTGCCTTGATAACATGTGGCACAATGTTTAGTGATTGATCTATTTGTATTCAGATTCCTTTGTTCCTCTACCTACTTAGACTTCCAAGTAATAGTGATCTCCCTATTCTTCCTACCAAAATGTACTACCCCACATTTATCTTTGTTGAACTTCATTTGTCAATTATTTGCCCATCCTGCAAGTTACTTCCTCATGTAATTTGTTGCAGCCCCCTCAGTATTGACTATTCCCACCAAACTGATGTCAAACACAACTTCTAAATTTGCAGTTTGATTTCAAATTCCAAATTGTTAATGTAAATTGTGATCAGCAGTGAACCCCACACTGATCCTTGTGGAACAACATTCCCCACTTTCTGTTGCTCTGGGGTCCGGATTTTTACTCCTAAGTCGGATAGAGGGAACTGGGAAATTTCCAGGCTTGCTGTGCTCACTTCTGGAGAAGCTCACTCAAAAATGTGGGCTCTCCTTCACTCCGATGGGGCCGGGTACGGTATGGAATCAGGCCCACCATCCCCAGATGCAGATTGTAGGCAGCTACAGGGGCAGCTACAGTGCCAAGGCAGCCTAGTTAAAATGTCCACCGTGATTCCCTGGGACTTTGCCCCACTTTTTTTTTGTTAAATATTAGGCCCTCTAGCTTCACCTCTCACAACCCCCGAACCCACTCCATGCCAACTCATGCCAACCATGCCCCCATCTGCCCCCAATGGTTCCTCGTACCCTCCATGCCAATCCATGTCCCCCCACCATCCAACCCCTTGTCCACTTATAGCCCCATGACAATTTAATGACAACTCGTGGCAACTCACCCACCACCCTTTGCCCTTACATCCTCCATGCCAACTTACCCAGTATCCATGGGTAGACCCCAGGAGACATATTGAGATGAAATAAAATAAAGTTCTAAAAATCTATTATATCCTTCACTATATTAAAAAAACCTCTCATTCATTAAAGTCCATTCAAAACATTTAAATCCCCTCAAGTACTTAATCCTTGTAAAACAGGCTTGTTTTCGTAACCCCACAAAGACAGTGAATTCTTTAAATAACCTCTGAGCTGTCAATCAAAATGTGAACTTAGGATTCCCTACCAAGGTAATAATAGGTTGTGGTAGTCATGCATAAATAATGGCATAATGGTAATGGGGTAATGTCAGCAAACAACTATTGTAACTGCTAGACCAGATATTTTTCAACTCTCATTGACACAGACAGTCTAATAGGCTGGGGTTTTAAAAAACTTTAAAGCACCAGTATTACAGACCATATCCATGCTTCAACAGCATATACAACTACTCTTTAAAAAAAAATCATAATGCCCACTCCGCAGATTAAAGTCCTTAGCACAGCGAAAATGGGGTCTATTTGAACTCAGCACCAAGTTCAATGACTCTGGCTGAGTTTGGATTTCCTACATGCGAGTCAAGCCCCACCCTCTTTCCCCTACTGGTGAAAATGGGGTCTGTCAGAAACAGGTTCAGGACTTCCAGATCCATGTTCCGCCATCATTTTTAAAAGACCACAGTGTCTCCAAGACTCCATGAAAATCCGATATTGAATAACTACCCTTTATTCCCACTCTCTACATTCAGTCTTGAAGCCAGTTTTGTTCTTATTCATTCATGGGGTGTGGGCTTTGCTGGCAGGGCCAGCGTTTATTACCCATCCCTAAATTCCCTTGAGAAGGTGCTGGTGAGCTGCCTTCTTGAATCTCTGCAGTCCATGTGGTGTAGGTACACCCACTGTGCTGTTAGGAAGGGAATTCCAGGATTTTGATCCAGTGACAGTGAAGGAACTGCGATATATTTCCAAGTCAGGATGGTGAGTGACTTGGAGGGGAACTTCCAGGTGGTGGTGTTCCTATGTGGCTGCTGCCCTTGTCCTTCTAGATGGTAGTGGTCGTGAGTTTGAAAGATGCTGTCGAAGGAGCCTTGGTGCATTGTTACAGTGCATCTTGTAAATGGTACACACTGCTGCTACTGTGCATCGGTGGTGGAGGGAGTGAATGTTTGTGGGTGCGGTGCCAATCAAGCGGGCTGCTTTGTCCTGGGCAGTGTCAAGCTTCTTAAGTGTTGTGGGAGCTGCACTCATCCAGGCAAGCGGGAAGTAATTCATCACACTCCTGACTTGTGCCTTGTAGATGGTGGACAGGCTTTGCGGAGTCAGGAGGTGGGTTACTCATTGCACTAGTCCTAGCCTCTGACCTGCTCTTGTAGCCACAGTATTTATATGGCTAGTCCAGTTCAGTTTCTGGTCAATGGTAACCCCCAGGATGTTGATAGTGGGGGATTCAGTGATGGTAATGCCATTGAACATCAAGGGGTGATGGTTGGATTCTCTCTTGTTGGAGATGGTCATTGCCTGACACTCGTGTGGTGCAAATGTTAATTGCCACTTGTCAGCCCAAGCCTGGATATTGTCCAGGTTTTTCTGCAATTGGACATGGACTGCTTCAGTATCTGAGGAGCTGCAAATGGTGCTGAACATTGTGCAATCATCAGCGAACATCCTCACTTCTGACCTTATGATGGAAGGAAGGTCATTGATGAAGCAGCTGAGGATGGTTGGGCCGAGGACACTACCCTGAGGAACCCCTGCAGTGATGACTGACCTCTAACAACCACAACCATCTTCCTTTGTTCTAGGTATGACTCCAACCAGCGGAGAATTTTCCCCCTGATTCCCATCGACTCCAAGGTGCTAAGGCACTTTTGATGCCACACTCGGTCAAATGCTGCCTTGATGTAAGGGCAGTCACCCTCACCTCACCTCGGGAGTTCAGCTCTTTTGTCCATGCTTGGACCAAGGCTGTAACGAGGTCAGGAGCTGAGTGGCGCTGGCGGAATTCAAACTGCGCGTCAATGAGCAGGTTATTGCTAAGCAAGTGCCACTTGATATCACTGTTGATGACCCATTCCATTACATTACTGAGGATCAACAGTAGGCTGATGTGGTGGTAATTGGCTGGGTTGGATTTGTCCTGCTTTTTGTGTACGGGACATACCTGGGCAATTTTCCACATAGCCGGGTAGATGCCAGTGTTGTAGCTATACTAGAACAGCTTGGCTAGGGGCGCGGCAAGTTCTGGAGCACAAGTCTTCAGCACTATTGCCGGAATATTGTCAGGGCCCATAGCCTTTGCAGTATCCAGTGCCTTCAGCTGTTTTTTGACATCGCATGGAGTGAATAGAATTGGCTGAAAACTGGCATCAGTGATGCTGGGGAACTCCAGAGGATGCAAAGGTGGATCATCCACTTGGCGCTTCTGGCAAACGCTTCAGCCTTATCTGTTGCATTGAGGTGCTGTGCTCCTCCATCATTGAGGATGGGGATATTTGTGAAGCCTCCCCCTCGTGAGTTGTTTAATTGTCCATCACTATTCATATATGGATGTGGCAGGACTGCAGAGCTTAGATCTGATCCGTTAGTTGTGGGATCGCTTAGCCCTGTCTTATGCTTGTTTGGCACGCAAATAGTCCTGTGTTATAGCTTCACCAGGTTGACACCTCATTTTTAGGTATGTCTGGTGCTGTCCCTGGCATGCCCTCCTGCACTCTTCTTTGAACCAGAGTTGATCCCCTGGCTTGATGGTAATGGTAGAGTGGGGGAGTTGCTGGGCCATGAGGTTACAGATTGTATTTGAGTACAATTCTTCTGCTGCTGATGGCCCACAGCGCCTCATGGATGCTCAGTCTTGAGTTGCTAGGTCTGTTCGAAAGCTATCCCATTTAGCACAGCGGTAGTGCCACACAACAAGATGGAGGGTATCCTCAATGTGAAAGCAGGACTTCGTCTCCACAATGACTGTGCGGTGGTCACTCTTACCAATACTGTCAAGGACAGATGCATCTGCGGCCGGGTAGGTTGGTGAGGATGAGGTCAAGTATGTTTTTCCCTCTTGTAGGTTCCCTCGCCACATGCCGCAGACCCAGTCTAGCAGCTATGTCCTTTAGTAGTGGTGCTACCAAGCCACTCTTGGTGATGGACTGAGGGGCGACCTGATCGAGGTGTACAAGATTATGAGGGGCATGGACAGGGTGGATAGGGAGCAGCTGTTCCCCTTAGTTGAAGGGTCAGTCACGAAGGGGCATAAGTTCAAGGTGAGGGGCAGGAGATTTAGGGGGGATGTGAGGAAAAACTTTTATCCCCAGAGAGTGGTGACAGTCTGGAATGCACTGCCTGGGAGGGTGGCGGAGGTGGGTTGCTTCACATCCTTTAAAAAGTACCTGGAAGAGCACTTGGCACGTCATAACATTCAAGGCCAAGTGCTGGTAAACGGGATTAGGTAGGTAGGTCAGGTGTTTCTCACGTGTCAGTGCAGACTTGATGGGCCGAAGGGCCCCTTCTGCACTCTGTGATTCTGTGATGGACATTAAAGTCCCCCACCCAGAGTACATTCTGCGCCCTTGCCACCCTCAGTGCTTCCTCTAAGTAACGTTCAACATGGAGGAGCATGGTACATGGTAATCAGCAGCAGGTTTTCTCTCCCATGTTTGACCTGATGCCATGAGACTTCATGGGGTCCGGCGTCGATGTTTGAGGACTCCCAGGGCAACTCCCTCCCGACTGTATACCACTGTGCCGCCACCTCTGACGGTGGGACAGGGCATACCCAGGGAAGGTGATGGTGGTGTCTGGGACATTATCTGTAAGGTATGATTCCATGAGGATGACTATGTCAGGCTGTTACTTGACTAGTCTGTGAGACACTAGCCCGCCAGATGTTAGTAAGGAGGACTTTGCAGGGTTAACAAGGCTGAGATTGCCATTGTCGTTTCTGGTGCCAAGGTCTGTCCAGTTTCATTTCTTTTTTGAGACTTTGTAGCGGTTTGATACAACTGAGAGGAGGGCATTTAAGAGTCAATCAGGTCTGGAGTCACGTGTAGGCCAGACCAGGTAAGGACGACAGATTTCCTTCCCTAAAGGGAACCAGATGGGTTTTTACAACAATCGACAATGGTTTCATGGTCATCATTAGACAGGGTTCGAACCCAGGTCTCCAGAGCATTATCCTGGGTCTCTGGATCACTAGTCCAGCGACAATACCACTACGCCATCACCTCTCCTTAGATTGATTAACAAGTCTAGTGGTAACGAGAAAATGAATGATGGTTTCAGAAGCAGATAAGCTGAGACAGGGGTGAAGTTACGCAGGTGGAAACAAGCAGTCTTAGTGACGGCACAAGTAAGAGGTCAGAAGCTCATTTCGGGATCAAATATGACACTAGGTTGCCAACTGGCTGGCTTAATCTCAGACTGTTGCCAAAAATAAGGATGGAGTCAGTAGTTAGGGAATAGATTTTGGAGGAGGGACCTAATATCTTCCTAATATTGATTTGAAGGAAATTTCTGCTCATCCAGTTGATTAACAGTCTGATAATTTAGCATCAGCAGAGTAGTCAAAAAAGAGGTGGTGGTGAGGTAGGGCTGGGTGTCATCTGCATACATGTGAAAACTAACCTGTGCTCTTGGATGATGCCACCAAGCAGCAACAAGTAGGTGAGAGATAGGAGGGGGGGAGGGGGTAAGGATAGATCCTTGGGGGACCCAGAGGTGATGGTGTGAGAGGCAGGATGAGAAAGTATTACAAATGATTATCTGGCTGCGATTAGATAGATAATAACAGAACCAGGTGAGAGCAATCCCACCCAGTTGGACAATAGTGCAGAAAAGGAGGATAGTGTGGTCAACCTTTTCAAAAGCTGCGGACACATTGAAAAAGAAAGAGGCGGCAAAGTTTACCTTTGTCACAGTCAGATATCTGTAACTTGGATAAGAGCTGTTTTGGTACTGGGATGGGGTGCAAACCTGATTAGAGGGAACCAAACAGTGTTCCAGGAAAGATGGAAATGGATTTGGGAGGTGCCAACACATTCAAGGACTTTGGAGAAGAAAGAGATGGAACATTGTTTGCAAGGATAGTGGAGTCAAGGATTAGTTTTTTTGAGAGGGGTAATGATAGCAGATTTAAAGGAGAGAGGGACAATACCTGAAAAGAGAGAGCCATTACAATGTCAGCTAACATTGTGACCAGGAGGGGAAAGTTAAGTGATCAGCTGTTAAGTGGGAATATGATTGAGGGAAGAGGAAGTGGGCCTCATGGGCAAGATTAGCTCAGAGAGGGCATAAGGGGATATAGGAAAGAAAGAGAAAAATGAGAATACAGGGCAAGGGAGAGAGAGCACATTATAGGAAGCTTGACCAAGTAGGTCCATTGAAGGGAGAGGTGTAGCAGAGGCAGTTGATTGAATGATGGTCTCAATCGAAATGACAAAGAAGTTCTTGAGCTCCTCTCAATTATGGTGGAGGGGACAGGGTTTTAAGGAGAGGAGGTGGGGTTTAAGTACCACAATTTAATCAAGATTATGGTACCTTGCTCTGAATTGCCCCTCCAGGGGAAATAATTCCTGTGTACCTAAACTATCAAATCCCTTTATTATCTTTAACACTGATTAGGTCACCCTTTTAAACTAAGGGAAATGCAAGTCAAGTTTATGTAATCAGTCATCTTAACTCAACTCTTTGAGCTCTGTTATCATTCTGAAAACTCTGCACTGTACACATTTCAAGGCCGATATATCTGTCCTGAGGTTTGGAGCCCAAAACTGAATGTAGATTGGCTCTGTACAACTGAAGTATTACATCTCAGCCAGCCACTCATTCCAGCTCACTCCAGAGGCGATATGGCAGCCATTTTCAGGCAGGAACAAAGCATAGCACACTGAAACCTGGGATACACAATTTACTACCCCAATCCTGCTGATATCCCAGGATGTTAGATCTATGACAACCAGGCAGTGAAGGTCAGAACCAGAACCTAATCTTTACACACTTAAGCTTTTATTTACAGAGGCACACATTACAAACATGTACTTCCAAACCCAACAACAATTTCAAACTGCTCTTATTTATAGGAGATCAAACGAATCCTCAGTTAATACACACTATCCAAATAAAATTAAACGCTCAATTAACATACAATTAACAGGTTCCCTGTACATATAAATTCTTATTTTTATTTAGAGAATCAAAATTTCAAAACAAATCAAAATCAAAGACTATTCAAAGCATTACATTTTGAAGTACCCCTCACCTGGGAGGCCTTAGAATTCCTTTGTACATGCATTTCCTTTTTTCAGATATATCTGACAGTTAGTGGCTTGAATCCAGCCTATTCATCTTGGAGATTTCCTTTCTCTCCAGCATTTGTTTCAAATCAGCAAGGTCAACCCCACAACCTTTTCTCATTCATAGCTTTCGTACATTATCCCACTATGAATAATTATTCACATAATATTCAATGGGGATACTGTCTTCAGTACACTCACTGTATAAAATCTCACTTAAAATATTTAACAAATAGAATCCCATATCCACTGCCTCCACAAGAGCCAATGTTTAGTACCCAGAATGCTTTTAACAATTTTTATTTTCTAAACTTCTCAAACTAAAAAGGACAACATTTCCCATTCTCACCCATAATAGATACTATGAGACCAGCAGCTTAAATTATATAAATGTGGCTATCTCCCATTCAAGCTTTCATAAAAGTTTGATTTCTCTCACACTCACCAGTATTCCAACTTCCTTCAATACAAACTACACCCCATCTAGAAATTTATGGCCTTCAACCTATCCTGCATGAAGTTCCACTATCTTTGTTAACATCTAATAACTCCCTATTCCTCAGCCTAATTATTTTAAAATCCTTGATTTCAAGCTCCTTCCATAGCTTTGCACTCAGTTGGCAGTCTCTGCCCTCCCAACACTAGCACTGATGATGGGGTAGGTCGGGAATAGTAAACCAGAGATCATACTCAAAAAGTCACTGCCCTCTGAACACTCTCCTTAAATTATTTTTTTAAAGGCCAGGCTCTTTAAAATATATCTCTTTCATTGTGCCTTTAGTCATCTGCCCAAAAATCAAAATGGTGCTATGATTTAGATTAAGTCACAGGTTGATAAGTGCTTGATATACATTCTTGCCTCTGAGATAGAAGGTTGAAAGTCCATGTTTTACTCAAGAACTTGAGTGCAAAATAGAGACCATAAGACCATAAGACATAGGAGCAGAAATTAGGCCAATCGGCCTGATGTTTCAGTGCAATATTAAAGGAATGCAGATTGGATGACAAATTTAGGCCCCATCCTTCTATTCAGGTGATCATAAACCACCCCATGACTTTTGTAAAAAAGCAGAATATTCCCCAGGTGTCCTAGCCAACATACTTCTCTCAACCGAAAGCAGAACAAATGACCATTTATCTCAATTTTTTTTTGTTTAATGCACCTCACATGCACAAATTGGATGCCATATTTCCCTACATTGCAATAACGACCGCACTTTGCAAATAATCGATTATCCCAATATACTTCATAATCAGTGATGATGCAATAATATTTTATATAAATGCAGATTGTGTTTTAGCTAATTGTATTGCTTTACTAAAAGGCTAAATGATTTACAACGTTGATTCTTTTCAATAACATTCCTGGTCATGGTCTGGGAGCTTTCTGACAATTGCACTACCAATGTGCAATACTATCATTTTTGTCGACTTGAAATATATGAGGCCTGTTACTTTACATTATTCTGCAGGCAATAAAATTTAGCACTTTAAAAGATAGTGCACATCTCAATATTATGCAACGCAGTCATGTATCACATTCCTTTTCAATTAATTATCACTCAGGAAAAATATGCTGGCTTAACAGCCACATTTAGAAAATTGATCCTGAATGGATACAGAATATGAAAACCAATCAGACATTGAAAAGATGCTATAACTTCTTGGGTGGTATTAATTTATGCTATGGCACAACGTAGCTCAAAACTGTGACAGAGATATATGCATCTGTGAACCTGGATATATTTTCAACATTAAAGGCACTATACAAATGGTAGTTGTTTTCTGAAATCCTGTCAAAATCCTCAAAAGGTTAGGAAGGAGAAAAATCCCAATGAAAACCTTCAAATCTGATCAAGTATGTGATAGTGAGATGGAAATTTTCTTACATACAGGCAGAAATCATTTAAGATTACTCCTTGTTACTGTAGTACAAACTAGAAGATATTAGTTTGTCTTTCACAATTACAGTAAATTGATTTTATAAACATAAAAATGAACTAAGCAGTTGGTGTACAGTAGTATAAATAACAATACTGCAACAAAGCCAGGGAAAGACAATGTCAACATTAGACTGAAGTCTGTACTTTTAATAACTTTTTAAAATGCACATTTCTTATGCACTTGCTAAAAGAATTCTGTAAATTTCAAATAATAAATAATTCATTTAAAGTGGAGGTGGAAAATTGCAAAATTCTGTGCAAGTCAGATCATTTGAGATTAGTTGGGAGAAAAGATTGCTTTCTTCATCTTTAGGCAACCCTACAAGTGGCCAAATTTGGCCAGATTAGAGCTTTTAAAAGATATTACAAAGCAGGTCACTGAAATTGTAATGTTGAACTATAGTCCTCAATGGCTGGGTGAGAAGTACAAGTCCAGGTCCATGTCCACATCCACTAACCGCATTGTTGATCTACAGCTTTCAAATCCCAGCCAGTTTAACTAAAGGCTTTAATGGTATTAAGAGCAGTGAGTTCACAATATAGAACTACTAAATCAGACTGGATTAATACATTTTGATACTTGGATAATTGCTATATTCATTTTGTTTTTTTTTCCCCATTTAACATTGCGGCCTGTTTTAATGGCATGATCTCCATAAATGTGGAATTTCAAAAACGTAAGAAATGTACACAAGAAAATTTTCAACCCTTCTTCCTTTTTAATGGCAGCTTTCAAATGTTTGTGCTCTGGTGTTTGAGAAATTCTTGTTCTTATCTTCCCCCTTGCATTTTGCATGTGCAATATGCAAGTTCAATCTCCACCAGTACAGTCTTTTAAAAAGGTGGTACTAATAGGATCGCTTTGCTAGTGGTGTCAGAAAGACTCTTGAAACTGTTTTCCAGAAATACTTCCGAAAGATCTGTAACTTGTAATTTGAATTGTAAGTTGAGCTGAAAAGAAATGCTAAGAAGCAAGATGTTAAATACTATCTATCCTCGCCTTCGTCAACCCAGCCAGGAGTTGCCACGCAGACACGTTAAATTCACTTTACTCCTCAGCTTCACTGACATGATAGGAGACTTTCAGAAAAATAACTGCGGAGAAGGAAACTCTCTTTTAAATTACTTGTCAGACAGAATTTTGACAACTTACGAAACAACATAACTATTATTAGATAACAGCAATTAGACTGGAATTTGCAAATCTCTCTTTTTCTCTCTTTTCCTTAAAAGACCAACATCTGTTCACTCTCTCAGATTCTCAAACTGTTACCAGGCATGAAAGACTGTGATTGAAGCCTGAAATACAGTCTTGGAACAGAAGATGCACACTGAAGCAAGGTTCAATGACATGCCCCTTCTGTGACAAGCATCATGCAAGGCATTAACTTTAATTTATTGTTTTTTTTTTAAATTCATTCATGAGCTGTGGGCTTTGCTGGCTAGGCCAGCATTTATTGTCCATCCTTAACTGCCCTTGAGAAGGTGATGGTGAGTTGCCTTCTTGAACCACTGTAGTCCATGCTTTGAAGGCAAATCCCCAGTGCTTTTCGAGAGGGAGTTCCAGGATTTTGACCCAGCAATAGTGAAGGAACAGCAATATATTTCCAAGGCAGGATGATGAGTGGCTTGGAGTAGTACTTCTGGATAGTGTTCCCATGTGTCTGCTGCTCATGTCCTTCTAGGTGGTAGTGGTCGTGGGTTTGGAAGGTGCTGTCGAAGGAGCCTTGGTGAATTCCTGCAGTGCATCTTGTAGATGGTACACACTGCTGCCACTGTGCGGCAGTGGTGGAGGGAGTGAATATTTGTGAAAGGGTTACCAATCAAGTGGGGCTGCTTTGTCCTGGATGGTGTCAAGTTTCTTGGGTGTTGTTGGAGCTGCACTCATCCAGGCAAGTGGATAATATTCCATCACACTCCTGACTTGTGCCTTGTAGATGGTGGGGAGGTTTAGGGAGTCAAATGGTGAGTTACTTGTCGCAGGAATTCCTAGCCTCCGACCTGCTCCAGTAGCCATAGTATTCATATGGCTAGTCTAGTTCAGTTTCTGGTCAATGGTAAACCCCCACCAAGGATATTGATAGTGGGGGATTCAGCGATGGTAATGCCACTGAATGTCAAGGTGGTCATTTCCTGGCATTTGTGTGGCGTAAATGTTACTTTGCTACTTGTCAGCCCAAGCCTGGATATTGTCCAGATTTTACTGCATTTGGAGATGGACTGCTTCAGTATCTGAGGAGTCACAAATGGTGCTGAACACTGAAATCATCAACAAGAATTTCCACTTCTGACCTCATGATGGAAGGAACATCATCGATGAAGCAGCTGAAGATGGTTGGGCCTATGACACCACCCTGAGGAACTCCTGCAGTGATGTCCTGGAACTGAGATGACTGACTTCCAACAACCACAACCATCTTCCTTTGTGCTAGGTATGATTCCAACCAGCAGAAAGATCCCCCCATCCGATCCCCAGTTTTGCTAAGGCACCTTGATGCCACACTCAGTCAAATACTGCCTTGATGTCAGGGGTAGTCACTCTCACCTCACCTCAGGAGCTCAGCTCTTTTGTCCATGTTTGAATCAAGGCTGTAATGGGGTCTGGAGCTGAGTGGCCCTGGCGGAAACCAAACTGAGCATTAGTGAGCAGGTTATTGCTATGCATGTGCTGCTTGATAGCACTGTTGATGACCCCTTCCATCACTTTACTGATGATGGAGATTAGACTGATGAGGTGGTAATTGGCCGGGTTGGATTTGTCCTGCTTTTTGTGTATAGGGCATATGTGGACAATTTTCCACGTTGCTAGATAGATGCCAGTGTTGTAGCTGTACTGGAACAGCTTGGCTAGGGCACGCATCAAGTGCTAGAGCACAAGTCTTCCAGAACATTGTCAAGACCCATAGCTTTTGCACTATCCAGTTCCTTCAGCCGTTTCTTGATAT
The DNA here is from genome assembly GCF_964194155.1 of Cetorhinus maximus. Taxonomy (NCBI): domain Eukaryota; kingdom Metazoa; phylum Chordata; class Chondrichthyes; order Lamniformes; family Cetorhinidae; genus Cetorhinus; species Cetorhinus maximus. The sequence goes on along the minus strand of NC_135891.1, from coordinate 98,717,646 downwards.
CACATGGAGTGATTCAAATTGGCTGAAGACTGGCAGCTGTGCTGCTGGGGACTCCAGAGAAAGCCAAGATGGATCATCTACTCGGCACTTCTGACTGAAGATTGTTGCAAATGATTCAGCCTCATCTTTTGCACTGATGTGCTGGGCTCCTCCATTATTGAGGTGGAGGATATTTGTGGAGCCTCCTCCTCCAGTGAGTTGTTTAATTGTCCACCACCATTCATGACTGGATGTGGCAAGACTGCAGCTTAGATCTGATCCATTGGTCGTGGAACTGCTTAGCTCTGTATACCACCTGCTGCTTATGCTGTTTGGCAAATAAATAGTCCTGTGTTGCAGCCTCATCAGGTTGACACCTCATTTTTAGGTATGCCTGCTCCTGGCATGCTCTCCTGCACTCTTCATTGAACCAGGCTTGATTCCCTGGCTTGGTGGTAATGGTCCAGTGGAGGATATGCCGGGCCATGAGGTTACATATTGTGTTTGAGTACAATTCTGCTGCTGCTGATGGCTCACAGCACCACATGGTTGCACATCCTTGAGTTGCTAGATCTGTTTGAAATCTATCCCATTTAGCACGGTGGTAGTGCCGTATAACACTATGGAGGGTATCCTCAATGTGAAGGCAGGACTTCGTCTCCACAAGGACTGTGTGGTGGTCACTCCTACTGACACTGTCATAGACAGATTCATCTGCGGCAGGCAGGTTGGTGAGGATGAGGTCAAGTATGATTTTTCCCTCTTTTTGGTTCACTCACCACTGCCACAGACCCAGTCCTTTAGGGCTCGGCCAGCTCGGTCAGTAGTGGTGCTACCAAGCCACTCTTGGTGATGGACATTGAAGTCTCCCACCCAGAGTACATTCTGCACCCTTGCCACCCTCAGTGCATCCTCCAAGTAGTGTTCAACCTGGAGGAGTACCGATTCATCAGCTGAGGCAGGGGCAATACGTGGTAATCAGCCGAATGTTTCCTGACCCATGTTTGAGCTGATGCCATGAGACTTCTTGGGTTCCAGAGTCGATGTTGAGGACTCCCAGGACAACTCCCTCCTGACTGTATACCACTGTGCCACCACCTCTGTAGGGATGATAGTGGTGATGTCTGGGGCATTGTCTGTAAGGTATGTTTCCGTGAGTATGACTATGTCAGGCTGTTGCTTGAGGCAGCTGTGAGGCAGCTCCCCCAATTTTGGCACTAGCCCCCAGATGTTAGTAAAGAGGACTTTGCAGGGTCAACAGGGCTGTGTGCTGTTGCAGTTTCCAGTGCCTAGGTCGACCCCAGGTGGTTAATCCGGTTCCATTTCTTTTAGGCTTTTTAGTGGATTGATATAACTGAATGGCTTGCTAGGCCATTTCAGAGGGAATTACAGATTCAATCACATTGCTGTGAGTCCAGAGTCATATGTAGGCCAGACCAGGTAAAGACAGCAGATTTCCTTCCCTGAAGGACATTAGTGAACCTGATGGTTTTTAACGACAATCCACAATGGTTCCATGGTCATCGTTAGACTTTTAATTCCAGATTTTTATTGAATTCAATTTTCACCATTCAAACCTGGGTCCCCAGACCATTGCCCTGGTTCTCTGGATTATCAGTCCAGCGACAATACTACTACACCACCACCTCCCCGTGCAGAGAATAACACCACTTGTTTGGTTTAAGATCTGGGTTAATTGTACACAGCCTAATTAATGAGATGTTTCCAGCCTGTACTGTTGCTTGGCTTTATTATATAGCAAATAGCTTTTGTTGTAACCAGCACTCCTCCAAATGCAATGACAAAAAAAAACTATCATCGGCATTGAAAGAATCAGATGTGCAAAGATGTCCAGGTGTTAAGGGATCAAATCAAGTACTTACATTTTTTTTGTAAAAAGGCAGTTTTCAACAGCTTCATTTTAAAATAGTTTCTCTCCAATCAAAGGAGCAGCCTCTAAACTGTGCTTCCATTCTTCAACCAAAAGCAAACTTCACTGGCTAGGTATAATATTTTTCAAACCATTGTATTTGAGGATTGAATCTCTGTCCTGGCCATTTAAAAATTTCTCCGCACATCTCAAAGTACCATCAGAAGCTGCATTTCCATCAGAAGCTGCATTTCCATACAAGAATTTATAGGCACAAAAGGCGGAATCTTGTGCCCACCGTACGTTTCGTGGCAGGGAGGCAATGAATCAGGCGGGAGAGTGACAGGGACCCCGCCCCTTCCTACCTCCACCCTAATTAAGTCCATGGCAGGAAGGCCTGGTGAACAGTCTTCCCATCCTGCTGCCAATTGAGGCCCTTAATTGGGCAATAAAAGCCTACTTAAGAGTCTCATCCCGTCACCATTTGTATTAACCCAGGGGCAGTGGGTGGGTTTACTGTGCGGGAGCACGAATAGCAAACATATGCAGGGTTGCTTGCAGGTTCCCAGAGGGGTCCATAATTCAAAGGCACTCTGTGCCTGATCAAGGGACCAGGACTCGGGAAAGCAGTGACGCTGAGAGTCACCCCCTGCCCTTGCTGCTGTCCCCCTCACCTGCAACGCCCCCTCCCACTGTCACTCACCTCTAGCCTGGGATCTGGCAGCAATACTAGGCCACGGGTGGCGGTCGTACCAGCAACGGCCACAGCCTCCCCAATGGCACTTCTGTTCAACAGAACTACGAGACTCTGATATCCAGCAACTCTCAGCGGGCGGGACACCCACCCCCAGGGTCCTCAATCCCAGGGGAAGGTCCACCATTGGCCTGTCAAAGTGCTGGAGTGGAACAAGATGCAGTGGGCCTTCCCAAAAGGAGGCAGGAGCCTCTCCGATTCTCCAATACCCGAGACCCCCATTGCCTTCACAAGATTCCACCCCAAGAATGCTGTGCACCAAAATTGTGCCAGATCCAACACAGCACATTTTGTGATCTGACTTCAAGACTAAAATGATTTAAGCTGTGTTACATGCTACTGTTAATAGAGAATGCATTTCAGTGTAAATGCTCATTTTCTCTGTTGTAATATCATTTAGCATTGAATAATAAGCTACATATCCTAATAGCTTAGGATCATATTTTGGCCCAGTCCTAGTCTGTTGAATGTTTAGGCCTCAACACAGAGACTTTAGCACATAATCTTGGCTGACAGTATTGAGGGGATGCTGCACTGCAGGAAGCAACATTCCCTCCAAGCTGCATGGGTATGCAGCAATCTTAAAGACACCGTGCAGTGCAACAAGCAGGCTGCACACACAGCTAACGGAAATTAGACGAAACACTGATCGGATGTGCTGTCAGTCAGCTAAGAGGTAAAAACCAAGGCCCCATATGCTCTCCCAGGTGATGTAAAATATCCTATGGCATTATTTGAAAAGGAGCAGCAGATTTCTTCCATTGTTTTGGCTAATATTTACCCCCTTAACCTACACCACTAAAACAGATTTCTCTCAATTCTATTTGTGGGACCTTATGATGCACAAATTGGTTGCTGTGCTTTACTACATTACAGCAGTGACTACACTTCAAAAGTACTTTATATTAAATGGATCCAAGTCAGATGATGAAGTATGAAATGAGACATAATTCTTTTCCTTTATTCATAGGATGCAGCCTTACCGATCACTAGCTCTTAACTACAATAAAAATAAACAAATGGACAAGTTAGCTAATTAACTCATTGACAGTCCCTCAAACGGCACTGCAACAAAAAGTCTAAAACTTTTAAAGGAAACTTAGCAAATCAAATTAAAAATGTTATTTTGGGGGCAATCCCAATCCTACTCAAACAATGCCAAACTCCTTGTATTTTTAACAACATAATCAACAAACTATTAACACTTCATAGGGTATGAACGTTTTGGAACACCCTTGGGAGATCCTGATGGCAAGAAAGGTGGAGTATAAAATGCAATTTTTTCTCTTCCTTTCTTTCCATCCATAAAATTCAGACCCTTGTTTTATCACGTAACTGTTGCATAAATAGCCTTAATAAATTGCCTGTTTGCTACAGTTCAAATTGTATTAATTGTACATTAATGATGGATTATTTTCTGCTGAGTACGTTTTGAGCAACAGTTCAAGTAGCTATTTATACATGACTATTAAAGTCTCTTGGAATTTTTCCCATCTACTCAAATCACTAGGGGAATTCCTGTTTCTAAAACTGCCAACGTCTCATAACTAAAACAATGGAAGAAAAATAAGATTTTAAAAACTTGTGTCCTTACAGTTTTCAGTCTCTTTTGTTCACATTTCCCTACATGTGCACTTGTTAACTACGGTGAATAATTGCAATGCTTAAAAAATGTGAAATTAGACATGGTATGGGTTATTTACAATAGGAAGCTACCCCATGACAATTTATGAACTATATTGCAAGCCCTCTCAATGTACTATGCTATCTTCTATGCTATGCATCATTCATCTGACAGCTGTCCTGATAAATTAGGGCCAATTATGGTACGGCAAAGACTTTTGAACCCAACTAGAGAATGCCCCATTTTTCACATTTACTAAACCTTTCAAGCAGAAATAAAATTCAATATCCAAATACTAGACAAAACAATATTGATAACAATAGATACCTAGGGGGAAAAAACAAGACAACAATCTCTTTCAGCAATTGAGATGATGTCAAATTATGAGTGAGCTGTTTAGGTGACCTGACTGCACAAGAATACTGCCTCAATCATGCTAAAATATGTGTAATCATATAACTTCATTAAGTATAATAGTTAAGATGAATAATTCAAAAGGACTGCATTGGCATTAAGGCTGCAATCTGATCAGCCATGATTTTATTGAATGGGGGAGGAGGATCAAGGGGCAAAATTGCCTATTCTTCCCCTATTTCTTATTCTCCTTTAAACATAAATGGTGCCTGGGTTTTCAGAAGACACTATGATGTCATATGGCATACTATTTTTGACAGAATCTAAAAATGGTACACGATACAGTTTTTAAGTTTATTTGGCAGCCTTCTGTCTCATGAGACAATGGCTTGTGCCATGGCAGTCAATGATGTTAAGTATTGCTTGGTGTGGCTCAGGAGCCCCACTCAGATATGGTAGTCTCAGACACATTTGCTGCAGAGGAAGACAGTGGGCTGAGAAGATGCAGGATTCACTGTTTTCACCTGGCCCTCTCTCAGCCAGCTGAGCTTTATGCCTGTGTTCGCCTTTTCCAATGTCCCTCCAAACAGTCAACACCCATAGGACACAGACGTCTGTGACTGTCGCCCAGATGTCAATGTCTGCCATCTTCATATCTCTCTTGCAGGTGCCCTTGTAGCAGAGGTATGGACGTCCAGGAGGTTGTGACCCAGTGGCCAATTCACCATACAGAAGGCATTTGGGTATATAATCATCATCCATCCAATGAACACAGCTGAGCCAGTGTAGATGTCGTTGGCTTAGCAATGAGTGTATGCTGGTGGAATTAGCAGATACAGGACCTCTGAGTTGGTGACCTTGTCCTGCCAAGAGATGTTGAGGATCCATCTTAGACAGCGAAGGTGGAAATTGTTCAGCCTTTTCTCCTGCCTAGAATATGTTGTCCAGGTCTCACTACTGTAGAGAGCGCACTGAGGACACAGGCTTGGTAGACTGGTGGCCTCAGTCAATATTAGTTCTTATATAGAAATCCAATAAGCTTTGATTATTGATGACTATTGCCATTATTTAAAAAAAAGTTTCTTGACAGTAAGTACCAAATTTCTGGCTATTTTGTACTGTGGAATCATTGGGCTTACATTTAAACTACTAAGTGATTTGTCTTCAGAGTCTTCCATGGACATTGTGGGGCTAATGGTTTGTTTCTGTGCTGTAAATATATAGCAAATGGACATACTTTGGTTGAAACAAACATGATTAGTCTTTATAATAAAAACAAAAAAATGCTGGGAAAACTCAGCAGGTCTGCCAACTTCCGTGGAGAGAGACACAGAGTTAACGTTGCGAGTGCATATGACTTCTTCTGTCAGCTCTGAAGAAGTCATACAGACTCGAAACGTTAACTCTGTTTCTCTCTACACAGATGCTGCAAGACCAGCTGAGTTTTTCCAGCATTTTTTGCTTTTACTTCAGATTTCCAGCATCCGCGGTATTTTGTTTTCATGATTATTTCCTTGTCCCGCATTTTGAAACATACACAATTTATTTTTTAAAAAGGGGTTTATTACATGACAGCAGCATAATTGTCGTTGAACCCCAAAGAACCTGGACAACATATCGCTCTATAGATTAATTATTGGAATGTATTAAATGCTGCCAATGCTCCACACTTCAAAAGCAGATTGAATACATACTCTTAGAGATTGAGATAGAGTCTGAACCAACAAATTAGTTATTTAACTCTTGACAGAGAATGGACTGTAAACAGTACAACAGTGGAACAAACATAATTCTGCATTTTGATATTTAAAATAGCGAAATCACGGTGAGTCAAATTGGTGCAAGAAATGGATGTTTTTTTAATATATTTTGGGGGAATATTGTGTTATTCTGAAAAGGATGTGTGTGTGCACGTCTGTGCGTGCGTGTGCATGTAATATTTAAGTAAGCTGGGCAGAGGTTAATAGGAGGTAGGTTGTCTGGGGTTGGTTTTAAACATAAAAAGGATAAAGGTGTTAGGTTTGAGGTACAGGTGAATAGGTTAGATCTACCATTTGCATGTGTTTGTTTGAATATCAAAGAGGAGTCAGAGGTAAAAAGAAACATGTTTACATCTTGCAGGAGTTCCATAGATGAGTATATTACAGGAGGATATTATATTTTATTGACCCAAAAGCAAAGACAAGATGGAAACATGAAAGATCTTATATTTGGAAGGATTTGAATTTCAAGAGGTGTGAAAACAATGGAACCCAAGATGAAAGGGAACAAAAGGTATTTTAGAGTTACTGTGGAGAGCTTAGGGAGGCCGTAGCTGTTTGAGCTGTTGAGCTGTGAGATGCGAGAGATAGCAGCTGGAGCTATAGCTGGAGCTGTGGGTGAGAGAGGATGCAGTTTGAATCAACCATTCAGTCAAGGCAGAAAAGTCTTGGTCTGCAAAAAGCAGTTTTATTCTGAAGTTTGGATTTTCACAGCAGCATGGAAGTGTGTTACAGGCCATGTGGTATGAATTAATTGAAGCTGCAGCAGTTTGCCTTCTGCAATATTACTGGATTTTCTTATAGTTAAACATCTATAAAGGGAGTATTGCATGGAAGGTGTTTACTTGTGGGTCTGACCAAGGGGAGTGTCTTTTGGGGGGAATGTTTTGTGAGACTAAGTTTAACTGTGTATCTGTAACCTTATGTGCTTAAGTTTTCTTTTAATAAAACTTTTACATATAATTTCTTTAAATCCCAAAAAAGTGTTACTGGACTTCTTGCTGCTGAGATCAGTGCGTCCCCTTTTTGTTTCAGAATACAAAAAAAAACGAGTATGGCCCATAAGCCAAGTTTCCCTCTGGGATTTGGTTTGTGCAGCAATTAACACCAGCTGTGGTCATAACACTAGGATGACATAAAATTCTCGTTCTGTCGATGTCAGCAACCAATTCTGCCAGCAGAAAAGCAAATCCCATAGAACGATGCCCACGATCAGCTGAAATTCCACACCAGTAACTCTGGATTAGCTGAACTTGTCTAAGCTTGTCATATGACTGCATCGACAAGAGTGGAGTGGAGCACTGGGCAAGCCATTATTTGACATCGAGATCTCCCTGTGAAAGGACGTGCAAATCCTGCGAATATGGCTGAAGTGGACAAAATGTATCAGCGAAAGAAAAGAAAGAACACTGCCCCACGCACCCCATTAGTGGCCTCAAGAGCATCAAGTTATGTGCTTACCTCCCAACACTACGGCCAAACTCCAGGGGGTGATTAGGAACCTGGGAACCAACTACCAAGGCAGCTGATCTCTCAGGTTATTGAAGCTATTGATATGAAGGAGTACAGTCCAACTGTTTTAGGGGCCATGTTAATGGTGAAGGCGTTGTGGAAGACAGTGACAGAAACCACAATTACCAACTGCTTCCACCACTTTGGGCTCAAAACAGGTTACGACTACACAAGAGGTCTAGAACAAAGAGGAGCAGGGTGAGGCCAACCTACCCAATGACAAGGCACTTTTCACTCAAATGTGGGAGGCTGGCATGGAAACTCCAGCAGAGATAACCAGAGATAACTTACGTGGGGGTGGAGGTGGATGATGCCATATGCTGCACAAAGGAACTGACAGATGATGCCATTGTAGATGCAGTACATCCTTCAACCAAGAAGCCAGAGGAGGCTCATGATCCTGAAGAATCTAATGAGCCCGCGCGCTCAGCCACCCACCCGGTTCCCTAGCCGATACGGCAAAGGCCATAGAGATGCTCCAGAATTTCACATTGCAGCATAAAAACACTGAAAACATGTTTGATTGCATTGACAACATGGTGGACTGTACCACGCATGTCCAAAGGCAGGCCACACTAAGCAGAAAAAGATTACAGAGCTATTGGAGAGCTAATTCACTACATTTTTCAATGCAAAGCTCTGGCCCTTTACAAGGTCCATTATAAGGTGTAAACAAATAAATAAAGACTTTTTCACACATTTACTGCATGACTGTGTTTTCATTTGGCATTTGAATCCGTTGTTTTTGACATAGACCATGGTTGTAGGCATATTGGGTTACATAGCGATGCATTCATGTGGGAATGGGGCCTCCTTGACTATCATGAAGCTCCACTCAGCACAAATTTGTGTGTGGATCCCTGGGATGCTACTCATTGGAATTTTACTGTAATGAAACTGCCCCATGCTTCCTCTATAAACATAGGCTTTAAAACATGCACTAAATTCTCACCTTGTAGAGCAGGCTGTTGATTGAAATCTAGTTCAGCTATTCTGCTGGCTAACCCATGAACACAAAAGCTTCTGTAGACTGCCTGCTCAACTACACAGAACCAATATAATCCGCATTTGCAGACCTCTGACCACCAAGTGGTCCACTAAACAGAACTACATCCAATCATGATCCTCAAAGGCCTCAGACACAGATAACAATTAAACACAATTGCCTTTGATCCGTGTCAAGGTAACATAAGGCTACTTTGTGACTATATGAAAGAAACAGCAGCCAACGACTACATCTTTCAACTGCATTTGATTAACTCATCATTACCGAATGGATGGCCAACCATTAACAATTGCAGATAGCGTCTGATGAATGTGATGGTTTGGGGCTAATTTTGAAAAATTGGACAGGGTTTTTTATAATGAGTGGCCAATTTTGTACCCCGAAGTTGAATTTTACTCCCTGTATATCTGCGTAGTGCTACACAATTTGAAATAAAGTGTTAATAGCACATGTAAAGAATTGCATCAGTGAGTAACAGCAGATACGAATGCATATTAATCTGCACCATGCAAACACTATCTCCTATGACTCATGAATGTGTGTCTGCTCCGTATGTGTCTGCTGCAGTTAACTTCGTACTAAAATATATCATTTTAAAATAATGTAAAAAATCATAAGGGATAATGGTTATTGTTTTTGTCAGAGTAAAACTTCTTTCAAGCAATTACACTGACTAAAACATATTTGTAGAAGTGACTAATAGCAATTCTGCAGCTAATAACTCATTTTGTGCAAGCACAAAAATAATGAGTCACTGTGAGATTTTATCCCACATCAGTCTGCTGCAACTAATTAACACATTTGTGATTTGCCCAGTGTTGACTTAGAGAGGTGTCAGCACTCCTACCAGCTGATGCTACAAATCTGGTGCATTTCTAGAGCAAATGCTCTGCAGCCAGTCCTGAAGTATACACCTGGCTGATCAATTAAAGAACACTAGCCTGAACCGGCAAACAATTCAAGAGATTTATTTTCAGAACAGAATTAATGAATATCATCCCTTAGGAAAATATACTAAAGATTTTTAAGTTTCAGTATGTACAGAATAATATTCAAGTCCTTAGTGAATGAACTTCTAAAGCGAAAAAAAAAACAAAATTCTAGAGGGAAAAATAGCTCCATTCCAAACTCTCCAAGGATGGCAAATTGCTTTCAATGTCTCACAGTCTATAGCCCCCTTTCACAGAGCAATCTAAGAAATCATTTTCCTACGTTATTCAGCTATGCATCCTACCAAGTTATTCAAAAAACAGCATTTATGAAATAGATCCTAGTCTGCGTGCTCCCATCGTCCCGACTGAAATGTATTAGCTGGCTTCAGGTGAAGGGTGGATCAACAGAAGAAAAACGCATACGGCGTGGCTTCTTCGCTGATAAGATTTCCTACTGTGCACATGCTTTTTTGTTGAGGTAGAAATATGCCACTGCAGTTAGCAAAGAGAAGCTTTTCAAGTCAATAAATCAATAAAAACCTCTAACTATCAAATTAGGAATACAGGAACAGGAGAAGGCTACTCAGCCCCTTAAGCCTAGCTGTTCCACAATTCATGTCGATCTGCCATGCTACAGATCTATACTTCTTGTATCACTATGGTATTGAAAACAGAAGTTATAATAAATGAAAAAAGCTGGTGCTGACCATCATTAGACTTAGAAAACAGTACCAAATCTACTGATCATGAGTATTGATCCATAAATTGAAGATGCGCCAGAAAAAATGAAGAGTGTTCCGTTAATTAAATTTATTGCATGTATACATATCAGGAAAGGTTGCCAAGCTTGGGTCTCTTCTCTCTTGGAAAAAAAGGCAGATGAGGGGTGACCTATTACAGGTCAATTATGAAAGGGTTCAATAGAGTAGATAGAGAGAGAATGTTTCCTTTTGTGGGGAAGACCATAACCAGATGCCTAATGTTAAACGTGATATCTTCCTAGAGTCTAGCGCCATATTCCTCAGTATTCACCACATGGCAGATGTTCGTATCATCTACAAAATTGTTAATTATGCCACCAAGGCCCCCCCCCACCACCACTACATTTAAGTCAAAATCATTGAGATATACCAAGAATAGCACAGGACCCAGGAGAGCCCTGTGCAAATCCACTGGAAACTGCCTTCTAGTCACCAAAACATCATTACCTTTTGTTTCCTGCCATGGGACCAATTTTGGATCCAATTTGCCATTTTCCCTTGGATCCCATGATCTTTTAATCTTCTAACCAATGTGCCATGTATCACATTGTCAAAAGTCTTGATAAAATCCATGTACACTACATCACACACACTACCCTCATTGGCCCGCCTTGTTACCTCCTCAAAAAATCCAATCAAGTTTGTCAAACATGACAGTTCCCTTAACAAATCCATGCCGACCATTCATGATTAAATCGGTGCCTTTCTAAATGACGCTATACACTGTCTCTCAGAACTTTTTCCAATAACTTTCTCACCAGAACGGTTAGGCTGACTGCTAATTCTGCCTGATTGATTAGAGGGCAATCAATCAGTTAGCCATGTGGCATTCAATGGTCATGTTGCTTTGATATCCATTGCAACTGAAATATGACCAAGTGTCTAATGATGACTTCAAGCATTTCTACCTTTACAGTACTCATTCAGTCTTAGAAGACCTTCACTACCCATCAGGAGGTGGTAGAGGTCACCCATGCAGAAGAAACTAGAGAGGAGCTGGCTCTCTCTGAGGGTGCACCATCATAGTTTGGATATTTACACTTCAGTGAGATTAGTTACAGAGATGGCTGGGTTTTCTCATGATGACTTGCACTTCATAAATGAGCAAGAATATATGCTGGAATCAGGGACAGCAGCAGAGAGTCAGCGTCAGATGGTACAGAACTCTCCAAGTTCTCTCAATTAGATGCAGGCGCAACAACATCCTTCTTGAGTAGCAGCATAGAACAGGCAGTATATTGGCAGGCGTTCCAAGTACACTCCAGAAGAGAGATTGAGGGGAGTTCATCTCAAGCACAAGTAGCATGATGCCACAGGTCTTTGCAATGTCGTCTTCTTCCATGGAGAGGATGGCCAACTGTATGAAGCACCAAATGCAGGAATAACACATGCATGCAGCCCTTTGGCAATGGCATATTCACTATGAATGCTATCTTAAGGATGAATGATAACCTAGCCTTGGCTTTTCATCAGCCCACTCATCTCCAGCAGAATGGTAGCAGGTAGCAGCTGGATCAGGAGGGCATGATGGTGGAAGAGGACATGGAAGTAGGGACTCTGCTCCAAAAACATCCACTTTTCACCCATTTCCCTCTCCATTCCTCAGTCAATACCTGACATGTTGCCTCATGTCCCATTGGCAGAGTTCGCTCCCACACAGGTGTGGGCAGAGCAGTCTCTGACAGGGCCGTCATGGGCTCCAAAACCCAGAGGGAGTCATCAAAGAGCTTAGCAATCAGAGCAGGAAACTGAGCTGCTGCCTCTACCAATGCCAAAGCCACTGGGGTTGCACCATGTAGAAGTGCTAGAAAAAAGACAAGTAAAGATCTGTAGTTGCACAACAGTATACACATGAATGTCTTACACAATGTTATGTTCTTCAGTTTCAGTTTGAAATTGAAATCCAATTTTGAAGCACAGAAATATTATTCTTATATACCATTGGTTGCTGGCTGGTGTTACGGACTGAGATGGAAGGAATGCGCAGTTAAATCTAGCCCCATTTCTTCACAGGTAGTAACGCTAGTTTAAATGTTTAGTTCATCCATAAAAACTGGCCACTTGTTTATCTTTGATACTGTTATTCCTGGCATATGCAAACTCTAGCCAGGCTCCTTTCAGTAAGCACAAAGCAATAATTTATTATAAAATAAATTACTTATTAAAAACAAATTAATAAAGTGGTTAACATACAAATTGTAGTTTAGAAGTGTAACAATTTGCCCCTTTTTTAAAAGCAGATATTTGAACCTGCACACACGCGCGCACACACACACACACAGAGAGACACAAACACACAGAGGCACAGAGGCACCCTGCAGAGGCTGGAGGATGGGAACAATTCTTTTAAAAGGATAGAATTGAAAGATCTCAGCGCAGTTGATCAGAGTTCTGGTCAATATAGGTCTGAAAGTTCTTTCAGGTGGATTTTTTTGGTGAAACTGCCCTTGGTGACTCTTACTTGTGACAACTTTGCAGACTTTCAAAACAGATGAGACGTTTGAGGAAAGTTTAACACAAAGGTGGGGCAGAGAGAGGAAAAGAGAGAGTCTTTCCCTTGCAGCCTGCTTCTAAGGCACCCCACACACTTTCTCACTCTCAGAGTTTTAAAGACTAAGATGTTTAAAGAATACTTCTCTTCGGCCAGGTGTTTTTAAAGCAATCAGCAAGAGTCTTTAGCCTGGCAATGGCAGTTCTTTGTTAAATTAGATATACAAAGTATCTCTTCCCTCTCCAGGCGGCCCCACTGGATATTTATCTTGACCCATGCCTTCTTAAAGAATGGCATATTCACAGCCCGAATTAATATTGCAAACTTTTAAAAATAACTCAGGGGAAAGAATGTTCAAAATTCAATGTTCTTCAAATTTTCCAAAAACAGGTTCCTCACACTGGCAGATGTCCTCTTCAGTTTTTTTTAATTCATTCATAGAATGCTGGCTTCGCTGGCAGGGCCAGCATTTATTGCCCATCCCTAGTTGCCCTTGAGAAGGTGGTGGTGAGCTGCCTTCTTGAACCAGTGTAGTCCATGTGGTGTAGGTACACCCACAGTGCTGTTAGGGAGTTCCAGGATTTTGATCCAGTGACAGTGAAGGAACGGCGATGTATTTCCAAGTCAGGATGGTGAGTGACTTGGAGGGAACTTCCAGGTGATGGTGTTCCCATCTATCTGCTGCCCTTGTCCTTCTAGATGGTAGTGGTTGCAGGTTTGGAAGGTGCTGTCTAAGGAGCCTTGGTGAATTCCTGCAGTGCTTCTTGTAAATGGTACACACTGCTGCTACTGTGCGTCAGTGGTGAAGGGAGTGATTGTTTGTGGATGTGGTGCCAATCAAGCGGGCTGCTTTGCCTGGATGGTGTCAAGCTTCTTGTGTGTTGTGGGAGCTGCACTCATCCAGACAAGTGGGGAGTATTCCATCACACTCCTGGCTTGTGCCTTGTAGATGGTGGACAAGCTTTCATGAGTCAGGAGGTGAGTTACTCGCCACAGGATTTCTAGCCTCTGACCTGCTCTTGTAGCCACAGTTTTTATATGGCTAGTCCAGTTCAGTTTCTGGTCAATGGTAACCCCAGGATGTTGATAGTGGGGGATTCAGTGATGCCACTGAATGTCAAGGGGCAATGGTTAGGTTCTCTCTTGTTGGAGATGGTCATTGCCTGGCACTCATGTGGCGCGAATGTTACTTGCCACTTGTCAGCCCAAGCCTGGATATTGCCCAGGTCTTGCTGCATTTGGACATGGACTGCTTGTTGTGGTGGATTGGGAAGACTGAATTGATAGTGGCCAATGGGGCCATGAAAGGGATAAAAGCAAAAATATTGCAGCTGCTGGAAATCTGAAATAAAAACATAAAATGCTCAGAATACCCACCAGGTTGGCAGTCTTAAGAAGGGTCATATATACTCAAAGTGTTAACTCTGTTTCTCTCTCCACAGGTACTGCCACAGCTATGAAAGCGATGTTTGGTTGTTTGTAGGAACTGCTTTCTGTTAGTGGCATTGGTGAGGATGCAGAGGAAAAGTGGCTTTTGCATGCAGTTAATCGTTGTTCTTTAATAAGTGGACCTCGCAATAATGAGTGCAACCCAGGAAGCCATGTGTGCTGTTGATGGTACATGCCTCCAAGACCTTCTCCCTCCTCCTCAGAATCTTCCAAAGGGGCTTATTTCTTTGCACCTCCAGTGCATCTTCAGCATGCCAATGGCTTAGTTCAATAACGTATCCTATGGAGAAATGACATTCATTGCATCATTCCTTTGGTTTCTGGGAGGTGTTATCGGCCATGCCTCCAAGCAGTTAGCAGGTAACTCTGTTTCTAGGTATGATGAGATCAGGGAGAGTGGAGTGCCACAGAATAAAAGTATCATGGCAGCTGTGAGTATAGAATTTATTGTATTTCATGGCTTCAGCACACTCAATTGCCACTGAGTTCTCACCTTGCTTTCATTGGCAGGTTCCAGGAAACCCATAGACTCAAAGATAAAGTAGACAACCCATACCAATATTGTTCTAATTGATCGAATAACATATCTTAACACATCTCCTCTCCCGAAGGGGTTGCTCAGACACAACCTAATGCGCTGTAGCAAAATGCAAAGTCGGTATGTTGGAGCCCACTTCTCAATGTGTTGTCAATGTTGCCAATTTTAACCCCCACCTGCAGATTAAAACACAGCTCTTTATTTCTGTAAATAATTCTAAAAGAATAAATAACTTAGTCAGCTGCAAAGACTGTCTAGTGCAGACATTATTATCCATCTTCTGAAGTGCTGTGTGAAATAGTGCAATTCTGCATACTATCCAGTCCCGAGTTTATGATGAGAGGGTTCTTTTCCCAGCAGCGCATGATATCTCACGAGTTAACAACTGGAAGCTTCTTTTTGCAGTGAAAATGAATAAAGAGTATAGGGGGGTATAAATCTGGGTTGTGATTTGCAAAGCAGCAGAACCAAACCTTTCCATCCAAATTTACTCATTTAAAACTGATCATTGACTGAACTGACTCTAATGGTAGGACACAGAAAACTCATACGTTCTTTACTTTTAAGTAATTAAGCAAATATCCCATAAGGGTAGCTTATAATATATTAAAAAAAGACTTCTGAAAATATAGAAAGTTCATGTCTTCCATTAAGTTCCCATTTTTTCAGAAAAATATTTTTATCCTTATTCTTCAGCTGTCAGGGTCAGTGCACAGCTCAATCCCATACCATGGACATGTACTTGGCTCCACACAGGTGCCAGGAACTACCCCAGTGCAGATCACTCCTTCCGTCAACCCCAACCTTCTTACTCAGCTTGGCTCCAATTTAGATTCAAATAGAACTTAAAACTGTGTAAATCCCTGGTGTGGAAATCCAGTGGATAGAACTTATAGTGCAATATGCACCAGATATTATAAGATGACTATTCAGTGACAATTGGGAAATAAAGTGCTTTTGCAGTGCTCAAAAATAACAAATTGCTGAAAATACTTTTTTTTTACAGCAAAAGTTTGCAATTCAGTCTGTGTCTTTAAATAATGCTAATACTCTACTAACAGTTTTCTTTTAATACTTATGACATCAGGGGCAGAATTTTCTGCCTGTCGGGGGGGCTGAGCGGGAGCGGGAGCAGGCGGGCAAGGACCCAATCGGCGCCCTGAATCGGGTCCGCGCCGCCATTTTACGTGGGCGGGCCAATTAAGGCCCACCCATGGGCATCCGTGCGCTCCCTGTGTGGGTGGGGCAGGGTTGCCTGAGTCGAGAGTGCGCTCTTTCACACATGCACGCGAAAGAGCACAGAAGTCTCCCTCAGGCAGAGGTGCCTCAGGGAGATTAGTTTCAAGTCCAAAAAGTTTAATAAAGCGGTGAGAAAATTTTTATGACATGTCCCCTCATGTGAAACTGTCAGATGAGCTGGGATATGTCCGTTAATTTCAATAAAAATTTCTGTCAAAATTTAAAATCATTCATGAAACCTCACCCCTGCTTGTGGATGAGGTTCCATGAAAAATGCGAAGGCCGCCTGGGCTCTTCAACTGCCCCCCCCCCCGCCAACCTTAAGGTTAGATGGGCAGCTCCGTTAGTTACTTTAATTGAGAGTTAAATGGCCTTAATAGGCCTTTGACAGTTCAGCAGGTGTGCAGGCAACTCAGGTGCGCGCCTGCCGAACTGAAAGTCTGAATGAGGCGCCGTGACATTGGGACGCATGCCCAAGATCGTCACATGTCATCTTGCACCTTGGCGAGCGGGCACCACACCCGCTCACCGAGCCAAAGATTCAGCCCCAGTAGTTTTTTACATTCCTAGCTGTGAATGATTCTGCACTTCATTAATAAAATTGTTCATTATTTGCAAAGTTCAGGACATGTATGATACATATAGATATATATCTCTATATAGATCTCACCAAATGGCAAGGCCTTAACTTACAATACACAATGCAGAAACTGGGTGTACATTATAAAGATTTGCAAGGTTTTAACAATCATTGCAGGACATAATGTATATAGGCTAGCCAGATGGCAAGATTGCAGCTTTAATCAAGTAAGGTACAGATCACAGTGTTCACAACCAGACCTTTAGAATGCTTGTGGCCCCAGAGAAAGAAAACATATCTTTTGGAGCCTCTTTTAACCACAATCCTAGTCACATCCAGGTTGGCCTGGCAGAAAACTCAAAGCCGCCTTCCACTCTGGTTGCCAAGTTAGACCCAACATACATCTCTTAAAAATGGCTCTAAGTGGGTTTCTTTGTCACATACTTTCAAAAGCAGGCAAAAATCACAACCTGTGCGACAAGTGTGGAGAGTTAAAATCATCTTCATTGTATTGCTACTATTTAGAGCATAGGTTTTAATTCAATTTTACGACTAAATTATGAATACTGAGAATTTGACTATCAAATTCATAAACCAATCATGAACCCCTGCAGTACTCATTCCATTCAAAGCTCGTATCTCAGCTGGAGATCTACAGCAACACAAAAAGAAACCTCCTGTCGTAAGCATTGAATAAAAGGCAAAATTCATTTTCACTGAGACACTGCCCAAAATGTTTAACTTTTAAACAGAGTCTTGAGAGAATTAACTGGCTAGTACGATTAACCAATAAATGATAGAAGCATGTGTATGCTTTTATGTATTTGCTGAGCTGAATATAATAATCTTTTTATCCATTTATCTCGACAATTGAATTCTAAAAACTTTGCTAGTTTTACAATATCTTAAAAGCTACAATAAAATGTAAAGCACTTATTCAGAGCACTGAATAAATGGGCCCCTGACCATGGGGCACTTCAACTAAATCTTTGTAGCTACAATCCCAAATTTGTTGACATCATACTGAGGGAGTTTTGCACTGTCAGAGGCACCATCTTTCAGATGAGATATTAAACTGAGGTCCCATCTGCTCTCCCATGGCACTATACAAAGTGGAAGAGGTGAGTTCTCCCCAGTATCATGGTCAATATTTATCCCTCAGTCAACATCACTGAAACATATTATCTAACCATGATCTCATTACTATCTGCGGGAATCTTGTGTGTGTAAACTGGCTATTGCATTCCTCTACACTATGTAAAGAAAAGATTTTTTTTTTCCTAATATTATTGTGGTATACCTTAAAGCAGACTTGTGGGGGGCTGTGTTGTGTGTGTATGTTTGTGTGCGTGTGATTGTGCGAGCGGGTGTGCGTCTAGTTTAATTAAACTGAGGACAGTCAGACTGCAAGGTTGAAATCAGGAAAAGGGATTAGGTGTAAACAGGCATTTTTAAAATGGAGATGGGGTAAGCTAAGATGAGGTCCCAGCAGATGCAGCGTGAATAGAATTTGCATTTTTAGATAAGTTGAGAGATTGGTTAATTTTCAAAAGGACATAAGATGCTTACAACTGGCAGGGTAAATAAGGCAAAGTTATTGAGTTTACTTTTCCTGAAAGTGCTGGCCATAATGACAACGTGAAAGTTTTTTATATTCTAGGAAAAGTAACTTCCAAAGAAATGTTGAAACAATGGGATTTACAGATCAAAAGGAGGAAATATATTTAAAGAAAAATGGAAAGCTGTGTGAGTGTGGCCGTGTGGGATCTTGTAAGGTGCACTGTGTGAAACAGACTTGTGGAAAAGCGTCTAAGCATCCTGGAGAAAATTTGCTGTTCCAGTAACCAAGGTTGTGTTAAAAGCTTTGGAGTTCCATTGTCGAGTGAGAGGGAGTGAGAAGCTGTGAAATACCTCCCTTATAGTAACAGCAGGTGCTTTTGTAATATTGCTGGATGTTTTATAGATTAAAAATCTATTTGGACTGTTGCCTGAAAGGAGTGTGTAGTTGGGAGCTTAGTTAAGTAGAAATCTTGTGAGAACTGTTCTAAAACTAAATGTAACTGTGTAACTGTAGTCTTGTGTGTTTTAGTTTTCTTTTCTTTTGTTAATAAATGTTTTAATTTAATCTTTAAAAATCTCTAAAGGTGATGGACTCATTACTTCTAACTTCAGTGTACAAACCTTCTCATAATAAATACAAATTTCAAAATCATTGCAATAGCCTGGCCAAGTTTCCCTCTGGGATTTGTTCAGCCTGGCAATTACCATCTGCCATGTCAAACAACTACAACAATGGTTACATTTCAATAGTACTTCATTAGCTTTAAAGCAATTTGGGACATCCTGAGGTTGTGATAAGTGCTATATAAAAGCGAGTTCTTTCCATGTAACTTTTGTTGCCTAGTCCTGCCAACAAAATTGCTACCCTGAGAAACAATTGAATCCTATGGCAAACTGTTTATGCCTGTGGATTACACCCCTGCCAATAGATTGTGGCCCCTCTTCCACAGACATTTACTGCCCAGAGCACCATCTGTGATAGCAGTTATAGATTTACACATCAATAATTCTAGATGAACAACCGTAGCATCTAGCCAGATTCTGCTCATCAAAACTCCAGTCACCTGACAAATTTATAAATCATACTACCGACCTCAGTTAAGAATTAACCTCAAATACAGCAGAATTTAAAGAATTGACAGATCATTGCTCACATTTAGTCTGGAACCTGAACTACAACTGTCCTCCTGCAGCTTAAACTTAATAGGAGGTCACTCATTCCAAAAGTGTAGCAAATGTTCTGAAGCAATGTAGCATAGCTAACAAGGTAATAATGAAAATAATAATGAAATACAGGCCCATAGGTATACAATTTGTAATTATTTATCATTTTGTAAACCTTCAATGTCTGCCTTAGGCAGTTGGTAACACTCACCAGTGTCAGAAATCGCAGGTTCATGCCTAACTGTATAACTTGAGCACAGTCCAGGCTAACACTCAATGGGGTACCACAGTTCCATCTCTCAAATCAAACCTTACACAGAAACACTGTCTACCTGTTCAATGGATGTAAAAGATCCCATGGAATTACCTGAATAGAAGCAGAGAAATTTTGTGTCCTGGCCAACATGTATCACTCAACTAAATACTATGGATTCAACTTTAACAGCCAAAAAGGGGTAGGTCAGTTGTGGGACAGATGTCAAAATGTTAAAAATATGAACCCTGCCCCTAACCAGCCTTCAAACACCCACTCCTGGGTTTAATAAGTGGGGAGAAGGAGCCAGCAGCGAACCTGCTTCCAGGGTGATTGGATCATCCTAACCAGGTTCTGAAATGGGCCAAACTGCTCCAGTGCCCAGCTCCAGAGACCTCTCTGCTTGACTGGAAGCCAAACTCATAAGCAAAGTTGACTTCCAGGCAGGGAACCTGTCAATGACAGAAGATGCATGCTGTGAAGGCACACGAGGAAAGCCAGATTTCCACATTTCCCATCCAAAACTCCACCCCTATTAATATCCAGACTATAATTTGATAATGAACTGAACTGTTCCATAATCCCTCAGGTTATAATAGGAATTCATGCATTTCTTTTTTTAAAATGAAAGTAACTAACTTGCTCTACATACAACTCAAATTATGTCAGCAAATTAGGGAGCACTAAGGTTTTTCCACTAGCGTGTTTGGTAATACTGTATTTATCATTCTTATTGAGAAGTGCAAAACCAAATTAGAATCATATTCCACACTAAAACATCATGGTGAATCTATTTAAAAGGACTGATCTTAATGTAAATCCTCAGCCTTGAAATTCAATCTATTATATAAAAGGTGCTCATTCTTCATGTTCAGAGTCATTTGTAAAACACAAATTCCAAGTTTTCAATTTTGTATAGTCCAGTACAAGTGAATCCCTCTGCAAGGTTGCCCTTGATATTGTATTGATTTAGTGTTCCCTGTATCCCTGCAATCTTTCTCCCTTTATTTCTTACCGTTATCTCACTTGCTAATTTTCTCCAGAAGCAGCTTTCATATTCCCATGGGTTAATTACTGAGAATTTATTGGGCCTCATAATCTGGCAGTTGTTTAATTTGCCATTACATTTTAATCTCTAAAAACACCATTTGCTTGCTACTCCTTGCTGGAATGCTTGCAGGTGTACTCCAACAAGGGCTGATGCACAGAGATCAGGAATCCTGTCTGTTTGCTCATTTTACTAACCCAGAAACATTCAAGCCAAATGTAGCAGTCCAGCTAACACCCTGTCTGAGATCAACTAAACACCCGAATAGGATTACAACACTTTGCAAATATCAAAGCTAAAGAGGGAAAGATAGGACCACCGCAGGAATTTGTAACATAGTGCCAGATTTTGACAAAACTACTGAAAATTTTACTAACTTTAATAATTAATGCCATGATAGCACAGATGTAGTTAATTAAGGAAAAGCTAGATAAGCACAAGAGGGATAAAGAAATAGAAGTTTATGCTGATAGGGGTAAGAGAGGGTAGATGTGGAGCATAAACACCAGCATAGACTAGTTGGGCTAAATGGCCCATTTCCACATTAAAAATGCTACGTAACACAAAGACCAGGAATCGACATAATAAGGCTCTACTTACTATCAGATTGTTTCTTCCCGCCACCTCCCCCCAACCCCACCACTGACTGGCAGTTTAATATATAGAAAAAATGAAAGACAATCACAATTCTATTTTGAATTCCAAATTCCAAATCCCAAAGCCACCATGCAAGATAATTTTCCATGTTTTTATATAATTCTGGAATCATAAAAGAGAGACGGATTTGTTGGAAAGCAAATATTGAGAGATAGCAGCCATTCATTATACACCAAGTATAGAGATATATTATTGCTGAGAAAAGAGACATATCTAAGCTTTTCATCTTGCACGCATCAGGACACTTCACAAGAATACCAATTTAAGGGGAAAACAGCAACTTACACTGTATGGGAAGAGAGTGTTGTTTGGTTGGCAGGATAATGGCTACCCTGATCAGATCATTTCACGCTGTATATCACGCAAACTCATGAACAAGTCCAAGGCCGTCACTTTCGGCCCTGAAAAGTAGCCAGTCTACCTCAGATTACCCTGGAAAGGTAAGGTATCTCAAACATTTGAGCAACAGGTGAAGCTAGCTGTTTCACACTGCTACTGTGCAGTAGCAACGTGGGTGGTATTCACCACTAACAGGATGCTGCTGTCAAGCCAAAAAGATGTTCTGCCTATCATACAAATGAGTACTGTGGTATATGAATTTCAGTGCCAGTGTGATGCTAGGTGTGTAGGTCGTACGTACCAAAGACTGGCAGATCGTATCAAACAGCATGTCCCAGCCACTGTTCACAATGGGCAAGCTACAGACCATACCCAACCAGCCCGTACTTGCAAAACTCAAAACAGTGTCCAACATTAGATATGATTCAACAATTGGACAACATTTGCTAAATAATCCTCTATGTGCTAAGAATTATGCTGACAACCAATTTAAAATCGTCAGTCAGGCTCACAGTGTGGGGCAGTTGTGTGTTCTGGAATTATATATATTAATACGCATGACCCTGCTCTTTGCAGACAGAAAGAACATGTACACACATTGCGCCTGTTTCAGCTAAACAAAATAAGTGACAACCATTCCCTGACTCATTCCTCAGGACAATGCCTTGACCAATCAGGGTCAAGCTGCCTGGTTTAAATTTCAAATAATGCTCAGCAGTTGACTGTCAGTCACCATCACTGGCTCATTCTCCATGGCAACTCCTCCACCAGGGTCCACTTACCAACCAATCAGCACTCTCTTTACATACAGTATAAATTGTTGTTTTCCCCTTATATTGGTATTCTTGCAAAATGTCCTGAAAAATGCAAGACGAAAAACTTAAGACATCACTTCTTTCAGCAATACTTAAGTCCTGTACTACAAACTACTAAGAGATATAGTAAACCATAGATTTTTTCCTTACTGTTCACTATATTTTATTTAGCTATTTATTAATGAACATGAAAGCTAACATTATTTTGTTTGCTCCTGTAACCTGAACGTGCCTTCTGCTCGATACGTGCTATATAATCATAGAACTGTGGACAAGGTTATTCTGGGGTTGTTGTGTTCCGATCCCCATAGAGGCCGATAACTTTAAAGAAAATTTGAACTTCCAGTTGATAGCTGAAAGGCTGACAAAGATCTCACATTTTAAGACTTTTATTTAACAAACGGACTAAAGCACTATTGACTAAACACTATTTTTGTAGGCAATGTATAATTTAAACTAAAGAAAAGAACTTTCCCCTTTTACTTATAACATGACCCAAAACCCCTTTCACAGGTATACTTTACACTTTCTCTTAAGTGGTCATTGTATTTTTCCAAACCCAGTCCAAAGTAATTCTTAGCTCCCTAGGGTTTACTTCTGTTCCTTTCATTCCTCAGCCTGGGAAAGCCTTCAGAACTGTCTCTCACAGTGAGATATTCCTCCTCCAGCAGAAGCTAGACAAGTCTTGCAGACTCATTTTAACTTCTCACGAATTTGATCTTTCCAAACCAAAACATGAGCTTTCACTCACATTCTGGTATGATGAACCAGAGAGGCTTTCAGCCTCTACCTGCTTCTCTCTCCCCCGAATCCTAGCAGACTAACCTGTCTGAGAGCTTCAGGGATATCTTATAAACCCTCTCTCATAGCTTATTTCCATGGCAATGTAAATCACATGGGCCTTGTATCCAGGTAGAAATGCTGATTAGCTAAATTTGAGACCCCCCCAACTCTTTTATCTTGGAAGTAAATCGACAGTTTAAAGCATGACTGTTTACAAACCTACATTCGCAACACCTTCCTGGGATTTTGAAGACTAGTGGTCTGACCACTGTTAACACATATGCTTGTTGCCATTGTCTCCTAATGGGAAAACGTTACATCTTCTTTCCAGTAAAACAATCTGGGCCTTCCTTTAATCTTTAACAGCACTGTCACTCATGCTTGTTGTCAGGCAGACTTCATAACAGGTCACATGACCCCCTTCATTTTTTTCCTAATTTAAAGACACAGTCCCAAAACATAATCTTATAAAACCTCATAATTGTAACCATTGGAGAATTATTTGAAAATACAAGTCAATTAATGCTTTCTAAGTCGGATACTTCAAAAACTTAAGTGACCTATTGTGACACCGTAATATTGAAATAACTCATCTCCACTTTAATTGGCTCCACCTTTTCCCCCCTTGTCCAGTCTCTACTCATCCACTTATCTTCCAGGATCCTTGCTACCACAATTTCCAGTTTTCTAGGCTGTATGGTTTCTTCTTCAGTGTATACATCTAATCTCTCCAAATCTCCATTGCTCATAAAAGATGTTCCACAAGTACCCCACTTCTTTCTTGTTCAGTGACTCAAATAGCTCAATTTATTACCACTTGACTAAACTTGTTCTCACCATCAAACGTCCACATCAAAAAAGGTGTTGCTTCTCCTTTAACTATACAAAAAAAGTGATTCATCTTTGATTTTAACACTTGATTACATACAACCAGCTTTGTTAGCATTCATCCCTTATATAATTAGACTGTAATCACATTTCCTAGACACTCAAAATGAACACATTCAGTACAAAATCTATAATAGTGCAAAATAACTTGCAGGAGATTATTTGTTGCCTTCACAATAGTCAATGATCCCGTTAGTTGTGAGAGTTAGTTAATTGTGATGTGGGTTAAGTTGTAGGAGTATGCCAGAGACTGTGTTTTTTTTAATTTCTTCCTCTTTGCAGAAGTAAATCACCAAATTAACAGAAATGCCATCATACCAAACTTTGGTATTTTGTTACACTTTGGTATTTTCTGAATCTGTATTTAAATCTACAGAAATGCATGTCTTCTCCCCACAACTGCCTCCCTGCCTCTCATACTTTCTATTTATTTTATTCATATAATTTTACTTTAGTAAAGTTGATGGAAGAAGTTGCAGGATATCATTGAAAGCTCCAATGGTCTATAGTTATTTATAAAAACAAAGCCAAATATTTTCGACCCACAGAACTAGTACAGCCAGAACAAGTCCCAACCAAACTATATAGTGTTCTGATTAGAGTGCACTTTAAGTAGTGCTGGTCACATTCAATTGCTAGAGACAGCACATGGCTATGAGGTTGGCCACAACCATGAAGATAGAATGAAAAGATGAGTTTTTAAGCCTGGAAAGAAGTGATGCTATAGAAGGATAAAAGATAGTTAATGGGGGTGGAGAGGGTAAATCCAAGTTAATGTTGTTATTTTGAATTAAATTGAGAGTACGCTACATGGGGACACAGGTTCAAGTTAGCGAAAAGGTAATTTATGGTCGATCAAGAAATTATCACTAAAAGTGACTAACAAATATAATGGACTTCCAGATAGCATAGTGGAGGTAAAAAAAAACCTTGGAGTCTTATGAAACAATTGCATACTGAAATATACCTGAGGGGGACTTTTGGATCTCTGGATGGGTTAATTAAGATATATTTAAATGGTTTGGATCATCTGCTTTCCTTTGAACAAGGAAAACTAGTTTTGTATTCCATGTATTTCAGAATTATTTCCATGTCATAGAATCTTAAAGCTCAGAAGGGAACCATTTAGCTCTTTGTGTCTATTCCAGCATTTTGAAAGAGATGTCCAAATGAGTCCCACACTCCAAATTTTTTCCCTTATTCTCCAAATTAGTTCTCTTTGAGTACATATCCAATCACATTTTGGCAGTTTCTATGGAACCCAATTCCACCAGCCTTTCAGGTAGTGTGTTCCAGATCTTAATATCCCTCTGAAATGATTTCTCTTCATTTTCCCACTAGTTCTTCTGTCAATTATTCTCTATGATCTCTAGCTGTCGACCCACATACCAGTGGATATAATTTCTCCCTACTCGCTCAATCAAAATCCCCTCAGAATTTTGAGTGCATCTGTTAGGTCTCCCTTAACCTTCTCTGCTCCAAGGAGATCAATTCCAGATTCTCCAATTTCTCCACTTAACTAAAGTCCCTCATCCCTGGCATCATCCTGATAAACTTTCTCTGTATCTTCTCCCTAAAGTATGGTACCCAGGATTATATACAATACTCCAGCTGAGACAACCAGAGATTTGTAAAAGATAAGTATTACTTCTTTGATATTGCATTCAATGCCACTTGTGTGAATGTGGGCTCACACTACCCATGTACCTCAATGTCTTGGGCTGTTTGTGGGATCAGCATACCATGAATTAAAACAGCTTTCAGCTAGCAGGGATGCTTTGTGAAGCAGACCTAAAGCAAAAATGAGGAACTGAAGGAATGTCTCAACGTCTCAAGGGTCTGGAGAGATGTTGTTGTGGTCACTGTGTTTATACTAATAAAGTGATGAAGAAACTAAGTGGACCACAACAGAATGATTAGGAGCAGGTGAGGTAGGCTAAGTGCATCATCCTGGCTCCATGTTTATATACCCAGTGTCTCTTTGTGTGTCTTTTGATGTATTGTGATTCTGTGGTAGCATGCATGAAATGTAGAGATCAAAGGTAAGATTGGTATAAGGGTTTTGAGTGAATCAATGTATGATTTGTCACATTTGATTGTAGAGTGTGATGTACTTGCACTCTTATAGTGAATTGTGAACTCAATAAAGAATTGTGCAATCATACTGGAATCATGTGGTATGATTTGTCTGAGTACTCCTGTTTAATTGTGTAACATAAGCTTATTAACAACCTGATCCTCTGGTTTTTACAACTGATGGCTGTGTACTCTGGTGTTTAAAGTAACAAAATAAATTAGAATAAGAAAGCAGTCTCAACGCCACTGTTTACAAAGCCAAGTATTCCACAAGCCTTCTTAATTAACTACATTATCAACTTGGCCTGTCACCTTCAAGCATGTGCATGTGCATCCCTAGGTCCCTCTGCTCTTGCACAACCTCAAATTAGTACCAATATTGTCTCTTCATATTGCTTCTCCCAAAGTGCATCGCTTCTCATTTATCTGCATCATATTGCATCTGTTACATGTCTGCCTGTTTCGCCAGCCTATGGCCTCCTGAAATCTGTTAGCAAATAGTGAAGAGGATAATAAGTTGCCAAGTTTTACTTCATACACAAGCTTCTATTTTCTGAAGAAGTCTGTTATATAATACATTATCAAATCCTTTTTCAGAGCCCATATATGCATCTATTGTACTACCTTCAAAAATACTCAATCAGGTTAGTCAGGCACAATTTTCCTTCTACAGATCCATGCTGACTGACCCTTATTCATCCATGATTCTAATGTATGAATTTATTTTGTCCTTGACAATGATTTCTAGTAGTTTTCCCATACTGATTTTAGACCAATAGGCCTGTAGTCCTCTAGCTTATCTCTCTCCCCATATTTGAACATTTGCAGTCCTCTGGCACCACTCTCATATCAAAGGAGGATTGAAAGGTTGTGGTCAGAGCTTCCACTGCTTCTACCCTAGCTTAATTCAACAACCTAGGATGCATCCCATCTGGACCAGGTGATAAGTTAACTTTTGAATGCCAATCTATTTTTATCTACCCAGTATCTCTATTCGCCACTTTCTAATACAATATTAATTTAATCTTCCTTTGTGAAGAGAGGTGCAAAGTACTCATCTGTATTTTTATCATGTCCATTGACTCCACAAGAAGATTTATTTTGTCCCTTAACCCCACCATTCCTTTAACTATATTGTGTCCACTTTTACATTACCTGCTAATCTTTTCTCATATTCTCTCCTTACCCTTCTTATATCTATTTCCTGTCTGTACTCCATGTATGCGGTTTGATTTTCTACTGTACTCTGTACCAGATATTTGACATAAACCTCTTTTTGTTTCCTTTAACCCTTTGACAACCAAAAGCATTCTAGCTTTGGATGCTTCATCTTTTCTCCTTATTGGAATATGCTTGGTTATCTTCACCATTTACCATTTTTCCCTCACTAATCTTGGTTTCCAGTCGACCTGTAAAAGATCCCTTCTTAAACACTGAAATTGGTTCCAATTTGTTTGGGCATTTTCACCTTTGATTTTTCTTACCCCCTTTCCAAAACTACATAGCAAAATGGTGTTGACTGATCCAATAGACTGATTTCAACTGATTTCAGAGGGTTGTGGATATTCCATCACTGAATATATTTAAGGCTGAAATAGACAGATTTTTGGTCTTTCAAGGGATTGAGGGATATGGGGAGCAGGCGGGAAAGTGGAGATGAAGCAAAGATCAGCCATGATCATATTGAATGGTGGAGTAGGCTCATATGGGTCATGTGGTCTATTCCTGCTCCTATTTATTATGTTATATTATTCTAAATGTAATGATTGTTTAAACTTTTGCATGTTAAAAAAATGAATATTAATTGGTTATTTTAAAGTTCTCAAGTTATATGACACAAGTATAGGCTCCTTTATATCACATTTTTCAACAATGAGTACATTATGTGACAGCTCTACAGTTCAATCTAAAATTACATTTCTTGTGTTTGTTTTCATAGTGAACCAGTCAGCAGTCTTGACTAAACCTATATCAGTGGTAGTTTAAGCATATTTACTTCTTATAATTTACTGTGTCAGTACTGGTTGGCTTGGTGTCAAAACAGTTATTTAACTTTCTGTCAACACTATTATTGTAATTGACAAACCTCGAATAAATCAATTTATCTAATGCTTTTATTAAAAGGATATGTTACAATCATTCTAATAATATACTGGAGCATTCTTTAGTTACAGGGACATCTGCATTCCGAAAACTGAAAATTCCACACACTTCCAATTTTTTTCTAAACACAGATTCTATCCCCCATTGTTGAGAAGGGCAGTCCTTTTCTCCCCTACTGAACATTATTCATTGCACAGTGTGCAATTAGTGAGACTGTACTGCTTCCAGAATTCCCAATGGGCAATAGGAAAAAAAATGATGGATAATGAACCTAGATTTGGAAATAACCTAAAACTCTGTGATCTCCAGCAAAGAACAAAAACAGACTTAAGAGTCAACATGGAGCACTCTGCTAACTGAAACAAACACAACTAAAAGTGGTAGGAAGAAACACGAAAACAGTTGGTTTGGGTCAAATGATGGTTAAAGGTGCTTCTCACATAAAACCTAGAACAAAAATTATTATTTCTCACTTATCTTTCCCCCTCAAATAACACATTCTTGCAATTTGCCTGATACACTATAATGCATGCTGAGCACAAAATATATTATTCTGTTCAAGCACAGATTAGCACGATCCAATACCACGAGGCTAATCTGTACATCTGTCTTTTTTGAAGTCTTCTAATACCCATGGATACAGTTTAATTAAAATTATTTTAAATGACATGCTCGTGTGCTAACTTGTCCATTGGTTTCTCAAATACAAATGTAGGCTTCTCATGTGTTGTTGGGTTGAAGTAGTTTCAATAGCTCCCAAAGACTGTGGGCTGCAAACACTCGAACAAATTTACAGTTATGAGAACACTCCTTACACATTTCTTTCCATGCTACTTTTTCCTAGATCACATGAGTGTATGTCACTTCCTTCTGTGACATCACAGACTATTACAGTTAACCCTTTGTCGGACTACAAGACCATAAGACGTAGGAGCTGAAGTAGGCCATTCGGCCCATCGCGTCTGCTCCGCCATTCAATGAGATCATGACTGATCTGATAATCCTCAACTCCACTTTCCTGCCTTTTCGCCATAACCCTTGATTCTCTTACTGATCAAAAATCTGTCTATCTCAGCCTTGAATATATTTAATGACCCAGCCTCTACAGCCCTCTGTGGTAAAGAATTCCACATATTCGCTTTCTTCTGAGAGAAGAAATTCCTCCTCATCTCTGTCTTAAATGGGCATCCCCTTACTCAGATTATACCCTCTGATCCTAGACTCTCTCAAAAAGGGAAACAACCTCTCAGCATCTACCCTGTCAAGCCCTCTAAGAATCTTATATGTTTCAATAAGGTCGCTTCTCATTCTTCTAAACTCCAATGAGTACAGGCCCAACCTATTCAACTTCTCTTCATAAGAAAATCCCTCCATATCCGGAATCAACCTAGTGAACCTTCTCTGGACTGTGTTCAATGCCAGTATATCTTTCATTAAATAAGGAGGTCAAAACTGCTCACAGTATTCTAGGTGTGGTCTAACTGGTGCCTTGTATAGTTTTAGCAAGACTTCCCTATTTTTATAAAACAAAAACAGAATTACCTGGAAAAACTCAGCAGGTCTGGCAGCATCAGCAGAGAAGAAAAGAGTTGACGTTTCGAGTCCTCATGACCCTTCAACAGAACTCAGAACTGTTTCCCTATTTTTCTATTCCATTCCCTTTGAAATAAAGGCCAACATTCCATTTGCCTTCCCTATTACCTGCTGAATTTATATGCTAGCTTTTTGTGATTCATACACAAGGATCCTCTAATCCCTCTGTGCTGCAGCTTTCTGCAGTCTTTCTCCATTTAAATAATATTCAGCTCCTTTATTCTTCCTGCCAAAGTGCATAACCTCACATTTTCCCATATTATCTTCCATTTGCCAAGTTTTTGCCCACTCACTTAACCTGTCTATATCCCTCTGTAGACACTGTGTCATCCTCACCACTTGCCTTCCCGCCTATTTTGGTGTCATCCGCAAACTTGGCGATGGTACATTCACTTCCCTCATCCACGTCATTAATATATATTGTAAATAATTGTGGCCCCAGCACTGATCCCTGTGGCACTCCACTAGTTACAGGTTTCCATCGTGAAAATAACCCCCTTATCCCAACTCTCTGCCTTCTATTAGTTAACCAATCATCTATCCATGATAATACACTACCCCCAACACCATGGGCTCTTATCTTATTAAGTTGCCTTATGTGCAGTACCTTATCGAATGCCTTTTGGAAATCCAAATATATTAGTAAATATATTTATATATTTAAACCTAAATATATTATATATATTTCTATAATTAACATATATTACTAAGTCTAATATACTCCATTATACTACACTAAGGATTGAATTATTTTTTGTTACCAAGTGCAAAACATTACTAATAGTGCATAGGCATTTTATACACGTTTTTCCACAAGACGACTTTCCTTAGCTATTCTACTACCAATTTCAGTCACTCTACTTTGTGATTTATGCTGCAGACCAATATTCCCCCTAAGCTATGCAACTGCACAGCAATTCAGAATGCATTGCGCAGGGAACTAAACACGCTTAAAAGGGAATGTTGCCTAAGATATGCACATGTGCGGTCATGCAGCAAGCTTAAGGGAGCCATGCAGTACAAAATACAAAGCAAACAGAAATTAGAGGAAACATTGCTGCAAACCCTAAACTAGTTCTTACAAACTCCATCAAGTTGATTGATCTAGCTTGATCTTTTTTAAGTCACTAAATTGTCTATTCATATCTTCATTCTAAAAAACAATCAGACTCATGGTCTTGTCAGACTCAAATTACCACAGAGACTAACTTGCTTCCCCGAGTAAATAGCATTTATCCCTTCTGATTAACTTCACTTAATTGCTACATTGATGACACTATAACAACTATTATTTAAAGATACAGTAAAATAAAAGAAGGCAAGTTTTTTTTGTAAGAAGTGCTTCATGCGAGCAAGAATAGCAAGCAGTCAACAGAAAGAGAGAGAGAAAGTTAAAGATAACATGTTACAGGAAGAACTAAACTAAACTAGGCTGGAAATAGCAATTATAGACTGTGAATGCTGCGATGTGCATGCATCATTGTCAGTATATTGGAACATAAAAATGTGATCCAATAGCCTGATATTACCAGTTTTTATTTTTCCGTATTTATAACGTTTTTGATTGATTTATATTTATGGCACTGAACACGTTACAAAGTTAAAACACAAGATTGAGTTATAATGTACAAAAATATTATGACAGCATATAAAAGTAATGTCATGACAGCTTGATAATATATCAGTCATGATGCACATTGCACAACCATATGCTTATTTTAAGAAAAAGATTAACTTTAATTTGATATTATACTATACTCTTAATCACTTAGTTCCTTGCAATTAAAACTGTGAAAGCAGTCACTATCTATGAATTAATGATAGAGTAATAAATTAAATTGCATCAAGTAACATAATTGATAGATTCTGAATAGAATGTGACTTGTTTCTTTAAATAACTGCATAGTAAGGGGAGCTTTGAAATGTGGAGAACCGCCCTTAATGGCTTGTAGATAATATCCAACTAGCTGCACTAAATTAAGAAGAACATGAGACACTAGAGGAGAGTATACTCTGCTATGTGAAAACCACATACAAGCTGTAATAGGGCAAATCTAAACATCTTTTCTGGTATGTGCGTTTGATTGAAGTTACTCTTGCAGTAGGTTTACCTCCAAGATTTGATAACTAATTGTTTTCAGTTGGTTGCCATTTATCTTTGTCCATCTCTCTCCTTTCTACAAGTATGATTTGTATCTGTTGTATACAGCAGTAACTAATATCCTTCTTTCTACACACAACACTGGTGTATAGGGAAATTAGCAACTAAAGGAAAATTTAGGAATAAAAATAGAAACACACAAAAATATAATAGCACGTTGATAAACCACACAGTGTGTCAGCGTTGTTGGACATGTACTTGCACCTATGGTTCTCCACAAACCAAGTTTCTAAAGCTTCACATTTCAATGTTAAAATCTGGTTTGTCCATGATTATGCAAAAGTAAAGCCCCCCCCCAGCTGAGGAAAAGGGTGGCAAGTTGAAAGCATATGAATCCAACATCAATTTACATTTATATAGCAACCTTAGAGAAGAAAAATGTCCCAACGTGCTTGACAAGAACGCTATCAATAAAAATTGGCTTTGCAACGCAGAAGAATTCAGGACAGATGACCAAAAGCTTGGTCAAAGAGGTAGGTTTTAAGGAGCATCTTAAGTGGAGAGAGGTGTGGAGATGTTTAGGGAGGTGTTAGGGGGAAATAAAGGGATACAGTGATTATTGGGGGGAAATATAGGGATACAGTAAGAACTTATTGAAGGGAATCAATACTTAAAATATCCAAGCATGCAAAACCTGTTTGCGTAAGCAGTTAACAGTTAAAGGCCAGGCTGGACAAAGAGAAATCTGAACCTTCCACATTCTCAGGGCTTGTGAGTATCAGCAAGGCCATAATGGACGAAGAAGAATGTAAATATGATAGATTGGGTGTTTTGGGAGTCAGCCTTAGGTTAAAAAACAACTAGGATTAGCCTGTTTACAGCAGATAGGGAAAGAACAGATGGTCCTAGTTTAGGTAGGAAGGAAGGTCTCTGCCTGGGTGAAAAACAAATAGGGACATATGGTGCATGTACTTGTTACCAGACTTGCCTGTTTAATGTAATCCTATATGTTGACAAGATCAGAATCTGGAAACTGTTCTTGTACATGACCAATAATGTATAAATATGATGAACACTTGTAGTTTAGCAGAGTACTGTCTCAAGCTGCATTGAGATGGTGCTCTCTTTGCAATTGCTCGAATAAACGATCGAAATCTGTACCTGAGACTCCTGTGGTCCATTTATCAAAGACACCACAACAGGAGGGAATTCTACTACTTAAGGTGAAGGCAGCTGAAAGGACAGCCAATAGTGAAGAGGTTAAAATCCAGGAGGCCAGAATTGGAGGAGCACAGAAATCTTGGGGGTTTTAGTGCTGGAGGAGGTTACAAGAGAGGAGTGGCAAGTTCATGGAGGGATTTGGAAACAAGGATAAAGATTTTAAAGATATTAAAACTGACACCAGTGTAGATCAGCAAGCATGGGGTGATAAGTGTACAGGTCTTGGTGAAAGTTAAGATACAGACAGCAGAATTTTGAAAGGCCAGCCAGGAGAGCATTGGAACAGTCAAGTCTAGAGATAAACAAAGGCTTGAATGAGGGTTTCAGTAGCAGATAAACTGAGTCAGGGTCAGAGTTGGGCAATGTTACACAGGTGAAAGAGGGCAGTCTTGCTGATGGAGCAAATATATGGTTGGAAGTTCATTTCAGGGTCAAAGATAACACCAAGGTTCTTGACAGTTGCCATGGAGAGGGATGGAAGCAGAGGGCAGCAACAAAGGTTCTGGCCAAAATTCACAATATCTTTATCTACCTTTATATGACCAATGATAGAGTGACAGTGACAGAATCCTCGGAGCAAATTCCTGAGCAGTTTGTTTCAAATATTTTGTCATCCCCAAAAATAAAGTTTGAACAGGTCAGGGGATGTTTGCTAATTTTACCTTTAAGGAACAAGAAGAAAATGTAAGAACAAAAAAAGGAACAGGCAATTGCTGAAAACTAATAATTTCCAAAAGAAATGAGAAAGAACTCTAGCACAGGGATGGAAACTATCCCTAGGAGGATAAATCAATAGCAAAAATAAGTTGAAGCTACACTCTATTAAAACCCTGTCAACCATAGCTGTAGATTTTAAACAATTTACAGTTGTTTGATTTCACAACTCACTGTTCAAATGAAGTACTCAATTGTCAATGTAGAGTTAAAACTATTACCAGCTCATACCAGTTATTTGACTTGAATCAGTGTGGAAACAGCCTGTGTTGTCTCCACACTTGCAATCAAGAAATGTAGATATGGAAGCACGTTTGTCAAACTTGTAATTTAACACACTTATGATAGATGTTTGTTCCCAGCAATGGGTGTTATGAAACAAATAAATCTGATTCAATTCAGATTTTTTTAAAATTTAATTCACTGAATGTGGGCCTTACTAGCCAGGCCAGCAATTATTGCCCATCCTTAATTGTCCTTGAAGGTGGTGAGCAACCTTCTAGAGCCGCTGCAGTCTATGTGGAGAAGAGACAACTACATAGCTGTTCAGGTGAGGTGTTCCAGAATTTTGATGTAAGGCCCATGAAGGAATTTCCAAGTTAGGACGCTGTGAGAATTTGGGGCGATGGTGTTCCCAAAATATCTGAAACAAACTGTGGTCAGGAAATTGCTCCAAGGATTCTGTCACTACCATTCTGGAACTAATTATATGCAAGTAGATAAAGGTATCGTGGATTTCGGCCATAAACTTTGTTACTGCCCACTACTTCCATCCCCCTCCATGGCAACTGTTGGTGTTATATTTGACCCTGAGATGAACTTCCAACCACATATTTGCTCCATCAGCAAGAGTGCCCACTTTCCCCTTTGTAACATTGCCCAACTCGGACCTTGGGTTATGGGGTTTCCATTGACCCAAAAATTGAACTGGACTAGCCATACAAATACTGTGGCTACAAAAGCAGGTCAGAGGCTAGGAAGCCTGCAGCAAGTAACTCACCTCCAGACTCTGCAGAGCCTGTCCACCATCTACAAGGTACAAGTCAAGAGTGTGATGGAATTCTCTCAACTTGCCTGGATGAGTGCATCTCCAACAACACTCAAGAAGCTTGATGCCATCCAGGACAAAGCAGCCCGCTTGATTGGCACCAATATTCACTCTCTCCACCACTGACGCACAGTGGCAGCAGTGTGTACCATCTACAAGATGCATTGCAGAAACTCACCAAGTCTCCTTAGACAGCATCTTCCAAACCCATGATCACTACCATCTAGAAGGACAAGGGTAACAGACACATGGGAACATCATCACCTGGAAGTTCCCCTCTAAGCTACTCATCCTGACTTAGAAAGATATCGCAGTTCCTTCACTGCCGCTGGGTCAAAATCCTGGAACTCCCTTCCAAACAGCACTGTGGGTGTACCTACACCATATGGACTGCAGGGGTTCAAGAAGGCAGCTCACCACCACCTTCTCAAGGGCAATTGGGGATGGGCAATAAATGCTGGCCTAGCCAGTGACACCCACAACCCATAAATGAATAAAATTTTATGCTACTGAAGCCCTCATCCAAGCCTTTGTTACTTCTAGACTTGACTATTCCAATGCTCTCCTGGCCAGTCTTCCAAAATTCTGCTCTCCGTATCTTAACCTTCACCTTAACCTGCCATTCTCCTTCTAGATGGTAGAGCTCATGGGTAAAGGAGGTGTTGTTGAAGGTGATGAGTTGCTGCAATACATTTTGTAGATGGTACACATTGCAGCCATAGGGCTCCGGTGGTGGAAGAAATGAATTTTTAAGATGGTGGATGGGGAGCCAATTAAGCAGACTGCTTTGTCCTGAATGGTGTCAACTTTGTGATATTGGAGCTGCGCTCATCCAGGCAAGTTGAGAGTATTCCTGACTTGTACCTTATATATGGTGGAAGTACTTCAGGGAGTCAGAAGATAAGTTACTTGCCACAGAACACAGTTTCTGGCCTGCTATTGTAGCCAGGTATATGTATGGCTGGTCCAGTTAAGTTTCTGGTCAATGGTGATCCCAGGATAGAATCATAGAATGTTTACAGCACAGAAGGCGGTGACCATTCAGTTCTGAAGAAAGGTTAGAAACCTGAAACATTAACTTGGCTTCCCTCTTCAGTTTTTATTTCAGATCTCCACCATCTGCAGTACTTTGCATCTGCATTTGGCCCTTTGCAAGAACAACTCAGCAAGTTCCCATAGCTATGCAAATTTCTTCTCTCCAGATAATTATTGAGTCCCTTTTTCAAAGTCCTGATTGAATCTGCCTCCACCACACTCTCAGATTCTAAATCCTAATCACATATGTAAAAAAAAAAGGCTTTTCCCCATGTCACCTTTCATTCTTTTGCCATTTGTCTTAAATAGGTGTCCTCTGGTTCTCACCACTCCACAATAACAGTTTCTCCCCTGTTCAAATCTCTAATGCTTTTGAACACCTCTATCAAATCTTCTCTCAACCTTCTCCTTGAGGAGAGCAGCCCAGATTCTCCAATCTATCTACATAACTGGTCCCTCATCCCTTGATCCATTTTCATAAATATTTTCTGCTATCAATATGTAGGTTGATAGGTCATTGATGTCCCACTACGCCCTATTTTATCAATGACCAGTTCTGCATAGCATGAATTGACCACATGGTTGAGTGAATTACTACAGCTAATTCTTAGTGAGTTTTCCTCATACACGGTGAAGGATTCCTTCATCTTCATGAAAACTATATGCAACCTACATATTGATAGCAACACCTTGCCTACGTGCTTGTTCAACATTGCGAACTGATTTACAAACGTGCCACTGAGACAAGCCATCGATATTTGCACCACATTGCTCTATCACAGCAATATAGATACACCATTTTCCAAATCTGTACTCAATGAACTCATGAACTTAGCAACTCACAGTCAAATTTAGTTTTAACAATACCATATATGCCCTAATAGATGTTGTGGCCATGGGATCTCCTCTATGTCCAGCACTCGCTAACATTTTCATCGGTTTCCATGAGAAACACGATTTTGATGGAATGAACCCTAACCTCCTACTGCGTGCACATTTTCGATACATAGATGATATGTTTGTGATCTTTGACTCTGCAGCCACGTGTAAGGATTTCCTCACACACCATAATATGCTCCATCCCACGATTAATTTCACTTTGAGATGCAGCAATCTAACACGCTCCCTTTCCTCAATGTGCTAGTTGAGAGATCCGCAAAGGGGTTCTCCTCCACTGTCTACCGCAAGCCTACCTTCACTGGTCAATATACACATTAGGATTTGTATAGCTCCACATATTGACGTTATCAGTAATCTTGTAAATAGGGCCCTAGCCATTTGCTCATATTGCAAGTTGGACGCAGAAATCACACAGCAAAGTTATGATGTGGGACAGTGGTTATCTTGATCAGATCATTGGTCATTGTGTATCACACAAACAGGCCAGACTGACTCTTTCAGACCTGAAAAGTGCCCAGTCTACCTCAAGGCAAAGTATCTCAAAAATTTCAACACAGGTAAAGCAAGCCATTTCACACTGCTACTATGCAGCAGCTGCTCAAGTGGTATTTTCCACTAACAGGATGCTGCCATCAGCCCGAAAGGTGTTCCGTCGGCAATTGAGCAACGTCCTGTATGAAAGTGTGTATAAATTTCAGTGTCAGTGTGATGCCAGATACCTAAGCCATATGTCCCAGCGACTGGCTGATTGAATCGAACAGCATGTTTCTTATGTTGTTTGTACTAGGCAGAGTATAGGCCATACTCAACCAGCCCATGCTTGCAAAACCCAAAACAAGATGTCCACTGTTAGATGTGATTGGGCAGTACTTGCTGATCAATCCTGAGTGCACTAATAGTTAAACTAACAACCAATTTAGGATAATCAGTCATGATCATAATGTGGCTCATTTACGCTTGATAGAAGCGACATACATTCATACACAGGAACCTGTTCTGTGTAAACAAAAGGAATATGTTCAAGCCTTGCGCTTTTTTGTATTACCCGGGAGCCTATAGATCCCTGTTGCTTTCTCCATGGCAACACC
Source organism: Cetorhinus maximus (assembly GCF_964194155.1). Taxonomy (NCBI): domain Eukaryota; kingdom Metazoa; phylum Chordata; class Chondrichthyes; order Lamniformes; family Cetorhinidae; genus Cetorhinus; species Cetorhinus maximus. Next base: position 98,679,411 of record NC_135891.1, on the reverse strand, counting down.
TGAGCCAGAATCGACAACCAACCAACCAATCAGCACCCTTTTCTCCTGCAATATAAAATTGTCGTGATCATTTGAAATTTGGCATTCTTGTATTTGTCTTGATGAGTGCAAGATGAAAAGCTCTGGCACCATGTCTCTCTTACCAGCAACATTCCAAGGTCTGTACTACCACGCAACTAAATGATTCACTCTTCCCAACTAACCAATGGCAACAGTGCCTGGGTGCTAAGCAGAAATGGCATGGAGTAGTATAGTTCTAGTAATTTATGTCAGATAATGGAAGGTAATGTGTAAATCTAAGGACTGTGAAGCACAACAAATACTAAGGAAGAGTTGTAGTGTTTCTCAAATGGAAATGAAATTACCTGATATGTCTCATCAAGCCATTATATTACTGCTAGCTTCACAGGGTGCACAATGAGCAGGAATTGCACAAGCCCCAACAGCAATATTGAAATGAAAAGGCAACTGTTGGACATTCAGTATCAATTCCAGGACTAGCCCTCACTACTAATAATGAACTTGGAATAGCAAGTTATCCTTAAGGAAAATGACAAGTGAAATGGATTTAATATTAAATTGTTGAAACTATGTAATTTAAAATTGTAGGTTCAAAGGATAAGTCTCTTCATGATCATAAACCTATAGGTTTAAATAAAATACTTCTGGAATAAAGTTCACCTGTAGTACATTATATTTTATTATGGCATCTTAACATACAATGTAGAATTTGAAAAACAGAATCCTGACATGATTTGTATATTGAATTTTATAAATGATGCAATGCTTCCTGCCACAGTTCAACACAATGGTTTTGCTGCAGCTCTTACCCAATGAAAGTCAAAATGCAACAGCATTTCAATTAATTGTTATTAAAATTAAAAAGGGAGTTTAACACCTTTCCAGAAGCAGAAAATGAAGAAACATATGAATTCAAGAAAAGACCATCACAATCCATTGGGGAAATTTCAACGGATTTTATTTTAAAAAGATAACTTGCTACTAAACTTTTATATTTCCTTCAATAGCTTCTTTCGTCATAAAATGATATAGTTCCCTCTTGTATTTGCAGACATTCATCTCCAAAATCTCTTTGGACAGTCTCCACTGTCTGTCTAGCTTTTACCTCTAAACTATTTCCGTTTCCTCTTCCAAGTTCAAGTCGTTACCGGCGATTATGCCAATTTATCCAGGTGCAGTTTATCTATTGGTCTTTTTTCCTCAAGTCTAAACTTTTCTGGATTCCTGTTATAAATTTTTTAAACACACTTAAGTTGTATTTTAGTATGTATTTTAGAATTAATATTGTATTAATACAATTACCAATATAAGAATCATAAATATTAGTATTATTGGTGTCACAGTATCAGAACAGAATCAGTGCAGAGGCAAGAATTCTCTTGAAGACATTAATGCATGTTTCATTTTTCCCACCATTTTTCTGCAAGTACAAGCTAAGCCACAAGGGTAAATGGATCATCAATGGTCACTAAGGCTTTCTATCGGATAGTTTAATGTTACATGGCCAATAGTTACTGTGCACGAATCCAGAAAATATCGTTTATACAGCTTAGAGTAAATATACATGGGAAACACCTGATTTCCATTGTGTGTATGTAAGAAATTACTGTAAAGCAGTCCCTACATGTGACAAGATCAGAGCGGGCACAAGTTGCAACATTGGCCCAGATATTGTGGCAGTAATGATGGCAATACTGTCAGTGTTTGCCATCATTACTCCTCTGACATTAACAACAACTTCTGGAGTCCGCACACGCACAGTTATATGCAGAAATTCAGAAGGTGCTGTCCGTGATTCTACGCTTCCCCATGGGTTGCACTGTTGACATAACTCCCAGACTACAATCAAATAGAACTGACGGAATTAATGAGAACTTTCTCTTCTGTTAGTCTTAATGTTAAAAGCCTTTGATAAATTTACATCTTGTTGGGTTTTTAAAACGGCATACTAAGTTTGTAATTACTGTTGAATAGCCTCAATGGCCCTGAAAAACTAGTTTTATATTTGTGTAATATCAAATATTCAAATAAATATCAAAAATTCATATACCACATTATTCATTGTGTGGTAAACAGAACATCCTTTTGGCATGATGACTGTGTCTCATCAGTGGAAGGATACTACTCATGTTGTTCCTGCATAGTAGCAGTATGAAATGGCTAGCTTCACCTATTGCTCAAAATGTTTAAGATACCTTGTCCTTCCAGGGTAATTTGGGGTAGACTGGGCACATTTCAGGTCCAAAAGTGGCTGCCTTAAACCCATCGTGAGTATGTGTGATGCACAGTGAGCAATGATCTGATCACAGTAGCCACTGACCCGCACCTTGATGCACCCTATCTTGGCATCAAGCTTTCACGATTAGAAAATGGTTCAGGCCCAATTTACGAGGTTGACAATAAGGCCACTCTTACAGCACATGGAGCTGTAGGATTCTCAAAGGGTATATTGACCAGTGAAGATAGGCTTTTGGTGGACAGTAGTAGAGAATCCATTAGCAGATTTCTCAACTAACATGTCAAGGGAAGGGAGTTCATTAGACTGTTCCATTTCAAAGGTTAATTTGAGCACAGGATTGTTCGTGTGCACAGCGTTAAGATGTGCCAGGATATTCTTACATGCAGCTGCAGGTTCCAACATAGCAAACGTATCATCTACCTATTGGAAATATGAAAGGGGTAGGAGGTTAGCGGTCAAGTCATCAAAAATGCAATTCTCGTGGAAACCGACAAAAACGTTAGCAAGGGTTGGGTGAGGAGGAGATCTCATTAATCACAGAATCACAGAATCACACAGTGTAGAAGAGACCATCTGGCCCATCGCGTCTGCAACAACATGTGAGAAACACCTGACCTACCTACCTAATCCCATTTACCAGCACTTAGCCCATATCCTTGAATGTTATGACGTGCCAAGTGCTCATCCAGGTACTTTTTAAAGGATGTGAGGCAACCCACCTCCACCAGCCTCCCAGGCAGAGCAATCCAGACCATCACCATCCTCTGGGTAAAAAGGTTTTTCCTCACATCCCCCCTAAACCTCCTGCCCCTCACCTTGAACTTGTGTCCCCTCGTGACTGACCCTTCAACTAAGGGGAACAGCTGCTCCCTATCCACCCTGTCCATGCCCCTCATAACCTTGTACACCTCGATCAGATCGCCCCTCAGTCTTCTCTGCTCCAACGAAAACAACCCAAGTCTATCCAACCTCTCTTCATAACTTAAATGTTTCATCCCAGGCAACATCCTGGTGAATCTCCTCTGCACCCCCTCCAGTGCAATCACATTCTTCCTATAATGTGGCGACCAGAACTGCACACAGTACTCCAGCTGTGGCCTCACCAAGGTTCTATACAACTCCAACATGACCTCCCTACCTTTGTAATCTATGCCTCGATTGATGAAGGCAAGTGTCCCATATGCCTTCTTCACCACCCCACTGACATGCCCCTCCGCCTTCAGAGATCTATGGATACACACGCCAAGGTCCGTTTGTTCCTCAGAACTTCCTAGTGTCATGCCATTCATTGAATACTTCCTTGTCAAATTACTCCTTCCATAGAACATAGAAACATAGAAACTAGGAGCAGGAGTAGGCCATTCGGCCCTTCGAGCCTGCTCTGCCATTCATTATGATCATGGCTGATCATCCAACTCAATAGCCTGCTCCCGCTTTCTCCTCATACCCTTTGATCCCTTTCGCCCCAAGAGCTATATCCAATTCCTTCTTGAAAACATACAATGTTTTGGTCTCAACTACTTTCTGTGGTAACGAATTCCACAGGCTCACCACTGTCTGGGTGAAGAAATTCCTCCTCAACTCAGTCTTAAATGGTCTACACCATATTCTCAGACTGTGACCCCTGGTCCTGGACCCCCACCATCGGGAACATCCTTCCTGCATCTACCCTGTCTAGTCCTGTTAGAATTTTATAGGTTTCTATGAAATCTCCCTCATTCTTCTGAACTCCAGCGAATATAATTCTAATCGACTCAATCTCTCCTCATATGTCAGTCCCGCCATCCCAGGAAGCAGTCGGGTAAACCTTCCCTGCACTCCCTCTATAGCAAGTATATCCTTCCTCAGATAAGGAGGCCAAAGCTGCACACAATATTCCAGGTGTGGTCTCACCAAGGCCCTGTACAATTGCAACAAGACATCCCTGTTCCTGTACTCGAATCCTCTGGCTATGAAGGCCAACATACCATTTGCCTTCTTTACTGCTGCTGCACCTTCAACAACTGGTGTACAAGGACACCCAGGTCTCGTTGCACATTCCCCTCTCTCAATTTATAGCCATTCAGATAATAATCTGTCTTCCTGTTTTTGCTACCAAAATGGATAAGTTTACATTTATCCACATTATACTGCATCTGCCATGCATTTGCCCACTCACTCAGCTTGTCCAAATCACACTGAAGCATCTTTGCATCCTCCTCACAGCTCACCCTCCCACCCAGCTTTGTGGCATCTGCAAATTTGGAGATATTACATTTAATTCTCTCATCTAAATCATTAATATATATTGTGAATAATTGGGGTCCCAGCACCGATCCCTGTGGTACCCCACTAATCACTGCCTAGTGTAGATACACTTCCAAAGTGTATCACCTCACACTTTTCAGGGTTAAATTCTATCTGCCACTTATCTGCCCATTTGACCATCCCATCTATATCTTCCTGTAGCCCAAGACACTCAACCTCACTGTTAACCACCCGGCCAATCTTTGTGTCATCCGCAACTTACTAATCCTATCCCCCATCTATGTTGTTTATATAAATGACAAATAATAGGGGACCCAGCACAGATCCCTGTGTACGCCACTGGACACTGTCTTCCAGTCACTAAAGCAGCCTTCTGTCATCACCCTCTATCTCCTACAACTAAACCAATTTTGAATCCACCTCATCAAATTACCCTGTATCCCATGTGCATTTGCCTTCTTTATAAGTCTCCCATGTGGGACCTTGTCAAAGACTTTGCTGAAATCCACATAAACTACATCAACTGCACTACCCTCATCTACACACCTGGTCACCACCTCAAAAAATTCAATCAAATTTGTTAGACATGACCTCCCTCTGACAAAGCCATGCTGACTATCCCTGATCAAACCTTGCCTCTCCAAGTGGAGATAGATTCTCTCCTTCAGAATTTTCTCCAATAGTTTCTCGACCACTGACGTGAGACTCAGTGCTCTGTAGTTCCCTGGCTTATCTCTACAACCCTTCTTAAATAGCAGAGCCACGTTAGCTGTTCTCCAGTCCTCTGGCATCTCCCCCCGTGGCCGGAGAGGAATTAAAAATTTGGGTGAGAGCCCCTGCGATCTCCTCCCTTGCCTCCCTCAGCAGTCTGGGACACAAATTATCTGGACCTGGAGATTTGTCCACTTTTAAGCCTGTCAACACCTCCAATACCTTGTCACCTCCTATATCAATTTGCTTAAGAACCTCGCAGTCTCTCTCCCCGAGTTCCATGCCCTCATCCTCATTCTCTTGGGTGAAGACGGATGAGAAGTATTCATTCAACACTCTACTGATGTCCTCTGGCTCTACGATTAGATTGACCCTTGGTCCCTAATGGGTCCTACTCTTTCCCTGGTTATCCTCTTCCCATTGATATATTTATAGAATATCTTGGGATTATCCCTACTTTTACCAGCCAGAGCTTTCTCATATCCCTTCTTTGCTCTCCTAATTGCTTTCTTAAGCTCCACCCTGCACTTTCTGAAATCCACTAATGCCTCCGCTAAATTGCTCCCCTTGTACCTGCTAAAAGCCTCTCTTTTCGTTCTCATCGTATCCTGAATATCTCTGGTCATCCATGGTTCTCTGGGCTTGTTACTCCTTCCTATCACCCGAGAGGGAATATGTTGAACCTGTACCCTCCCCACTTCCTTTCTGAACACCCCCCACTGCTCCTCTGTAGATTTCCCCACAAGTAGCTGCTCCCACTCTACCTTGGCCAGGTCCTGCCTTATTTTACTAAAATCCACTCTCCCCAATCCAAAACATTTTTTTGCAACATGTCTATTTCTTTGTCCATAACAAGCTTAAATTGTACCATGTTGCGGTCGCTATCACTAAAATGCTCCCCCACCACCACCTCAGCCACCTCTCCGGCTTCATTCCCCAGAATTAGGTCCAGCACTGCGCCATCCCTTGTTGGACCCTCTACATTTTAACCTAAAAAGTTCTCCTGTACACATTTCAAGAAATCCACTCCATCCACACAGTTAACGCTATTTCTATCCTAATTAATGTTGGGAAAGTTGAAATCACCTAATATAATTACCCTATTGTTATTGTTTTTACACACCTCCAGAAATTGTGCACATATTTGCTCCTCAATTTCCCGCTGACTATCTGGGGGTCTATAATAAACACCTAACAATGTGGCTGCCTCTTTTTTATTCCTAAGCTCTACCCATAAAGCTTCATTCGATGCCCCCTCCAAGATATCATCTCTCCTTACTGCAGTAACTGACTCCTTAACTAATAATACAATGCCTCCTCCTCTTTTACCCTCTCCCATCTCACCTGAAGATTCTATATCCCGGAATGTTGAGCTGCCAATCCTACCCTTCCCTCAACCATGTCTCTGTAATGGCTACTAGAATTCCACGTGTCAATCCTCACCTTAACTCATCTGTTTAACCTGTAATACCCCTGGCATTAAAGTAGAGGCCATCCAGCCTTGCCTTACTCCCTTGAAACTTAATGCAGCTGTACTCCCTCTGACTTGATTGTTTTACTGTATTATGATGTGTCCCTATTCTGCTAACATTCTGTGTCCCCTTCCCCCTGCCAAATTAGCTTAAACTCCTCCCAACAGCACTAGCAAACCCGCCAGCAAGGATGTTAGTCCAGCTCTGGTTCAGATGTAGACCGTCCCGCTCGTACAGGTCCCACATTCCCCAGAAACGGTCCCAGTGATCCAGGAATCTAAAACCCTCCCTCCTGCACCAACTCTTAAGCCACATATTCATCTGCGCTATTCTCTTATTTCTGTGCTTGCTAGCACGTGGCACGTGGCACTGGGAGTAATCCAGAGATTACAACCCGAGAGGACTTGCTTTTTAGTTTACTGTCTAACTCCCTGAATTCTTGATGCAAGACCTCATCCCTCTTTCTATGTCATTGGTACCAACATGTGCCATGACCTCTGCCTTTTCACCCTCCCCCTTCAGAATGCCCTGCAGCCGTTCAATGACATCCTGGACCCTGGCACCAGCGAGTCAACACACCATCCTGGAGTCATGTTAACGGCCACAGTAGCGCCTATCTGTTCCCCTGACTATTGAATCCCCTATTACTATTGCTCTTCCTCTCTTCCTCCCCTCCTGCACAGACAGGCTGCTTGTGCTGCCAGAAGCTTGGCTCTGTCTGCACTCCCTGGAGGAACCAGTGCCTTCATCAGCCTCCAAAATGGAATACAGATTTGTGAGCGGGCCCCCAGGGGACTCCTGAACTACCTGCCTGTTTCTCTTGGACTGCCTGGTGGTCACCCATTCCCTTCCTTCCTCAAGTCCCTTCAGCTGCGGTGCGACCACCTCTCTAAACATGCTATCCACGATGCTCTCAGACTCGCGGATGCTCCAGTGTCCCCAGCCGCCGTTCCAGCTCTGAAACCCAAGCTTCCGAGCTGGACACACTTCCTGCACACATGCTGGCCCCGGGCACTGGAAATGTTCCTGGCTTCCCACATGGAGCACAAGGAGCTCACCACGGCTTTGAGCTCTCCTGCCATGACTTATCACTTTAAATTAAACATTTTAAATCAATTACTCTAGGGCCCTTCTTTCCTGACCCTCATTACTACAGAACATACAAACTATAAATCACAAAAGACCTTAAACTGTAAGCGATAAAAGTAGTAAATACTTACCCGATCTTACCACTACTTACCAGTCATTCCTCTCCCTTGTAGCCTCTACTGCTGCAGCAGGGCAAGACCACTCTCTATAGACTTAAAAGTTGGATAGCAAGGAAAAAATGCAAAGAGCACCTCTTCCCCTCTGCACCGAATTCCCACTGTGCACCAAATTGCCAATACCCACAATCACTCTGGCTGTGTCTCACTCAGGATGAGGTCTCTCCCCTGCTCGTGTGCAAGCATAATGTGGCATATTAATTTCAGTACAGTTGTGATGTCAGGTGCATGGGCCATACATCCCAACGACTTGCAGATCATATCAAACAGCACATCCCTTTGGCTGTTCGCAATAGACAGAGTTCTAACCGTACTCAACCAGCCTATGTTTTGAGTTTTGAAAGCACAATATCTAACAGTAGACATGATACTGTGATTGAACAGCACTTGCTGAACAACTCCTGAGTATGCTAGGAATTACACTAACAACCAATTTAAGATTATGGCCTGGAATATCAAAACGATGGGGGATGACGACAAAATCCAGGAATCCCACCATGAACATGGCGTGTACCATTTTTTGCAGGGACAGGTATGAGGCTGAGTCAGAACATACTCATTTCACAGAGACAGCTGCCCATATATAACAGCAGCTGCCACCAGTCAGATCTGATTTTCATTAGCCAGGAGTGGGAAGCCTAATGTGTGCAGACCGCACCTGATAGGAGCAGGTCCAAATTTTGCAGGTCTAAACTTTAATATTGCTGAAAGAAAGAGACATTCCTAAGCTTTTCATGCCCAATTTACCTCAGATTACCCTGGAAGGGCAAGGTTTCTCAAGTATTTGAGCCACAGGTGAAGCTAGCTGTTTCACGCCGCTGCTATGCAGTAGCAACATGAGTGGTACTCGCCACTAACAGGATGTTGCCGTCAAGCCAAAAAGACGTTCTTCCTATCACACAAATGAGTAATGTAGCATATGAATTTCAGTGCTGGTGTGATGCTAGGTATGTAAGCCATATGTTCCAAAGACTGGCTGATAGTATCAAACAGCATCTCCAAGCTGCTGTTCACAATGGGCAGGGTACAGACCGTACCCAACCGCCCGTGCTTGCAAAACTCAAAACACAGTGTCCAACATTAGATGTGATTTCGCGATTGGACAACGTGCGCTAAATAGTGCTCAGTGTGCTAAGAATTATGCTGACAGCCAATTTAAAATCGTCAGTCAGGTCCGCATTGTGTATTTGCATGTGCTGGAAGCTACATATATTAATACCCAGGGCCCTGTTCTTTGCAGACAGAAAGAACATGCACACACATTGTGCCTGTTTCAGCTAAACAAAGTAGGTGACAACCGTTCGCTGCCTCATTCCTCAGAACAATACCTTGACCAACCCAGGGTCGAACTGCCTGGTTTAAATTTCAAACAATTCTTGGCAGTTGACTGTCAGTCACCATCACTGCTGCATTGTCCATGGTAACACCTCTGCCAATCAGAATCCACTTACCAACCAATCAGCACTCTCTTTACATACAGTATAAATTGTTGTTTCCCCCTTATATTGGTATTCTTGTGAAATGGCCTGATGAGTGCAAGACGAAAAGCTTAAATAAGTCACTTTTGTCAGCAATACTCAAGTTCTGTGCTACCAAACAACTAATTGGTCTAAACTTTACAGAGGCCTTTGAAGAGGTGACGTACCCTTTTGGGAAAATAGGTTACCTCTGTGGATATGGTCCCAGGACACCTTTGGCGGAAGTCAGGTACCCTTTATGATTGATATAAGTGGACACAAGTGTGGGTAAAAAGTATATAAACTCATTGGAGCTGTCAAGAGAGATGGCAAGAGAAACTGTCAAAAGCGTTAAGAGGAACTGTCATGGCATTTAAAATTCCTGCTCTTGAAATCTTTGAAAAAAGTGTACAATGTTAAAAAAATTGCTTGCTATTTCACTCTGTCTGTTGACATAATTTGAAGGGTTATCATTACTGGATTTGTGTTGTATGACTGATTTCACAACCTTCCATTATCACAGTAGGGTCCCTTCCATTTCAGTTTGATCCATAGCTCCAAATGGTTATGGACTATAAATTGTAATGCTTGGTCTTATAAGGGATTAAGCATTTTTAGGAAATTTTTGTTGTTATAGAGGATTATGTAGTTGAGGGAATGTAAATGTAATTAATAGATTTTTATGAATGAAATGAATTTTTTTTAAAATTTTTTTAAAATAAAACTCTACATATAGACACTTAGAACTTTAATCTCAGCATGGCTCCTGAGGTCTACCCATGGTGGATACTAGGCAAGTTGGCATGTTAGGTGTAAGGGCAAAGCATGGTGAGGGGGCATGGGTTGGCACTAAGTTGGCACAGAGCTATCAAGGGCCATGGGGTGAGTGGAGGTTCATATATTGGCATGGAGAGTATGAGGGCCATAGGTGTTAGATAGAGGGGGATAGAGGGCATGAAAGGCCATCGGGGGTGGATAGACAGCATGAGGTGGCATGGGTTGGTATGGACGGACATGGAGAGTATGTGGAAGAGAAGGATGAAGGGCTATTCTTTTCATGCTTTTGTCTAAATCTTTGACAAAGCCCCGATGTACCGAGGCATGCCTTCCACCCAGCCTGTTTCTACATCCGGCAGCCTCCACATTCATTCCAGGTCACCCGGCCCAACTCCCAGGGAACCCTGCCATCCAAGAATGAAAATAACACTTTCTGGGGCACTTCCCCGCCCACCCAACCCCCCACTCCGAGTTAGGTTTAGAGCCAGGAAATGGCCCGATGCTACTCTCCTGGCCCAGGAGCAAAAATTCAAGCCTATCAGTCAGGTTCACTATGTGGCTCACTTACACTTGCTAGAAGCTACATATATCCATACACAGGGACCTGTCCTCTGGAGGCAAAAGGAACATGTCCAGGCACTGTACTTTTTTAAAAATTAAGCAAAAGGGCTTAATTCTCCATGGCAACATGTTGATCAAACAATCAGCACCCTTTTCTCACACAGTATAAATTGTTGCTCCCTTTGAAATTTGGCATTCTATCCTGAGGAGTGCAGGACAAAAAGCTTTGACAGCATGTCTCTTCTTTTCAGCAATGCTCAAGTTCTGTATTACCAAATGATTATTTGACAAATCAGTGCATTTTACTTCTTGGTTTGCAGCCTGAGGGTGCTTCAATGTGAATAGTTGCTTACCCGGCTTGATGACATCACTGTTGCTGGGTGCCTGGATATCCCCTTTGCCTTGGCACCAGATTCAAACTTATGGCAGGAAGGGGGAAATCCATGCCACAGCTATCACTAGATCAACAACAAACGCCATCACTTTGCCACTGACTGCGAAATCTTGGTCATAATGTACTTAAAATCTTCTAGCTACGTTCTATGGCATAATTTTCTGCTTCACCCCTTTCCCAACACCACTTCCATCCTTCTCCCTCAAGGCAGTATAAAAAAAATCTCACATGAGGAATAGGGAGATTAGAGAAATTAGACAAGGACAGTGTGGAAAATCCTCAGACCTGAACCAAATATCTGAAGAACTGAATTTTAATTTGTATCATCTCAGGGTTAGCATTCACTTTAGAAGAGAGATGGCTATTTATCTTATTGCTGTTTGTGAGACTTTGCTGTGGGCAAGTCGGAAGCAGCATTTCTTACATTATAATAGTGACTACGCTTCAAAAGAAATTAATTTGCTGTAAAGCATTTTGGCATATCATGAGGTCATGTAAGGTGCTACACAAATGCAAGTTATTTTGTTCCTCATTACTATAAACCTGCAATGTTCTATTCTTCAGTTAACTATCTGTCTGCTTTCAAGCATTAAAAGTTGGAAGAAAATGATTCTTATGGATTTCATCTTGTATTGTGAAGATAGATGAGCACTAGGCTTGCCAGGAAATACCCCTAAATATTTGAAAATAACATTAGCCGTGGCACATTAGGCATTTTTTCCCTTTTGAAAATACATGTAATCTCTGACAGATGCACAAAAAAAAATGCAAGACGCATTTATGGCAATCAAATGTTTTGAGAGAGTAAGAAAGAAAACAGATCAGTTTTTTGGATCGCTAACTAATGATTCTGAAAATGATACATAATTAAATGGAATCTTAAGTAAAACATTAGAAGAAACAATTGCACTTTAAGGACGAGCTACTGAATGGAAGATTTCCCTCTGCCTCTCAGCACTTTGCCTTGCAACACATAGGAGACACAAGCAATGATTTATTTTTATATTATTTGTGTCTGGAAGGTATTCCAGAATAAAATGCCAATTTCTTTTGACCAGCGTTGTATACCATAGTATTATGACTTGGCAAGCACAATAATTGGTAGATTCATAAACATTATAATAATGTAATTGCCTTACAAGCCAAGGACAGATGTAAAAACTAATAAATTATAAAGCATATCAAGTGTGACAGTCCTTTTCACTTAAAGCCTGAAAACAATGCAAATGATTATAGAGTGCACAACTAAACTACTACTAATGATCTTTTCAACACACTATTTCCCAATTTAACTTCCTACTCGCAATTTGTATTTGCGTTATTTTCATCAGCCAAGGCAGGGGTGAGGAGGCAGAAAGCCATATTTCAAATATCTGTAGGGATTTGAAAACCTTCTTCATAATTAATCAAAAATGTGAAGTAAGACAAGTTGTGTTGGATCAGAGTTTTCTTCTCATGTGGTCTGGGGTTGGGTAGAAATTACCATTCCACTAGCAGGAAAATCAGCATTGAAAATCCCATATGAGGTGTGATGATTTCTGATTGAGAAATTATCAATGCTATGGTTAAGTCACTAGACTAATTATGTCACAAGTAATCTTAATCCAAATTGTCCTCAGTTCAATGAAATATATATATTAAACATCTCGCTTTCAGTAACCATTGATTTGAATCAGTTGTAAATAAATGGGTAACAACTACTTGTCCTTCCATTTGTGTTCTTTTTAAACCTGCTAAATAATATGAAAGGCGAGATGTGGGATATGGTTAAGAACATAAGAACTAGGAGCAGGAGTAGGCCATTTGGCCCCTTGAGCCTGCTTCACCATTCAATAAGATCATGGCTCATCTGCTTATGGCCTTAACTCCTTTTTCCTGCCTCCCCCGCCCCCCAAACCCTCAATTCCCCTATTGATCAGAAATCTAACTCAACCTTGATTGTATTCAATGACCCAGCCTCCACTGCTTTCTGTGGAAGAGAATTCCAAAGACTAATGACCCTCAGAGAAGAAATTTCCCCTCATCTCAATCTTAAATGGGAGACCCCTTATGTTTAAACTTTGCCCCCTAGTTCTACATTCCCCCACAAGGCGGGGGCGGGGGGGGGGGGGGGGGGGGGGTAGTTTTATTAAGCCTGATATAGCAAGGAAGTAGAATCAATCAATATCTGCAGTGATAGAACAACTAACTGAGAAAAATTCAGCAGCTGCAAGATTTTATTCTACACATTGTACAGAGGTGTACAAGGGAAAACTATTTCCTTTAGCTGATGGTACAGGGACTAAGGAACACAGATTTAAGGTTTTGGGCAAAACCAATCTATATATACACTTTTCTTTTATGCAGAGGTGGTAATGACTTGGAACTTGCTGCCCATGAGGGTGGTGGAAGCAGGGACCTAAATGATTTCAAAAGGAAATTGGATGGGCATTTAAAGGACATGAGCTAGCAAGGCTATGGGGATAGAGCAAAGGAATAGGACTGACTGGATTGCTCCACAGAGAGCCAGCATGGACTTGATGGGCAGAATGGCCGCCCTTTGTGCTGTAAATGACTATGACATTAAACCTTGTCCCCTACTTCAGCAACTCCTCCTACTTGGTTCCTCTAATGATGTCATTTGCACACCACATAAGAAAACACTAGCAAATTGCCAATGGCACTACCACAATCTGTTAATCAATATAAATTTATAAATATAAAAAGGTTGGTCAGAGAGGAAACTTAAGAGATCCACTCCATAGATCCACCTAGTACCCAGAGGTTGTAACTATATTTTGAAAGTGGTCATAGCAAATTGAATGGAAGATAAACAATTTCTAGAAGTTAATATCGACAAAAAAAAAAATGATCAAGTGTTGTGCCAACATGAAGTTTGTGAACAGGATATGCACACCCTATGAAAGATTTTAAATAAGAAATCACATTCAAAAATCCAAACAGGAATTTTTAAAAATACATAAAGTTTATCACAATCCTTTGATTTTTGAAAAAAATGCTGATGGCAAAACTCCCACCTCGATGAGAAATTGCAGTTTAAGGATAATAAGGGCCATAATAATCATGACCAATTAGCTTTCCAAATGTCATTGTTTAGTTCCCTTGAATCTTATATACACACTTCATACATTGTCAGAGTGAATACAGTGGCATTCCCTTTCAATCCACAACATTAATGCTAGCACATTTGTAAAACTTACAATTTGTTGACAGAACGATCTCAGGCCTAATTTTTTGTTTGTCTTTTATTCAATCCCCAATGGATATTTGTAATGTTTTAACAGATTTTCAGAACACATTGGAAAATGAAAATGAAACTAAAATATGATGAAGATCAGCTGCCAACCATGCACGTAAATTACAAATACACCATCTGTCAGGGACTGGGTGCATATGATGTCGTGTAAAGGAGAGTACATATTATTAGGATCATGATTATTGGTAATATGTACAAAATATACTGAAATTCCACCCAATGCAAACCTAAAGGAAAATCACATGTATTTTTCATGGAGAATGTTCCAAGTTCAAAAACAATGGCATGCACAAAGGATGACAACAAATGTCAGAAGTTTTCAGGCAGTCTCTTCCACCTGAGAGCTCATCAGGTAATGCTCATGAAATATGGAAGTCTCTGCAGTCAATCATCTATGAAGCTGCAGTAACCATGTTTGGCAAAGAAAGAAACTAGAATGATGATTGGTTCGAGACCCGTCTTGCAAAAAATGTCTCCTGTCTTCGAAGCAAAGAGTGCAACTCACCTGGCTTAAAACTGATCTCCTAACCCTCAAGCACGTGACAATCTCATGCTAGTCAAAAACAAAAAGCTAAAAGCTACTGCGGATGCTGGAAATCCAAAACAAAAACAGAATTACCTGGAAATTACCTGCCGAAGGGCCATGAAGGCTCGAAACGTTAACTGATTTCTTCTCCGCCGATGCTGCCAGACCTGCTGAGTTTTTCCAGGTAATTCTGTTTTTGTCATGCTAGTCAAGGCAGTTGTGCAGAAAAGAGCAAGGTACTGTGCCAACAAATATTGGATCAATCTATGCGGAGAAATACTAATTGCCAGTGACAATGCTAACCTTCATGCTATGTATGACAGTGTCAAAAGAGCACTTGGCCCCACCATCAAAGTCATTCTTTTGGAATCACAGATGGGGGAAGTACTCAGAGAGGAACAAGCAAATGGCACGCTGGATAGAGCACTACTCCAAGCTATACTCACACAAGATGGATATCTTGCTGCCTATGCTCGATGATCTTCTGCAGCAATCAGTCATGTATGAGTTTGATGCGGACCCTCATTACTTGAGCTCGAAAAGGCTATTGACTCCTTAACAGCAAGGAAAGCACCTGGAAAGGGCAGAATACCAGCTGAGCTACTCAAGTACAGAAAGTCCCACCTGCTGCAATTCCTACACAACCTTTGCTGCTGGAGAGAAAGCTCTGTACCATAGGATTTGCATGACACAAACATCACTTTATATATGAACAAAGGCAATTAAGGGGATTGCAACAACTACTGGGGCAACCCATTCCTCAGACCTTTGCCTAGCCATTCTAATGAGAGTCCATTGACTAGCCAACAGAATATACCCTGACACACGATGCGGCTTCAGAGCAGGCAGATCCATAGTAGACATGATCTTTTTCTTATGTCAAATTCAAGAGAAGTGCAGAAAGCAGCAAACACCAATCTAGATTGCTTTTGTGGATCTCACAAAAGCATTTGACATCATGAGCAGGACAAGCCCCTACTGGACACTAGAGAAAAATCTGCTGTTTTCCAAAGCTTTGCAGTCTCATATGGTCCTTCCATGGTAACATGCATGGCACCATTCAGTTCGACGGCTCCACCTCTGACAGTTTTGAGATCAAGAATGAGGTGAAACAGGCTGTGTCTAGCCCATATGCTGTTATGTATCATTTTCCCTGTCCTCCTGACCTACACTTTCCCTGCCGACAGGGAAGGAGTGTGCTTCCACACATAATCAGACAGGAAACTCCTCACCTATTAAGACTGAAAGCAAAGACAAAAGTTTGGCATGTTCTGATCAGAGAACTTCTGTATGCTGATAATGCTGCACTAGTTGTCCAGATAGAAGACCAGCTCCAAAGACTCATGGCTCATATGTCCAAAGCCTGTGTCATGTTCTCCCTCACCCTCAGTGTCAAGAAAACTGAAGTTATGGGTCAGTGTTGTGCCTCTGCCTGTGATTATCACATCATTGGAAGCAGTCAGAAAACTCTGCTATCTTGGATCTACAGTGACAGACAACATGTCTCTTGACAAACAGCTATGCTCATTGCTTTGGAAAGGCAGCCACCAACTTTGACCGACTCATAAAACAGGCATGGAAAAACAGCAAACTGACCTGCAGGACCAAGATGCTTATCTACAAGTCCTGTATCCTCAGAACATTGCTATATCACAGCAAAGCCTGGGCAACTTACACCTACCAAGAAAAAAGGCTCAATAGCTTCCATCTCTGGTGTCCACAATATTCTTGGCATGACATGGAAAGACAAAGTCACCAATGAAGCAGTTATTTCTCGATGAAAAATGCCAAGCATGCTAGTGCTAATCAAGCAAAGCAAGCTTCACTGGCTTGGGGATGTGCACAGGATGGACGATGGTCACATCTGCCAGGATAGGATATACAGGGAGATATTGTGCGCCAAGAGACCAGCAGGGTGCCCAAAGCTCAGATTCAAGGATGCTGTCAAAAGAGACATGAAAACCCTCAACATCAATCACAACAAGTGGTAAACTCTAGCTGACGATCGATGCAAATGGCGACACCAGCTATGCACAGAAATACAACACAACCATGCCATATTGTTTCAGACAAAAGACACCAGCTCTACAAACAAGGTACCAACAAAGATCATCCCACACCACCAGCAAGATGCAACTTCATTTTTGACACTGTGACAGACGCTGTCTTTCCGGAATTGGCTTGTTAAGTTATTAAAAGAAGTGCAGTAGATGATCTCATCTGACATCACCAAAGTTCTGACGTTGCATTCACATCATTTTTCATAGATGGAAGGATGCCAATCATTAAAGTTCCAATGCAAGCCTAAAGGTTTTTTTTAAAGAAAAGATCAGTCTGTCAGTTAATTGAATTTTTGAAGAGATAACCACAATATTTATCCAGTCAGTACTGGTTTCCACAGATTATGGCCATGTTACAAATTTTGTATTTGTAGACTTGAACTCAAATTCTGCATAAAGAAATTAAATGTAGCAGTTTAAATAGCAACAATTCCTACCTACCACCTGAAAGTAATTAAATTACAAATAAATATTGCAATAACTGTCAACATTCCAGTGCCATGGAAAATTGGTTGCATATTGTAAGCAATGCTACATTAATTGTTGTACAAAACTATAAAAAGCTACAGCATTTAGTGGAAGTCCAGTGTCTGAACACAAAGATCTAACTTGAAATTGAGGAATCATGCTAATTAAAACATATAGCTTATTGAAACAAACAGCAACAACTATATACCTATTTCAGGGCTACTGACATTACCATCATACTATTTACATACTGCTTCACAATGTTTAAAGACAGCAAAAGGAAAAACAATGAACAATTAAAACTGATACAATTTTTAATTAAAAATTATGATTTTTATACCTAGTTTTCATACCTACATAAGTGAAACTAATTACGCAGAGTGTATTAATAGTGTCAATTTACAAGATAATGGCCCAGAATTTGTGGTTGTAACGATAGCAAAACTTTCAACATTGTCAATGTTACTGACAGCAAGTTAAAAGTGGAAATCTGGTAGCTTCTGTCAGTGATACCCTGCTCCTCCACAGGGTGAACAGCTACAGTCTTTGCAGCTGCAATCAATCAAAACAGAGTCACTGACTTGACATGAAATTTAACTTTTTATGCACTATTCTCCCCGTAAAACCCAAGGAAAACGTTAATCCTTGTTCAATCATGAGTAACTGAGTTTTTAACTGTGTACTAAGTTATACCTACTAATGGACAACCTCTCTAACCATGAAAAGTTAATGTAACATGGAGACTGATCCATCAGAAGCACATTTAAAAATTGATTGATTTGTAAAACTATGTTTCTTGATTTTTTTTTAAGTTGATGATATTTCTGCTTCTCCCTTAATTCCATGTCTATGTCCCAACCCTTATTTCACTTTTTATAACATGATTAAATGGGAATTATATTGCATGCATTTACTCTCTGCTTTACTGTGAGAATTCTTCAATCTGATTGGCTGATTGTCCTTTTACTGGATTCCACAGACGACATATAAATGTTGCCAAATTAAAGATAGCATTGAAATAGAGGAAATCTATGCTGTAGAGACCACTTCCCCGCCTTCAGCCAGCCTTCGGGTCAGCAACAAGCATCATTCCCTCACCACTGACTGTAAAATCTAACCATTAATATTGCATGTACGTTAAAATAGGCACGAAGCATACATTTAATGCTATCCATACTAATCTTTTTATAGTGCTACTGTGGACACTTAAAAAAAGTTCAAGGATATTTTTTAATGAGATTGCATGCGCTTTGGTGGTGCCTAACACAGAACTCAAATACAAGAAGCTCGTTCCACTGGATGACGTTAATTACATTACCATTTGTCTTTTACAGAAAATATTTATTAGAATAATGCAGTGTTGTGAGCTTACAAGGTTATTCAAGGATATAAGCAATACATAGGCTTTCTCCTCAACTATTTACCTGTAATGTATGCCACAAATCTAACTTCCAGTGTGCTCCCAGATACCAAAGTATGATATTTTCTTGCTAGATTTACTAACCCCATGAATCCTGTGGAATTTCTACTACAATATTTTGGCTAGAGTGTGCATTTTTAAATCAATCATGAATTACAATGTTTCTGATTATGGAAGCCATAATGCACGTTAGTTTTGATTTGTAAATTTATTTGTTCAATAGCTGTTAGCAAGGTTAGTTAAAGTGCATATCACTAATGGATAAAATGGCAAAACTTTTGAGATTACATAATCTCCAATCTCTGTAATAACACCTTCTGATATTTTATGGAAATTTTTATTGATGTTTCATCATAAAGTTTTTAATTTTGCATGGATATGCTTATCATTGATCTTAATTTTCTAAGCATAAGTGCACATTATACACATCATTCCAATTCAACTGGGTTTGCTCTGCATCTGAATCTATGCATGTGCGACAATTCATGTATAATGAAAATGAATGGAAATTAAAATTCTTTTATACCTGAACAAAAAGGCCTTTTCAATTGTTTGCATATTGTACACCACAGAACCCGGGAGAATATTTTGCAAGTAAACCTGAAATTTAGCTCAGAAAGCTTCACTGCTATCTTCAAAACAGCCACAAATTATATCACACGATGAAATTAAATTAATGTCATTTGGCCAACTCTGAATATGGCAGAATCCCAGCATGAGACACGGAATCAAAATAATTTCCAAAAATATTTTCCAGCCATTGCAGAATCCAATATTCAGACATTAATTTCCAAACTCACTAATACCTGAAATTTCCTGGTATTAGGCTAATTCAAGCAACTGGAGTTGTTGAAATGTGCCTTCAATGAAAACTGAATTACAAAGCTAACTTGATCTAGCTGCCAGTTTTATTCACTAACCCTTTCCAGCTAAAAGAATCAATAACTGCCCACCAAAATAGAATCCATTAACTCATTTGAAAAATGAAGTTAGACATCTTATCCGTGATTAGGAAGTGATTCACATCTGGTTTATGACTCAGGTAAGGAAATTGCATTCACACAATTAACTAAGATAAAAGCTGTAATAATACTTAAATTTCTGCAGCATAATTCACAGCATTGCTTCATAAAAGTTAGAGTAGGTGGGAAGGTTGTAAGCAATTCCAATGCTGTAATTCCCAAATCCAAACTATTTCAACAAATTTAATCAACTATATAGTCTTTCCAGTTGTGATTACAAAATTAGGGTTAATTAACTAATGAGCAGTTGAAATTATCATTCAATATTTTCAACTACCGTATTCAGAAAGACACTGGCAGGGTTTAGCTCTGTATTTTTTCAATAAAATTACAATATAAAATATTAATTTAATTCACATATTCTGTATTTTCAGGGGAGCAGAAAAACATTACACACATTTCTTAATGTTAAAACAGTATAAATTGTCAATGCATTTTACTATTAAAGTCAGGATAGTTTGGGCTGCTACCAGTTTTATTGCCAAATGTACAGTAAGAGGTCTAATAAATCCCAAGTTATTGAAATATTCCCCCAACATTTGTTTTATTTTGCGTTTATAAAATGCCTTTGCCTAGCCCCATGCGATGGTCTATAATTGAAGTGTATATGAAAAATTGAGATTACTGTAAAAAAAAAATCAATGCTAAGGTCACAGTCGCCTTCCAAGGGAAGTGTTGGGTAAGAAATCGAAGAGCGTACACGTGCTTTGAAATAAACCATTTGCTGGTTGCTGTCGGGTGCGGGAGCTGTCCATGGTACTGAACCAAACTGGTTGCTGAGCTGCAGCAAGGTGCCATGACATTTCCATTTACTCCATTTCCATTTCCCTGAGCACTGGGTGCACAAATATTGAAAATCCACATAGCTGTGCCAGCTACCTTTTTTTAAAAAAAAATGTTCAAACTGTCTATCCTGTTATGCAAAAGGAATCGTCTAAAAAGTATGTCCGACAGAAACATGCATTAAAAGCTACACGCACGATATGAGAAGCATGCTAGGCATAATTTGTCTTTTGAGTTGATTTTCATTCCCGAGTCCATTTAACACCTTCACTTTACAGATGCTGCTCCAATTATCTTAGACGGTCGAATCGTTCCAGAACACGCAAAATGTTATTTCAAGAGAATGGGAGAGAGGGTGACAGTAACTTCTGCCGCCCGTGTTCTTACATTAAGGCTACTACCGCCGTCCACCTCTTAATTTGGAATAAAGCAAAAGCTTGGGGGGGTGGGCGGGGGGAAATCAACCAAAACCTCTAAAACGTGCATTTATTCATTTTAAACATCTATGACCGATGCAGCGAATTCATTCATAAATGATAGTGGCACAAGGGTGTCACATACGGCACAAAACAGCCTGTTCCAAATATAATAACTGACAAACCAGCTACATTTTTTTTTTAAAACAAAAAAAAAGAAGCGCAAGGGTGAATATCATTTCGGGTGCAAATACCGAGGCCTGACTTGCTTCAGAGAAACGCTCCCCCCAACCCGCAAACCCCCAAAAATAAAATAGCTCCCAGGACAAGTCAAACCCTCAGTCTCTGTGTCAGGTGAAGGCAAATGGACCAAATGACTATTTTGCTTAAAATTTCTGAATGAATTGAGTGTGTGTGTGTGTGTGATCCTACTAAAGTCTATAGAAGCCGCTGATATCCATTCATTCATTGATAAGGAATGGCAGTGCCCTGGAAGCAGTGAGTGACAGTCAGGCTGAGGGGGGATAAGCAGCTTCTTACCTCCAACACAAAGCAGAGACATGTCTCCTCTCCTCAGCGGCACCTCCACCGACTCTCCAGCTCTTCCACACACTTTCCCCTCTTCTCTCTCTCTCTCTCCGGCTGTTTCTATTTATTTATATTTTTTAGAGATATTTCTTGTTGTCTGGTCAGTGGCTGGGTGCTGACAGGCTCCCTCTCCTCTGTTATTCCGGACTCAGTAGCTCCTCCGTCTGACGGTTACTCTGAAGCCGCCATTTTGTTGGGAGCAGCCCCTGGACCGGCTGACGTCACAATGAGGAGGCGCGAGAGTGGAATTGGCGGGATGACAGCAGCGGCTGGACAAGATCCCCAACCGATCCAGACAGATCTCCCCGCAGTCCCGGGCAGATCCAGGCAGATCCCAGCAACTCTGGACAGATCTCAGCAGATCCCAACCACGCCAGGCAGATCCCAGCAACTCCGGACAGATCTCAGCAGATCCCAACCACGCCAGGCAGATCCCAGCAACGGATAGATCTCAGCAGATCCAGCCAGATCCCAACAACGCCTGGCAGATCCAACAACGCCAGGCAGATCCCAGCAGATCTAGACAGATGCCAGCAACTCGGACAAATCCCAACCAATCTGAACCAGGCACCAGCAACTCCAGACAGATCACAGATCCCAGGAGACCCAGACAGATTCCAGAAACTCTTGACAGATCCACGCAGATCCCAGCAACTTCAGATAGATCCCTGCAGCTAGATAGATCACAACAATTCCAGACAGATCACAGAAGCTCCAGACAGATGTCCTGAAACTCCATCTGGTGGAGGCGGTTTGTGATCCAGGCAGATCCAAGCAGTTGCAGCAGAGGTGTGTGAGCCAGACAGTTTCCAGCAGCTTAGCAAGAGGGAGTGTGAGCTGGACAGGACCCAGCAGCTCCCATAGCAGCAGGTGTGAGCCAGCAAAACAGACGACCCCAGCAACAGGTGTGAACCAGGAGTCACCCAGGGGAGGGTGCAGTGCATGGCAGTGGGTGGTGGGTGACAAGTACAAAACATCTGTAGTGCAACAGGACCTTTGTGATCTTAATTGCAGGTTGATATAGGTCACTGCACATAAACATACGAATTAGGAGCAGGATTAGGCCACTCGGCCCCTCGAGCCTGCTCCACCATTCAGTAAGATCATGGCTGATCTGATTTTAACCTCAACCTTTCACCCACTTGCTTATCAAGAATCTATCTCTGCCTAAAAGATATTCAAGGACTCTGGCTCAACCACCCTTTGAGGAAGAGAATTCCAAAGTCCCACAACCCTCTGAAAAAAAAAAATGTCCTCATCTCTGTCCTAAATGGGCAACCCCTTATTTTGAAACAGTGACCCCCCAAGTTCTAGATCCTCCCACAAGGAAACATCCTTTCCACATCCACCCTGTCAAGTCCCCTCAGGATCTTATATGTTTTAATCAAGTCATCTCTTACTCTTCTAAACTCCAGCAGATACAAGCCTAGTCTGTCCAGCCTTTTCCCATAAGACAACCTGCCCATTCCAGGTATTCATCTAGTAAACCTTTTCTGAATTGCTTCCAAAGTATTTACATCTTTCCTTAAATAAGGAGACCAATACTATACACAGTGCTCCAGATGTGGTCTCACCAATGCCCTGTATAACTGAAGCATAATCTCCCTACTCTTGTATTCAATTCCCCTCACAATAAATTATAACACTCTATTAGCTTTCCTAATTACTTGCTGCACCTGCGTACTAACCTTTTGCGATTCATGCACTAGGACACCCAGATCCCTCTGCATATCAGAGCTCTGCAATCTCTCGCCGTTTTGATAATATGCCTCTTTTTTATTTGTCCGGCCAAAATGGACAACCTCACATTTTCCCACACTATACTCCATTTGCCAAATCTTTGTCCACTCACCTAACCTACTTATATTCTATTGTAGCCTCCTTATGTCCTCTTCACAACTTACTTTCCAAACTATCTTTGTGCCATCAGTAAATTTAGCATCCAGACCATTGGTCCCTTCATCCAAATCATTTATATAAATTGTTAGGAGTTGAGGCCCCAGCACTGATTCCTGTGGCACACCACTCATCACATCCTGCCAACCATAAAATGAGCCATTGATGCCTACTCTCTGTTTCCTGTTAGCTAGCCAATCTTCTATCCACGCCAATATGTTACCCCCTACAACATGTGTTTTCATTTTCCACAACAACCTTTGATGAGGCACCTTGTCAAATGCCTTCTGAAAATCTAAGTACAGTGCATCCACCAGTTCCCCTGTACTATTTTGCAGCACAACAGTCTACCCTGCAGCACTACTTTTCTCTAGAAGTATTTCCCACTGAAGATTACTTGCATTTATATAGGACCTAACCATGGTAAGACTCTTTCATTTAATGAATAACTTTTGGAACGTGGAGATCATTTTTTTGTAGACAAGCAGAACAGCCATTCCACTGGAACAATATCCTACAAATATCCTTGAGCTGAATGAATGAACACTGGACATGGCTTTATCCTGAAGCATATGAACAGACGTTCAAAGGAGTCCAGCTGCAAAATAAATTCAGCTTTATCATAGGTCAGAAGAGCACTATGAAACTTATTCACTAGATGTGTGTGTATGGGAATATTAAAATAATACTCCAATTGGTGAGCTTGGCGTTTGTAATAGGTGCAACATAAGAGGCCACCCTAAAGGAGAATTAAAGGAACAGCTGAAAAAAATCTAAAGGGTAATTATCATGATTTTATCATTCAGAAATTATGCTTGACAAATCTATCAGAGTTCTTCAGTGCAAGACCTGGTGGACAAGGCAACTCAGTGGACACTATATGGGTAATGTCACAATGCTGCAGTTTTAGGGAGCACAGGTCAGAGATAAAGCTACATTATTTATGTAAATGCATTAGAAGTAGTTCAGAGAAAGTTTAGTAGACTAAAACCAGGAATGGGCGTGTTGTCTTATGAGGAAAGGTTGGACACGTTAGGCTTGTATCCACTGGAATTTAGAAGAGTAAGAGGTGACTTGATTGAAACCTTTAAGATCCTGAGGGGTCTTGACAGAGTGGTTGTGGAGAGGATGTTTCATCCTGTGGGCGAATCTAGAACTAGGGGGGGTCACTGTTTAAAAATAAAGGGTCTCTCATTTAAGACAGATGAGGAGAATGCTTTTCTCTCAGAGCGTCATGAGTCTTTGGAACTGTCTTCCTCAAAAGGCAGTTGGAGCAGAGTATGTGAATATTTTTAAGACAAGCTAAATAGATTCTTGATTAACAAGGGGGTGAAAGGTTATTGGGGGTGGGTGGGAGGTTACAATCAGTTCAGCCATGATCTTATTGAATGGCGGAGCAGGCTTGAAGGGCCAAGTGGCCTACTCCTGCTCCTAGTTCATATGTTCCTATTGCAGCCTAGATCCAAGCTCTCCATGGGTGCAGCCCCTGATCAAAGCACAAGATTGGAGAATTACTCCTTATATATTTTGATTTTAGCAACTATTTTGAAATCATGACATTTAGAGCTCAGAGTAGAGCAACAAAAACACCGAATGGGAGGGGGTAGTGAATTAGATATTATTTGAATTAAAAGAACTGAAGGTTAACTATATATTGAGTTGAATCAACATGGAGATAGGGGAGGGTGAATAATGGGGTGCTCAAGAAATCAGTAAACAGGCTGATATTGTTTACAATGTATATAAATGTTTTGGAAGTGTGGGCAGAAACAAAAAACTTGTCCAGGTTTGTTAATTGCACTAATTATAGAATTAATCTTGTAAATAAGGTGTAAAAAGGGATCAAATGCTGAAGATTTTTTTTGTAGATTAGGAACTGTATCGACGGGTTACAGATACCATTTAATGTGAATAAATGTGAAGAAATGATATCGAGGAAGGGGATAAGCAGGAGGAACATTAACCAAATGTTATGAGTTTACAGTGTTAATTGTATATTGTGTGTATTTGCAAGCAGATGGTGGGCATTAACTGGGGATTCACTTGAGCCTCTATAAATAGACACAGACTAAAACTGTGGTTGTTGGATTAGGAGGTGTATGCTTGTAAGGTGTAACTCTGCAAATAAATATAATAGTGTGTAAAGATTGCCTCCAGTTTTGTCCTTCACCAACTGACTTTTTGGATTAGAATATACAGGGCATAGCATGAGATGGATCTACGAGTATTTGTGAATTGGTTTGGTAATCATCAGCAAACTATAAAGCAGCAGTAAACAAACATAATGTGCAGATGTATAGCAGATGTATATATTTTGGTAAGTGACAACGATCTTATACAAAGCACTGGCATGATTTTATTCACATTATTTCAATGAGAATGAACTTGTGATGGCGTAAATAGCGACTACAAGTTGTTTTTAGAATACCAGTCCTACCATTAAGATACCACTGCTGAACCATCCTTTTTTTATTTGGATGTGAGCAACATTAGTCTTGAGAACAATATAAGTTTTAAAAAACAAGATTGTCCTTAAAATGATTGTGTGACATGGCATAAAAGTTAAATTAAGTTATATATTTTGACATTTTCATTATGTAACTGTCCAAAGCACTAAACATTAATAATATGTTCTACATTTGGTTGGTTGCCTATTAATTACTGTTAAGGGTGAAACACTCTTTGCACTCTGCATGTATCATTTTTGTAGTATTTTTTGCCTGTTTGGAATCTGATTCTGTTATCCTGATCTGAAAGCAGACAGTAGCTCTGCAACTGTGAAAACATTGTGGAAAAATGCCAGGGATTCCTTATGGACACCCTGAAACAATTCATCTTAAATTAGAAAGTGGAAGGTGATTATGAATAAAGGGTGAAATGTCAAAAATACAACTAATCAATTACATGGATGCCTGAAGCAGAGACATTTTCCTCCTTTGTCCATTTTGAAATTTAGGTTTTTATTTCTTTATTTACTTCAATTACCTTTATTCTTTACCATTTTATTTTGATTTCTTTTGAAATGTGCTCTTGTCCTTTGCAGTCTAACAGAAAGTCCTCCTTTCTTCCATAATATCTATTCGGCATGATTCTTTCCACAGTTTTGGACTAAAAATAACTTTTTTTTATTCGTTCATGGGATGTGGCCATCACTGACTATGCCAGCATTTATTGCCCATCCTTAATTGTCATTGAAAAGATGGTGATGAGCTGCCTTCTTGAACCATGTGATGTGGGTACATCCACAGTGCTGTTAGGAAGAGAATTCCAGGATTTTGACCCAATGACAGTGAAGGAACAGTGATACAGTTGCAAGTCAGGGTGGTGTGTGGTTTGGTGGGGAACTTCCAGCTGGTGGTGTTCCCATGCATCTGCCACCCTTTTCCTTCTATACGGTAGAGGTCATGCATTTGGAAGGTTCTGTCGAAGGACCCTTGGTGAGTTACTGTAGTGCATCTTGCAGATGGTACACACTGCTGCCACTATGCATCGGTGGTGAAAGCAGTGAATGTTTAAGGTGGTGCATGGAATGCCAATCAAGTGGGCTGCTCTGTCCTGGATGGTGTTGAGCTTCTTGAGTGTTGTGGGAGCTTCACTCATCTAGGCAAGTGGAGAGTATTCCATAACATTGTTGACTTGTACCTTGTAGATGCTGGACAGGCTTTGGGGAGTCAGCAGATGAGTTACTCACTGCAGAATTCCCAGAATAACCTGCTTTTATGGCCATAGTATTTTATGGCTAGTCATGTTCAGTCTATGGTTAATGGTAACCCCCAGGACATTGATACATTTCCAGAGAGAAATTCATTGTATTGTTAGAATTGATGCACAAATGTTACATCCCGGTAATACAATATTGTTTCAGCAGTAACACTCATTATCTGCTCAGCTTCATCTAAATTTACTGGGCCTGTGTGCTCTAGAGTTACGAAGAATGAGAGGTGATCTAATTGAAACCTACAAAATACTTAAAGGGATAGACAGGGTAGATGCAGGTAAGATGTTTCTCCTGGTTGAGGAGTCTAGAACCAGGGGACACAATTTCAAACTAATGGGGAAGCCACTTGAGACTGAGATGAGGATATTGTTTTTTTTACTCAGAGGGTTGTGTATCTTTGGAATTCTCTACCCCAGAGAGCTGTGGAAGCTCAATCCCTGAGTATATTTAAAGTAGAGAGTGACAGATTTCTAAATGCCAATGATGTAAAGGGGTATGGTGATAATGTATGAAAAGACATTGAAGTGGATGACCAGTCATGATCATATAGAATGGGGGAGCAGGATGATGGGCTGAATGGCCTACTCCTGCTTCTATGTTCCTAGTTTAATTTGTAACCACCATCCCCATTCCAGCGAGAATAGTTGGTGGGAGAGGTTAACATCGGCTGAGTCCACTTACCCAAAGGCACTCCATTCGCACCCAGCTGCATTTATCTGCAGCAACGTTTTGATGTCAGCCGAGGTCCACAAAGCAGTAAAGGGGCAGCTTAATTTAAATCTACAAGTTGTAGACTGATTATGTAATCGGCGTGCAATACGATTTTAACCAAGACTGGTGCGAGGCCTGTGTGACTTTAAAGTGCCAACGACACCTGGCAGGATGGAGAACAGTATTAAAAAGAGGCCAAGCTAAATACTGCTTTTTATTCTTTGGGAAGATTCTTTAGGAGCCTGGAAGAGCAGCAATGCCCCTCTGGGCCGTAGAAAGGTTCCTTGCGTCCCCCCTTCACGAGTTTTTCACATTCTGACACCTTTCTGGAACTTCCCCCGTAAGTACTCACATTGTGTAGGAGACCATTTCCTTGGGTCCCCAGCAGCAGCCGTCTCGCACCCCAGTATCCACGGCTACTTGCCGACCTTGACATCATTCTCACCAGCTTCAATTTCAAATGTTAAAACGAAGCGCACAGTTAAAATTTGGCCGATCCCAATGCTCCTTCTGAACTTTTGGAGGCAGCGCCCACTTCAGGCCCCCGGGCTTTTTGAAATACCCTACCAAGAATGTAAAGTAGCTCTGTGTCCTGTCATGTAATTCAACGCAAAATGTTACTCTATCCGGCATACCAAACAGGAGGCAATTTGAATTATCTTCACGAATTGAACAAAATGGGCTGTTGTGATATTTGTGAACTGCTGGAGTTCTGCTTTTACAAGGTAGGATAACAAGGCTTTGAGTGTTCCGCCAGCCACTGCCTTATAGCCAGTTTATTATCTATGTCGCTGATTGCAGTGTAGAAACAAAGTAATTTATTTCAGTTCTACACGGGGCCACCAAGTGACTGAAATAAAACACTTAAAAATAAATGCAAAGTATATTAAAGCTTCAATTTCAGCTCCAACATTAACCGGAGTTATATGTTTCTTCATGGTATCACATGCCTTCTTTCCAACCAACTAAGGCACAGCTTGTGGAACATGCAATTTTGTTTTCAATGTACCCCACAACACACTCAAAGCCTAAAGATAGACCAATAACCAGGTGATTATTGTGATTCATTTGTGGATCAGTGTAGTTGGTTGGAAAGAAGGCATGCGATACCATGAAGAAACATATAACTCCGGTTAATGTTGGCCTGGCCAGTTAGGAAGTGTTTCATTTGCTGGTACAAAAACAAAAAATGCTGGAAAAACTCATCAGGTCTAACAGCATCTGAAGAGAGAAAAAAAAAGCTAGCGGCCCTGACAACATTCCGGCAATAGTGCTGAACACTTATGCTCCAGAACTTGCTGCATATGGATGCAGCAAGCTGTTCCAGTACAGCTACAACATTGGCATCTACCCGGCTATGTGGAAAATTGCCCAGGTATGTCCTGTAAAGCAGGACAAATCCAACCCGGCCAATTACTGCCCCATTAGCCTACTCTCCATCATCAGTAAAGTAATGGAAGGGGTCATCAACAGTGTTATCATGTGGCACTTGCTTAGCAATAATCTGCTCACTGACGCCCATTTTGGGTTCCGCCAGGGCCACTCAGCTCCTGACCTCATTACAGCCTTGGTTCAAACATGGACAAAAGAGCTGAACTCCCAAGGTGAGGTGAGAGTGACTGCCCTTGACATCAAGGCAGCATTTGACTGAGTGTGGCATCAAGGAGCCCTAGCAAAGCTGGAGTCAATGGGAATTAGGGGGAAAGCTCTCTGCTGGTTGGAGTCATACCTAGCACAAAGGAAGATGGTTGTGGTTGTTGGAGGTCAGTCATCTCAGCTCCAGGACATCAGTGCAGGAGTTCCTCAGGGTAGTGTCCTCAGCCCAACCATCTTCAGCTGCTTCATCAATGACCTTCCTTCCATCATAAGGTCAGAAGTGAGAATGTTCGTTGATGATTGCACAATGTTCAGCATCATTCGCGACTCCTTGTCCATGTCCAAATGCAGCAAGACCTGGGCAATATCCAGGCTTGGGCTGACAAGTGGCAAGTGACAATCGCGCCATACAAGCATCAGGCAATGACCAGCTCCAACAAGAGAGAATCCAACCATTGCCCCTTGATGTTCAATGGCATTACCATCACTGAATCCCCCACTATCAACATCCTGGGGGTTACCATTGACCAGAAACTGAACTGGACTAGCCATATAAATACTGTGGCTATAAGAGCAGATCAGAGGCTAGGAATTGTGTGACGAGTAACTCACCTCCTGACTCCCCAAAGCCTGTCCATCATCTACAAGGCACAAGTCAGGAAACGGATGGAATACTCCCCACTTGACTGGATGAGTGCAGCTCCCACAACACTGAAGAAGCTGGACACCATTCAGGACAAAGCAGCCCGCTTGATTGGCACCACATCCACAAACATTCACTCCCTTCACCACTGATGCACAGTAGTAGCAGTGTGTACCATCTACAAGATACACTGCAGGAATTCACCAAGGCTCCCTCGACAGCACCTTCCAAACTCATGACCACTACCACCTAGAAGGGCAAGGATAGCAGACACATGGAAACACCACCACCTGAATGTTCCCCTCCAAGTAGCTCACCATCCGGACTTGGAAATATATCACCATTCCTTCACTGTTGCTGGGTCAAAATCCTGGAACTCCTTTCCTAACAGCACTGTGGGTTGACCTACACCACATGGACTGCAGCGGTTGAAGAAAGCAGCTCACCATCACCTTCTCAAGGGCAACTAGGGATGGGCAATAAATGCTGGCCCAGCCAGCGAAACCCACATCCCGCGAATGAATAAAAAAAAAACTTTAAAATAAAGTTAAAGGATAAATTAAAAAATAATCTTAAAATGTACCGCCAAACCTTGAGTCATGGCAGAATGCTGCAGAATTTGTGACAGGGAGGACATTATCCTTTAGATCGTCCAGTTGTGGACAAAGGTCTACGGGAAAACATGTTGAGAGACATCCGAATAACTATCGCGTACCCAACTAGTCCCTGCGGAGTTCATACTGATCCCATTGCTGAACGCCAACATGGTGAAACTCCCTGGTTGCCTCCTAATTACAACCAGCCAGTGCCGCCCACTGCGATAATGGCATGAACACTCCCACACCAGGCCAAATAAAAAGTTCAACATGGAATAAGAAACTGTGGAATTAGAGCAATCTGAGATAATCATATACTCCCTGACTCAAAAGCAGCGGGAAGCGGACATATCAACAAACCTCTTCCCACTGCCCACAAAGATTATACACCATGGTACCGGAGCATGCTCCATCCATACCGAATGGATTAACTGTCAAACTCTAAGGGCATATCTAAATCCACAACGTGTCAACAAAGCAGGAAAATACATCCCAATACAACTTCCATTTACGGAAATAGGTCGATAGCATCATCCAAAACGCTCAGCATAGCACATTAATGTATCATTGTACCATCTGCGTGCTATATTACAGATGCAACCTTGCCAGTATTCTTGATTCTGTAGCCAAGACCACTTGCAATTTAAAAAGTACGTTATATTGCCACCCTTTGACAAAAATTAGGTATTATATTATGGAATATTTGGATTTTTTCATATGCTTCCTGAATGGCTGTCTCCTGATCTGCCGTGGCGATTGGAGTTTTCACTGAACTGGGATTAATCGAATGGGAGATAATTACTGCTTTCCACTAGAAACGAGGATTTTTATTTTATAAGTGCTTGGGAAGACTCTTGTTTGCAGGGGAAGTAAAGTCATTTTAGCCGTGACAACATTATGCATGAGCGGCACAAAGACATTTCTTGCTGACTTAACCTCGTTCCATTTTTTAAAGATGGAACGCATGTTTTAATTTAGAGAGGGTGCCTGTTTGACATTAGTGATATTGCACATTAAATATATACGTAATGTGAGTGGCGGAGCTCTGAATAGCCTGGTCATTTTAGCTTATTTATTGACAATTATTATTCCTTAATGCTGAGTAACTGTTAACTTGAATTAACATACCATGTGCGATTACAGATTGCCCACAGAAACATTCCTCTCTTTCCCCCAGAGGAAAATAACAATTACATTAAGTTTCCCCTTGCATGACCTGTCATTAGCTGGAGATAAATAAAGAAGATTCGATCTCCTGTAAAAAATAGGTTCAAACACAATTCGCTCTCATCCAACTCAAAGACTGGGAGCGTCAGCAAATCATGGCTCAGTTCATGCACTAACCTTTTGTTTCATTTATACAATTGGCAGAGAAGTTGTGGAGACCTTGCTAATTATGTTCTCAAACATCTACAATTAAACAGTAGTAGTTAGCGATATAGGGCATTGCTCCGTCGTCAATCAGATCTTATCCTTCTGGAAACTACTCCCTTGTGTTTGTTGATAACATGTTTTTATTAGCGAGTTATTTTAACTTTGTAACTGGCAGATGTGGTGGGACAGGAGAACTTTACAACGGAGGCCGCCGTTCTGAACATTGGCTTGTTGAAAAGTAGCGGGGGATTTCCCGCGGGTGGATTAAGGCGGGGTTGGGGGTTGGTGGGGAGGGGATGAAGAGGTTGGGACAGACAAGTGGAAAATCTGGTCCACCCGACACCACGTTCATGCAAACGGAAAACTGAAGATGCTGGAGATATTCAGCTATCCATTGAGAACTCAGTCCCGAAGACTGAACGTCACTCTCTCGTATTTTCTCGGCTAATGCAGTAGGACCCGTTTTGGTTCGCATTTCCTGCATCTGCAGTGATTTTTCCTTTTTGTTCACCACTTTAATGAATCCGTGCCCGCCAGCCTTTTCTGGAACCGTTCTGACCAAAACTTGGAAAGACAAGACCTGAACCGTCAGTTAATAATGGAGACCACAAAGAACTGACCAATGACAAAATATTGAGGGTGAAGAAACAACATTGTGGCCAGGAAGCGTGTAGGGAAATCGATTTAACTGTTTCAGGGCCGCAGGTGGTGGCTTAAGTTTTGATACTCTTTTCGAGTTATCAACAGTCACAGATTGCAACTCTTTCGAGTACAATCACAGTTCTTGGTTTCCGGGAGTGGGACATGAACCCACAACCCTCTGATTCAAAGGCGAGGGTGCTATGAACTGAGCTGCACTTTTTTTTTCTCAAACAAGGAATAATTTATCGCCGCGGGTTAAATCCAGAATAAGCCTTAACAGGCAGCGGCCTCAAACTGCCTCCATTAACATCCCATTAATATCACATCATTTAGGGTTTGCAGTTCCAGTTTCCTTGGTTGGGCGTGTGATGAATTGCATCACCTGCGTCCTGCCCTTAGTGACCGGATGTGTTCAAGGAAGATTTTGGTACTATTAATAAGATTAATATGTACACAATGCAACAAAAGAGTCGTGTGGGGTTTTTTTTAATGTATGGTGAAGGGGCTGGAAAGTAATCCCCTTTCTATAGCGACATCCTCACCTCGGCAGTAGCGCGTGAGTCAGTTCTTTATATAAAAGGTGGTCTTTTTGCCCTGGTAAAAGGAAATGGAACTCGCTGTCACCTGGGAGACGGTCTGTATTTAAAACCATCTGCGAGTGTCCTCTGGTCATATTCAATGTATTCCCATAATGTCAAGCGAACCTGTTTCAGGTTTGTGTGTGCATGCACAGATTTTTTTTCTTTTCTTGCAGTTATGAGATATTTGTGTTGTAAAACGTTACTAATTCATGCTCACAGAACGCTTTCCTTCATTCTGTGCCCATTCCGCTCTATTATTGCTTCCAAAGTGAATGCTCACCACACCACAAGCACCCGTCAATAAATGCTTGATGCTGGAACCGCGTTCCACTTTCCTGGACGTTTCTTTACTCAACCCGAACAGTTGCCCATAAGACAGATACACTGTAGAAGCGGTAAAGTGAAATTACTGCCGCACTCCCCATTTCCCCCAGAAGAAGAACAATGGGATCATCACATTTGTAAATGAACGAAACTGGGTGGACTGTTCAATGTTGCAACATCCTGCTCATAACCGTGTGAGTGATGCCAAAACTGCATTGCCTGACATACCGGGGGGAAAAAGCAGCCATTTCACAAATTCAGTGTAAGAGGCATTCGAAAGGTACGCCCCAGTGGAACCATTTTAAATCTGTCAAATAGTGCAATCTTTACACACCTTCACTGCACCCGAGGTGTCCTATCATTCACCATGTGACTGTTGGTGTGTTTGTTCTGACATGAAAGCAGTGAATCATGATTTATAGGGCGACCTACTTCATTCCGTTCTGTCTGTAAACTTGCTAACGGCAGTTGAATTCTCATAACCACAGAACTAATCTATCTGGAAGAGCTATGGTTTGCTCTGGAATTGAGGGCTGTGTTAAAAAAGAATGGCAGTTTACAATATTTGTGACTCGTTTAATTATTTATTCTGTAACTATCTAAATTGACAGTATAAAACACCAAGATAACATGCTAAGTTAAGAAATGGGTGACCCATAGGAAGTGTGCTGTGCACCGAAATCAGAAATAGTTACATTATGTATTTAAAGGGCACTTATTTGATGCATCAAACATTCGTGTGTGTGTGAGAGAGAGAGAGAGAGAGGGCCAGAGTGCCTCAGTACACTGGAATATGGTCAACGTTGCGACGGTGAGGGTCAGTGGCTGTGTTCCACATCATCGATCTCAGCTGCTAATAGCGCGAGGAGAACTCCTTCCCTGAGGAAACTGAGACGATGCAAACTCAGGAGGACAATTATCCATGGCCACTCTTGTTTTTAATACTAGTGACTGGTTCATAGTATCATTGTCACAAACCTAAAAGCAAGGCCGCCACCAATCTTACTGGCTACAGACCATGCATTCCTGTGGAAGACGAGCAAGGTTGGGGAGGTGCGGGAATATGTCTGTAACACTGGAACTCCTCAGGCCAGGCCTCAGGAACAATTGCGCAAACTCGGCTCGCATGGCAATCTGCGGCGTGTGTACGGTTTCTCCCACCGCTGGTGTTATTGGTGTGATGAGCCTTCGCTATGCGGTGGTTCCGTCCCCAACCGTTGCGAGCCAGCGTCTACCTAGCAGTCATTTCAGGGTGCCAAAATGGCATTGCTTCTCACCACGCACTTGGCAATCTCTGCCTTTCACATCACAGTCAGCTTATGCAAAATTCACATGCAGGAAATTATATAACGCAAACACATGTGAACCCCACGGCAGCCTGGGAATAATGTACACTAAAGTGTAACCTTGTAAGCAGGATTTACTTCTGGGATGTTTCTACTGGGGGGTAACATGGCACGAATTCCATAAATCGTCTTCAGCTTTTGGGCAGATCCATAATAATAATCAGGGCACTTCAATTGCTGTCTTTGACATCACAGGCAGTGCAAATACATGTGCAGCAAATGCGCCCTCTGCAGTTCTGGCATCATCAAACTAATATAATACTTAAAGAATATGATCCTTGTACAATCCAAATAATGTTGTCTTATCGATTTGCAGTAGTACAATATTACGTAAGTGTCACTTGAATGCACTGATCCCTGTTGTGAGACTGCTTCTGATGTAATTTCCACACCTGCTTAGCACTAGTCCAGCTGCTCCATCACACACACAGAAAATGCTCTGTTGATCATAAAGCAGTCTTTCTATAACATTTATATTCAAAATGGCCAAAATAAGGATGTCTTTTTGAGCTGGAGGCACCTTGAGATGTCGAGATAGACTGATGTGCAATTCAGAGGGCTAGAAGCAGTCCTTGCTTTGGGAATTTAGTCTTGGCCTTCATTCCCAATCAGTTTGGGAAAGTGAATCTGCCTCTGCTTTTGGGTAGTTAATTTTTTTATGTTGTAATAATTTTGGTGTTTTTCCCATGTCAACATGGTTCTATAGTAGCATTGTTGCTCAGAAACAGAACATTGTGGGTTCTAGCCCCACTCCAGGACATTGTCACATAATCTAGCCTGTCACTTTAATGCACTACTAAAGGAGGCCTGCATTGACTGTGGTAATGTCCTTTAGTGAGAAATTAAACTGAGGCTGTTCAGGTGACATAAAAAAATCCCCTTGCACTTATTATAGAGCAAGGAGTTCTCCAGATGTCTCAGTCAATATTGAACCCTCAATTAACTTCCTCATTTGCTATTTATGAGATCATGCTGTATGCAAATGTTCCTTTGCCACAAAATAACAGTGACTACATTTCAAAGGTAATGTGTTAACTGTGATTCAGTTTCAAATGTCCTGAAAATGTGAAAGGTGCTATATAAATAAAAGTTTGTTCTTTATTTCCAGTTCATATATCTGCCTAGTAATCCTAAATGGGACCACACATAAAAGGTGCAGGAGTCGAGCAGTTCAAGAACACTTTCTTTACCTGGTAGGAAGATTGTAAAGGTCATTGGTGCATAGAGTCTCAACTTCCCACAATTTTAAAAAGTGCAAAATAAAATCAACCTTCATACACAACATGAATGTGCTTTCAAAGCTTTATTAAAATGTTGGAGAGATTGTAGTAAGGAGACCATAATATTCCCCATTTTCTGATCTGGTCATGCAAAAGGCCTTTCTCACATTCCAAGAATGAATCAAAATGACTTTCACTTAAAAATTGTTCTGAAAGCAATACTAGAGTTAGTGATTGATGCAGTGATCTTGTCAGAATTTAATGATAGGTTAGATAGGTTTTTGAAAGAAAGGGAAATAAAAACACAGGGTCAAACACGTGCATGGGGTTGAGTCTATTGCACAAGTGGAGATAAGCATCCACATGGAATGGTTGGCCTGAATGTCCTCTTTCCCTGCTGTAATTTCTATCTAATTTTCTTCGTCTCCAAGGCTGCAGTCACTAGTAAGGTTATCTGTGCCTTATTTTTCATTTCTTCATTTCTCTTGTCACACGCATTTTCCCAGTCCATTACAACTGGACCCTGGAAAAATACTCTCGCTATCTCTCTCTCAATTCCCTTTCCTCTAGTGCTGCACTAATTACAGTACCTGTAGTACTACTGACCTGTTCAATTCCTTCCTTCAACAATCTAGTCATGCACCATAACCCACTTCTGAAATTTCCCCGTAGAGTTCACATCTTCATTCACATGTGTCTGTGGGCCAAATATTTGAACATATTTGGTGCATGACTGGTGTACTCCATTGGATGCCAGTTCGAGCTTGACAATGTTAAGCAATACCATGCCTCCTGCTCCTTAGGCAAAGCCTCTATTACTTCAAGTTTATTTTGGTGCAAGGACAAGGGTCCATGTCTCTTTTTCTCCAGGGTGAACTGTCCCCTCAAGCTCCTTTCACTCACCCCATGTACCCTCACCTCCAACACCAAGGAGATCATGTGTTTCTTTGTTTCGAAGAATGTGACCACCTGTGTAGCTGCCTTTTCTGCCAATTCCTCCTCTTCCCAGCTCTTGCTACCCCAATAACCCTATCATGAATTCCCCTTCATTCTGCCTCCACCTTCTTCAAGCTCATCTATTCCTTAAGATTCATCTTCTGCTTTGTCAATCCCCTCTCCACCTAATTCCAAATCACTCATTTATCTTTCCTGACTGTCATACGTGATAATATTCTTAGTGATTCATTTGCTTAGGCACTGTTCCTTTCTCTTTAAAACTCATGATCTCCACCCCTTTATTCAAAAATCTGCCTTGACCCATTTGTTCTTTTCAGATATCATCACATTTCTAACTTTCCCACCTTGTTCAAGGGCCTTGGACATGTCACAGCCGCCTAGTTTCATTTCTCTGCTCTAAGCTGCCTGCAGCACAAAAAGACCACCTAGCCGAAATAACAATTTCTATGTTTGCAACCACAGTGCATTATCCCTCTGTTATCCTCAACCTTCCTATGGCGTTAATGTGGGTCAACTTCACTATCCTCCTCTGGCATCACTCCCCTGACTTTGCATTGCTCAACTCTTGCCTGTGCCAATGAAACAGGGCATCTCTAACTATGGCATCTCTTCTCACCAGTGTAAGCTTCAGAATTTCTGAAGAATCTATCTTTTATTCCTCCAATACATTCTATCCCTCAGTGATTTTACCTGTGGTCAACTTCCAGATTTATGCTGGAAGTTTACTCATTTGCCTCCCTACCAGTTATGCACCCGACAGACATTGCAGTTCTGTCAAAGTGCCTGTCTGATAAGTTGCAGATGAGTCAAAATTTTCTTCAACTCGACACTGGAAGCAATCATTTTGGCCCTAATCATAAACTGTGCTCCTTTGCTGACTCCAACCCTCTCACTGGTCACCCGCTAATGATAAATAACACCCAGTGAAATTCTGACACCCTGACTGCACCAGAACTAAGTTTCAAGTCCTCTATCCTATTCATCACCAAGATTGTGCCCACCTTCATACCATTAGTCCTGCCCTTATCTGACCACCACTAAAACAGTTACTCATGGTTTTGTCATCTCTAAGCTTGGTTTTTCAAACATTCACCTTGCCAATTTCCATCCCATTCTCTCTTCTTTCCCTCCCCCCCACGCCCCCCCCACCCCCCCACCCCCCAATCCATAAACTCAAATTTGTTCAAAGCTCAGGTGCATTAATGTCTCACTAATCAGTCACCATCATCTTCACTGAACTACACTGGCTACCAGTGCCCCATTGCAATTAATGTAAAGTCCCCAACCTCATCTGAATTCCTTCTTTGACCTTCCCTACATAACTTTGAATTTCAGCCTTATGTTCCCTCCTGTTTGATCCTCCAACTTTGCTGTACCCATGACCCATCTACACTCAGTTACTATTACCCCTTTTTTAACTTCCTTCAACTGACCAACCCTAATCTCAGGAATTCTCTTCTTAAACAACTCCACATTTTTACTTCTTACCTCTTGGCAAGTATTTATAAAAAAATACCTTCTGTACCAAGGTTTCAGTCTCCCCTCCTAAGTCTCCCATTAAACCTCAATTTTGCCTTTGCAAAATGCCTTGGGATGTTTTTCTACATTAAAGGCACTTTATAAACTACAACAACCTGTATTTATAAAGGCATAACCAATGTAGTGAAAATAAAACCAGGCACTAATATTACTGCAACCATGCCAATAAAAGCCATTAATACTCAGAAGAATCCGCTCCAGGGTAATCTATAAACTGCTTTGTAAGATTCAATCCTATCACTTTGTATCATGGACACTGGACCACATATACTTCACCCTGACCCAACAATTTACAACATTGTAAGTGAGAATGGATGCAATAAAAAATGAACACTTATTGATTAGAATAAGTGAAAAAGATAATCTTTCCTAACACAAACATGTTAATGGAACACTGTTACTTCATAAGACTTTTTATTGGATTGCTAAGCAAAATTTTCTACAACAATCAGACTGGTTAGTTAATAGCATATTTTTTGATAGAACACAAATTATATTAGTCAAGGTTCAATTTGCAGTAGATAGACATTGCACAAGATGTATACATAAAATATCCAATATGCTGGTACATAAATCTATGAACCATGCTACATAGGCACTGTCAATCTATATATATAAAAATGAAACATCTGTCTGTCTGTTTGTTTGCTAGTTTGTTTGTTGACCTCCAAGCACTTTGGGCCAACCTTAACCAAATTGGTGGGATGATGCCTTGGACCAAAGAGCATGTCGTAGAGGAGTTGATATCTAAGCACTGCCATCAGGAAGGGAAGCTTTGGCTTCCTAGCAGAAATCCCGCAGCCCTGCTTATACTGTGTTCCTGCTGACACCGTATCTCAGACATGCTTTAACCAACCTTAACCATTCATTCCAAGCAAGAATACAACAAATTTATGACATTAATCCCCAACTTTCTTTCATATTTCATTTTTTTCTCATATTTTATTTGTTTCATGTAAGTTATGTTCTGAGACACTACACATTATTATTTGGTAAGGGAAGCGACAGGCGGCACACAGAGCTAGGGAAAGCGGAGAGGCTAGAGCAAAAAGGCAAATGGTTGATAGAAAATGACAGCCAGCAATTAGAGAAAGGGAAGATGACGAGGCTGGAGCAAGAAGGCAAAAAGTTGACAGAGGGCGACGAAATGCATAAAGAACCAGTTCTGCAAGTAAGAGATGAAGACTCTTTACAGAAGCTTTCACCTATGAGCCTCATCGTAATTATTAGTTTGACCTGGCAGTAGATCTGAGGTATTTTGGTGCAAAAACGTGGAAAAAAGAGCCACCTTCAATATGTTGCACAACTGGTAAAGCACAACTGCCATCTTTAAGTGAGGCACCTGATCCACTGAGTGCTCTTCTTATGGGGAACAATAACAAAATCAAAATACTTCTTGAAAAACATCAGAAAATATAACAGGTGAGTAGGATCAGCAAGAAATCTCTTCATTTTGTCTCAAGAAGGAAGGGCTTCTAATGTGGTCTTTTATGAAATATTTAATGTTTCAATAATCACTGAAAATGCAGAAAAATTGGAAAAATTGCAAAAAAATGGCACCCGAAGGGAGGAGGAGTGGCACCCTGGACACCCTTGGGTCATCCACTGAGGAATCTCAGAGGCTGTCCACTCCCTCCGAGTCTCCTTTGCCTGTGACCCTCTCAACCACATCCTCTGTCACCACAGAGGAGCAGCTGACCCATAGGAGGACAGCCAAAGCAAGCCGAAACCCTCAAGAACTTGGACTTCCTGAGTACACACGCCGAAGTCATCAGAGACAACAGGGCCAATCATTGAACAGGCTGTCTCCACTCCTGCTGCGGATGTCAGGGCAGCACCTAAAAGAAGTGGTAGGCCTAGAAAAGTTATGAGATTCTGATCATAAGCGGTTGCATGGGTGAACAGACTTTGTCAGTTTATAATCTGAAAATATATCCACTTTCACTGAATAATGTGTAATGTTGTTTTTCAGCTGCAATGACAAGCTTTGCGAGTCTTCCCCTTGTATTCCACCCCCCTGCCCCCGCCACCCAGCCCGCCACTAGCAGTTCAGCTGCACACAGCCAGACCATGAATGATTCTGGAGGGAGAGTGTGTGTGTGGCAGGGCCTTTCGGAGTCTTGTGCAAACACTCTCCCACACACACAGAGTCTTCATCTATCACAATCATCTCACTTTGAGCATTTTCACTGCTACCTGCTGGGATTCTCTTCCAGTTGTCCATCTGAGCTCATCTGCATCTCCGCCCACCCACTGGTCCCACTCCCATGCAGCACCTGTGCCCGTCCAGTATGAGGCTCTGCTCACTTTTGACTTCGACAACCATGGTCGTGGTCAAGTATCTTGTCAGCTCCCCCGTCCTTTCCCCTCCCCAACTCATGTCCTTTCCCCTATCATTGTGGGCCCCTTGGCAGCACCTCCCATCTCCACACCATCACCTACCAACTCAAACACTTGTTATTCCAGGATGTCCAGGTGAACGTGCACATTCCCTAACTTTCTGAGCATCCCACCCCCAGCCACATTGACCTCCTCGACCTCCTTCCCTCTTGCAAAGTTCATGTCTGCCTCCGAGTCCCCACCAACCACCCTCACCATCCCTTCTACCATTATCGACACACCCTCCCCCTCCCACCCCACAGGCTGCTTCTGCCCCCTCTCACACTCACCATTCCCTCCTACCATGCCTACCCTCAGTTCGCTCCCCAAGAGGCAGTCATTGACTCTACAGACCCCTCCCTTGCACGTTCACCTGGACATCCCACCCTTACTCCCTCCTCCACCCTTAATCCCTCCTCCTCCTCTCGAACACCATCCCCCCTCCGCACTCCCTCCTCCCCCAGAAAACCTTCCCCTCTCGCATGCCCTCCTCTCCCTGGACTCTTTCCCCTCTCTGCACTCCCTCCCTTACACCTTCCTCCCCCCTTACACCTACCTCCCCAATTGCAGCATTGTCCCCTGTTACACCATCCTCCTCCGTACTCCCTCCTCCTCCCTACCGCCTGACACCTTCGTCCCCTACTCCCAACGCCACCCCACCGGCACTTTTGTTTCCACCCCTTCCCAACCTCACCCAACCCGACACCTTTGTCCCCTCCCTCCCAATCTCATTCCTCTCTGGTACACCTTCCTCTGCCACTCACATCTGGACCTTCCTCTCCCACCCCTTCGCTGATCATTCACAGAAGCCCATGGCCAAGACCGTGATGTATACGAAGCAGACCCGAAGCATCAACAGAGACCTTCCACCTTCCAAGAGCTGCTTCGCTGTGGAGCCGTGTCCATGAGCACCCAGCATGCAATGCACATGTTGCTCCAGGGTCCGGTAGCTGTGGGGCTCCAGCATCTTCTGCTCCTCGGATGTCCGCAATCTGAGCAAGGCCCTAAAGGTAAGTCCTGACTTCTGCACATCTCACTTGTCCAGCCGTGTTCCGGGCCGGTATGTTTTCTCACCGGCGTAACGGTAAAAGGGTAAACCGATTCCAGTTGGGCGTTACTTTCGCATCCCATTAGCAGAATGCAAATTGTGTTCACGTCGGCCACCAGGGGGATTCAAGTTCTACCATGGCAGAGCCCATCGGATGATCCCGCTATGAATTCATTCACACCGACATGAAACCAATTCCTGCCCCTCACAGAGAATTGTTACCCCTGCCCCCCCACCCACCACCAACAGGACTGGACAATTCCGCCCTTAGGGCGGGATTTTCCAGGGTTGTGGTGGCAGAACCCACTGCAGGGGATTCACCGGCTCCACCAAAAATCCATTGACTTTTGGCAGAACCAGATGATCCCAGCAGTGGGCAGGGCCCGAAAGGCCTATTGACCAAATAACTGGAGTTTTGAGCCTGGAGGGCAGATTGTCATGGTAATTACAGAAAACTTTCTAAAAGGGACAAGGAAGAACATTCTGAATGAATTGGGCACAAAGTCAGTACTGTAGTTGTCTGGCTAATGGGACATTCTGCCTACACAGAATTATATAGAAATTACAACAGGCATTTGTCCCAGTTAGTTCACTCTATCTAATTAGCAGAAGCCAGTACCTTCAGCAGGAGAGATTTTTTTAAAGTTTTAAATTACTTAATGTTGTGAAAAAGATAGTAGCAAACTGTTGTAATCTTTGGATATTGTTGCTATTGGCAAATGCTATT
Organism: Cetorhinus maximus; assembly: GCF_964194155.1. Lineage (NCBI taxonomy): Eukaryota > Metazoa > Chordata > Chondrichthyes > Lamniformes > Cetorhinidae > Cetorhinus > Cetorhinus maximus. Next base: position 98,636,431 of record NC_135891.1, on the reverse strand, counting down.
CATAAAATTACTCAAATTATCAACAGTAGAATTATAATGACATTTTGCTATGAATGTTATGCCTGGGTAAGAAATTGTACATAATTGCTCCAATAGTACAATATATAAAGTGCTTTAAATTGATAGAAGCCTTAATTGGTTACTTATATGGTCCTTTGAACTTACGCAAATTCTGCTTTGAGTTGGCAGGAATCACAATATACCAAATTTATCATTAGCAAATCACAGTGAAATAAATCCACAGGGATGTTGAAGAAGGAACACTCTGTTCTATACATGCCACTCATCCCTTTTTTACTTGAACAGTCAGCATATTTAGGTCAGTTTCTACTTGCCTACATTCATGGATGAAAATCACTCCCACTCACAGCTACTGTAGGCGGAAATGTTTAAGACGATTTTGCAAGATCAGGAATTCTCTCCCACAGCAGCGTTCCATCTGCTAGAGCAGAAACTGTGGTGACAGTAAAGGACAAAGGGAAAAGAGTACCAGCATGAATTGAACAGAGAGAGAGAGAGAGAGAACCAACATAAACTAAGCAGAGGACAGAACAAGCATGACTTGGGGAGGGAGGACAATACCAGGATACTTGAGAGGAACGGAGAATGGCAGTATGAATTGGGAAAGTGTGCCAAGAAGAATGTCTCCATTAACTAGGGGAATGGGGAAGAGAATGCCATTATGTCACTATGATAAACATGGAGGCTGTTTTTAAAGAAGTATGACAGGTTTAGCAACAGAGATTTCACAGTGATACATATTCACAGTAGTCAACAATGAGGGAATATAATGGCATGTTAAGTATTCCTTCAGCATAAATTCTGACAAGCCCACACCCCGTTGCATTTTCAGTGTAACTACATGTCGCAGATTAATATTTGGAGCTGTTTTTGAGGTGTTAACTTTTCGAATCTGTCACTTGGCCTAGCCAGCCACTCAATTCAAGGGCAATTGGAAATGGGCAACAAATGTTGGCCTTACCAGCCCACATCCCATGAAAGAAGATTTTTAAAAATGTTTTTAAACTGTTAATCAGATAGGGGAAGATTTTCTGTGGGGTTTTCCAAACTTTCTACTGTAAGTTTGGAAGATTGGGAGAAACCCCCTAGAAAGTCTACCCTGGTTTCTAGTATAAACATAGGTAATTTGTTAGAATTAGTATAATTGTGGTTAACTTAATAATAGGGTACATATGATTGACTAGAAAATGAGGAAAATCATTCCTTTCATGGGATGAAGTAGTTGAAAATGAGTATAAAAATGACAAGGGGTGTGACGTGAGGAGAAAGAACAAGAGCCAACAAGGTCTGCACACTTTCCAGAGGATTAAATGTTATTGCATTCTCATTTTTCCTTAAATTGTTGTTTAAAATCTTAAGTACATTATACTTGGTATTCCTTGATTCAATAAACTAAATTGTCATATACATACCAATTGTCCTCTCCCCCTAATTTTCTTACACTAGGTCATGAAACATCTATGCTCTCCAACTGAGCATTTGAAACTAAATTTCTTCAAAGAGAACATTTTGAAAGAGGTTTTGAAAATTATCCATTATTTTACATCTGCCAATACCCATTTTTGCATCTGGTGTTATGTCCTTTCTCCAACACAATTACATGTGAAATGTTGTGTTTTAGATTCACCTAAATTTGTATTTTTTAATTCTACAAGCCAGCATATATAAGCTTGACCCAAATAAGTTGTTTGATTCAATCTCAAACTCTGCAACCAAGAGACATTGGCTCAAGTTCTGAAAACAGAAAGGGAAGCTACAGAAAAATAATTCTTGGCCCACTTTCACAATTAGCCTGCAGCTATTTTCAGTGCAGGTTGCTTACCATCTACTCTTTTAGTTTCTGATTAAACCAAGGAGTACATTTCTGAAAAAGGGACCTTAACCCTAAATTTAAGTGTAAAATGTATACTCTGTTAAATGCATTTATCATTCCCTCATAAAAATTAAAAATTCATTTTGATGAGTCTGCTGTCTAGTGGTGAAGATAATTTAAGATCTTTATACTTGTGGTTTAAAATTATCTATTGCCCTTTAAAGTCAAAGCAGTTGTATTGACTATTACAAAACTGACTTTTCTCACTGCTTCTCATTAGCAATGTAAATGAGAATGGAAAAATCAGTGCAGAGGAGAGAATCAAATCTGTAGCATGTGATAAAGGACTTGAAAGACTTGCCTTTGATAATCACTAGACATCCCAAAGCACTTTACAGCTAATGAAGTTTATTGAAGTGTAGTCACTGTTGTAATGTAGGAGTCATGGCAGCCAATTGTGCACAGCAAGCTCCCACAAACAGCAATGTGACAATGGCCTGATAATCTGTTTTTGTGATGTTGATTGATGGATAAATATTGACCAGGATACCTGAGATAACTCCCCTGCTCTTCTTCAAAATAACGCCATGGCATCTGTTACATCCTTAAGAGAGAGTAGGTGGGCTTGGTTTAATGTCTCATCCAAAAGACAGGATGCAGAATATTGGCGCTGCAACATTCTAATTACAAGATTTGAGTTCAGACACAGGCCTCTTAGTTAGAAGTCCTCATTTCATCACTTCATACTTCTATTTAATGAAAGGGCCTAAATATTGTCATCATTTATGTGGTGGTTTAATTTGGGTCTGCCTAACAAAGGAAACATATTTCATGTTGTGACCTGTCTGTATATTAATTAGGCTCATATAAATAACTGGCTGAAATTAGTAATCTTTCTTGATCAAGTTGTAGCTCCTCCAACAATACTCAAGAACCTCCACACCATCCAGGACCAAGCAGCACACTGATCAGCACCCCCTCCACCATCAGCACACAGAGGCAGCATAGTGTACCATATAGAAGATGCACTGCAGAAACTTGCCAAGGCTCCATTTCGACAGCACCTTCCACACCTCCAACATCTACCACCTACAAGGACAAGAGAAGCAGATGCATGGGAACACCATTACCTGCAAGTTCCCATCATTGTTACATACCAGCCTGACCTGGATTTATACTGCTGTTCCTTCACTGTTGCTGGGTCAAAATTCTGGAACTCCCTCTCACATAGCACTGTTGGTGCACCTACACCAGATAGACTGCAGTGGTTTAAGAAGGTGGCTCACCACCATCTCCTTCTCAAGGGCAATTAGGAATGGGCAACAATTGCTGGCCTTGCCAGTGATACTCACATCCCATGAAAAAATTTAAAAAGAAAAAAAAATACTGCCAATTAGGTATTAACAAGTATGCTATTTGTTAGGATTCTACTGTCCTTGCTGGCATCTGTTTAAAATCTATCATGGAATTGAAGTCTTTTCAATTAATTGGTCACAAATTAGTTCATTAGTTAGTGTGTCAAATTTACATGTGGAAGCCAATTATTACAACATTGCCACGTTTTGTTTTATGGGCTTACCATTTCCCTGGCATCCCTGGCAGAATGTATATCGTTTGATCATCAAACTTTTCTTTGGCCCCAAGTACTTTTTGAGAGCACTTACTACCAGGGGACATTGACACTGCTCTCTGCAGTAAAGAACGAGAGTCCAGAAGGCAGTGTTGCTGCATGGTGCCAGGGTTTACGACATCTGCTCAGGGCTGGAGAGGAACGTGCAATGGAAGGGGGAAGGATCCAGTTGTCGTGGTCCATGTAGGTACTAATAACATGGGCAGGACAAGGAAAGAGATTCTGCATAGTTAGTATGAGGAGTTAGGCACCAAATTAAGAAGCAAAACTTCAAAGGTAATAATCTCTGGATTATTCCCTGAGCCACGTGCAAATTGGAATAGGAAAAATAAGACCAGGGAGATGAATATGTGTCTCAAGGACTGGTGTGGGAGAAGTCGGTTCCAGTTCGCTGGACACTGGCATCAGTACTGGGGAAAGTGGAAGCTGTACCATTTGATCAGTCTACACCTGAACCGTATTGGGACCAATGTCCTAGTGAGCTGCATAACTAGGGAAGTAGAGAGAGCTTTAAACCAATCAATGGGGGATGGGATCAAGCTTTGGTAGATTGAGCAAATCAAAGGATAGAGTCAAGGCAGGAGAGCAAAATAGTAAAATATGGGAAAAGAGGATCAGAAAATGGCAAGGAGGACAGAGAGAAAAAGCCTAAGAATGCACCAACAAAGACCACATGTTACAAAGATGACAAAAAGACAAAACTAAAGGCCCTGTATCTTAATGCACGTAGCATTCTTAACAAAGTAAATGAATTTATAGTGCACATTGAAGTAAATAAATATGATTTGATAGCCATTATGGAGACGTGGCTGCAGGATGACAAGCATTGGGTCCTAAATATTGAGGGGTAAATGACATTCAAGAAGAATATGAAGCTAGGTAAAGGTGGAGGGGTAGCACTGTTAATCAAGGATGGCATTGGTGCAATAGTCAGAGATTACCTTGGTTCAGGAGATCAGGATGTAGAATCAGTTTGGATGGAGATGAAGAATAGTAGGGGAAGAAAGTCACTACTGGAAGTGGTCTACAGGCCCCCTAACAGTAACCACAATGTAGGGCAAACTATACAAGAAGAAATATTGGGCTCTTATGATAAAGGAATGGCTATAATCATGGGTGATTTTAATCTACATTTAAACTGGAAAATCAGATTGGCAGTAGTAGCCTGGATGAGGAGTTCTTTTGAGGTAGTTTTGTGGAGCAGCACGTTCTGGAACCAACCAGACAGCAGGTTATATTAGACTCGGTATTGTGTAATGTGACAGGATTAATTAATGGCCTCAGAGTAAAGGCACCCCTTGTTAGCAGCGAACACAAAATGATTGAATTTTACATCCAGTTTGAAAGGAAGAAGAGTGGGTCGAAGAATAATATTTTAAACTTAAATAAGGGCAACTATGTGGGCATGAAAGTGAACTGGGATACTAGGCTAGAAGATAGATCAATAGAGAAGTAGTGGTAGACATTTAAAGGGATATTTCAAAATACTCAGAATAAGTATATTCCTACTATAAAGAAAAATTCTAAGAGGAGCACCCACCATCTGTGGTTAACTGATGAAGTTAAGGAAAGTACCAAGCTTAAGGAAAAAAGCATATAACTGCGTAAATTGAGTGGCAGGTCAGATGATTGGTCAGAATATAAAGAACGGCAGAGAATAACTAAAAGGTTAATCAGCAGAACAAAATTCGAGTATGAGGAAGCTAGCCAAAAATGTAAAGACAGATAGTAAGAGTTTCTACAGGTTTTTAAAAAGGAAAAGAGTGAGTAAAGTGGGTGTCGGTCCTCCAGAGAGTGAAAATGGGGAGTTCATAGTAGATAATAAAGAAATGGCAGATGAAATGAACAAATATTTTGCCTCTGTGTTCATTATAGAGGATACAAAAACATTCCAGTAATAGCTGTAAATCAGGAGGTGGAGGGGAGAGGGGAACTTGGTGAAATTACAATCACGAGGGAAGTGGTACTGAGCAAACTGATGGAGCTGTGGGCTGACAAGTCTCCGGGTCCTGATGGACTTCATTCTAGGGTCTTAAAAGAGGTGGCTAATGAGGTGTTACCACCGGTCCCTGAGTAAGATCCCCTCAATTTGTTAAATTCCCGGATGAGATCCCTAATTTGTTATGATCCCAGAAGAGGATCCCAAATTGCCAAGCTCCCGGGTGAGGAAGGATGAACAGGCTCACTTTCTTTATTCAGCCCCCTTGGTTGGTCGCAACAAGGTTAATTTAAAGAGGATCCCCTCCCTCCTGGATACCTTTTTTAAAGAAACACATGTTTTTACTTAAAAGGTCAATATGTCCATAAATAATTAGGGGTCATGGCAGAGGTAGTAGGTGTGTTGGTGGTAACTTTCCAAAATTCACTAGATCCCAGAAAGGTTCCATCAGACTGGAAAGTAACAAATATAACACCTCTATTCGAGAAGGGAGGGAAGCAGAAAACAGGAAACCATACGCCAGGTAGCTTCACGTCTGTCGTGGGAAGGTGTTGGAATTGAGCATTAAGGAGGTTATAACTGGGCACTTAGAAAATCTCAAGGTAATTGGGAAGAGTCAACCTGCTTTTGTAAAGGGGAAATCATGTTTAACCAATTCATTGGCGTTCTTGGAAGGAGGAACATGCGCTTTGGATAATGGGGAGCCTGTAGATGTGCTGTACTTGGATTTCCAGAAGGCATTTGATGAAGTGCCACATCAAAGGTTATTGTGGAAAATAAAAGCTCATGGTGTAGTGGGTAACATATTAGCATGGATAGAAGATTGGCTGGCTGGCAGAAAACAGAGAGTAAGAATAAAATCTTTTTCTGTTTAGCAGGATGTGATGAGTAGAGTCCCACAGGGGTCTGTGCTGGGGCCTCAACTTTTTACAATTTATATCAATGACGTAGAAGAGGGGAGCAAAGGAATGCTAGCTAAATTTGTAGATGACACAAAGATAGGTAGGAAAGTATGTTGTGAAGAGGACATAAGGAAGTTGCAGACAGAGAGATAGGCTGAGTGAATGGGAAAAAATCTAGCAGATGGATTATAATGTGAGAAAATGTGAAGTTGTTCACTTTGGCAGGAAGAATAAAAAAGCAGAGTAGTATTTATATGGAAAACAACTGCAGAATTCCGAGGTGCAGAGGGATCTAGGTGTTCTGGTACATGAGTCACAAAAAGTTAATATGCAGGTACAGCAAGTAATTAAGAAAGCTAATGGAATGTTATCCTTTATTACGAGAGGAATTGAACATAAAAGTAAGGATGTTATGATCCAGTTATACAGGGCATTTGTGAGACCACATCTCGAATGCTGCGTGCAGTTTCAGTCTCCATATTTAAGGAAGGATGTAAGTGCGTTGGAGGCAGTTCAAAGGAAGTTTACTAAATTGATACCTAGAATGAGCAGGTTGTCTTATGAGGAAAGGTTGGACAGATTGGGTTAGTTTCCACTGGAGTTTAGAAGAGTAAGGGGCGACTTGATTGAAGTATATAAGATCCTGAACGGTCTTGACAAGGTGGATGTGGAAAGGATGTTTCCTCTTGTGGGTGAGTCTAGAACTAGGGGGCACTGATTTAAAATTAGGGGTCGCCCTTTTAGGTCAGAGATGAGGGGAATTTTTTTCTCTCAGAGGGTTGTGCAACTTTGGAACTCTGCCCCAGAAGGCAGTGGAGGTGGAGACATTGAATATTTTGAAGACGGAGGTAAATAGATTCTTGTTAAGCAAGGGAATCAAAGGTTATCGGGGTAGATGGAAATGTGGAATTCAAAACACAACCAGATCAGCCATGATCTTATTGAATGGTGGAGCAGACTCGAGGGGTTGAATGACCTAATCCTGTTCCTATTTCTTATGTTCATCTGTTTGTATATGAAATGTAGAATACCAAATACAAACCGAACAATTGAACACTATGGGCAGAATTTTCCCAGAATTGCGGTAGTGGGCGGGTAAAATGGAGTCTTACTCGCCAACGAAAATGGCGGATTTTCACGCCGTATCTTTCTGAGCCCGCCTCATTATTTATGCATTCCCGGGAGACGCTGTTTCCATGGCGGGTGGGTTCTCATTCTCTCATTCGCCCGCTCATCATCACCCCACTGTTGTATCACGCCGGTTGCCATCTTTAAAAGGCAGCCGCCAATAAAGCGCTCATCGCCACCAGCTCATCTCTGCTGCTTGGGAGACACGGCCAGCAAAGGAAAAAAGACTGCAGCCACCCCCCCCCCCCCCCCCACCCCCCTGCTTCAACGACAGGCCCTTGAGTGACTCCTGGAAGCTGTGGAGGCCCCCGGGTAGAGATGGGATCTGCTCTACCTCTGCAGAATGGGTAACAATGTCACCAACCCGGCGTGGGAGGCAGTGGCAGCGGTGGTCAGCGCAAACACCCTGCAGAGGAGGACAGTCACCCAGTGCCGCAAAAGGATGAATGATCTCTTCTGTTCTGCCAGGGAAAGTCACTCTTTTCATCACTCCCAACTCACACACTCATAAACTCATCACACATCCACAGGGCCCTCACTCACTGCCAGTGCAAGGGACATCACCATTCACCCTTTCAAACACACACACACCATCATTGTCCTCATCCAATCCACGGGACCAATCACCACCCGCATAGGCCAGGCACACTTATCATCTGGCCCGATAGGAGTCCTGATACACTCTCCCCATCTCTATCCATGCAGGACAAACTGGGTCACAACAGGAGGGAAAGGTCACAGACAGGTGGAGGGACACCGGACGATAGAATTCGAAAACAGAGCCATCCAGCTGGCCGGCGATGACCGGGACCGGTCCTGTGCTGACGGTGAGGTCGGCGCTGCTCTACCAAGTGAGGATCCAGCAGTGCAACATCCATCAGACAACCATGCTGTGAGTGATTTGTTATTATTGGCATTTATTTCGAGAGGACTAGAATATAAAAGCAGGGATGTGCTGCTGAGGCTTTATAAGGCTCTGGTCAGACCACATTTAGAATATTGTGAGCAATTTTGGGCCCCGTATCTCAGGAAGAATGTGCTGGCCCTGGAGAGGGTTCAGAGGAGGTTCACGAGAATGATCCCAGGAATGAAAGGCTTAACATATGAGGAACGTTTGAGGACTCTGGGTCTATACTCGATGGAGTTTAGAAGGATGAGGGGAGATCTGATTGAAATTTACAGAATACTGAAAGGCCTGGATAGAGTGGACATGGGGAAGATGTTTCCATTAGTAGGAGAGACTAGGACCCGAGGGCACAGCCTCAGAGTAAAGGGAAGACCTTTTAGAACAGAGATGAGGAGAAACTTCTTTAGCCAGAGAGTGGTGAATCTATGGAATTCATTGCCACAGAAGGCTGTGGAGGCCAGGTCATTGAGTGTATTTAAGACTGAGATAGATTGGTTCTTGATTGGTAAGGGGATCAAAGGTAATGGGGAGAAGGCGGGAGAATGGAGTTGAGAAACTTAGCAGCCATGATTGAATGGCGGAGCAGACTCGATGGGCCGAATGGCCTAATTTCCGCTCCTATGTCTTATGTTCTTATGTGTCCTCTTTCACAGGCCACTGCTATGCACTAATTATCTCCCCTTGCTTTCACAGGCACATCTGCCAAACAGCTGACAGAGTCCATGACCCAGGGCCTCCAATCAAGCTCCAAAGGAACCTCTGAAGAGGAATCTGGAGGCACCCTCCCTGAAGTCCCATCACAGCCTCACCCACACCCTCCACCAGCGCAGAGACACACACCTCAGTGGGACCCAGCTTTAGAGTAGCCTCGGGATCACAATCTGGTGAGCACATCGCACTGTCTGATCCACAGCAGGCGGAGGCAGGGACTTCCCAGGTCCCCGGCACTCGGAGAACGGCTGGAGGCCAGAACGTTGCTGAGTCCGAGTCAGATGAGGAGCCTCTGGACTCGGTCATGTCACAGTTGCTGGAGCTGCAAAGGCAAGCTCGGGAACATCAGGAAGGGATGTCCGCTGCACTCCTCAGATTGCAAGGCACGATGTTGTGTGCCATGGAGAAGATGGTATCCGTGACCTCATGGATGCGTTTGTGGGTGGCGGATTGTGAAATCCCACAGAGGTCACCTGTGGAGCCCTGAAAGGAGCCACGGGCATAGAAATTGAGCGCCGCAGTCACTTTCACAGCCACTGGTAGTGGATGCCCTTCATGTCCCCTTGGCGCCAAGCCCTGCAGTAAGTGGCAGATGTGAGTGCCCAGCTCCCTAGACATGCGCAGTCATCGGCGACACAGGTTCTCAGTCATCTGCAGGAATGGCAGGCCGCGTCTATAGACCCTGGGTGTCGCTAGGTGCTGACCAGCCACGGCTCACTGTCACTCCTGGGCAGTGTGTGTGGGAGCCCCTGCTGACCCTTCTTCATGAGGTTGCTGCTCCTGCCTTTGCACAGCCAGGAGCCTCAGTCACTCTCTCCTCAGTCTTCTATGGTCTCTGTCGACCATCAGACACACAGCTAGGTCACCAGGATCCATGATCCTGACATGGTCCTCCTGCAGCATGCAAGAGAGAGAGACGTGGTTATCATGGGTGTGCTTAGCACCTTTCCTGGCCCTGTGTTAACACCCCTTAATGCTTCCCGGAGAGTGCTGGTCACCCCTCGGATGCCCAGAGATGAGTGCGCTGCATGGCTGCCCTGTCAACCTGTGACATGGGGGACACTGGTCCAAACCGGGATGCTGAGATTGCAATGGGGCTGTGAGCACCTCCAGCAGTGACTGCTACATGGCCAGTGTTGGCCAGGAGATTGTACAACGTGCACAGTCCAACTGCTCCGCGGTCCAATAAGTGGTGGAGGACTCGAAGTCTATGCCAGCGGGGGTGGGGGTGGGGGTGGGGGTGGGGGAGGGGTAAGGTATGGAGCGCTTGGTGGCCCTTTTGTGCTTCCTCATTCATTACATGGGTGGCCGGACCAGGAGCCTGACCACAATCATATCACTGTGACTGCGCCTGATCTGTCTCAGTTGCAGAGACATGGTCAGTTTATACAGGCGTCCCTAATGCGTGTTCACTCCCCTCGCTTACCCTGCCCCCCACCTCAATTGCCTGTGTGCAGGATGCAGCTCCAGGGCAGCACTGGACCCCTCATCTCTCAGCAGTCACCTCCGAGGCTGGCCAGCACTTGCCCCCAGACACCAACCCCCCCACCACCCCCCCAACAACCCCCACCCTCAGCAGTTGCCTGTGAGGCCGGGCATCAGTTTCCCCCACCCCCCGACTCCCCTGAGGCCTGTAAACAGCGGGTGAGCTGTGGTGAACGCTGCTGATAACTCACCTCAGTTCCCCCAAAGTGAAGCCACCAAGTGCATGTCGCCTGCGTGTTGTTGTGAAACATGTCGCCGTGCCTCCCCCACAGACAATACGACGGGTTCTGAGAGCCTGGCGGGATGGCCTTTTATTTATATGCTAATGTATTACAATTAGCTCCCCGCTGACCGATGGCGGGAAACGCGGCCCGTCAGCAGCGGGCTGAGCGGACGATCGCGACTTTGTCTTCACGCCGTCGTGAAGCAGGTAGTGTCATATTTTCTGCGCTTGCTGCCTATCACACCCTCCACCAACGAGCTCATAAAATTCCACCCTACATGTGCAGCTCATTGTGAACTGCACATGGTTGTGAAGTGCATAACAAGACAAATCCTACTATTCTGCAGACATTTTACATATACAAAATAACTTTAAAGAAGTGTTCTTGGGAGGTGGGTGATGCCAGTGAAGGCTGCGTCCAGCTCTCCTCTTCTTACGCAGTCCCATGGGAACGAGGATGACCTGCTTCCATTCCAGTTCGATTGGCCTTATTAGCCATATCTGAACCATTGCATGATCTGCAGACTCTGGCACACGCAAGGTGCTTGGAGACTCAAGTAGCTGATCTGTTTGCAGGTTTGTACGCTCTCTCCAACACCTCAACTTCATCTCTGCGTGTTTCCGATGAAGACTCTCAATGTGTTCAGTGCATTCTGATGAACTTCTCCATTTTAGTCCATTAGAAGCCAAGAATTCCGAGTTGGTGAGAATGTTTGACCTCCTCAGGGTGTGTTTCCACAGTCCTCCCTGGAGTCTCCAGACATGACTGAGTTCAGGGGAGAGCAGTTGCTTGGTGTTCTGGTGGTGCCAGGCAAATGAACAACATGCCTTGCCCATTGGAGCTGGTATTGAGTGATTAGCACCTCGATTCTGGACATGTTGGCTTGGGAGTGGATGCTGCTGTTGACCACCTTTCATGCCACCTGATTTGGAAGATCTTGTGAAGGCACTGTTGATGGTACTTTGCCAGTGCTATGAGATGCCTGCTGTAGGTTGTCCCAGTCTCTGCAGCATATAGGAGTGCAGGAATCACTGCTGCATTCAGTTACTGTGAGGTGAAGAGCCTTCTTTCCAAGTAGAAAAGCTTGCATATTGCATAGAAGTGGAGTCACATGTAAGTCAGACCAGATAGGGGAAGCATAATCCCTATCGCAAATTGAATTTTTAACAACAATCAGCTTTAAAACCTTAATTCCCGCACCCCTTAAACATCCCATAATTGGCAATATTACTGAATTCAGTTCACAACATGGAAAATAGGAACATGATTTAGGAGCAGGAATAGTTCATATGGCCCATTTACCCTACTTCTTCATTCAAAAAGATCACAGTTGATCTCTACTTTTACTTGTGCCTATTTGATCGGTTCAGCTCTTTATGAAAATTAAAATTCCCCACGATTATTGTCTTATTATTGTTGGCTTACCTCTTGATCATGGAACTACAACTCAGCATTGGGTCATCTTTAAAAGTCAATTCCTTTTAGATAAGTTTTTGCTCAAAACACATTCAGTTGTTAGCCAAAACATCTTCAATGGTGACAATTGACAAAAAATCAATTTTCAATTACTTACTCCCATTGTATTAATCTGGTTTAATTTAAATCAACACTTTTTTTGCCAATTGATTTGTGATGCTATCCCACAACTGCAACATTTCAATTATTTTAGTTTAGGTTCTGATGGCCGTGTGAGTGAAGGTACTGCTGGGCTGCACTGCACTGAAGCAGAAGACTCCAGATTTGATTCCAGTTCTTTGTTGCAGAATTCAGTTGGCCATTCAGCTCACCTGGCCTATCCTGGCACTAATGTTTCACACACGTCTCTTCCCATCCCTACCTCCCTCACGTGCTTATCTGGCATCCCCTATAAATGCACTTTGATAATGTGGCATAAGCTATAAAAGTTAATAAGATTTTCTGTATTTAAAAATCAGTAGCAAAAGTTACATCTCAATCCACAATCCCACTCCCTGCAGTGCTCCCATTCTGTCCTCTCTGGCTTTGGTTGTTGAAAAAAAAACGGCACCCCAACTCAGGTGTTGAGCTGATCTCAGCCAGAGTGGTGACTGGAGTGCTACAATTGGTTGGAACGTTCCTAGATTAGGAAGGGCAAAAATAAAAAAAAGTTTCTGAATGCTACACATCAGTTCCTGCAGGATCAGGACCTGCACGTATCCCAGGAGACAAGCACCTTCAAAAGAGAAATGGGGGGATGGTGAAAGAGAGGGAGTCACAGGGGCAGGACCAAATGAGCAGAAAACATTTCAAAAGATTGCATGGATTTTTCATCCTCCTTGCTAGGAGAGGAAACAGTCAGAGAAAGTCACTCTTACAACTTTTAGCAACATCAAGAACTAATTAACAGCTAAACCTAAAAGAAAGAAGACACTTCTAAGGGGATAGAGTTGCACTTTCAACACATTTAATTGACCATCCTTGCTAACTTACTGCATGCACCTACGATGACAAGACAGGTAGTTATTTGCTCGTTTTAAACATTGCATTGGTGCTTGTGAGGTTGGTGAACAGAGGTATACTTTAAACAAAAACAAAAATACCTGGAAAAACTCAGCAGATTTGACAGCATCTGTGGAAAGAGAAACAGGGTTAACATTTTGATAGAAACAAAAAGCTAAAAGCTACTGCCGATGCTGGAAATCCAAAACAAAAACAGAATTACCTGGAAAAACTCAGCAGGTCTGGCAGCATCGGTGGAGAAGAAATCAGTTAACGTTTCGAGCCTTCACGGCCCTTCGGCAGAACTGAAGCATAGTTAGGAGAAAGGAGAAATATAAGCTGATATTTCTCCTTTCTCCTAACTATGCTTCAGTTCTGCCGAAGGGCCGTGAAGGCTCGAAATGTTAACTGGTTTCTTCTCCACCGATGCTGCCAGACCTGCTGAGTTTTTCCAGGTAATTCTGTTTTTGTTTAACCTTTTGAATCCGTATGACTCTTCCTCAGTGCTAAAGAAGAGTAGCAATGTGATGGATTTTATGCTGTTTTAGAGGGGGTGAAGCAGGTGGAGCAAAATGGAAAGTCAGGGATAGGTGGGAGGTCAGGAGAAATTAACAAAGATGCCATGGGCACAAGACAAAGGGAATGCAGTGGTAGTGATAGTGGCATTAACGGTAAGACAGCAGAATTTATCTATCTTATCTTTATGCCACTATCATAAAGATAGCAGATACATTCTGCTATCTTACCATCATGCCACTATCAACATCTTTTTACCTTTGTCTCGCGTCCATGACATCTTTGTCAATCTCTCCTGACCCCCCACCTATCCCTGACCTTCAATTTTGCTCCACCCCTTCTTACAAGAATATCTTTCTTTTTATTCATTCATGGGATGTGGGCTTCACTGGCAAGGCCAGCATAAAGTATTATCAGGTATTTTGGTGGACTCCCAGCATTGGTTCAGCATTGGCCAGGAGCTAGCCCGCACCATGTAAGCGATGGTGACTATGCATAAATCAGACGTTTTTTAAAAATTAATTTACGGAATGTGGGCTTCACTGTCTAAGCCAGTATTTATTGCTCATCCTTAATTGCCCTCGAGAAGGTGAGCTGCCTTCTTGAACCACTGCAATCCCTGTGGTATAGGTACACCCAGTGCTGTTAGGGAGAGGGTTCCAGGATTTTGACCCAGCGACAGTGAAGGAACAGCGATACATTTCTAAGTCAGGATGGTGAGTGGCTTGGAGGGGATCTTCTAGGTGGTGTTCCCATGTATCTGCTGCCCTTGTCCTTCTAGATGGTAGCAGTCGTGAGCTTGGAAGGAGCTGCCTAAGGAGACTTCATGAGTTCCTGCAGTGCATCTTGTAGATGATACACACTGCTGCCACTGTGCATCAATGGTGGAGGGAGTGAATGTTTGCAGTGCCAATCAAGTGGGCTTTTTCCTGGATGGTGTCAAGCTTCTTGGGTGTTGTTGGTACTGCACTCATCCAGGCAAGTGGACAGTATTCCATCACACTCCTGACTTGTAGATGGTGGACAGGCTTTAGGGAGTTAGGTAAGTTACTCACCGCAGGATTCCTAGCCTCTGACCTGCTTTTGTAGCCACAGTATTTATATGGCTAGTCCAGTTGAGTTTCAGGAGTGCTAATCCATCAGCTGAGGGTGGGGGAGGGGTTGGGGTACATAGCTATCAGCAGGAAGTTTCCTTGCCCATGTTTGACCTGATGCCTTGAGACTATGTTAAGGACGCCCAGGGCAGCTCCCTCCCAACTATATACCACTGTGCCACCACCTCTGCTGGGTCTGTCCTGCTGGTGGGACAGAACATACATACCCAAGGGATGGTGATGTCTGGGACATTATCAGTAAGGTATATTTCCATGAGAATGAATATGTCAGCCTGTTGCTTGATTAGTCTGTGAGACACCTCTTCCAATTTTGGCAATTTTAGCCCCCAGGTACAAGGAGGACTTTGCAGGGTCAACATGTCATTTCCGGTGCCAAGTTCAATCCACCATTTTCATTCCTTTTAGACTTTTTAAGCGGTTTGACACAACTGAGTGGCAATTAAGTATCAGCCACATTGTTGTGGATCTGGAGTCACATGTAGGCTGATTTCTTTCCCTCAAGGGCATTAGTGAACCAGATGGGTTTTACAACAATTGGCAATGGTTTCATGGTCATCATTGGACTTTTAATTCCAGATTTTTTTTTAAAAATTGAATTCAAATTTCACTGTGGGACTTGAACTGGGGTCCCCAGAGCATCACCATGGGCCCCTGGATTACTAGTCCAGTGACACTACCACTGGTGTAGCTATAAAATGATGTGAGGATGCGTGGTGGAGGAAGAAATAAAGAAAATAGATCCTCGTCTATTATGAAGAGCTTTTTGTAGTTACCCCAGTGTCAGAGGTGACTTGCCTTTTTCAGTATCACAAGTGAGCTATGAACAATTTTGCAGTTAGGTTGGAAGGGAGAAAAAAAAAGCATGAAAAAGGAAATGTGGTCATTTTAAAGTAAAAGAGAATAGACGTAACTTGAATATTTTTATTCCAGTACACTGATTTTGTCATACAATTTTATTGAGCATATAGGAACAGCAGTATGAAATGTGTCTTTGCTGGCAGAAGAATCTATCACAAGTTCCAAACACCAGCAAAAGACTACTGTACATGTAAAATAATTCTATTCACCTTCCATCATGAATCTATTCTAAATATTCTAGTTTCACCTTAAAAGTAATTTACAGAATTAGATTTTCTTTTAATATAATTAAATGTATATCATGCGGATTTTAACTGGATCAATTCTAAATTAGTGCAGAGTTGTTGACAATTTACGACCTATATAAATAGATACCTTCTAAAAAGAACTGCAGCATTTTTGTACCAAATGTAAAAAGGAATTCTACAGAATTGTTTGCATGAGAAAAAGACTAGCATGTTCCCCATGTCCTGAACCACATATATCCCCTCATTCCTGTACTATACATATCCCCCTCCCTAATAAATTTCTGTGGAATGTAATCTTAATTGGTAAAAAAAAAGTGGTAAAATTTCTAATTCCTCATCTGATCTCAGATCCCAAAGAAACTCACTTAATTCAGTCCTTTTATCTTACCTTTCAGAATATATTATTTGTACAGGTGTAAAATATTATAAATTGCTGCTTTTTTAGTCTAGCAATTTCTTACACTAGAAGTAATGCATTTTGTAGAAAATAGTGTCTGAAAACATTAAAAAAGATAAACTGAGACAGTAAGATCTACTGCATCATGTATAAATGAAATACTCATGCTTTTGGTTGTACAAAATACCAGAAACTAGTCAGTAAGAATCGGAAAAAAATAATTCATATATATATATAATATAATCTAAACCTCCTAGCTATGATAGCCTTAGGTTCCTATCTTTGCACATAATTCAATTCATATATTCTAGTTTACCATACATTAAAGGTATTCAAACATTATAAACATGCATACAAGACAGAGCAATACCTTTCAAATCACAGACATCCCAGTAGATCATAGGATTATCAAAACCAGTGCACCAAATATATGCAGTCACAAGGAGACTAAAAAGTTAACATTTTGCATAATTTCAACAGTTTGTGGTGAAAATTAGCTATTTAAAAAAAAATCCAAGTTCCACAAGTTGCAGCCCATGGTTTTGGATCAGCGATGAGTATGGTCATTTTGTGAATATTTCTTCCCATGTTCATAGTTTATCACTGAAAGGCAAAATTTAATAAAGTAAAACAGTCACAAATCAAATTTCAAAACACCAAACCATTTCTATTT
The DNA here is from genome assembly GCF_964194155.1 of Cetorhinus maximus. Classification (NCBI taxonomy): domain Eukaryota; kingdom Metazoa; phylum Chordata; class Chondrichthyes; order Lamniformes; family Cetorhinidae; genus Cetorhinus; species Cetorhinus maximus. The sequence goes on along the minus strand of NC_135891.1, from coordinate 98,619,407 downwards.
TATAAATTATTTTGGTATGATAATGAGTCAAATATCATTGTCATCAATTTAAACTCAAGGAAAATTCAAGAAAGATTTTAGATTTCTATTTTGGGGAGTTGTTGAGCAGCTGTAAGTAATTTTCCCACATTAGACTTCAAGTGTCGGCAATCACTTCAAGATTAGATACACAGTCAGGATCACACTATTTATACAAACCTCAGACCGTTACCTCGAGCTGCATTAATGTGATTTTTTTCCATCTCCTACATCATTTTCTAGCCTTTGAGTGAGACTGCTAATTTAATCCTACAATATGGAGTGTGTACACAGAATAATGAGTAAATGTTTAAATATTTTATATTATGAATAAAATTTGTATCGGACTTTTGTACATAGATATAACAAAGGTATAGAATTATATGTTGCTGAGAGTGTCAGTTTGCACGATGGGCAGATAATTCTGTTCATTGCAGCAAATATGTGAAAGTTGATCAGTCAGAAGGCAGGTTGAGGTATAATGCGCAAGTAGTATATTGCTATTTTAAAAATGATGGAATTGTGTGTTTACACAGTTGGATGTATGAAGGGTAGATGTTATGGGTCACAATGAATCATGTCAGTGGTGAGCAGGTACTACGCAAAGATGGAAAGAGGAAGAAACAAGTGGAGATGATGATGATGAGAGGTTGATTATAGCAGCAGAAAATTCTGTTCCAGGCCTACAGCTGGGAACATGCAAGATGCCAGCTTAGGGTTAACAGAGATTCCAAAAATGTAAACACTGCTCCACGGGGATTCAGGTCAATGTAACTGTAAAGCACACACCACCTAACTTGGGGAAAGAAAAAACTGCATTAGTACTTTTCACAGCCCCGGTTCATCCCACAGAACCTTGCAACTAATGAAGCAAACTATGAGCTGGGTGGTTTCAATGTAAGTTTTAAGTATGATGAAAATACCATGACTAGAGGAGGTAATTATTTGTTACTAAACAGGAAGTGCACGTGTGAAGATTTTAATATCCTGTGATGCCACTCATGGTGAGCCAAAGTTTATCCTATTTTATAGCTGGTATTATCAATTTGTAATGAGCAAAGTGCTGCAGAATGTGCAAGCTATACACAAAATGTTCGTGTACATTGCTAATGGATCTCTGTGACATTGCACACAAGAAGCCAAACCAAATGAAGTCTTATGCTCAAGCAGAAAATAAGGGCATGTAGAATCCCCCATTATGAAGCCATAATTGTGTTTATTTATGTCCACACTTAAAATAGAAACTGCCTATGCAAACTTGTCATGCTGTAATGATATCCACCTACTAGTGGCAGCAAGGCAATACCTCCACTGAGAATGTAATTACAGGGTGACATATTTGGATAGTTGGCTTCCATCAACATGGAGACAGGAATTTTAAAAATGGGGGGAAAGTTGACTGAAAGTATGTGAAGACACCACAAGTGTATGATTATGCTCAATGCAGCAGCAGATTTTCGACTGGTACAGTAAAAAGTGATATTCCAAGGTTAAGGTAGTGAATTGAAAGACAATCAAGGCAATCAGTGGATCAGCATATGCAAAGTTTGGCTGCAATGCAAATTCAGATAACTTCAAAGAATAATGTGGTAAAGGAATCCAGCTACACGTGGGCACGTGTATAAAAAGGACACCAGATTCATTGCAGGTTGGAAATGATCCAAAGTGTGATAAGCCTTTCAGAAGAGTGAAAGAATTGGTGAGACACAAACATAACATAGGATTGCTTACAGGTCTGACCAGGGTTGAATAACACTAATTCTATAAAGAAAGATAAAAATTCATATTAGAGAAATGCCTTGAAGTCAATCATTTTTCTTCTGTTTGGTTATTCCATAATCTGTATGATAAATCCCTATCTAAATGTTATAATTAATTTTCCATAGATTATCCCACAAAGGGTGCAAATATTTAGTACAATCAACATCTTTCCTTTAGGCTGAGGACATCCCCATTAGGATTTGACGGAAAACAAATATCACCAGCCACTTAGAGACTTGGTAAAGATATTATAATTCTGGCTATCGCGGAACTCTAATTTTGTCCACAGCAAGATGGAGTTCCCATCCAAAGACAGACTAATTTCCTCATGATCCAAACTATAGATCCTTATACGTGGCATGGAAGGGAGCAGCATGACACAGAATTAACAATATATTATTTTGCACAGGGTTACTTTGCACTGGAGGTTATACATCCTGCTCACCACACATCTATCTCAATTGGGAAACACCATGCTGTTAATCTGCATAATTCAGGCTACAGCTAGTGGTCAAATTTATTTGCACAACTAATTATGCAGAAGCAAAATGTTTACAGAAATGCATTTATACATACATTCCAACAACCTACCATGTTAGTAAGCTATTCAACCACAGGGACCACCACAACTGAGCCCATTCCTATTTTTACCCAACATGCACATATGTAAATCTTTAGCTGGTGTTGCTATATAGCAAGGAGTGGGAACCTTGGACAATCTTCCCCTTCCTATCCTGCAGTGAGGTCAAACACCAGGCCCAACCACTAGCTTGATGGAGATGAATTAATCCAGCAAAGACTAGAAGTCAAATCTAGCAATTAGATCAATATTGCTCAAGATTTGAATTTAAAGCAAGTAATTTTCCTCATTTTTATCCAAATTATTTGTCAAACCTTACCTATCTAACTGGCTGATGATCTCCTGCACCCTTCCAACCAGTTTTTCATATTCAATGGGGCTGCTCCCGATGATATTGTGGAGTTTGGCCATGTATGTATCAAGTGTTCCTTCTGTTGGTGTTTCTCCAGTGCCTAGTTACAGAAAGAAGTGAGAGAGTATTGGATCTGATAGCCTGGAGATGAAAACAGGAACAAACAGATTTGGGCAGAAATCCCAATCATTCCCCGATGACATAGAAGAGACTCGTATTGCTTATTTGAAAAAAAAAAATCCATATTTACTACCAAATAGTAGAAAAGAAATTACATAAATCCACAACATTGTTGATGAAATTAAATCTGAATGATAGTGCTACAATTTCTGGACATGTTAAAATCAAGTGAAAATAACTTGAGCAGAAAAACAAATCAAATATTTTACAATGTGAGCAATACACACCCTTGGACTTTACTAAAATTCTAATGAATATCAAATCACCGAAAGATACAATCGGCTACTTAATAAGATCCTGGGTTGGGTAACGATGTTACTGTGATACATTTCTTTTTAGACTTTGAGGAGAGTTGATCGGAGTCTTTGAAATAATAAAAAGAGAGGCTAAACTGGCCATCTGGACAGACAGACAATTTGAATTAAATAGGATAGGGAGAGCCAAGAGCTTTGCATGTAAGTTATGCTGGCATAGAATTAGAGGTTAGGTTTTTTTTGTTAGAGGGTCATCAATCTTTGGAACATATTGCTAGGTCATGCAGTGAATGTAGATTCGCTGCAAGCATTCAAAAGTGAGCTGAATGCTGGCTGTGGCAGACAGTGTATAAAAGGTAGTTGGTAATACTGACTGATATGCCTCACGGTCAGTGATCTCCTGGAACTCTTTCTTCATTGCCTTCCGGCTGGGGGTTGGTGGTGTGGGGTGGGGAGGGGAAAAGGTTTCCCAGATTTTTAATTTCCTTAACTTGACCCAGGGATGTTGATTAATTTTTGATTAAATCTTTTTCTTTGCCTCTCCCAGAAAATTAAAGTGGTTGCTGTTGGGGGAGTGATAGGGTTCATGATGCTCAATTACACCTTGATCATATGGGTCAGGGTCAACAGATGAAGTGAGCTTTCATGCTCCCATATGTAATGTAGCCTCCTAATCTCAACCACCTCCATACATGAGTCATTATCAGTAGAATCTTGTAATCACGCACGCAATGGAAAATAACACTCTAGTGTTGAGGCAAAGCTGTTTCATTTTCAAAAGTTACTCATTAGCTGTTTTATAAAATATGAAAAACGGGTAGTTGCTATGAGATATTCATTTCCACTGCAGATTCAACTTTCTAAACTCAATAAAAGCAATTACAGGAAAGTTATCAAGCTATTTAAACAATGGAAATAAATATCACAGGACATAGCAGGTCACATCTACAAGAGGCAAGAAACTTTACCTGGTTATGCTACAATATTGTTTATACAGCAGACATTGTAATGATTTTATTATACTGGAGTTCAATTTCCAAACTAGTGGTATTTTTGTTCAATGGCAAAAAAAAAATTAGTGAAGCAGAGCCCAAATGTCAATAGTATTGTCTAAAAACACCATATATTTCTGCTTAAATGACTGACAAAAAAAAAGTTACTTCTGGACAAAGGAGCACTATCATGTGATGCACAGCAGGAGGATGTGGGTTACCAGCTTTCACTCCAGCCACATCATAGTAGAAAGGAGAGGCAGGTACTTCCCTAAAGAAAGAAGAGAAAACTGAGGGTCGGTGCTGACCAAGTTGAGCCCATACACCTTTGAAAGAGAGTCAGAATGAGTCTGTAAAAATGGGTCACTTATTCTCCCTTCACTTGGAATACGACTATGGTTAAGTACGGAAGAAAATAGCTTACAAGGACTGTTTCATACAACCTCCCCACAGATTAATACAATACTATGGTGGAACAGCCTATCTTGGGAGCACTAGATCCTCAGAACATAGGACTTAGGAGCAGGAGTTGGCCATTTGGCCCTTTTGAGCCTGCTCCACCACTTAATAAGATCATGGCTGTGGTCTCAACTCCAATTTCCTGTCTGCCCCCCCAAAACCCTTGTCTATTAAAAATCTATCCAACTCAGCCTTGAAAGAGTTCAATAACCCAGCTTCCACTGCTTTCTGGAGAAAAGAATTCCACAGACCAAAACCCTTGGAGAAAAAATTTCAGGGAAAATTTAACAGAAAAAACCCCCCACAAAAGTGCACTATGAACTACACCAGTTATTCGAATATCCCAAAAACTATACCTGCACAAAATAGGATAAATATTTTAATTACAATTTTCTTTTAAACAATTTCCTATTCTCACCTGGAATGGGAATAGAAGCAAAGCTAGCAGTCAGGGCCTGACGTACAGCCTGTAGCTGATGTTGCAGTGTCAGTGTTTGTCTCTCTTCCAGTGCCAACTCCTGCTCTAATTTCTCTTTGGCATTATTCATACTCTCTATGTGTTTCTGTAAGATAACATTCTGCTCTTCAAATTCCACATTTGACTTCCTTAATTTTCGCAGTTCTGATTCACGAGCTTAAAAGAAAAACAAAAACAACTTACATCTCAGTGTTGGTAAGAAAAGAAGTGATAAGTTCATCATAGTAAGAATATTATTTCCTCAACATTTTGCCTAGATAGAACAGAGTATATTCATTTAAAACGCTTGACTTATATTCTGTTCACCGAAGATTAATGCACTGCAGGAACACAAACTTAAATTAGTCTTAAATTAGCGTGATCAGTCCCTTGTCAGAGCAATCAAGGGTGGATGTTATTTCTTCTAGACCCTGATGAGATTTTGCTGTTTGAAGAAATCAGCAAAATACAAAACCAAAGCATATCACATACATTCAACCCAAAAATAGACCTACCATACAGATACCAATGTTTGGAAGCAAACATGCTCCAGGGTCGCCTGTTTGGTCCAAAATTACTCTAATGGCTGGCAAAGTAGCTAGTTTATGCTGCTCTATGAGATCTATAAACATATATATAACAAGCACACATTTAGGAAAAAATTACTTGTTACTCAGGCAACACACCTTCTCAGTCACCAACATAAAAGGTATCATACAACTGCATACAGTACCCGATGAACATCCTACCTTTAAGGTTTTACAGCCTCACCTCTGCCAGCTGTTCTAGAGACAAGCCGAGGGGACTGGTGAAATCGGGTACCAGTTCATTTTTTTCATGCAAAGTAATTCAAAGTATTTCTATATGTTTTGCTTCCTCATGAGGGTGGACCACATACATACAGCTCTTTCAAATGTAACTTCGCTAGTTACCACTTCACGTCAAAATAATTAAAACTTTCAGCTGAAATAAGGGGCCAGTAAAATACTAAAATAATCAAAGTGAACTGCTAAGTAACTCTCATGGGCCCTGGCATCTTGTATTGCCTTATCAGCTGGATCACTTACTATCTTTACTTAAAGTTGCTGAGAAAAAACTGTTTTGTTTCCCTAATTTGTCACTCTCCTGAATTGGGGAGCTGAATTCTGCATTCCACTGGTCCCAGAGGCCATTCAGTAGTTCAATAAATTGGTCATTTATTTTACTCATTAGTACTGCAACGTTTTGGCATGTTACTTGACTGTGGGGAAACACAATCCTGTCCTCATCCATTAAAAACAAATTGGGAATTTTTTTTGCAAAGATTTACTTTTCACTAACGTCCATTTATATTCTCTGACTTTATACTGTTGGGAATAAATGATTCTAGTGAAACACTGATTAATATTAATAAAATTTTAAGGGTAATGCTTAAATAATTTTTTGAATACTTCAATGTTTTGCATAATTACCTTATTTAATAGATTAATGTTCATCATTGATGCCAAGTTTTTAGTGGCCCTTTCTAGCAAGAGTGGGAACTGACAATTTTTGTGTTCTCTTCCCAAAAGATACTGTAACATCTCATCACCACGCTGGAGACTAGCCAACTAGATCAGACACGAACCCTGAGATCACCTTGGTCTGTATGCCTCAGCACAGTATCTATCCAGGGAACTAATTTTTGATTTCCAGAAAAGGCAAACAGCATGAAAATCATAGTAACAGAATACCTTTGGTCTGGTCAAGGAACTCTTCTGTAAAAATTGGGGTGTCAAACATGGAAATCCTGTCTGGTGAATCATCAGTGGCCTGAATTACAAAAGATAAGACACATGAAACACTGGCCAAATTCATTGAATTCTTTGAAGATTTAACAGAAAGAGCAGACATTGCAGGAGAAGTGTTTATCTAGATTTTCAAATGGCTCCAATAAAAAATACTATATAATAGACTGATGAATAAAGGTTAAAGTCAGAGTCGGAGAACAAGAGGCAGAATGGATAGCCGGATGAAAGACATAAAACAGAAAGTAGGGGTAAAAGATAGCTATTCAGAGTGGCAGAGATGGAAATTGGGGCCCCATCAGGATCAGTGCTGGAACTAATCATGTTCACAACTTCTCAATGTTTTAGGGCTTGGAATAAAAACACAATCTCTAAACTTGCAGACAACACCAAATTGGGAGAGGTAATCAACGATGAAGAGGGCTGCAAAAATCATAAGACGATATTAATAAACTTGCAAAATAGGCATTTCATTGGCAAATTAATTTCAACATCGATAAGTCTGAGGTATTACATTTTGGTAAGAAAATAAGGTCATATTATTTAGAAAATAAGAATCTAAAGGGTATAAAAGGAGCAAAGGGATCTGGAAGTGCAAATACGCAAATTACTAAAATAGAGATTAACAAGACCAGCAGTTGGGTTTATTTCCAGAGGGAAATATGCTAAACTTCTATCAATCTTGGTTCGAGGGTTATGCTGATAGATTGTATAAGCAAGGATGGGAGGTAGCTAGAGTGGAGCATAAATGCCAGTATGAACTAGACGAACCGAATGGCCAGTATGAACACTGAGATTCTATGCAATTTCTAGACAACTCTGATATTTCATTAATAATTTACATCACTCTATAATACTGAAGAGAACATCATTCTACTATGTCGATATGTGTCATTTAGTTTAAATTAGGATTTTATGTAAAAATATCAGTAAAAGTTAACGACGTTTCTAACTTTTTAAAATTTATTCTTGGGATATGGGTGTCGCTGGCAAGGCTAGCATTTATTGGCCATCTTAGCTGCCAAGGTTGTGGTGGTGGGCCACCTTCTTGAACCACTGCAGTCCAAGTGGTGTACTGGTTTGATTCTCGCAATGGCTTTCTAGGCCAATTCAGAGGGCATTTAAGAATTGAATATATGCCAGGGTGGGCAAGAGCAGGTTTCCTTGGCCTAAAAAGGCATTAGTGAACCAGCTGCAATTTTACCAAATTCCATTAGCTTAATGATCACTTCTTTTATAAGAAATTGGTGTCAGACTTTTTCTAAAATTTGAATTCAAATTCTCAAACTGTCATAGTATGATTATTAGACCAGGCCTCCAGATTACAGGAAAAATAAATACATTCTAGAACAATGGCCAAATCTTCAGGTCCCCAGATGGTCATACCCTGGACGTATCCTGGAGGATGCGGTACGAGACCTTAGAAGTCCCAGCACAAGGACTCCACTGAAGTTGCCCAGGCAATTTCAACTGCCAAAGGACAATTCCCCAGGACCCTCCGAGATTGTCTCCAACTCCGAATTAAGAGTTGGAGGCTTCGGATCGTTCAGACACACTTACCCAGATTGTTTACCAGGAAATATTAGAGACTGAAGGAAAAAAAAACAAATCTAACCCCTATACAGCTGACACCCCCAACCCCTCCTTGACCTCCCGACCCCACCTAACCTCACCACCCTGCCCACTCTGCCACCCTCCCCAGTGGCATTCCAGCACCCTGCTATCCTACCCAATTACCTCACCCACTCATTCACTAACACAGTAAAAAGCTATTTAAATGCCACAAAGCTTTCCAGTGAGTTAGTGAATGAAAACTTACCAGATTACAACAGCTAGTGCCATAAAAAGGGGGTGTGGCTTAGCTTTCCCAACAATCCTGCAAAGGAGGGCTCCCAGAACGGATACGCTCGGCATTTCTGAGGAGGTCTGGTTCAGAAGTCCAGGCCAGAAATGCGGAGTTCCAACTTAGTGTAAAAAAGTAGGAGTAGAGTGACAATCTGATGGTGAATGCCAATCCTCAGAAGATTCGGCTCATTGTTTTAATTTTCCAGTAATTCATCAGTATGAAGTTAGAAGTCGTGAATCCATTCACTATTGTATCTGTAGGACAGCTAGGCCAGGAGAGATAAACTCATTCCAGTATCTTTAAGAAATGAGCAAGAAGTTAAGAATTTGGCCAAAATTGCAGGGTTTTTCCTGTGTACAAGGTGGCTGTCAATTTAAACCCAAATTCTTAGGTCTCAGTCTTTATAAACAGGAGATGCAAAGACCATTGCAGTCATAGGAATCAGTAAGGATGTTACCCAAAGAATCCAATCATCAAATCTAAACCATATTCATGGATAGTTATAAACAAATTTAATAGTTTTATCCATGTGGAAAGGAAGCTTTACTTGTGGCATGAGCGAGTTCAGATAAATTGTGCAGGTTACGAACAGTCTATTGAAAATTTAAATTTGATGATCTGAACAACCTTTTCTCTTTTCATGCTTCACATTTTTAAAGCTAATGTAAGCAATTGTAAATAGGACTATGATTTTTTTTTAAAAAATTCAGTCTGGGGCCTCTGAAAAGTTGCATCTGGACGGGGGGGTGGGGTGGCTGGTGCAGAAAAAGTTGATTCATTCAACATTGTGAAGTATTAATAATAAACACAGAAAGTACTGGAAAAACTCAGGTCTGGCAGTACCTGTGGAGAGAGAAACTGAGTTAATGTTTCGAGTCTAATATGACTCTTCTCTGGAACTGAAGAACTGACTTTGGTTCTGAAGAAGAGTCATAGTGGACTCAAAACATTAACTCTGTTTCTCTCTCCACAGATGCTGCCAGACCTGTTGAATTTTTTTAGCACTTTGTTTTTATTTCAGATTTCCAGCATCCATAGTATTTTGTTTTTATTATAGTGAAGTATCACCTGCCATGCTAATGGCCTTTATTAAACAAAAAAATAATTTTAAAATGACAAAATATTTGCATCACATTATAAGATGTTCCTTACAGAATGAATGGAGTAATGCATTATGTATCTTCCATTCTATTTGGACAGTACAGTTATAAAAACTTAAACAGTTTTGTAATGTTTTTATTAATATTTTTACAGCTCACCTTAGGGACTGGTCCATTAACTCCTGGCCATAATTCTTCTAAAATTATGAAGTAAAAGATGTTAGTTTTTTAAAAATACTAAAACCTCTATAACAACTTGCATTGACACAGCACCTTTGCAGTGTCAAAGTTCATCACAGGGACGACCAAACAAAATTTGATTCCGAACCACAAGATATTAGGTCAGCTGACCAAAAGCTTGGTCAAAAAGGTAATGCATAAAAAAAAGAGAAAAAACAGAGAGAATTAAAATTCTACAGCTTAAGATCTAGACACCCAAGGCACAGCGACTAATGGTGGAAATGTTTAAAATCAGGAATGCACTAGATGCCAGGTTTGGAGAAAAGCAGAGATCTGAGAATTGCTGAGCTGGAGGGGTTACAGATTCTTAATAAGGATGAGAATTTTTAAATCAAGGTGTTGCCAGCCCAGGAGTCAACATAGGTCAGTTAGCACAGGGGTAATGGACCAACTGGAATTGGTGCAAGTTAGGATAGGGGCAGTAGAGTTTTGGATGAGTACAAGCTTATGGAGGATAAAGTATAAAAGCCATAGCAATCAATGCAAAGAAAATTCCACATCAAGCATCACAGCTCATCAACCTACATCAACTTATACATTTATCTCCTTCACTCTTAACTCCTCAGTTCACACAACTGTCCCACTGTCAGACCTGAACTTAGCATGAGGCTCTTTTCTAGCTAATCATTACTTCTGTCACTGTAGACTCTTTTAGCCAATATTGTTACAAATAATCTTTAGTGTGACATTTTCCTATCACCAACACCTCACCAGTGTACCAATGGCACTTGCAATATAGTCCATTCAGCTTTTGCAGAAAATAGTTAATACTGAAGTTAATCTAAAAGCTATCCAGAAATGTTTTATTGTGCCTCACTCCCTGTAGTCTACTCCAGGAAGATCATACAGGGCAAAGATCCTGTTCTCCATAACTAAGTACCTCAAAAATTCCTTTTCCTCAAAACTCCACCCACTTCAACACTAAACGTGAAGAGCTCATGGATTTCTTCATCTCCAAGAGGCCATCCATGCAGTTACTTCTGTTGCTATGTTTGCTTCCGCTCCATGCCCCAACCTTCCAATAGTCTCCCTTCACCATAACCCTGATCCTCCTAGTCTTCTTCCAGCTCATCTCTTCCATGAGTTTTACCTCCTGCTCCCATTCAGCTTGATGACTCAACTACCTGCCCCCTTAACCCCCACCCAGTGCCAATGCTTATTGGCACCATAAATTTCTAAATAGTTCCCTTTCCTCAGGCACTCTATCATTCCGTTGCAAAAATCATGGTCATCACCCACACCCTCTTTAAAAGATAACTCACCCTTAATCCATCCATTCTTTTGAACTACTGCCAGCTCCAACCTCCATTTCCTTTATAAGATACTTTAATATATTATCACCTCCCAGCTCAAAGCCCATCTCTCCCCAAACTACTGAGTTTCAATACTTCAATCTGGCAACTGCCATAGCCAAATCTCAAATTATATTCTCAGGTGACTGTGATTGCAATGAGTTTCCTGTCCATCTCCTCTCCATGTTTGATATGGTTGACGATGCAAGTAAAACAATGCTCCTCCTCAGCACCAATTGTAAAACGGAGGAGGGAGAATAGAGATTATATGTTAATAGTGCATGGAAAAATGAGAATATTCTCCCTTTACAAGATTTCAAAGTATTCTCATGTACTGCATTTTCCCAAATTTACAACAAATAAATGTGGACCAGGACAAGGTGAAAGGATTTCATATAATGTGACAGTGCAAAAACTTAATTTTGTGCAACAGTTAAAATCTGACAACAGCAGGAAGTCTACACTGCTCATCCTGCTGGAGCAGAATATTGTGAGAAGGCATCCGTTAAAAGAAATGGCAGAAATTATAATCTTAAATATTGATAAAACTTACTCTCGTACAGCAAGGGCACTAAAAAGTGAGGGGGAGCAAGAAAGATGTTAGGTATGTTTCAGCAATGATGACTGGTGGCACTGGACTCCAATCCAGGGTCCTACCTTTCTTTAGTTTCTTCTCCTGGATTTTTTGTGTACTCAGTTTATAGGCCTCAGTTTGCTGAAATTCTTTAAGTTCCTTTAGGTACTGTTGCTTGTCCTTTTCTGCTTCATCCAAATAACGCTAAATAATAGGATTAAAAAAAAATCTGAATTTTCAACTGTGGGGCAAATAGCAGGCAGTGACAAAATGAGTATTAAACTTATGCCTGCATGTCATTCATTCCAATCTTATTCAACTTAATAAGTAGCACTAGGCTTTCACAAGGTTGAAACTCTCTTGTGAGAGCTGAAATTGTGGAAGAAAATGACTGAAAAAACAAGGCCATAGGCTACATATATTAATACAAAGGGCCCTGTTCTTTGCAGACAGAAAGAACATGTAGACACATTGTTTCTGTTTCAGCTAAACAAAATAAGTGACAGCCATTAGCTGGTTCATTCCTCAGGGAAATGCCTTGACCAGAGTCAAGCTGCCTGCTTTAAATTTCAAACAATGCTTGGCAGCTAACTGTCAGTCACCATCAACCAGTGCATTCTCCAATGACAACACCTCTACCAGAGTCCACTTGCCAACCAATCAGCACTCTCTTTTCACACAGTATAAATTGTTGATCCCTCTACATTTGGTATTCTTGTGAATTGTCCTGCTGAGTGCAAGATGAAAAATTTTGACAAAAAGATCTTTTCTCCCCAGCAATAATCAATTGTGAATTGTGCAAAATGTCATAATTCCCATTTCTTTTTAAACACTTTCACAATCGCTAGATTTTGAATCTAAATAAATTTTAAAAAAATTAAGTCACATTGTTTTCATTCATTTTCAATAGACCAACCAGCCCACAACTTCTTCAAAATATATTTGAACAATCACGTACCCACAATATCCAAATTCACAGAGATATTTAGTTTCCTTCAAACCCCTTTTCCCAAGACACTTTTGTGATGCGTGCCTAGTACTTGGTAGTAAGAACAGTTGTTTCTTGATTAACAGTACATTTAAGAAAACAATTGAAACATTTCCTGTCACTAGTCTACATGGATGAAATATATTCTCAAACGCTCCATGCAAGAATTATAGTAAATGAAAAAAACTCATCAATTTCCATTATAAATGATTTAAGTATGTTTATACATAGCACTTTTATTTTTCTTAGAGACATAGGTATTATTGGGATATGTACATACATACACTAGTTATCTAGGACAGAAAATCAGCTACTGAAGTGGGAATGTGCAGTGCAAGAGATGGTTTACTGCTCTTAGGGATCAAGACTGGAAATCACTGATGAACTATTTACTGTTGGCCCTGCTCTGCAGAGTGGTCATTCCAGGATCACTCTGTGCTGCAAGTGAAAGCTTTACACATAAATCAGAAACTCTGCTCATAGCGATGGCCGATCCCTGAATAAAAAGCAGCATTAGGTACCACCTTCTGCAAGGATGAGCAGTGAGGAACATATTAAAAAAGCAGAGTGTCTTGGGAAAAGGGGTTTGAAGGAAACAGAATACCTCAGAGCTTGGATATTGTGGGTAAGTGATTGTGCAAGTAAATTTTGTAGAAGTCACGGCCTGGTTGGTCTGTTGAAAATGGTTTAAAAAAATTAAGTATATTTGTTTTAGATTCAAAATCTAGCAATTATCAATAAAAATTCCTATTTCATTTTAAACACTATGAAATTTTGCACAATTCACAATTCCCTGTGGCTGTAGTTATTTTCTACCACAGTTTTTTAAAAATTCATTACTGGGGTGTAAGCATTGCTGACAAGGCCAGTATTTAATGCACATCCCTAATTTGCTTGGGAAAATGATGGTGAGCTACCTTCTTGAAGAACTATAGTCAGTGTGGTGTAGGTGTTTCTGCAGTGCCACCAGGAAGGAAGTTCCTTCATTGTAATGTCCTTTAGGGAAGGAAATCTGCCATCCTTACTTGGTCTGGCCTACATGCGACTCCAGACCCAGAGCAACGTGGTTGACTCTTAAACGCCCTCTGAAATGACCAAACAAGCTACCCAGCTGTATCAAACCACTAAAAAGTCTCAAAGGAATGAAACCAGATGGACCACCCGGCATTGACCTAGGCACTGGAAACAACAACGGCAAACTCAGGCCTGTCGACCTTGCAAAATCCTTCTTACTAACATCTGGGGGTTTGTGCCGAAATTGGGAGAGCTATCTCATGGACAACAGCCTGACATCATCACTCACAGAATCATACCTTACAGACAATGTCCCAGACACCACCATCCCTGGGTATATCCTGTCCCAATGGTAGGACCAGCAGAGGTGGCAGTACAGTGGTTTACAGTCGGGAGGGAGTTGCCCTAGGAGTCCTCAACATCAACTTCAAACCCCATGACGTCGCATAGCATCTGGTCAAACATGGGCAAGGAAACTTCCTGCTGATTACCACGTTCCCGCCCACCCCCCTCCCCCAAACTGATGAATCTGTACCAACTCTTGGAGGAAGCACTGAGGGTGGCAAGGGCGCAGAAATTACTCTGGGTGGGGGACCTTAATGCCCATTCACCAGGAGTGGCTCAGTAGCCCCACTACTGATCGAACTCATCAAGTCCTAAAGGACACAACTGCTAGACTAAGTCTGCGGCAGTTGGTGAGAGAATCAACAAGACAGTGTCGGTAGGAGTGACCACCACACAGTCATTGTGGAGACGAAGTCCTGTCTTCACATTAAGGATACCCTCCATCGTGTTGTGTGGCACTACCACCGTGCTAAATGGGGTACATTTCGAACAGATCTAGCAACTCAAGACTGGACATCCATGAGGCACTGTGGGCCATCTGCAGCAGAACTGCACTCAACTGCAATTTGTAAACTCATGGCCCAGCATATCCCACACTCTACCATTGCCACCAAGCCGGGGATCAACCCTGGTTTAATGAAGAGTGCAGGAGGGCATGCCTGAAGCAGCACCAGGCATGCCTAACAAGGAGGTGCCAACCTGGTGAAGCTATAACACAGGACTACTTGCTTGCCAAACGGCATAATGATGGGGGAGCCCAGCATGTCAGTGCAAAAGATAAGGCTGAAGCACATGCTACAATCTTCAGCCAGAAATGCTCAGTGGATGATCCATCTGTGTCTCCTCCAGAGGTCCCCTGCATCACAGATGTCAAGTCTTCTGCCAATTTGATTCACTCCATGTGATATCAAGAAACCGCTGAAGGCACTGGACACTGCAAAGGCTATGGGCTCTGACAATACTCCGGCAACTGTATTGAAGACTTGTGCTCCAGAACTTGCCGCACCCCTAACCAAACTGTTCCAGTGCAGCTACAACACTGATATCTACTCAACAACGTGGAAAATTGCCCAGGTATGTCCTGTACACAAAAAGCAGGACAAATTCAACCTGGCCAATTACCCCCTCATCAGTCTACTCTCCATCATAAGTAAATTGATGGAAGGGGTCATCAACAGTGCTATCAAGTGGCATTTGTGTAGCAATAACTTGCTCACTGGTGCTCAGTTTGGGTTCAGTCAGGGTCACTCTGCTCCTGACCTCATTACAGCCTTGGTTCAAACATGGACAAAAGAGCTGAACTCCCGAGGTGAGGTGAAGAGTGACTGCAGTTGACCGAGTGTGGCAATCAAGGAGCCCTAGCGAAACTGGAGTCAATGGGAATCAGGGGGAAAACTGTCTGCTGGTTGGAGTCATACCTAGCACAAAGGAAGATTGTTGTAGATTTTGGAGGTCAGTCATCTCTGTTCCAGGACAACGCTGCAGGAGTTCCTCAGGGTAGTGTCCTAGGCCCAACCATCTTCATCTGCTTCATCAATGACCTTCCCTCCATCATCAGGTCAGAAGTGGGAATGTTCGCTGCTGACTGCACAATGTTCAGCATCATTCACGGCTCCTCAGATACTGAAGCAGTCCATGTCCAAATGCAGCAAGACCTGGACAATATCCAGGCTTGGGCTGACAAGTGGCAAGTAACAGTCGTGCCACACAAGTGCCAGGCAATGACCATCTCCAACAAGGGAGAATCTAACCATCGCCCCATGACATTCAATGGCATTACTATTGCTGAATCCCCCACCATCAACATCCTGTGGGTTACCATTGACCAGAAACAACCGGACTAGCCATATAAATACTGTGGCTACAAGAGGTCAGAGTGTAGGAATCCTGCGGCGAGTAACTCACCACCTGACTCCCAAAGGCCTGTCCACCATCTACAAGACACAAGTCAGGAGTGTGATGGAATACTCCCCACTTGCCCGGATGAGCGCAGCTCAAACAACACTCAAGAAGCTCAACATCATCCAGGACAAAGCAGCCTGCTTGATTGGCACTCCATCCACAAACATTCACATCTTCTACAACTGACACACAGTGGCAGCAGTGTGTACCATCTATAAGATGCACTGCAGAAACTCACTAAGGCTCCTTAGACACCACCTTCTAAACCTCCGGCCACTACCATGTAAAAGGACAAGGGCAGCAAATATATGGAACACCACCGCCTGGAAGTTCCCCTCCAAGCCAATCACCATCCTGACTTGGAAATATATCGCTGTTCCTTCACTGTCACTGGGTCAAAATTCTGGACCTCCCTCTCTAACAGCACTGTGGGTGTACCCACACCACATGGACTGCAGCAGTTCAAGAAGGCAGCTCACCGCCACCTTCTCTAGGGCAATTAGAGATGGGCAATAAATGCTGGCCTAGCCAGCAAAGCCCACATCTCTTGAATGATTAAAAAAAAATTGTTGCCGAGTCAAAATCCTGTAAGGGATTAGGATGGTGTGTGACTTGCAAGAGGTGGTTTTCTGCTGCCCCTGCCTTTCTAGATGGTATAGGTCACAGGTTTGGGAGGTACTGTTAAAGAAATCTGGGCAGGCTGCTGCACTGCATCACAGATAGTGCACACTCCAGCCACGGTACACCAGTGGCGGATGGGGTGCCAATTAAGTGGCTGATTTGTCCTGACTGGTATCAAGCATTTTGAGTGTTATTGGAACTGCACTCATCCAAGCAAGTGGGGAGTATTCCATCACACTCTTGCCTTGTAGATGGTGGACAGGCTTTGGAGAGTCAGGTGAGTCAGTTGCCACAGAATTCCCAGCCTCTGACTTGCTTTTGTAGTCAGTGTAGCTGGTCCAGTTAAGTTTCTGGTCAATGACAACACTCATGGTGTTGATGGTAGGGGGCAAGGAGGGATTCGTTGATAGTAATGCCATTGAGAGTTAATGGGAGGTGGTTAGCCTCACTCGTTAGAGATGGCCATTGCCTGGCACTTGTGTGACGCAAACGTTACTTACCACTTAGCAATCCAAGCCTGAATGTTGCCAGAGTCTTGCTGCATGTGGCACAGACTACTTCATTACCTGAGGAGTTGCAAATGGAAATTAACAATGGATAATCATCAGAGAATATCCCCATTTCTGACCTATCAACGGATTATATCAAGTCACTTTTGCTCAATACTTCAGAAACTTTTGAACCTTCTCTTGCCCTATCCCCAACAGCTGAAGAACAGCAGAGTACAAGCAAGTATTTTTCTACCTACATTAATGGAAAATACACAAGTAACAACACACACCTGTTTTTCTAAAGCAGGAAGTTTGCTCCATTCATTTCCAAGCATGCGTGTGATTTCTGGGAAAGGCAGATCTGGGTGTTGCATACGAATTTGCTCTCGACGCTCATTAAGAAATCGGACATACCCAGTCACAGGTGCTTTGGGACCATTGGGTAAAACTTTCTTCCTTTTCTTTCCTTTTGGCCAGCCTCGCTTTTTCACTACACGTTGCTGTAAAGCAAAGACAAGCAAGCAGGTGTACCGTTAAAATAAAAATCGACAACAATAGTGAATAAGAATTCAATCCAGAATCACTGTGCTGTACCTCCAGTTAGAACATGAGGAGAAAAGGCTTGTCAAGACTTGCCTTCATGCACTACCCTCTGCCAATACTAGTAACGCAAACAATTTTTGAAATATATGGTACAAACTAACAGGCTAATTTACATAAATTTGATTTCAAGAATTAAAACCCAAGCCTATAGTCATTAATAATACTGGCACAATTATGGGCATGCATCTAATTAACTTGCCACATTGATGGATTGAAGTTCTACCTTAAGATTACAGGTTAAAAGGTTTTGTCGCAGATATTAAGCAATGAAGGCCACCTGTACTGAACTAGAAAATTTGGGGACAAGGTGTGTGGAGACACCATGTAAACTTCAATTGGCCCGAATCCCATTTTGAGATTTTTTTTGGCCTTTGGCAATTTTAAAATTAATAACAATTGTTAAAATTAACAATAATTGTCACCTAAATAGATTTATCCAACAATAATTGACATCCTCCAACACCGATGAACAACAGATGGTGATACCATTAATTGTACCAACAATCCTCTATTAAGCCTGAGCAGATTGAGTTCAGCAAATTAGAATTGTATATCTTCAAACTCTGCGCATTAATCTTTCACTTTGCCTAGTCACACCTCTTAATAAAACGGAAATTACTCACCAATTAATCTAAAACTGCAAAATATGTTTTGCATTGCAGCTGGCTGCTAAGGCTATTACAATCTTTAGTAATTAGTAGATCTCCAATGTGCTCCTTACAGATAAAAGCTTTTAAAAATGATGTACTCAGCAAGAAAGTGAAGGCACAAAATGATCCATAGGAAGGACCAGATGACAAGAAGGTATGTTGTAGACTCCCATTCAGCATGGTTAGAGAACTTTTCTTGTTTTTGGTTTCTCTCTTCCCTTATTTTCCTTCCCTCTCCCAAAATCATCATCATCTGGCTCCCTGCATCACAATGCTCAGTGTGGGGGTGGGATTCTATTTCAGTGTGTAGGGTGTATCAGACTGAGGGAGGAAGGAGAAGGGGGGGAAAAAAAGGCAACGTTACTTCAGTGACTGTAAAGTGTGTTGAGTACATTTGTGGTTTCTGTTGATAATTTTTTATTTAAAAAAAGGGCATATAGTAGGGCAGGTGCCAAATGGGTACCGAACAGCCACAGTGGCTATGGCCTGTAAATTTGAGCTTTGTTCAGTCACTGAACAGAAATTGCATTAGATAGGATTATGGTTTCAATTAGTTAAACTTGCAGATTGATGGTACACTGGTCTCTCGTTCTTGTGTATACTAGTGTCAAATGGGAAACACAAGGACACTACATCATAATATAAATGCGTCATATGCATTTTATACAGACAAAATTTTGACAGACTGAATTAAAGGCTTTAAAGTTCAAACACAACATAAATCATTTTCTTACCTCTTCCTCACCATTATTTGCACCCCCAGCTGTATTTTTGTCAGATTGCTTGTGAGGTGATTGACTTTTGGAGTTCTCAATGGCTTCTTGTTTAATAACAGTCTGCAACACTCCATTTTGATTAAAAGCTTTAGAAACAAGGCTCCTGTATATATGATAAATGTACATTTTGTTTTAAACCATAGTTCCATCTATGCATGTATATGGAACAGAGGAGTTATCACATCATCATGCAATCTAAATGCTAATTTTCAGAAATCTAATTACGCTTGTTCTGCACAAATTCTGGTGGTGATTAGTTTGTGAAAGCATGATTTAGAAAACTAGAATTTGATTAAGGGTTAGATGCATAAAGTATTCAGGTCAGTATAAGAGTTTATTTTCCATACAAATAAGGGCACATGCAAAAACTTTGAATTTTTGTCTGCAAAGTTTAGCCCTTCCCAGTTGGTCATCCTCTGAGAAAGTACTCCCCATTCTACCAAACACAATACGCGGAGTAAATAAAGAAAATAGCTTTTTTTAAAAAAAATAACTTTACAAATTGCAATAATGAATCAGAATGGCAGCTTCTTCAATAAAACTTTCATTCACCCTGAACTTGCCATCCCTCTAACTCTGGCCTTTTATGCAGCCCTAATTCCTGCCTTCAGTCACCTACGTGGAACAATTTTACTCAATCCCTCTATTGCTCCACTTCCCTCTCTTCCTTTAACATTCTCCTTAAAACTAACATCTTCAATACAGCTTTCATTCACCTCTCCCAGTATCTCCTCTTTTGATCAGCAGGCATTTTGTAATTATGCATTTTGAAGTTTTTGGGATGTTTCTCTATATTAAAGGCAACATAAATGCAGCTCATGTAGTTGAGAAAAAGAACATAGAAGTTTTTTAAAAATTGCTAATTTAAGTATTTTCAAAAATACTTTGTATCACTTTTGCTAAAAAATTCAAAGAACAAGATTTGGATTTATATATTTTATAACATAATTAACATAATAAAAGGTCCTAAGCATTGTCAAACAAATTCTGACTCTAAGACACAAGGAAATAATATGGCAGATTACCAAAAATGGTCAAAGTAGTAGTTTTGGAAAGAAATACAGATTTAGAAAGAGAATTCCAGAGTTTAGGGCCTTGGCAGCTGAAGGCACATCCACCAATGGTGGAGATTAAAATCAGGAATGCTTAAGAGGTCAGAACAGGCTCAGCACAGGGATCCATGGAAGTGGTAAAACTGGGGGAGATCAGAGATGGGCAGGAGCGAGGCCATGGAAGGATTTGAAAACAAAGATAAGAATTTTAAAATTGATGTGTAGCTTAGCCAAAGGCCAATGTAGGTTAAGAGATGGGTAAGTGGGGTTTACTGAGAGTTAGGCCATAGGGAACAGAATTTTGAATAACCTCAAGTTTGTGGAAATTAGAATTAGGGAAATAAGCCAGCAGCACAGTGGAAGGGTCAAGTCTAAATGTAACAAAAACACAGACTAGCATTCCGAAACCAAACGAGCTGAGGCAAGGACTGAGGCAGGCAATGTTACTGAGGTGATTTTAGAGATGGTGAGGATGTGTGGTAGGATGCTCATCTTCAAGTCAAATATGACACAAAAGTTGTGAACAGTTTGGTTCAACCTCAGACATTTACCAGGGAGAGGGATGGAGTCAGTCACAAGGGAAGAGAGTTTGTGATGGGCGCTGAATACCATGGCTTGTGTCTGCTCAATGTTTAGTTGGAGAAAATTTCTGCTCACCCAGTGCTGGATGTCAGGCAAGCAATCTGACAGTTTAAAGACAGTGGTGGGGTCAAGCGAAGTGAAGGCAAGTTACAGCTGGAAACTTGTACTGTTTTCAGATGATGCCACAGAGGGGCAGCATGTAGATGACAAATAGGAGGGGAGCATGGATAGATCCTTGGAGGACCCTGGAAGGAAAGGACAGGAGTGCTTAGAGGAGCCATTGCAGGTAATTCTGGGGTTGTGACTAGATAGATAAAATGCAATCAAGGTGCCACCCAGCCTGACAATCATGGAGAGATGTTGGAGCAGAATTTCATGTTCAACCATGTTAAAGACTGCAGCCAGCTCAAGATGGACAAGGAGGGAATGTTTATCTCTGTCATAGCCAACTAGACGTCATCTGCGGCTTTGGTAAGAACTGTTTTAGTACTATGGCAGAAAGCTGATTGGAGGCATTTGGACTTCTGAGAAAGATGGGCATGATTTGGAAGACAATAACACATTTCAGTGAGTTGAAAGGAAAGGAAGGTGGGAGATGGCGTAGTTTGCAAGGACTGAAGGATCAACAGGCTTTTTTGAGAGGGGTAATGATGGCAGATTTGAAGGAGTACCTGAGGAGAGAGAACGGTTAATAATGTCAGCTGACACAGCAGGGAAGTGAAATTGGATGGTTAAGTAAATAATCTACTTACCCAGCCATAACTACAGATTCTTTATTATTTTGCGACATCGTAATAGGAGAATCTATGACAATTTTAAAAATTTACATATTAAAACAAGCCTACATATTAGTGCTCTTACAATCAGTAATAAGAAATAAGTAATTGGACATATGCCATTTTTGCCCTCTTCAATTCCATTTTAATATTCTTAATGTGAAAATTGTTGTCGACATGACATCTTTTACGTTAATTTTATGAACATGGTGATCCAAAGTGCATAAAAAAGCTGAGGCTGGTGACCAGTAGCACTTACCACATAAAAGGTTGCTAAAGATTCAGTGACCAGAAGCAAAGAGCAAATGGGAGTGGCTTATAGAGACTGGATCAGCTCCATATCACAGGGCAGCCTTCCTGCAGACATAGATGACAGGAAAAGAATAGTACTGGCTGAAAAGAAAAGGTAACTCAAACCACCATAATGAAATCTGACTACTGGAAATCATGAATAATAATTTTGTAAAATGAACAGTGCATAAGAATCACCACTAACTTGGTTATTTTTGACATTGTGCCATTTGCTTTCGAAATTTAAATGAAAAGAAATTATGATCTAGAATCATGCTGCTATACTTCCTGATTTGAAACTACTAACTATAATTAGATCTTTGCTAATTTTAAAATTACTTCAGAAATTAAATAAACTAGGTTGCTTGCTGCCAAAATCAGACTGGTGGACAGTTTAAGACTAATTGCTTTCTCTCTTGACTTTTACCTTATTATTCTTCTATTTTTCTGTGTAAAATATTTGAATTTCAACATATTACAGGAAACCTCCAACACGGTTCATGCTGTTAATATTGAGAAAAAAATTGGAGAAAAGAGCAAGATGGATGGCAACTGGTCAGTTAGAGTTCAAGTGTTAAAATTAAATGAAGTCCTTATTTTAGTTTAGGGATAATATTACAGAGCTGAAGTTGCCCCTGACATTCAAGTAGCTTTATTTACTGGTGTAATAAGTGGCTTTTCGGTGTCACTATGTGCAAGCTAAATGTTTAGGTGACCAATCTGCCCAAAGGAAAGAACTCCCTGGCCCAGAGGTAAAGCCTGCCAACTGTTGTCTGGTCAATATTTTGTGCTTAGAGTAATTGATCTAAAAATTACAAGCAGACTAAACAGGATACACAGCAGGACTTGAAGCTCCACTCAAATTAAATTACACTGTGCTATAAATAATATGGCCCACAATAATAAATATTAAAAACTTAGTGCAAGTAAGCACAAACACTGAACAGGCAGAAATTTAGTTTTCACCAAATTGGTCAGCTTTGCACAATAAAGGCAGTGGCGGGCGGTCTCGCCTGCCAACTGGAGTGCAGCATGAGCCCCGTAACGCCTCTTTTAGGGAAGTCCTGCCATATTAAGTGCCACCCAGTCACTTCACTGGACAACGCTGACCTGCCCCAGGATCAAGGATCAAGGATCCTGGAGTGGATGTCCTGCGTGCCAAGAGCAGCTCCAATGGCAACATCACCGGGGAGGCGTGGTTACTGCCAGGGTGATACTCACCTGGTCTAGTATCATCGTTGGACCTCCAGGCCACAGGCAAGTGATGGGAGGTGGGTCGGTCACAGTTTGAGGACTGTGGTGCGTCATAGGGGTGTGGGAAAGTGGGGAGGGGGTCAGCAGCAAGGGCAGTGTGTGGTGATCAGCAGGCAGTCCCTTTCTGATGCCACTGAGTGCCTTTGAACAAAGTACCCTGCCTCGGAGCCTGCAAGCAACCCCACACGGATTTGCTGGTCATGTCCCCCCGTATGACGAGACCCGCATCTGTCACTGGGTTAATCCCAGCATTGGCAGAATGAGGCCCTTAAATGAGCATTAATTGCCCACTTAAGGTCTTAATTGGAAACAGGGCAGGAAGGTCAACCAATGGATGTTCCCGTCACAGCCTTAAACGTGGAGGCAGTGTCCCCACCTACCACCTTCCCGCCTGATTACATGCCACTCTGCCAATTTGCCAAGAGGGAGGGCATAAAATCCAGCCTAAGGTTCTAAATCAGTTTAATTGTTAAAAGAATCATTCACTGTCAAATCTTCGAATGTAAAACTGCTTTAAAATAATTTCCAATACATAAGCAATTTCAAATAAAATCAAAATTCGGAATCATGATAAAATGATATAGCACAGAAGAATTTGTTTGACTCACTGAGTGTGTGCCAGTTCTTTGATGGAGCTATTCAATTAGTCCAACATTTTCCCCATAGTCCAGCAATATTTCCTCTTTTGAGTATTTCTCCAATTCCTTTTTGGAAGTTACCAATGAACCTGATATTTTTATTACAAAAAAACCTTAAGGTTGCAAGAGCCCCTCCAGATTAATGGTTTAGCACAATAAATGTCTTCCTACAACAGTCCTTTCTCCACAACCACAACTGGCAAAAACAGGCAGTTCCTTGGTGTAAAAG
The DNA here is from genome assembly GCF_964194155.1 of Cetorhinus maximus. Classification (NCBI taxonomy): domain Eukaryota; kingdom Metazoa; phylum Chordata; class Chondrichthyes; order Lamniformes; family Cetorhinidae; genus Cetorhinus; species Cetorhinus maximus. The sequence continues at coordinate 98,595,324 of NC_135891.1, read as the reverse complement.
GCACTGCCCTCGTCTATGCCTGTGTTACCTCTAGAACTGACTATTCCAATGATCTCCTAGCCAGCCTCCCATTTCTATCTTCCATAAACTTCATTTAAAACTCTATTGCCCACACCCTAACCTGCATCAAGGCCCATTCCCCTCATCGTCTTCATGCTCAATGACCTCAATGGCTCCCAGTCCGGCAAAACTTCAATTTTAAAATTCTCATCCTTTTTCAAATTCGTCGATGGCTCCATCCTTCCCCATCTCCATGACCGTCTCCAACCATACAGGTCTCCAAGTTCTCCAGATTCCTCCAATTCTGGCCACTTCAGCGCTCCAATTTTAATCACTCCAACAACCATCACCTGCCGAGGCCCTAAGCTCTGGAATTTGCTTCCTGAACCTCTCCATCTCTAATTTGCTTTCCTCTTTTAGAACACTAACTGTTTGAACAAGCTTAGGGTTCCATGCCCTAATTTCTTCTTACGTGGCTCGCTTCCGTGAGCCTCCATGGGAGTATTTTTAAAAAAAACTATGTTAAATGCACTACAGAAATGCAAGTTGTTGTTGTAACTCTTGCCATTGCACTCTGATTGTTCCTCAAGTTGTTGTTGTACTCTGCTATTGCACTCTGATTGTTCCGCAAGTTGTTGTTGTACTCTGCTATTGCGCTCTGATTGTTCCTCAAGTTGTTGTTGTACTCTGCTATTGCACTCTGATTGTTCCTCAAGTTGTTGTTGTACTCTGCTATTGCGCTCTGATTGTTCCTCAAGTTGTTGTTGTACTCTGCTATTGCGCTCTGATTGTTCCTCAAGTTGTTGTTGTACTCTGCTATTGCACTCGGATTGTTCCTCAAGCTCGCTCTCTCCTGCACGCATGCGCACTCGGAGAGACCCCTCCCCCCCTCTCACTGGCTGGGCCGTTAATTGTTTTTTCCTCAGCATCGTCCCCAAAGCCGCAGATTAGACCCGCAATTTTTAAACGTGAACTTTATATATAAAAAAATACAAAATAAATCGGAGATTTCCTAAATTGCAGGTTTCCTCCGCTCATTTTAGATCCAAACCGGCGGATTATAATCACCCTCCCTGACAGTTAAAACATTTAAAGACGTTATGAAAATAGACGTTATTTAAAATACCTTTTTTTTAAAAAAAATTTTTATCAATTTGTCGCCGTTAAGCCGAAATTGCAGATTTTTTTTTTCCTTTCTTTCAATAAAAACCCAATTACAATCTCCGGCCCCCTCAGCGATTTCTCTCTCCTCTTGTGTAAAGGAGGCTCCTCACAACCGACCCTGCTACCGGAAATCCCCGCCCACCTCTCGCTCATTGGATACGGTGGCGTTGAATATTTAAATATGGAAATTCGGGGCGGCTTTTCCTCGCTGTGATTGGCTAGGCGGCGTGTCAACTATAAACGTCACAAGCCATCCTGAGCAGGTTAGGGTGTACCTCGGGCCAATTGAAAGGTCTCATGCAAATCGCCCCGGGCCGTTGTCCCGCCCACACGCCTGCTGTGGCTTTTGTACTTTGGGCATTGCGGGGCCGCAAATGAAATTTTTATCGGAAGCAATTGCATCATAGCAGCCATTCCCTGTATAGTCAACAATAAAAAATACATAATTAAAAGCAATAAGTGCTAGTAATGCACATTAGGTTAATCACGTTTTGAAAGAGAAAATTTAGGCTCGGGGCTAGAGTTTAGTTAGAATGTTCCTTAAACGTTAATGTGTTTAAATGAATGCATTTCGATTTAATATCCACAGAATCCCAAATGGTTACAGTACAAATTGGCCCATCCAGCCAATGCTGGCTCTCTGGGTGAGCAATTTGATTAGCCCCACTCCCCTGCCCTTTCCCTGTTGCCCTTCAGTTGCTTGTTTCCAAAGCCAAAATTGCATCTGCCTCCCTCATCCTTTCAAGCAATGCATTCCAGATCTTAACCACTTGCTGTATAAAAGTTTTTCCTCGCCGAGCATTTGGTTCTTTAGCCAATCACCTAAAATTTGTGTCCTCTGGTTTTCGACTCTTCCACCAATGGGAACAGTTTCTCTCTATCTACCCTGTCCAGACTCCTTGTGAATTTGTATACCCCAATCAAAACTCCTCTCAACCTTCTCCAAGGAGACCAGCCCCAGCTTCTCCAATCTACCAACCTATCCAGGAAACTGTTTGTTTTACTACATTATCTCTACACTATCTCCAAGAAGGTAAAAACAGTTTGGACCAGTAATCTTGCTTCCCAGTTTTTACTGGTGTTCCATTTTAAAGTATACAAGACCAGTTCGGACCAGTATTCTTATTTCCCAGTTTTTACTGTTTTTTCATTCTGCAGCTGTACCTTCTCTAAAGCCTTCACATCTTTCCAAAAGTGTAGTGCCCAGTAATGGACACAATACTCCAGGAAAGGGTTGCATGCTGGGTTACAAGTCAGCAATAACAGAAGCAATAAATTTTCAGTGGTGATGGCAGAAGAGCTGGGATCTCAAGGGATAATGGCTGCTTACAGGCAGGGAATCCTTTGGGAAGAGATCTTGTGTTTCCTTTAAGCACAATGAGAAAGGCATTGGGAAACTACCTCATATACTCTTTTCCATTGTCATATCGTTCATTTAAAATTTAAAATGGGAAGCTCCTACAAGCAACTGAAGAGGGAAGTGCTAGACTATGAGGTGTGGAGAAATGGGCTAAGGGCTTAATGGCAGGTCACCACTACTCCAAGAGAGGCCAAACTGGTGTTTTATTAAGGAATATCAATCTTTACTTCAAGAAAGCCCCAATCTAGTCTGCTTCTTACTTGCAAGTAAATGTTTAGTAGATATGCATTAGTAGATAATGTCATATGCACATCAAGCTCTGGGCACATATTTAGTCAAATAATAAATAGAGCAGCTAATAAATTGATCAAATTCAGCTATAATAATAACCATAATTTAAAATATGTTTAATTTAGCTGATTTGTCAGAATAAACAAGCTGCCAGGATCCAACATGCACAATCTTTGTAATCTGGCAAGCAAGTCCTAGTATACAAAACTAAATTGAATAAAGTACTGTATTAAATGAAAAAAAGTTATTTTTCTTGAATACAGGATCCGTTTGAAATTCATTCATTTTTAATTTATTTTATTTTAAGACGGTCATTGGCAGCAAAAACCTTGGATTCATAGTTCAGCCTTGTTAAACTCCAAAATCACAGAAGAATGAACAACATGTTTCACAATTTCCACAATTCACCTTCTGTGTTAGCAGAAAATAGCAATAATCTAAGTAGCTTGCCCAAATGGCAAAGATCTGTCTTACAAGACCACTATTCAGTTCAGGTCACGTTTGATTGATCCAACCAAATATGGCTAGGGTATGAACTCTAACCAACTGACATCCCTGATTTATAATTGATTCATTGAACAACTACACAGTGATGATATTTGTTGCAGCTTCAACCTAATATAATTTTGCAATAAAGGTACCATCTGGACACTGCACAGGAGTGGGAACTGCAGAGACAATCCCATATGGTGCATTTATTAGTATTTTTTAGGCATATCTGTTCATTTTTTCCCTTTCCATCTGTTGATCTCTCAGTCATAGCATAGAATGCCTATACTTCTGCTAATGACTGTTCTTTTCTCTTTGCAACCACCTACCTCAGCTGATGAATCAATACTCCTCTAATAAAAACAAAAAACTACTGCGGATGCTGGAAATCCAAAACAAAAACAGAATTACCTGGAAAAACTCAGCAGGTCTGGCAGCATCGGTGGAGCAGAAAAGAGTCGACGTTTCGGGTCCACATGACCCTTCAACAGAACCTATGAAGGTTCTGGTGAAGGGTCATGTGGACCCGAAACGTCGACTCTTTTCTTCTCCACCGATGCTGCCAATACTCCTCTACGTTGAACATGACTTGGAGGAAGCACTGAAGATGGTAAGGGCACAGAACGTATTCTGGGTGGGGGACTTCAATGTCCACGGCAAAGGGTGGCTCAGTAGCACCTCTGCTGACTTGAGTTGGCTGAGTCCTGAAGGACATATCTGTCAGACTGGGTCTTACAATCAGGTGAGGGGAGGTGGGCTGGCTGCCCTCTTTTCCATACTCCTTGCTTGACCCCAACAGGATTTTTAAAAGGATGTGCTTGCCAATTCAATGAGTGTTTAATTGTGTACATGCTGTGACTATAAAAGACATAAACAGACAGGTTTCCTTAAGTTTTTTGAAAAGAAAAGAGGGTGTTTTTTTTATTGTACTTAACCCAGTCTAAGAAAAATAATAAAAAAATGCTCCAACTTTCATGTACACATACTCTCAGGTTCACACATACAAAAATCAATTACAAAGTGGGTGGATAGATTAGGGGATAATTTTAAAGTCCAATAAAGGCGAGAGTGATACGGTTCTCATAGGTTTATGGCTTGGATAAACCTAGGCTGAGCTCGGTGGTCTTTTGGTTCCAGTGTCAAGGCAGTTTAAAGCTGTAGATGGACGATTTATCTATTCTTCTGGAGACAGCAGCTACTGGGTTGGATTCTTTAAAAAATATCTTTGCCTGCAACACATGACTGGTCAAAAACAGAAGACAGGGTTCAAGCTTGCAAAAAAAGGTGGTGAGGGAGAGAGACCCACGCAGCTTCTGTGCTGTTTATTTACAGTCTGGCTTGTTTCTCCCTGGTGTTTGCATTAAGTAAGGTTATTTATCTGAAGTCAGTTTCAATCAGGTGACCAACTGACCAATACATCCATTGTCCACATAAGCGATTCGCAGTTAGAAGTCATTGCTACACAATGGGGAATAGATTGTGGCTATTCACATCTCTCATGATGAACTGGTTTCTCTATAGCTCTTTTCGTTAAGTATCAAGTTCAGAGACAGTAAGTCTGGGAGTCCATGGATTTTGTGTATTGTTAAGTTCACAGACAATAGAAGTTGTGAATTCCACAGATTGCTTCGTCTCTGCATGTCAGTTTAACCCCATCCAATGTCAGTTAACATTAACTCTGTTTCTCGCTCCGCAGATGCTGCCAGACCTGCTGAGTTTTTCCAGTACTTTCTGTTTTTATTTCAGTTAATTAAGAGCTTTCTGGAGACTTGAGGTAATTCTAAGTCTGCAGCAATTAATTACAAAACTCACCTGACCCACAGTGGCCATCTTAAAAGCTTGAATGTTTTAGTCCTTTTAAAACTCAGTGATTTCCAGTAAATAAATTCATCAAATCATGTTTTGATAAAGCAAGGCTTTGTAACACTGGGCCTGCTGTGGGTGTTGAGGGAACTAATGAAAAGGAAAAACCTACTAGCCTTTGTCCTCACCAATCTACCTGTCACAAATACATCTGTCCATGATAGTATAGGTAGGAGCCACCACCTCACAGTCCTCATGAAGACGAAGTCCCATCTTTACTCTGAGCATACCTTCCATTGTGTTGTGTGGCACCACCACCACTGTGCTAAATGGAATAGATTCAGAACCAATCTAGCAGCTCAAAACTGGGCATCCATGAGGCCCTGTGGGCCATCATTAGTAGCAGAATTGTATTCAACCACAATCTGTAACCTCATGGCCATACATATCCCTCACTCTACCAATACCATCAAGCCAAGTGATCAATGCTGTTTCAATGAAGAGTGCAGAATGACATGCCAGGAACAGCACCAGGAATACCTAAAAATGAGATGCCAACTTGGCGAAGTTAAATGCAGAACTACTTGCATGCCAAACAGTAGAAACAGTTTGCAATGGACAGAGCTAAGCGACCCCACAGCCAACGAATTAGATATAAGCTCTTCAGTTCTGCCACTTTTTTTTATTCATTCATGGAATGTGGGCTTCGCTGGCTGGACCAGCATTTATTGCCCATCCCTAGTTGCCCTTGAGAAGGTGGTGGTGAGCTGCCTTCTTGAACTACTGCAGTCCATGTGGTGTTGGTACACCCACAGTGCTGTTAGGAAGGGAGTTCCAGGATTTTGACCCAACGACAGTGAAGGAACGGCGATGTACTTCCAAGTCAGGATGGTGAGTGACTTAGAGAGGAACTTCTTGGTGGTGGTGTTCCCATCTATCTGCTGAATCAGTCATGAATGGTGATGGACAATTAAACAACTAACAGGGGGAGGAGGCTCCACAAATATCCCCCTCCTCTATGATGAGGAGAGCCTAATACATAAGTGCAAAAGACAAGGCTGACATATTTGTAGTCATCATCAGCCAGAAGTACGAGTGGAGGATCCATCTCAGCCTTCTCCTGAGATGTCCAGCATCACAGATGCCAGTCTTCAGCCAATTCAATTGACTCGATGTGATATCAAGAAGTGGCTGAAGGCACTGGATACTGCAAAGGTCATGGGCCCTGACAACATCCCGGAAATAGTACTGAAGTCTTGTGCTCCAGAACTAGTAAGACCCCTAGCCAAGCTGTTCCAGTACAGCTAAAACACTGGCATCTACCGACAATGTGGAAAATTGTCCAGGTATGTCCTGTCCACATAAAGCAGGACAAATCCAATCTGACCAATTACTGCCTCATCAGTCTTCTATTGATCATCAGCAAAGTGATGGAAGGTGTGGCTACCAGTACTGTCAAGTGGCACTTACACAGCAGTAACCTGCTCACTGATGCTCAGTTTGGGTTCCACCAGGACCACTTGGGTCTTACAGCCTGGTTCCAAACATGGACAAAAGAACTAAATTAAAGAGGGGAGGTGGGAGTGACTGCCCTTTCCATTAAGGCAGCATTTGACCAAGGTGTTGTTTTCAATGGTTTAATTGTTCTATGTGTCTGATTGGTTAGTCTGGTTCACCGATCCTTGTACACTTGCTTGATTACTTAAGCCTGTGGGTGGACCTAGACAGATAAGAACTGACACCATACTGGGAATGTTCCAGAAAGGTTCTGGGCTCTAAGCAAAGACCATATGTGTGTGTTGAAACTCCTGTAAGTTGAGATGTTTTAAAGTTTGTAAATAAACTGTTTGGATTTATAACCAGTGTCATCTCTGCATTGCTCTGAGATAAATAAGATATGCAGTAACCTGGTACAAACATAAGATATGGCACCAAGAAGCCCTAACAAAATTGAAGTCAATGGGAATCAGGGGAAAAGCTCTCCACTGGTTGTAGTCATACCCAACACAAAGGGAGATGGTTATAGTTGTTGGAGGCAAATCATCTCAGACCTAGGAAATTGCTGCAGGAGTTCCTCAGGGTAGTATCCTAGGCCTAACCATCTTCAGCTGCTTCATCAATGACCTTCCCTCCATCATAAGGTCAGAACTGGGGATGTTCGCTAAATATTGAACAATGTTCAGTTCCATTTACAATTTCTCAGATACAGAAGCAGTCTGTGCCAAAATGCAGCAAGACCTGGAAAACATTCAGTCTTGGGCTGATGTGGCAAGAAACATTCGAGCCATACAATGCTAGGCAATTACCATCTCCAACAAGAGAGAATCTAACCATTTTGCCTTGACATTCAATGGCATTACCATTGCTGAAGCCGCCTATATTATCATTCTAGGGGTTACCATTGACCAGAAACTGAACTGGACCAATCATATAAATACTGTGGCTACTAGAGCAGATCTGAGGCTGGGAATTCTGAGGTGAGTAACTCGCCTCCTGACTCCCCAAAACCTGTCAATTATCTACAAAGCACAAGTCAGGAGTGTGGGTGGAACACTCTCCACTTGCCTGGTTGATTGCAGCTCCCACAACACTCAAGAAGCTTGACACCATCCAGGACTAAGCAGCCGGATTGATCAACACTCCATCCACTACCTTAAACATTCAATCTCTCCATCACTGACACAGCGACAGCAGTGTATTCCATATGCAAGCTGCACTGTAGCAACTCACCAAGTCTCCTTCACCATCACCTTCCAAACCCGCAGCCTCTACCACCTAGAAGGATGCATGGGAGCATCACCACCTACAAGTTCCCCACCAAGGCATGCACTATCCTGACTTGGAACTATATTTCTGTTCCTTCACAGTGGCCGGATCAAACCCCAGAACTCCCTTCCCAGCAGAACTGTGGGTATACCTGCATCAGATGGACGGCAGCAGTTCAAGAAAGCACCCCACCACCATCTTCTCAAGGGCAATTAGGGATGGGCAACAAATGGTGGCCTTGCTAGCGATGCTCAAATCCCATGAAAGAATAAAATAAAGTGCATTCTTCCACAATACTTTTCTAAAACAACATATGGGGACTGAGGTTACTCGAGTGTCTGATCGTCAAAAGCTAAAAATCTTTTATCACAGGGCTATCATTTTTTTGTGCTATGTAAGATTGTTTCCTGCCTGCCACTCAGACATGATACTGGTATGATTGTGTTAATTAAAATTAATTCAATTGTGTGAAACCAACCCTTAGGATTTTTAAAAATATAGCATGTGAAGCATTCTTTCAATCAACTTTGTTACAGAAACATAGTTGCCTACAACATGATTATTTGAGCTGGCATAACAAATGACTATTATGAAACTATGCATGAAACCTTTGGAAACAACAATTTTGTATAATTTGAGAAAATTGCAAAGCATGTAGGTAAAAAAAAGGGGCAAACCTGTGAAAATAGTTTGAGTCAGATGTCCTATTGTTACCTATTTTTGGCAAACCAAAACTACTTCAGATGAAAACCATCCTCTCAGCTGGGATTTTGCCTTCAGATTTTTTATTTGTTTGCAGGTCTGGTTTTTCTTCCATTCTTGGATTTAAGTGGGCAGATCTGTCCCTCGTTTCTTTCTCTTTTTACTGTGTTACTCCTTCTTATGTATTTGTTGCTTTCCTTTTTGTTTCCACTTTCACTTTAATATATTTTCTTCCTATTTCGTTACCATCACCGTTAATTTCTATTTTACTTCTGTCACACTCCCTTGGTTTTGTCCTTCTCTATCTCCTGATTATCTCCTAGGTTGGCCGAAATTAATTCTATTTTAACAAATATACTGTTCAATACAAATTTTTAACAAGACTTTTTAACAGTGTTGAAATGACTGAGGTGATAACTTAAAGTGAAACCTTTACTTAATATACATGTGATTTGGTATTATTGCAGACATAATGTGGAATGGGCACTTATGAGTCCTAAAACAAGGACTGAATGATAGAAAAATCTGAACAGTAATATTACTTTGGTTTGAATATTAACACAATGAAAGTTTATGGGTGGAATTTTCCATTCTGGAAACTAAGTCCAGTGGCAGAAAAGTCGGCGTGGTTTCCGTTGGGCATCTGGGTGGCTGAATATGCGCGATCTTCCACTTTTCAGCTCATTAATCATGCATCAGTGAGGAGCTCGGCGAAATCTTGTAGCAGGGTGGATGGGGATTCACTCACTCTGCCAATACCACATGGGGTATACCACTCCAAGTCTGACCGTAGTAAGGTTCTTTGTGAATTTAGAGAGGATGGAAGTATTTACTCAACGTCTGTGCTCAACCATTGATGTGCTGATTTCAAGGAAACTAATCCGAAGGTTTTCTTGCATTTAAAATGAAAAGGGGTTAGTTTTTATTGAGTTAAAAACCCACCCAGGTAAATATATAAAAATATTTAAAAAGGTAAACCCATGCCCAACCTTTGCAACGCACACTCAGACAAGCGTGCAGAATTACAAGATATACAAGTAGGCAGTTGCTTTCTTAGCCAAATTAAGAATTCAATGTTAAAAGGTCAGAAAAAGAGAGTTCACTGTTTATGATTCCTTTGCTGGTATGTGTGGCTATGGCATGTTTTTCTCCACGGTAATCTTGAAATTCCAGGAGTTGAAGCCCGTGTAAACTGCAATTGCCGGAGACAATTACTTTTTAAAATGTAATCCACCTTTTCTGGAAATGGAGGATTTTTGTACCTGAGGTGCCTTTCAGCAGAAATTCACTATGTCTGTGCTGGGTTTTTTTTAACTGTAACAGAGATTGGGTCTTAACTTGGGAGAGAAGAGAAGGGAGCTTGTTATTGCTTCATTGACAGTTTTTACAGACTACTTTAAAAGCTTGTGTGCTGTATTAAAAGACATTCAGAAAACGGTTACTCCAGTCACATGGCCTCTTTCCCCATAATGATTTCAGAAGGTATTTGCTTAGCTGATGTCTGAACAGACTGTGGCTATTGTCCCATGGCCTATAATGTCCCAACCATTAGCTTCTGAATGATTCATTATCTATCTTGATGAGATAGGAAAAACACCTTTTCATGTAGCTATTGCCCTAGTAGACTTTTTGTTACCGCTTCAGGGGCAGCCTTACAGAAGTGCAAATGTGAGGTCCCATATTGTTTTAGTAAATCATTTGAAGTAGTCCTTGACATCAGCAGGCATGAAATTCCATAGAAGGATGTCGTGGCATGTCTAAATTGTAATTCAGATTGGAACTTTCCAGAAACTGGTCAACTTGCAATACCAGATGTGAGGTGACTTGTGACAGCCATCTTAAGTCAGTGTCTTTGCTTGCTTTTTTAAACTCTTTCATAAACAGTTTAATATATATGTTTGATAAGCCGATGAAATTGAAGTGTAATATCACTCATGCACAAGCCAGATCATCGTGACAATATTCAGTGTGATTCAATGTCCCGTGTTCATTCAAGTGTCAAAAATGTAGCCCCTCCACCCCGCCATGAAGTCCCATCTGGATCTTCAATTGTATTAATTTTCACACAATCTCACCACAGTGAGTAGCCTTTAGTTCCACATCTGCAACATCAGCAAAAGCACATGATATGTGACAAATATGGCTGGACAATACACTTGTCATCCTTAAATCTCAGGCAGACATTATTTGGACTCAGGAGAATTGCTCATCCAGGTTAGTGACTTTCCTGCTGTTGTACTGATGTCTGTCATTTATGGATGGCACAATTATTCATCGGGACCAATGTTATAATCATTTTTCCAATGTGCACTTTGCAATGGAGCTTACTTTATGAGAGTGAGTTTTTGGACAATGTAGTACCAAAAGTTGAACACTGTAGGTTACCATGCATTTCTACAGGTTGTTCTCATCTCTGTGTTTAAGGCTGAATGTCATTCCATGCTTAGTCCCCATTCTCCGCATGCATGACGCTGAACTAGGAAAGTAAGGATCAATCAGGAAAATTACAAATGCCTGCAACAGGAGTTTGAGTGTGCGATGTCAGTGCTGTGTGCTCATCTTGATGAAGCTGTCTCCTTACCTGTTACGATATTACATTCTCCTAGACAGTTGCTTAGCAGTGCTTTACGTGATCTCTCTAAATGCACATCACACAACTCAATATATAATTCATTGCATGACAGGGCACTCATTGACTTAGGGTATATAGAAAGGACTGGTCTTTGTGAGCTGGACCAGGTCGAGGACTGTCATGCTCTCAAAGCAATGATTTGCAAATCTCCTAAATCCTCAGCAGGATCTATGAAGGGAAGAAGTTGTCGTTGACCTTCTGTATCAATATTGACTGGGCCACATTTCTTCCTAATGAAAAGGTCATCCAGGACAGAAGCTTGGCAGGCTTCCAATGATTGCAGGGTCGTCAGTGATTGTAACTAATCAAACCATTGTCCTGGTAAGGCATTCTCTGTGAGGACAATGCAAACAAACCTCACAGCTTTGGGTGCATGATGTAGAGTTACAGATCACTGTATCCTGATGTGCAAAGGGCAACTGGAGGTCAGTAGCAAGATGATGCCTCTGCATTACGCATCTATGGGAGCTGGTGATGGGAGAGATGGAGTTTTCTGGATGCTCCTCCTCCTTGAAATGTCCATGTGCAAACCATTGAAGAATGTTTTTTGTGTTTGTGCCACCTTATGACCACCTGGTGCCACACTGACATGAGTGCATCCACATGTGAATTGGCTTTTCTGCCACTTGAAAGCTTTCATGTCCATTGACTTGGTGGCACCACGGTTGAAATGACTTTATTATGTGGAGTTGCTTAAGGATGTGCACTAAGGGAATGCTAATCACATTCCACAGCGGCCACACGTTGTCAAGGCTACTATGCCTTCCAAAGATGACTTCATCGTTAGGGCAGAAGGTGACTAAGGCTACTTTCATGATCATTGTGAGATTCTTGACCTTTCCTGTGATGTTCAAGCTGAGAATGAAGGTGTTGCTTCCCCTGCATTGAAGGCTGAAGAAAACTTTGATGGTGAAAATTAGCCTTCAGCTTATTCCTGCTGGAATCTTGTAGATATGAGGATGTCATGGAAGTTCTGTCATGTCATGCCCATGTAATGACATCCTCATGTGGCTCATCTGAATCCTCACCCTCTTGAGAGTCATCCCCTTCAATGTTCTCCTCATCCAAGGAGACGTCTAGCAACTCAATGTCGCCCTCAGGCAACATGTCCCACCTTTGCAGAGTAAGGTTGTACAGAGCACAGCAAACAATGATTATGCGGGAGACTCTCTGTGGTGAGTATTGGAGAGCCCTACCTTACCGGTCCAAACATTGGAAATGCATCTTCAGGAAGCCAATAGTTTGCTCTACTAAGGACCTTGTGGAGGAATGTGCTGCATTGTATCTCCCCTCAGATGCAGTCTGTGGCCAATGAATGAGCGTTATTAGCCATGTCCTTTGGAAGTAGCCTTTGTTACCAAGGAGACAACCCTCTAAGCACCGAGGGCCCTCAAAGATCTATGGCATTTGTGAGTGATTCAAGATGTAAGAGTCATAGGAGCTCTTCGGGCACCTACCACAAGCATACAGGATCTGATTTCTGTGATCACAAATAAGCTGGACATTCAGAGAGTGAAATCCTTTTCTATTTATGAATCTCACAGGCTGTTGCCAGGGAGCTCCCAAGGTCACATGTGTGCAGTTGATGGCACTTACAGGAAACCTGGGATTGCTGCAAATCCCACAAGTCTGGCAGTCTGCTTGCATCACCCTTGTGAAATTGCAGGTAATGGTCAGCTTTATTGAAAAGGGCATCTGTCACCTCCCTTATGCATTTGTGTCTTGCTGATTTCAAGATTCCACAAAGGTCCCCAGTGGAGCCCTGGAAGGATCCAATGGTGAAAAAGTTTAGTGTGGTGGTAACCTTCAGAGCCACCAGCATGGGATACCCCTCAGGTTTTCACGGCATGAGCTCATCACAGAGAAGGTCACAAATATGCACCACCACATCCCGACACAAGCAAACAAAAACAGAAAATGCTGGAAAAACTCAGCAGGTCTAACAGCATCAGTGGAGAGAAAAAAAAAGACTAAACAAACAAAGTTGCCTCCAGCACTGTCTTTTGCCCATCTCCATGTATGAGCTGCTTCTTCTGTAGACCCTTGGTCATGCCAAACCTCTTTGTGGATTTTGCCCCTCCTTGGGAACACCTGGGACTTCCTGAAGCCCCACTGGCTCTTGCTCCTCAGGGCAATGGTCTTCCCAGAGTTGTGCCCATTGGTGAAGGGCCCTTCTCCTCATTGTAATCAGAGCTATCAACAAGGCAGCATTGCCTGCAGTCTGTATTCTCCACTCCTCCTTGTATCTCTGAATGGATACAATTGTGCAATCAATGTAGTTCCTCCATTTCAAAGCCAGGAGTCCAGTCTCGAGTCCTTGACCTGCAGTCAGTCTGCACATGGCATCCCAGGCCTCCCCTTACAGGCTGATCACATCCTGGAGGTCGACGGCTGGCTGAGCATCCCCCTCAGATATGAGTGCGCATTCACAATGAGGGTCTTCATTAGGCTTAATAGACTCATGTGCTATAACCCTCAGTCAGGCTATTGTCAGTTCATCTCCATTAGCCTAGACAATAGCTATTGATACCCAATCCTTGTACTTAAGCATGGTGCCTTGTAAACCATGAACAGTGCACTGGGAACATTGAGGCTTGTAGTGTCCATTTAGTTTCAGAGCAGCAGCATGGCCCTTGATTATTCGATCCTCATTCCATTTTCACATGCCCCTGTGAGGATCAGATGGCCATTAAGACCAACTGCACCACAGAACCAAAACTTCATTGATTCTCCCCTGAATGTGCACCATTAGTATAGGAGCACAGCTAATTCATTGTGTATTGGACCCTCAAGTCTAGCACTCAGCTGAGCTGTGTTCTCCATGGTTTGAGTAGGAAATGAATAGGGTGCCCCTTCAACTGGCCCAAAATTGTTGTGCTGAACTCCTTCCATGCACCCTGAGACCCCTCTCATGTAGTTTTGTTTTCCAACTGCATCATTCATTAATGATTGTGAACATGGTTTACGTCACTTTTGTAAGTGCAACCAGCTTCAAACCTCTCCCTATCACCCACCACATTCCTCCCATCTTCTTCCATAGTCACCACCTCCTAAATCCCATTCCTCCACTAACCATCCAGCTTTCCCTATTACCCTTGACCCCACCATTGTCAATATTCCTGTTCTTCCCCCCTGAACCTTTCAATGTTGATGTCCCCATGCCCTTTGTCGACCTGATCCCTCCCCTTCTCAAGACCACATGTACATTTACCTTTTGGGACTACCCCATGAGACCTTCCAATACCCTCCCCATGACTTTTCAGCTATCAACATACAGAATACAGAAGCCTCCCTGAAGGTTATTGTGCCCTCTGTCTCCCAATACCATGACTTGAACCCCCATCACCAAATGCCTTAGTTGACTGAACATGCCCTACATGCCATTCTGCGCACAACTGTCACTGCCCAGAGAGGCCTTTCCCCACCCAAGACCGAGACCAAGACATGCGTGCCATGCACAGCACTCTAGCATGGCCTGTACAGCCCCAGGACAGTCTCTGCACCTTCCCTGGGCAGTGCTTTTATTTTTGTCCCAGGACAGTCTTTTAACTCCTGTGCCTGGAAAATTGCTGTTTTCCCACTCTGTTCCTTGACCCCCAACCCCCACTTGTCCTGTCTCTGTCTCACCATCCTACCTCATCTTCCCCTGCCATCTTGTCTCCATCTCAGCCTCCTCTCTCGTCTTCCCCCTCACCTCCGCCCCAGTCCTGCCTCCATCTCACTCCGCCTCGCTGGTCGTGCCTCCCGTGCTCAGCCTTAGCGCAACTTTTTGCACCCGATATTTAGCTGTTAGTGTTAAAAGCAGCGCCTACTGACCTCTAAGTCATGGATGAAGTGAAGCTAACCACGTGCATGCCACTTAGATACAGTTGTAAAACAGGCCGTTCTAATTACCTGCTGGCAGGGCACTTAATTTGGAGGAGGAACTTGATTCGGGCGTGTTGACCTTTTAATCAGCATTCATGAGATGCAAATGAATGCAAATGGGGTTCCCAACCTAGCTCAGCAGGAATCTTGACCTGCCTTAAACCCACCCTGGAAGCCAGGAGAACAAAATTCCAAACTAATTTTCCGTCGGCGGGCAATTGACTTTTTCATTCACGCCAAATTTAGTGCCACTGCCCACCACGATTCCCACCGCTGGCAGGAGCGTGAAATTCTGCTGCATGTCTAATATGCAGAAAAGCTGTTCTTTGACCCTTCAATATGTACAGTACAAATTAAAGTCGAAAATAAGCCTTACCTCATCAGACTAAAAAACAAAATGCTAGCATATAAATACACAAGTACTTAACAATCAGATTTTTAAGTATACTTTATATTATATATATAGAGAGAGACAGTCACCATTCACATCATTTTAAATAAAATTGACTGCAAAATACATTATTTTTCACCTTGCTATCCTCCACAGCAGTTGCTATGGGAGTCTTGTTGCTAGCAACCAGTCAGGCAAACACTGCAGTTTACATTCAGGTGTCAGCACCATTACAGCCATTGCTGTTACCTACCTTTCTTTGAAAAATGGATTCTTTAGATAACAATCTTTATGTTCCACGAAGAACCTTAGAAGCAAACTTTCCACAGACAGCTGACAGGTAAGGCAACATTCCTTGTTGAATTCTTTATTGTTGGAATGTTTATTAATTGAAAAAGGAAGCTTTAATCTTATGAAAAGCAAAATAGCAGATGGAGAAATCCTCTGCAAGTAATTTCAGGTGAAAAATTCAACACCATTGCACACATTTTTTGGGTATGGTATCACATACGGGGCTAGTTTCTGGGAGTGACCTCCAATGCCCAGTCTCCCCAGGATGTTTGTGGCCAATTTGAAATTCTATGCCCTTGAAAATTCTATTAACTTTTCTTTTCGTAGTATTATCAACCTGAGTTGCTGCCTTTAATCTCCTGTAAACCTCACCATTCCCTCAGGTCTCTCTGCTGCTCCACAGCATCAAACCTTCCATTTAGATATAATTACTACTGATAATTTTTTTCCCAAAATGCATCACCTCAATTTGCCAATCCTTCACAGTCACTGGGTCAAAATCTTGGAGCTCCCTTCCTAATAACATTGTGGGAACTGACACAAGATTGAATGCAGCGGTTCAAGAAGGCTGTTCACCACCAGCCTTGTGGAGTCCGTGGACCATGGATATATAGGGTGTTGTAGGCTGCAATCCCTTTTCAGTTATTTAAAAAATCTTTTGCTGATGTTTTGTTTGCACTTCAGCCCCATGTGATCTACGGGCACCCGGTGGGGAGGGGGGCCGGGAGGACGGAGAACCTTCTTGTGAACCTGCTCCTGGTCCTGGCCGAGTTGGCCATTAACAGGTCCAGGCAGCAGGCGATTGAGGGGGTCATCTGACCCGACTGTCTGTCCCTCTTCCGCGGCTACGTTCACAGCCGGGTGTCCCTGGAGAGGGAGCACGCGGTGTCTGCCGGCACCATCGAGGCCTTCCATACCCGGTGGGCACCACGGGGACTGGGGTGCTTTATCGACCCTCTTAACCACATTTTGGTTTAAAGTTTGTAAGTTTCTTTTAAATTTTGTCTTTGTTTTTTCAGTCTCCCTAATTTAAGGGTCTGCATTTGTTTTGTCCCTGATTTTGTTAATTTAGTTTAATTGGTTGGCTTCAAAAGAGTTAATTCTCCTTAACTTTCCTAACCCTGCTGCTACGTCTTGGTGCTCCCCGGACATCCACAGCAGAGGTGGAGGCAGCCTGCTGACTGTGACGTCCTGTCTGTGATGACTTTGGTGGGCGTCCTCTGGAGGGCCGAGACTTGGAGGGCCCCGGCCTGCTTTCAGGGTCCTGCTGTGTGGCAATGACACCCTCCTCGACCTGTGGAGCTGGAGCTGCTGAGATCACAGGAAGAGGGGATACGGATGGGCCAGACACTCCCAGAGTCACTTGGGTGGATGGCCACAGAGTGAGCACCTGCTGATCCTCCTCCCTATGGGTGCCCGAGGGCCCCTGGCTGACTCCGTGAGGAGAAGGGGTAGCTGGAGTGAGATCGAGCTGCCCAGCACCCCTCTCGCATACACACTGTTGGAGGCCAACTTTGGCATCAGCGATGGAGTTAAGCCCATGCAGCAGTGCAGGAGAGACGTCCTGGACCAAGGTCTCCATGGCAGCCGCCATCCTGCCAGTGTTGACCTCAATGTGTTGCAATGCTGGCGTTAACATCTCAGCCTGAAGACGGATGGATTCCTCCATCGTGCCTTGCAACCTGAGGAGTGCAGCGGACATCCACTCCTGTTGTTTCCTCGCTTGTCTTTGCAGCTCCAGTAACTGCAACCTCCACTGCAACCTCTGTCCAGGCCACTATGGTGAGACAGGAGGGCCTCCTGCTGCCACCCTTAAGGAAACAGGATTTCCTGCCTTTCCTGGATGGCCTGGAGAAGGAGAATCTGCAGTGAGGCATCGCTGAATCATGGTCCACATGTTGTCTGCACTGGGACATCATGAGGCATTCACAATCTGGAGCTCCTGACTTGCCAGGAGTGAATGGCTGTCTGGGTGCCCTTTAAATATGGCGCCAAGATGTTCGATGCCTGGAGATAAGGGCAGGAATGGCTACTTCTCGCTGCGAGATTCACCGTGTTCCTTGCGAATGTGTACGTAATGAGCTGAACAGTGTGAGAATGTGCTTGGCCAGCCATTCTGCCCCTGAGTGGAAGCTGCTCTCATTTCCACTCCCGCCACCCAACTTATATTCCAGAATGGAAGATACCGCCCTGCATGTCTTTTGAAAGTCCATGTACACAACATCAACCCCCTACCTTCATCAAACCTCTCCATTACTTCAGCAAAGAGCTCATTCAAGTTAGTCAATAACTGACTTTTAAATGTTCAGCCAAATAACACATGACTTCAATTATTTTAGGTTGGTTAAGTAAATATATTTTATTCAAAATCGCAGCTTTTCATCTTTGCCACTTTTATAATGATTCACAGGATGAACATAAAAACAGAAGAAATAGGAGAAGTAGGAGCAGGAGTAGGTGATTCAGCCCCTCAAGTTTGCTCTGTCATTCAATAAGAACTTGATCAATAAGATGGTTGAATTGTGCAATGTTATTCAGTTATGGTGTTCTTTAACTGGAGATTATAAAATTGAAATACTTCTTTGGTCTTTTGCAATCAGCCATATGGTATAAGAAGATCAAAGGAAAAGCTGCAAATGGTGGAGCTGAAAATGAGCAGCATAGCACTTTCCACTAAATCTGACATTTCCTGGGTAATTTTATTTTATAGATGGGTTGTGTCATTCACATATTTTTGAAATGATTCTGAAATGAAAGTATTGTTTCAGCTGGGATCCTAGAGGCTAAAGTAACAAACTTAAACCTTCAATACAAGGACCTATTATGCATTGCCAGTAATCCATTCAGTTCTGAAGAAATATATTAATGTCAACAAAGATGTTGCTGTATAAAAGTTATAAAAAAGTTATTTTTGTCTAAAAACTGCTCTGGGTTAAGACATGTGTTATGTTTTATAAAGCTTCAACATTTAAAAATTTGCTGAAAATTATTTCCTCACATGTAGTCTGAGGATCGTGCAACCTTGGCAATGGATTCAGTGAAGGGCAAAACATGCTTTAACTTCTCTTTTTAATAAATGATTATTCTGTGGCTATAAATTTTAAAGAGCTAATTTTCCATACGTCTATTCAATAGCAGTTTCAACCAATTAGTAAAAACACAGTCTCTAAGTCTTCTTTCGATATATTATATTTTCCTGGAATTCCCAACAGTAGTTGTAATTATTCTTATTCACATAGAGCAAGAGTAGCACATTTATCAGATCCTAATGGTGCGACACAATTGCTGTTTCCATTCAGCTCAGGTGACCTGACATGGCACAAATGCACTTCTCACTGTCTTTCAGTTGCACAATCTTTCACTACAATTGTATTGCTCCAGATC
Organism: Cetorhinus maximus; assembly: GCF_964194155.1. Lineage (NCBI taxonomy): Eukaryota > Metazoa > Chordata > Chondrichthyes > Lamniformes > Cetorhinidae > Cetorhinus > Cetorhinus maximus. The sequence continues at coordinate 98,576,184 of NC_135891.1, read as the reverse complement.
TGTCCTAAGACAGTACTGCCATCACTGTGTTTAGCCCAAAGTAAAATAGGCTTACATAGCTTTGAAAACACATCATGGATTTGAAAATGTAGACATAATCACCGGGACATTCCTCAATTAGCTCCCCTTAACTTTGCCTAATGATTGATGGAACGCCATTTACACTGAAGATACAGTGACTAACTGGTAAAATTGCTAATGGAATATTTATTTTTGAAAATTTATACATATTGCCAAACATTTCATTCTTTTTAATCATTTCGCTTGGTTCCTTTTATCACTCTAACTTGTTATTTCTACTCCCAAGCTGTTGGCGATGCAATGGAATTGAATCAACGTGACACATTTTTATTTACTGCAGGGTCAAGAAAGAAACAAATCAAAGTTAACCTGTTATTAGTGTTATTAATACAAAGCAGGGAAAGAGACTATTCAGCCCAACTAGTCCATGCCGACACTTCTGCAACACTCGAGCATCCTCAAACCCCACCTCATTTAACCCTAATCAGCAAAACTGTCCATTTCTTTCTCCCTTGTACACTTACCTAGCTTACCCTTAAAGATATCTATATTTGTCGCCTCAACTATTCTCATTGTAATGAATTTCACATTCTTACTGCTGCCTGAGTAATAGAGGAAATAGTTTGACGAAGCCAGCAGGAATTTGCAAAGAGTGGTTCAGGCTTGACAAACCTCATAACATTCTTTAAAGAAATGATGGGCTGAATTTTCCAGGAATTGCACTAAGTGCAGTAGCGGGCTGGTAAAATAGAGTCCTACCCGCCAATTAAAATGGCAGGCTTTCGCGCCGTATCTTCCCGAGCCCACCTCATTATATATTCACTCCCATGAAACACACCGTTTCCATGGCGAGTGGGCCCTCATTCGCCATCACCCCGATGTTGCATCACACCGGCCGGCATCTTTAAAAGGCAGCCCCCAGCACAGTGCTCATCACCACCAGCTCACCACCGCTGCCTGGGAGACACGGCTAGCACAGTGCTCATCGCCACCAGCTCACCACCGCTGCCTGGGAGACACGGCCAGCAAAGGTAAAGAGACTGCAGCCCCCACTTCAATGACGGGTCCCTCGAGTGACTGCTGGATGCCGTGGAAGCCCCCGGGATGTGCTGTACCCTCGCTCTGGCCGCAGGATGGGCAGCAAAGTCACCAACCCGGCTTGGGAGGTGGTGGCGCAAACGCCCTGCAGAGGATGACAGCCACCCAGTGCTGCAAAAGGATGAATGATCTCCTCCATTCCGCCAGGGTAAGTCATTCTTCTCATCGCTCTCAACTCACACACTCACAAACCCATCACACATCCACAGGACCCTCACTCACTGCCAGTGCAAGGGACATCACCATTCACTCTCTCACACACACCGTCATTGTCCTCATCCCATCCATGAGACCACTCACCACCCACAAAGGTCAGGCTTACTTATCTTCTGGCCTGGTAAGAGTCCTGATACACTCTCCCCATCTCTATCCAGGCAGGACAAACTGGCTCACAACAGGAGGGAAAGGTCACAGACAGGTGGAGGGATGCCGGAATTCAAAGTTCTGACAGATTTGAAAACAGAGCCATCCAGCTGGCCGGCGATAACCGGGACCGTTCCTGTGCTGACGGTGAGGTCGGCGCTGCTCTACCAAGTGAGGATCCAGCAGTGCAACATCCATCAGACAGTCATGCTGTGTGTGATGTGTCCTGTTTCACAGGCCACTGCCATGTACTAATTATCTCCCCTTGCTTTCACAGGCACATCTGGGAAACAGCTGACAGAGTCCATGACCCAGGACCTCCAGTCAAGCTCCGAAGAAACCTCTGAAGAGGAATCTGAAGGCACCCTCCCTGAAGTCCCGTCACAGCCTCACCCACACCCTCCACCAGCGCAGAGACACACACCTCGGTGGGACCTAGCTTTAGAGTAGCCTCAGGATCACAATCAGGTGAGCACATTGCACTGTCTGATCCACAGCAGGTGGAGGCAGGGACTTCCCAGGTCCCCGGCACTCGGAGGACGGCTGGAGGCCAGAGCGTTGCTGAGTCTGAGTCAGATGAGGAGCCTCTGGACTAGGCCCACAAGAGAACTGCCCAGCAGTGTAGAAACAGGATGAATGATCTGCTGCGCTCCACCTGGGTAAGTGGCATAGCCTACTCGCTGAAAAGTGGCAATCATAAGGGCATCAGGCAGTGTAAGTGTGTGAGTGCACAGGGATGTCAGACAGCAGTTTATGTTACAGGATTCGGCAGCAGATGGGACATGTGCACTGAATGTGCGGCAGCCACTCAGCCACTTCCTGCTCTCAATGTTCTATCAGTTGCAGAACATCCTACCTGTTAATCACTTACTGCAGTGGGCTCAGGAGCGGGCATGCTCCTAAACTGCTCATGCATCCATTGGGATCACACTCAATCCTTCTGTCTGTCTGCAGGACAAGAAGGTGCATAACTGGAGGGAATGGGCCAAGAGTGGCAGCAGAATCCCAGAAGTTCGAGTCGAAACCAACTTTGAGGAGGAGGCTGCAGAAATGGCCAGGGAGGAGCGGGACTGTGCCTGTGCTGAAGGATTCATCCAACAAGCCTATGAGGATACCTGCAGTCTGCAGTTGTCAAATGCACCAACAGAGTGAGACAGTGTTTAGATAAGGGAGCCTGCTTAGGCATCCACTAAATCTTTCTCTTCTGCATTCCAGATACCAGCAACAAAAGGGGGAGGCAAAGAACCCACAAATACACCTCCAACCCCACCTCTGAGGATGATGCCTCAGAATCCTCAGAGGATGTCCTGTCATGGCATTCACATGCACCCTCTACCAGCGCAGAGACATTCACCTCAGTGGGTTCACATTCTAGAGTAGGCTTGGGAACTGACATGGGCTCACAGCTGATGGAGGAAGTGACAGCCGAGGTCTCTGACACTCAGGGACTGCTGGAGGCCAGGCCTCTGCTTAGCCCCATGCAGATGACGAGCCTCTGGACTCAGCCCTAAGAGACATGTTGGAGTTGCAGAGACAGGCAGGGGGACAGCAGACAGTGATGCCAAAAGCCATGCGCAGACGGGACTAAAGGATGAGTCCATCCACGTCCTGCCTGCTGTCCCAGCTCTGGCATGCAAGCACCTGGCTGCCTTCATGAAAAGGATGGTGCCTTGGAGACTCAGCTCCAGCAGAACGCACAGTGTCTGCTGAATATGCGCTCGGACCTGCCCTCTGTCTCTCTAGCCATGAGTACAGTGTGGCAGTGGCTAATGAGAGGGAAATGGGGCACCTCCACCTCCCTCCACGTGCCCCATCTCCTCAAGGAGTCAGGGAGGTGCATCGCACACCGATGGAGGAGGGGCACCAGCTAGGCATCCCGGGGGCTTCAGCCCAGGGCAATCCAAGGGTGCCCTGCCACTCAACCTCCCTTTTGCCAGTGACAACATTGCCTCCAGCAGGCCAGGCTGAGAAGGGTGCACCTGCACCTGGAAAGGAGACCCTTAGCAGGCCAGAGCCCTCTAGGCCTCAGGCCACCAGCGGATGTGAGTTGGTGTCGGGCACTGCAGACAATGATGATCCAGGACTCTGTGGTGAGTATTGGAGAGCCCAGCTTAGCAGTCCAAACATCTGACCCTCATCTTTAGGAGGCATATTGGTCACTCAATTGTGGCCCTTGTGGAGGCATGTGCAGCATTGTAACTCTACTTGGCGCCAATCTGTAGGTGATAAACTGGTGTCATCAGGCAGGTCTACTGGGGTTATTCCCTTGTCCCCAAGGGGCCTGCCCTGCAATTACTGAGGTCCTTCAAAAACCTGTGGCACCTGGGAATGTTTCGGAATGTAGGCATCATGAGAGGTCCCTGAGAACTGAGCACAAACATGCAGCGTTTTTCTTCTGTAATCACATATCAGCTGCACGTTCAAAGAGTGGAAACATTTCCTATTGATGAATGTGACTGGCTGTTGCCAGGGAGCATGTGTGTAGTTAATAGCCCCTTGCACTTGCAGGAAACCTGAGATTGCTGCAAAACCCGTTGCTTTTGTAGCCTGGCTCTCAGGATCCAAGCTGAATTGGACAAATCGGTGCACTCTCCTGAACAAGACAACTGTCACCCCCAGGATGCACTTGTGTGTTGCTGACTGGGAGATGCTGCACAGGTCTTGCGTGGAGCCCTGGAAGGAGCCATGGTCAAAGATGTTTAAGGCGGCGGTGAATTTTAATGACACTGGTATGGACTACGTCCAAGTCCTTGCAGATGTAAGTCGCAGTGGAGAAGGTGGCATACGTGAGCAACCACATTCCAGGACACTCTAAGGCACCTCCGGCATTGCCTTTCACTCATCTGTAGGTAGCTGCACCACCTGCAATATACCCGAGTTTGGGCCAATGCTCACTGTCGCATGGGTCCTTGGTCACCAGCAGCCTGATACCCTTGAGGCCCCTCTGCCTCTTGCTGCTCAGGCTGCTCCTCCTGGCCCTGGGCTAACCTGTGCTGGTTCCTCTTCATCTAGACGAGAGTCAGTAGAAAGACAGGGTTGCCTGGAGCCTGCATCATCTAGACATTGGTGGATCTGTGAACGAATTGCAGTGGTCCATCTAGTGAGCATACCCTTTGTAGATTAGCCTCCATTTCAGGGCCACCAAGCCAGTGCTAAGCCCTGTGCCTGGTTTCCATCCAGACATGGCATCCCCACAACCCCCCTTCCAGGTGAAGGACATCCTGGAGGGCCACAGATGAGTGTTCCTCCCGTTAATACATGTTTGTGCATGGTGACATCACACGTTGAGCAGGATAATGACACCCACGTGTGAGAACTCTCCCTTAGACACTATTCAGTTTGCCTCCATTAATCTTGAGACTCTAAATAGAGAGACAATTGCCTTGGCATCATAAAAAGTCTAACCACATAAGCCTTTGTCAGCCATAACCATTTACCCGGGAGGTTTGAGGTTTGGAGTTGGGAATTTGCTGCTGTCCATCAGCCGTGCCCCTTGGAGGCATCCACCTCCCCACCTCCCTTCATCCCTGCCTCTGACAGCAGCAGATGCCAGTCAGCACACAGTGTAACACCAGCTCCACACCTTGATGGGTTCTCACTGGAATGCGATCCATTAGTCATGAAGCAATGCTGGGTTATTGGGCATTGGGACCTCGAGAGCAGAACTCAGCTGAGCCTGGTTCTGCATGGAGTGGACCAATAGTGGATAGGGTGCCCTTTTACTCAGCCCAAAACATGAGACATTAACCCCTCCCACCTGTTCTGAGACCCCTTCCACCTCGAATATTTGAGAGATTTTATGAACTGCACAACAACCTTAAGAGCTTCTGGAGGGTATCTGTGGTGTATTTGTGCCAGCATGTCAAGCACATTCTACCCTCCCCTGTTACCCACCAAGTACCCCCCATCATCCTACACAATCACTGCCTTGTCATTCCTCTCCGTCCTGTAACCATTCAACCTCCCCCCGTTACCCTGGGCTCAATTATCGTTTATGTGGAAATTCCTGCTCCTTCCCTTGTTCCCATAACTGTTGACTTGCCAATGCCCTTCCTGACCTCCCCCATTCTCGAGATTAGCTGCACCCTGACTTTCTGCGACCTCCCCCACCATGACACCATCCACTAACCGAACCTCATGGGCCTAACACTTCCACCCTACCTGACCCATCTCCCTCCTCTGACTGTGACTGTACCCTCTACCTCCAAGTACCCTCATTAAAACCCTTGGGATCAAATTCTTGAGCTCATAGACTATGCCCTTTAGACACATCTCTCTATGATGTTTACTGCACAGAGAGGCTATCCACTATCCTACAACCTGACCAAGGCATGCGTGACATGCTTACCCTCCTAAACAAGCCCTGCTCAGTCTAGCTTTCTTCCACAGATACACTCCTTACGTGTCCCAGACAGTCTGACTTTCTTCCCTGGACAACCCTCCCACCCTTCCCCACTTAGACTGCCTCCCCTGTCCAGCCTTCGGTCCACCCTTGCTCGCTTAGTCTGCCTCCCTTGCCCAGCCTCCATGCAACTTGGACTACCAGCACCCGATCTCAATCAAATGGCTGACATTTGGCAATCTGCCATATAAGGAATACAATGCAAAGGTTAATACATACGGGGAACTCAATTTTTGGCTTCATTATTGCCTGTGTGGTATTTTGGCTGGCTGATCACAGCCACCACCAACTCTGCCCTCACACCAACCCCACCCATTGTAGAACCCACCCAATTTCCATTCTATTGAAATCCATGTCACATTCTATGCATAGTGAATGAAGAACTTTGCCAGATTATCACCTGGGCAGTGAAGATGAAAATGTGCACCTTGGCATTAAAGGGAATGTAGCTCCAAAGTATAAAGAGATCACTAGAAGACAGAAAGCAAAGAGCGAGAGACTAATGGAATATGGGTACTGATGCACTGCAGAAAATCTGTGTGCACAGTTCTATTGTTTCCCATTCCCAAACAGAAGAATGTTATTGATAACACCAGGGAACATAGCAGTCTGTGAGGAAGAGTGAAGGAGATTGCAAGACAACCTAAGCAAGTTAGCAGAGTGAGTAAATAGATAATACAGTTCACTACAGAGAACTACAAAATAGTACCATTTAGAAAAAAATTGTAAAATGATGCATTCGCTGAATAATGACAGTTTTAACAGAATGAAGGGTCAGGGAAAGCCAAGAACACTTTGCTTTAATATAGTACTTTAATGTAGCAAAATGTCCCAAAGTGCTTCACAGAGGCATTATCAATCAAAATTTGACACCAAGCCATAGATGGAGATATCTGAACAGATAGCCAAAGGTTTGGTCAAAGAGATAGGTTTTAAGGAGAATCTTAAAGGAATAGAGAGAGGTGGAGAGATGGAGAAGTTTAGGGAGGGAATTCCAGAACTCAGGGCCTAGGCAGCTGAAAATATGGCTGCCTCTGATGGAGCGATTAAAATCAGGTATCAAAATTGGAGGAGCACAGACATCCCAAAGACTGGTAGGGCTGGAGGAGGTTACAGAGATAGGGAGGTGTCGGGGAGTATCTAAAAGACACGCAACATAGAGTCAGCTGTAGGTAAAAACAAGCAGCAGTTTATTCAGTACAAGTATGCACATGGGAAATGCTCTTTCAGGAAGCTCTAAGAGACAATCAAAGTTATACAGTTGCCGTTGGTTATTTATACCATCTTTGGCACGCCTCATTATTAGGTCACAATATTCTTATCTTGTACGTCTAATTCGGTACATCCGAAATTACAAATGAGTTTTACAACACAAACACAAAATGACCTGTTCAGTGCATCTGTAATTACAGAGAGGGATTTGCAAAGCAATCATGAAATGACCTGACCTTTAGCACAAACGATGTTCACGGGTTTATTCCGAAACATGAACTTTGCTCGTCTACCCTGACGTTTTTCTGCAGTGCCAAGTCATCTGCATACCTCAGTTTGACCCTGAGATCAGGCAATCATTTTTATTACAGTATAATTCATTGATCATTCATCATCTTCTTCTATCCTGACCCAAAGGTCACATCTGGTTTCCACCTGAGTCAATTTTCTGTCAGATATTTGAATGGTTGGCCAGCACTTTTGCGCAGAACAGGTGGGAAGGGAAGTTGTTTAAGTTCACAATTCATGGTCTTAAACTTGCTGTTGCAGCCTGGTTACTATTTTCATGGAGGAATCATTGCTTCATGCATGGTGAATGCCAGTTCCACCTTCTCCAGGCATTGGGTAGTCTCATCAATAGTCCTTAAAGGGAGGTGACTTCAAACAGGCAAATTTTTTTTAAAAGCATAATGATTTTTCTGGCGGGGAGAGCTATTTCTACCCCCAGCAGCCCTGACCTACTGGGTAATGCAGACAACGGTAAGAAACTGGTGAACTGCACTGAAATACCCCATGGCATACACAGCTTGACAGGCAAGTGTTAAGGGGGCCCAAACCTGAGAGCATTGCAGACTGTTGCATTATGATGGCACCATGGAAATTTTGCTGGTATCATCTCCATTTGGTGTGCAGCAGAAAATCTCCCCCATAGATTTTTAAAGATAGGAGGTGCTAATAGAGAAGACTATAAAGAGATCAGTGAGATTCTTGGTTTTGTATACAGGAGCAATAAGTACAAAGGCAAGGAGGTGATGTTAAGACTATAATTATGTTGTTTTGATGGTTTCGTTTATAATTTATCACAATTTCTAACTAGCAGTTCGCTTTACCGCTCAGCTTTCTGTCTGAGACTAATTATATTTTGAAAATATGGCACAATTGTAATGAAAAGGAAAAAAGTTTGGAATGTTGCTGTTGCCTAGAGAGCTGCTTACCCTGTTAATACAAACCATAGGAGCTCAAATTATAATTAAGAGGAAACATTTTGAATAATTTTAAATTATTCTTCACAAGTCAATAAGATTCTCGCTATGTTACCAGATCAAAACTCTTAAAATCTATTTGGTTCCCTCATCTATTCTTTCTTCTTTTCAAACTTGAACTTTTTTTTCATTTCAGATACCTACAGACTGCGTGTGTAACAGCAAAGACTGCACCTCTTATTAAAAATTCTGTTTACTGGAAAGCAACAGAAATGGCTCCTGGACAGGTGTGTTATACAGGATTAACAAACCACAAAAGCAGAGCAACTTATAACAGATGGCTCAAGTCTTATAGCGAAAGAGAGAAGGAAAGTCTTCCATCTGGTACAGTAACATTTGAATTATAAAATTATTCATAGTATTCATCTTCTAGACTGAGTACATAAGGACAAATATCACTGTCGCATCACATTATCACTATCACATTATCACCACCATGCCTCTCTCTCCTTTCATGCCCTAAGAGGACATTGGTGACCATGGACTATTCCAACCTCCTCCAACATCTCTCCTCTGTAATCGAGCTCTGTGGGACCTTCATCAGATGATGCCGTCATAACTTCCTGAACATGTCCAACACGTTTCTTACAATTGCTTCTCTCCCTTGCTCAGTCATGCCTCAAATCCTCCATTGACCTCTCCATGGTTGATTCATGTTCCTCATTTACCTCTTGACATCATCATCCATAGATACAAATCAATTTACACATCTGTGCTGATGAACCCCAGTCCCAACACCTCTACTTCATCTCCCCTAACCAACTGATTACTATGGCACTCTCTGTTCTTAGATGACTCATAACTTTATTCAGCTTACACTTGGGTAAACCAAACATATCTTCTTCAGCTCCTGGCAGAAGCTGTGTTCCCCTGCCACTGATTCATTTCCCTGTCACGCCCCTATTACAAGCTGCACCAGACACCTCACAACCTTTTCATGCTATTCAATTCATAGCTAAGTTTCAAATGCTGTATATTGGCCATCATTTAACCATTGTTTACTTCCACCTCTGCAATATTGCACACCCAGCTCCCCCTAACCCTTCCCTCAGCCCTTTTGCTGTTATTCTATGTAACCTCCACACTCTACTGCAATATTGCCTTTGGCAGTCTCCAAGTTCTTCACCATCTATGAAAGAAAACGTCCAAATGTCACCCACACATCCAACTATCTTCCTAAATCTCTCTGCCTCTCTTTCCTCTTTTAAAAACCTCAATTCTCATGTTTTTGACCAAGCTTTCTGTCACCCCTCCTGATCCCATTGGCTCAGTGTTTATATGGCTTACATCTATCCAAAAAGCAACTTGAGACTTTTTACATTAAAGTGTATAAGTGAATACTGCATTTACAGCCTAAGTGATATAGTCACATCCCTCACTGTGTTATTGTTGTTCAACATAATTTATAAATTTCTTAACAGTCACAACAAACGCTTTCCCATTGATATGTTAGCAAAATATGGGAAAAATGGGCTCAGAATTGGAAAAGAGAATGCAAATACATTACCTGAGCCAATTTAAAAATACAGACCAGAATGTAATGTTCAACAATGAAAACAGAAAATGCTGGAAACACTGAGCATGTCAGTATTTGTGGAGAGAGGAGGTTGGGTTAATGTTTCAGGTCATATGACCCTAAAAGAACAGTTTAAATCACTTTGCCTGTCACAAAATAATTTAAAAGCCATCATATAAAAGCCATTATATTGGCAGTATTATCAATTTTGTCAATATCGAGCCATAGCGAGACATGTTACAATGGAAAGGTGGATTATCCTCATGGGCATGTGTATCCAGTTTGAGCAATAACTGCTAGAGGAGAGGTTTGTATGGTTTGAAAGGTCTGGGCTCACCCCTGGTGCAGGTCAGTCACTGACTGCATTTTGTACCAGGAAGCAGGACTGGAAGCAGGAGAGGACTGTAGCTGGGCTTCTAGACTCCAGCTCCTGAAGAGCAGCAAGCGTGAGGGAAGAAAATCTTGAGATAGCTCTTCTTCGATCTTTGGGCTGCCTTTGGATATCCTGCAAATCCTCGAGTTGGCAAGTCCTTGTGCCAGGCTTCTTAAGGCACCTCTTCAATGAGGCACACAACCTTCTTTCAAAGGTTGAAAACCAAGTATCTTCTTCCTACTCACTAAAATGCTAACACTAACTTGGGAAGCCCCAGTAAATCCCAGGGCAAAAACTGGATCTGATGGGTTTCCAAACCTTAGCCTCATTGCTGCAACTAGAAATAGGCACAACAACGTGTCAAATCCACTCTGAAACGTCTAAGTGTAGCAAATATTCAGAAGACCATTTCTAGTGTAGAATGAATGTGGTGCATCATCAAATTCTCATTTACCGCAGAAGATACCAGCTTTGGCCCCCAATGGGACAAGAGTTCAAAAAGTTAACTGTATCTTTTGGTCATTGCCATAGGAAAGGGACTAGAATGGTGTGTCATCCCATCCTCTAACAAACAGAAAACCGCAAATGCATTGAGACAGACATTAGAGACAGAGAAAGCACAAACGCAGGCACATAACATCACAAAAAGATATAGAGAGCCACAGTGGGACAAACAGAAAACTACAACACAACACAGAAGCAGGGAAAATAAAGCACATCGAGAAAAAACAAAATACAAAGGTACGAAAACCAAACCAGGAAAGGATAGAGACATACGGGTAAATTTTAATTCTGAGGCCATGTCCATTCCAAGCCTCATTAGCATGTGTTGGGTGAGCTCCACCACTGAGTGGGTATCCCACTGCAACAATATCAGGTGACCCAGGGGCCAACCCAACAAGTAGATCCGGGGGGTGGGGGCGGAACCAATCAGGGAAGGAGGAGGCAGCAAACCACATTATTCTTGTGGAGATCAGCCTGGCCCGAAAAAATAATTTTTCAGTTCCTGCTTTAGGTCCCCCGGATTATGCTTCAAAATCGCACTGTGGTCCTAGATATTGGGCTCCAGTCTGTATACATTAGTGAGGCTGTTGACACCAGGGCCAAATAGCATTATAAAGCCCTAGTAAATATTGTACCTGAGTGGACATGGGGCAGTAAGTTTACCACATCTTATTTTAACTCTGCTACTGCCCAGTTTCCACCTCTTGCAGGCTGTGTTAAAATCAGCCCTAGTCAGTCCTAACCACAAAGTATATTTATATATACTGAAGAAGAGTCATACGGACTCAAAACGTTAACTCTGTCTTCTTCTCCACAGATGCTGTCAGACCTGCTGAGTTTTTCCAGGTATTTTTGTTTTTGTTTCAGATTTCCAGCATCCGCAGTATTTTGCTTTTACATTTATATATGTTTGCATTCACATTTTCCAACATAACATGAGCCTTGCCATAGGTAATCCATTGGTCACAATAAAACTTTATGCTCAGGTTTATTCAAATGATACTACCATCTTGCATCAGTGTCAGTAAAGTTTAGCTCATGGTGTAAAAGATAACATCTCGTTATAGTCAATTTTTGCCTGGTGGAACAGGACCCTCAGGGAAGTGAAACAATGCTTAATTTCTATCATTAGGTGGCAGCAGTGCACCATGAAAGTGTAACAAAATAATTCTCTAGTGTATTTTAATTTTGAAGTGTACTTCTGAGCAGTCATTATTGATGTGTTTCACTGCATGCCGATCCAGGATAATCTACAGCCCCCGGAGTTTGAAGCCAATAAATACAGTATTTCACAAAACTGGGGATTTTACTCTAGATTGTTTTCTCCAGTATGGCATCCCACAGATGAATCATCACAACTTTTGTCCCAGAATCTGCCTTTGCCTGACCGATTTAGGTAACCTGTAGAAACCCGTAAAACCTGCTCACCCACATGTGGTCAGACACGTGTAGGTCAAAGTACAAATTCTACTGTGTTTCCCCACCAATTGTCTGGTTTGAACACTGTCCAACTGTTAGGCATAAAAACAAAAAGCTAAAAGCTACTGCGGATGCTGGAAATCCAAAACAAAAACAGAATTACCTGGAAAAACTCAGCAGGTCTGGCAGCATCGGTGGAGAAGAAATCAGTTAACGTTTCGCGTCCTCATGACCCTTCGGCAGAACTGTTAGGCTCCAATGCTCACTATTCAAAGGTCAACAGAGGGGTCTTCAGAGGGACCTGTGCAATCACCCAGAGTTTGAAAGTGCACAGACATCACTTTGTGAGCCACGGTGATGTTGATGGTCATGTTGTCACTAGTAGGGCAATGCTTGATTGCGACAGATACACATTTTTTTTCATGTAATCACACTGGAGGATTATGATCATACACAGTAAATGTTGTACAAGCATAGTTACAAATTCTACAGTGCCCAGATGACATTTAAGCATTTTTTTTCAATTGCTAATTAAGCCACTTCCCACACCAGTACCTTGCAATTCAGGTAAATGACTGAACACTCATTCTATCGTCAGTCACCTAGCTCAAACTGCAATGACCCAGTCCAATGTACCTGTATGAACTATGGAAATTGCAGGAATAATCTGGACTCACTCTCATGGCACCTGTACACCTACATCTTTCAGCTTTACAAAAACATTTTCAGCATCAATGAAGCAGATCATTCTGTTGGACTTTGCCTTTCATGTCAAAACAGTTCTAGAATGAGCCTGTGATAATAGCTGCCTAACCCAAGGAATGCCTGCACTTGTCAGTCCCTGGGATGTGCCCAATGCACAAAGGCATCTAACGTCGCCTGGTTGTGAATCTTTTTCCCCAATCATGTGGTTACTTAAGCAATGTATACCTCAGTCATACCGATGTTATACTTCTCAACCTAAACAGACAACCCTGTTTCACTGAACTAGGTTAATGTGCTGATGAGATGAGTGACGTGTTCACTCCATACCTGACTAAAATGCCAATTTCATCAATTAATGCCAGAGCATAAACACAGGGCTGAATCCACCCACTGCTTGAATCTGGCAAAGTTATTCTTCAACCCAAAAAGTAAACTCATGTAGCACTGACTTAGTGGTATCTGCCAATAGCTTTTGTCAGATTTAGAATTGTCAGATATTTGCCATCCCCCAGCTTCTCAACGCTCTGCTGCTTGTAGGGCCCTGAACATCAGCTCCTGTCAGACGATTTAGTAATTTACACAAACTGTGTGGTATTGTTCCTCTTTGGGACCTGTGCCATTGGCAATTGGCCCCTGGGTTTGGGGTTGCATATTACTCCTGGATTCAATGCCTCCTACCCTTCTCTACCTATGTGTTCTGTTACACTGAGCAGCATTGGTGCAATGGATTTGATACATCTACCTCATGCATAATCTAATAGCTTAGCTTTTCCAAGGACGGACAGAAACCATTTCAACATCTTTCTAACTTGCTGTTTCAGTGTGGCAGTTAGCTGATCTGATATGTAATATCATCCACTGAGCAACCAGTTTAACCCTCAGATAAGAGATCTTTTTAATTAACTTCCACCTCACTGTCCTCTGAAGCAGCCAAGATACATAGTGCTATTTTGTTATAGGTAATGTACCATATCCACATGATATCTTATTGTGTATGTGATTGGGTATCTTGTCTATGTGCTCCATTTCATTGCATTTCTCCACTGGCGTGTATAAATCTGTCTAGTGTTACAACCGAGATGGGAGGAGTGCACAGCTTATCTAGCCCCATTACACCATTAGTTTAAGTGTTTAATTCACTGACCAAAATGACCAATTGTTTACCTTCACTATTGTTAGGCCAAGAATAAAATAGACTTTAACCAGGCTTCTTTCAATAAACTTAGAATGATTAATGTATTTAAAACAAAACTTATTTTTAGCACAAGTTGCAAGAACTGGTCAACACACAATTTGTAATCTGAAAATGAGACTATCTATCCCTTTTAAAATACCCCAGCGCACGCAGACACACACATGCACCCACACAAACACGCGTGCACACACAAACAATAGGGTCTCTGCAGAGATTGGTGAGTAAAGAAAAACATTATGAAAAGGATTAAGTTTGCAGGGTTTTGATGCTGTTTATCTGGTGCTCCCTCATGTGAAGGCTGGAACGCTAGTCCCAATAGATGCCTGGATGTTTTCACCAGCTGAGCTTCAGCGTGGAAGAGAATAGAGCCAGATCAATCCTTGGGACCTCCCTCTCGTCTCAGCCTCTTGGGTTTCCAATTACAGACAAGTTCCACTGAGATGAGGATTCCTAGCTGGATAGGTTTCAGGCGAGGAGAGTGTGAGCTGGGCAGCTTTCACCTTTCTCAGTTTATTCCCAACTGAGTTCAGAAAAGCAAGTTCAAAACATAAAGCTCATCTTTGTCAGGTTATTTCCAGTAAATCACCAGGGCCTTTGCCTTTAAAACAGCTTTTTTTAGCCATTAAAGTAATTACAGTTGAAATAAGCTAATAACTCTCCTCCTCAAGTGCTATGCTGACCATGTGATTTCTTGGAAAAGGCAATGCTTGCTCAGAGTCCAAAATCAACTTCTGGCCTTTTTTTTGAAAAAAAAAAGTCTGACTCAGTTCCCAAGTGTCCAAATAATGCAACATCTTTTCAAATTTTAAAAGAAAATATAATTCTTGAAGATATGGTTTCCCAAAACTAGTGGGTCTACAATTTGATACAATTCATGGAAGCAAAACCATTGGAGATTTAAAAAGAAAGAACTTGCTGAAGTTTATATAGTGCTTTTCATGACAAAGCAATGCCAATAAATCACTTTTGGCATTTAGTCAATTTTATTATGTTTGCAAACACAGCAGCTAGTTTGCAAAGGAAGTCACATAAACAGCAATGAGATAAATAACCAGTTAATCTGCTTTTTGTGCTATTAGTTAAGGAACAAGTTCTGCCCAGGACACTTCTGGAAGATGTTAACTTAAATATCTGTCTGCAGATTCAACAGTATAATAACACCTGGTCAGACACTGAGCCCAAATTCAACTCTGTGCAAGTGGATAGATTTTGAATAGGTTAAAATCTTGCCTTAAATCAGGCAATTGTATCAAAACAAATCAAAACAGACCATTTCTGGACTATGGCCTGAATTTTCCTCTTGGCGGGCGGGCGTGATTGGCTGACCCGTGACCAGTCGGGAAACGGGCTGCCGCCCGTGATTGGCCCTCGACCACAATTTCACGCTGGCCAATTAACGCCCGCCCAGCATGAAACGCGACCTCCCAATGGTCGGGAAGGGGTAGGCGGGGGCCTGTCAGCTGCTGGGTCCAATGGCAGCCCGGCAGCTGGTTTAAAATCGGCCCAGGCAGCCTCCTGAAGGCTGCCAGGGAAGAAGCACACAATCTGCGTTGTGGACACTGAAATTATGGCATCAAGTGTGGCTGGAGATGCCAGGAGGGAGGGCAGGTCAGGTGGGCACTTGGCCCACGCCCGGTTTTCTGATAAGTGCCTCGCCGTCCTCCTGGAGGAGGTGGCTGCCAGGAGGGTCACCCTTGTCCCCAGGGATGGAAGGAGGAGGTCACCGCACCCAACATAAGAGCTTGGGAGGAGGTGGCAGTGCTGGTCAGCAGCCATGATGTTGTGCGGCGCACATGGGTCCAGCTCCGGAAGAGGTTTAATGACCTGCTGGACTCAGGAAGGGTGAGTACCGTGTTGGCATGGATCAGTGTTAAGGGCTGGCCATCCCCCTGTGGAGATCTGGGTGTTAGAGTCTGAGAGCCAACTGTCAATGACAACAGAGCTGGCCAAGGGGGTGAGTCCTGGCTGCTTGGACTGAGTGTCTTGCAGCTCGAGGGCCACGACTCGGATGTGCCCTGCAAGGTGTTCCTCAGGTGGGGTTGGCCAGGCTGCAATGGCGCTGCAGGTAGAGAGTGGACTAATCCATGCTCCTCTGTCCTTTCAGGAGAAGACGACCCACAACAACATTGAGAAGTCATGGACAGGCGGAGGACCCCCAAACCTCCTAATCCATTCCAGATACGAGCAGGATGCCTTGGAGCTGGAGAGGTGCCACTCACCTCGATCAACTGACCGCAGAGAGACTGGAGGGTCAGACGAAGGTCAGAGTGCAGTGCACAGAGGTGAGAGTTTCAGATGGTGCAAACATTCTTGTGTAGCCTCATCATTGATGGGAGCCTCAGAACTGGATTCCCCATTGATCATTGAAGGACGATGGCACCATGATGCAGATCTCCATGGTCTCACCAGGGTGCCTGACATGCACAGTGACAGTGTGATGACTTAAACATATTGTTGTTCTCCCCTAGATTCGCCAGCATGTATTCAATCGCAGGACCCCGAAATGCCACCCCTGATGCCAGAGGACTGCCAGGCTTCACATACACCTGCGTCACACCTGCTCACTGAACAGGCACCAGCGCAGGTACCAGCACCTCGGTGGGTGTTAGATCCTCGGCTAGAATGTTGGAGCACTGCCTTGAGGAGCAGGCAGAGGCAGAGAGTGCCCAGGGCGCTGGCAGTCAGAGGACTGCTGGAGACCAGGGTGATGCTGAGTCGAAGGCTGATGATGAGCCTCTGGAGTCATCCATTAGGCAGCAGATGCTGGATGTCCAGCGAGATGTGTGGGAGGATCTGGCAGAGATCCATGAGGGTCTGCGTGCCATGCTCTCCATTATGGAGGAGCCCATGCAGAGCATCAGCACTGCGTTGACCCTCATGGCCGAGCGCACTGCCTCCTCCAATGGGAGAGTGGCGACTCTCATGGAGAGGCAGCTCCAGGGACAGAATGAGGGGTTCCTGGGATTATGCTCGGACCTGCAGCCCTCACACAGGCACTGAGCTCAGGTGGTCAATGTCGGTGTGGGAGATGGATGAGGCATCCAGTATCCCAGCTAGGTGCCTGTCCATCAATGGTGAGCAGGGAGATCCAGAGTGACCTCACGTTGGCGCACGAGCTGTGGGCTCCTCTCAGGACACTCTGAATGACGGCAGCAGCACCTCTGCCCCTCTGCCAGTGACCATCGCATCTGATGAGGTTGCCGTGACTGGGGAGATGCCAGCCGTGGCACTGGCCGTTCCCTCCCAGGCAGGGCCAGCACAGGCTCCACTGGCCAGAGGACGGCCGCCAAGGTCACCAAGGCCAACAGGACAGTAGAGTCAGCAGGCTGGCTCCAATGCTCGTGCCAGCGAGGGGGGGCCACCTAGATGTAGCACTCGCAAATGTAAGTTTAAGGCACTGTGAGCACAAGAGGGACTGGTCTGGGTAATCTCCTGTTGTGCAGTGTTTTGTTAATGTTTTCTGGTCTGGGAATGAAGACCATAGAAGGTGATGTTAATTTTTTTGGATTGTCAAAATGAGATAAATTTAGTTTTGTCCTGATGGTCTGAGCCTGCCTCACCTTTTATTTTTGGTGCAGGATACGCCAGTGTGTAATGCTGGATGTGAGGGGCTCTAAACTTTGTTTCACAGGCACTGAGTGGACTTTGGGTTCAAATGAAAGGGTCATTTCAGGATGGGATGGAGGAGGCAGCCCTGGCATGCGGTTGAAGCTGATCTTTGGCAGCCTAACTGAAGGAGCGTTGGATCAAGGTGTCCCTGGTGTCCCTGCCTCCCTGCAGGTTACTGAGGTCTGGCTCCACACCCTCAGCGTTCTCCTCACCGTGCTCATCTTCTGACTCACTACTGGACTCATCATCTGTGTCTTGTGCAGCTGCATCAAGATCCTCTTCCTCCAGTGGGTACCCTCTTGCCAGTGCCAGATTGTGGAGAGCACAGCATGTAACCACGATCAGTGACACACGATCTGGGGGGGATTGTAGTGCACCTCCTGAACAGTCCAGGCATTGGAAGCGCATCTTCAGAAGACCTATGGTCCTCTCTATCACAGCCCTTGTAATAGGCCTGACTGCTATTACAATGCTGCTCTACTTCTGTTCTTGGATGGCGGAGAGGCGTCATGAGCCACCTTCTGAGGGGATAGCCCTTGTCACCCAGCAGCCATCCATCCAGCCGGGCTGGAGCACTGAAGAGCCCCGGCACCTGGGAGTATCTGAGGATGTAGGCGTCATGGGAGCTGCCTGGGTACCTTGCACAGACTTGTAGAATCAGCATCCTGTGATCACACACTATCTGCACGTTCATGGAGTGGAATCCCTTCCTGTTGACGAAGGCACCGGGCTCACCTGCTGGCGCCTTGATGGCCACATGTGTACAGTCTATAGCACCCTGGACACGGGGGAAGCCAGCAATCGCTGCAAAGCCTCTGGCTCAAATGAATAAATGTCATTACCCGCCTGAACAAAGCTTCTGTCACCAGTTTGACGCAACTGTGGACAAAGATCCCCCACTGACCCCTGGAAAGAGCCAGAGGCATAGAAGTTGAGGGCCACTGTGACCTTCAGTACCACTGGCCTGGGGTGTCCACCCACACAGTCGGAGCTGATCTCAGGCACAATCATCTGACAGATGGAGGTCACTGTCTCCCTTGAGAGGTGGAGCTTCCTTCGGCATTGCACCTCAGACATATTGAGGTAGCTGCATCGCCGTCTGTAAACCCTGGCAGCAGGATAGTGGAGTCTTCTGCAGCCCCTTCCATCTTGGACTACCTGCTGGCCCTGCACCTCTTCTGCCTGCGCCTCTCCTTCCACAGGTCCCTCCCCTGGAAGCTGCATAGGGACACCTGGCCTCCTCTCCCTTCTGCCCCTCTCTTCCTCCTCAGAGGAGATGCCACCAGTGGAGACCATAATCCCCATTACCAGGGTCACGGACGGCTATCTGATACCTGGAAGGGTCTACATGGTCAAAATCCTCCGGGGACCATGGGGACACCAATGAATTCTAAAATGAAGTCTAGAAATGCTAAGACTGAAGCTCAGAATGGAGATGAAGCTGCCAAGTTCAAAAAAGCAACCAGTAGCAAACTATCTCCTAAACTCCCCACTACTCACACTGGCAATGCTGCTGAACCTTTTTCTCCTGCCCTTGGATGATGTTTTGCAAAATGTGGGCTGCGCACCTGCCTGTTTTGCCCATGTGACAAGCACAAAATCACACGGGCAACGTAAAATCTGCTTCAATTGAGTTTTTATGGCCTTAAGTAGCCTGTTAATTGATGGCGGGTGTAGCTCGGACTCCTGCCTGTGCCTGCCGACGTGAAGATTGCGTGCGTGTGGGATGACATCGGGATGCTCGCCTCACGTCTTCTCGCGCTATTTTGCACCCAATCAGGTTGGGCGCGCGCCTGCCCATGAGGTGTAAAATTCTGCCCTATATCATTTTTTTTTAACAGGCATTTGCAATGGCAGAAAGAAAGAAGTCAATTTCATTATGCATTTTGGACAGAAATGTTTCATTTTTATCACCTCATATGTATCAACAGAGAGAAAGAGTAAAGTGTGAGATGAAAACAATGCATGTCTTGGCCAATACTGGTCAGGTTCTTCACAAACATTTTCAGTGTTAGACTGCTGCTCGGAGGAGTATGATTTAAATTCCAAGTCACATTGACAAAACTTTGAACTTAAGCCTAATTAGAGGTAAAATGGCTGAATATTACTAAAGAGGTTGTGATGAGTCAGCTAAAGAGTAGCAATGATAACTCTTGTGAAAGTGTCAATAGTCTGACCTGTCCCTGTCTGAGGAGGACAGTGTAACTAGGAAAGCACAGGTGTATTGGGAAAGTATTTTAAAGGCTGATCTGTGGGTTACAAAACACCTTTTTTGATTAATTATGTTTTGAGGTATCTAATTTGCACTCCACAGTGTAACCTGTATGAAAGGCCAATAAGGGATGCTGGCAATGCAGAGAAAAATAACTAGGATGGTAATACGGAAGAACTGAACCAAGCGTTTGAAACAACAGCAAACTCTTACCCAATATCTATTTCCTGAGGCGACTGTATGAAAACAAAGCAAAACAGACGATTTCTGTGATGATATCCATTTTTAAGTCATATATGCTATGACAGAAAGAAACCAATTTATAAGGGGTCCCAAGTATTTTTAATTTTCCAGAACAGTATTCCCTTGTCCCTATAAAGATTTGGACTATAAATTTACATAAAACTCCTAGTTATATTCATTGTACTGAGTAATCCTGTTACGTAGTTAAATATAGAAATGTTTTCGGTGGTTCGCTGTCTTCAACAAGAGTGGGAATGTGAAGAAGGTTCAGCTGAATAAATATGAACTGACTACTTATAAAAATGTTGGTTCCATAGCCTTTACCATTCAGATGAGAGAAAGCTGCTGTGAATCGACACTGCTGACACAGTATCTATCCAGGTGGAGAGATATACCTATGCCTAGGTAAAGGGTTTGGTGAGTATAGAGTATGGAATTAACATGCATTGCGTTATACTTCTAAATGTTTATCAATACTGTTATGGCTAGGGTTTCTCTGAGCGCTGCTCTCTCATCCTTTTTCAGTTCCAGCGTGTATGCTCATCGTGGTCTCTACCTCCACACTGTCAAAACTGAAACTCAATGTGCAGTTTACTACTTTTTCTCTCTTTCTTTGAGGATCTCAAAACTTAAATTCTCTATTTCCTTTGGCAATTCTTTCTCCTGCAGCCTTTGGCCTTTACAAAACATAAATGTAACAGAGAAGATGAATTTAATCACAAGTTAGTCTTAAGATAATCAGTAAAAGAGCCAGAGAGGATATGGAGAGAATTTGTTTTCAGGCAACAAGTTGTGATGATCTGGAATGCAGGCTCTAAAAGGATGGTGGAAGTAGATTCAACAGGAATTGGGTTTACACTTGAAAAGAAAAACAAAATATTGCAGAGCTATGGGGAAAGAAAGGGATAGTGATATCAATTGTACATCAGTTTGGTGTTAATTGTATTCAAGTGGTGGGTACCAATTGGGATTTCACTTGTGCTCTTGTATTTTATACATTGTTATGACCAGCATCTGGGTGAGGTCCCCCAATTTGTTATGGTCCCAGACGAGATACCCCAAATTGTTAACTTCCTGAGCGTGACCCTAATTTTGTTGTGCTCCCGGGTGAGGGGGAATGAGCTGGCTCCCTTCTTTATTCAGCCCCTTCAGTTGGTCGCAACAAGGTTAATTTAAAAAGGATCCCTTCCCTCATGGATACCTTTTCCCAGTCCAAATATATTTATATTTTAGAAGGAGCCAAGTTAACTGGGCTTTTTTGAATCAAAGGAAGATTAAGTTTATTAGTTATTAAAAACCCATGAAAAAAAATGCAACACACATACACACAGATCAGAAATGAGAAGTTGAGTCCAAAAATAAGTTTAAAAGATATACAAATCAGTCTTTGGCTTGTCCGTGAGGAGTAGATGGCAAAATATTGTGGCCTTTAAGTTGGGTGATTCCAGTGGAGCTGACTTTGGCAGTTGATCAGCTGGTTTGGAGACACTTGGTTCTGCAGATTAGCAGAAGGAGCTGTCCTATTTTCTGTTTGCCTGCGGCTTTGCTGACTTGCCTCCAGCCACAGAGAGAGGGAGAGAAATAGAGACTTTTACCTGCAAGCTACCTAATTGGTGTTCCTCTGCTGTGATCCTCAGCCCACACACTAGCACACTGCAACTCGAACACAGATCAGGTTTGTAGCTGGCTTTTTAGCCCCTTTTCTCGTGTATTCCTGGAAGGTGAAAAACAAACATGTCTTTTGCCCAGACTCTGCTTTCTTTCGACTCAGACCATTTCCACATTCTGAAATCTAACTCAACAGGAGATGGTTTCTGTTGAGATGTGGTAATCAGTCTCCATTGTCTCCGCAACCACAGGAGATTTAAGTTCAGGCCTTTGCATTGCATCTCTTCCTTTTAAGTGTCTCTGTCTGAAGTAGGCCTTGATACCTTTTTAGATGCAACATTCTAAGTTAACTCTCTGGACTAGTCAGTCAAGTATAATCCACATAGAAATTTTCCAGAAAGTGGTTACTTTACATTCTCAGCCAGCTTTTGCGTGTATGTCCCTTTTTAAAAAAAAGTCTTCCTTAAAAAATTCAATATGCCCGTAAGTAATTTGGGCTGTGGTCCACTGTCATGACAATATATATATATTTTAAATATGTAGGAGCAGGCTGAAAATTTGTAAATAGAAACTCTAAGTGAGCTAAGCCTAGTCTGTAGTATCTTATTGTTCACCACCTGACTATCCAGGTTTTAATGAGTGACACTAATTGGATAGCACATCTCAAGAACACATTGGCCTGGATGGCTTTCTGCATTCTATAGTGTCTCATAATTCCTCCTGCCTGATTTCCCTTGTCTTTCTGTTGATACTATTGATCTTTGTGATGTTCTACATTGTGGACTTTAGCCTTTCACTTTGGTTTATCAGTTTAAAAATCAAAGGTAATCTACCAAGTCACTAGGTGTATTTTTTTTCTCAAAAATGTTTAATACTAATGGTCTCACTCCTCACACCCAGCTTGTGTTCCTCCCATTAGCAAATCAATGGATAAGCACATCTGAGGATGGTTTAAAAAAAAATCACTGCTGCTCTCACTTTTATTCTGGCTGGAAAACTATCACAGGATCAGTTGTGGAAAGAAACTGATATAAATGAAAACAATTTCTGTTAACATTTCACATCATATTCTTCCTAAAAGCACCTGGCCTTTATTAGAGAAAAGTAAGTGTTTGATCAAAAAGCATGGTATCCTAATTCGACTTCCGTTCTTTTTTCAGTTGTTGATCTTCATGAATTTGGCAGCAAATAAGAACTGTGCGCTTCACAGGCTATAATTCATGCAACGATTGCATCTCTCATAGTCCTTGATGATGTTCACCTAATGATTACATTATTCTGCAACTTTTTGTTGAAATTCTACATTTGAAAGATTTTTCAGTATGATCAAAATGTTCTGAAAAATGGTTTAGATATATGACCTTGTACCTGTGTGGCATTATCAGGTTTGAGTGTGGGGCATAGGGTGGGTGAAAAAGAAAGAATTGGAAAAATTCAGACAGGTCAGGTGCCATAGACGCTGACTGGCATCCACTCCACCATGTCTGCGAGCTCTGGTGCTTCTACCTGAACTTGTCAAGACATCAATACCTCAGAAGGTCACACTTCTCATGAGAGCCTATAAGTTGTGCCAGCTGGATGGTGAGCCTATGCCAACCTGATACTGACTGTACTCATCATTAATCTTTGGTAGTTGTGAGTGATTTTGTTTGTGTTGATTTCAATGTTGAGCTCCTCTGTAATGAATATATAGTATCGGAAATAAAAAGCCAATAACACGTTTTTGTTTATTCTGATAACTTTTAATCGCCGTGTTATTGCTGTAGGGGCTTCTGTTGCCCACTCTTTTAGGGTGTAATATAATAATACCTGAAAAGAGTTATGCAGTCGTAGCTTTTTGTCTTTCACTCATTAGGACAGATACAAGATGCTAATTTTCAAAGGGAGCAACAATTTATACTGCATGAGAAAATGGTGTTGATTGATTGACAAGCCAACTGTGACTGGTTGTGGTGTTGCCACGGAGAATGCACTAGGTAACTTTTGTCCCCCACTAATTTGTTTAATTAAAAATAAACACAATGCCTGGACATGTTCCTTTTGTCTTCAGAGGATAGGTCCTTGCATATCAATGTAACAAAAAAGTCAGGGACAATAGTTCCCTGGTGCACTCTCCATAGCAATGCCTTGGCCAATCAGAGTTGACTTTCCAACCAATCAGCGCCCTTTTCTCATCTTTCACCCTTTGCTCCCTTTCAAATTTGGCATTCTTGGGTTGGTCCTGATAAGTGCAAGATGAAAAGCTTTGACAGCATATCTCTTTTTTCGGCAATTCTCAAGTTCTGTTCTATAAGTGACGAGAATCATATTCTTTAAGAACATTGGGATAAAGCATTTTTAAAAAAACACTGTATGGGTCTTGACTCCCTGTGTACAATAACCATGAAAGATCAATTGATATTTTATAAAATTGGAGATTACCCAGCTCTAAAATATTTTTCAAGCACGATGTTGAAAATTGAAAATGACTGGGTTAGATATACTGATGAGACGTTAGCCTGTAATTAATTGGCGTGGGGGGACAGAGGGAGGGAGTTAGTGTTCAGTAATTATGCTCCAGCTGCCATAGTGTGGGATGAGCTCGATGGACCAGCTGGTCTTTTGTTTAATTAATTCGTGGGATGTGAGTGTTGCTGGCAAGACCAACATTTATTGCCCGTCCATTTTGTATGTTTGTAACACCTGTCTAAATGTTGGTGTTCTGACCACATCTGATTTATGCACAGTCACCATCATTTAGATGGTGTGGGCTAGCTCCTGGCCAATGCTGAACCTGTACTGGGAGTCCACCAACATACCACGATAATACTGTATGCTGTTTAAAAAACAGCGAGTGCAGCGACACCCGAAATACTGGCACAATTAAGCTGGCTGCACCACAACCAACAGATCCTCTGGACAAAAGAGGTGGCTTATAGTGCACAGAAGTGCACTCTGAGATAGAAAAAAACTGATTGCAGAAGGGTTGTGGCTGGATTGTCCTGAAAGTGACTGTTTTGCAAGACTCAAAATCAGATGTGGATCTGACCAATGAGGCAGGTACAGAAAGCCAAAAACTGTTACTGGGGCAATTCTGGCTGTATTGAGTTTCATTAGTGTGATCAGTTAGATTTACAGTGAAGGAATAAGAAGGATAGAATGGAAAAGAAGAGCCATCAGACACTTAAGGGAATGAGAAATAGTTCTGAAAATGAATGCTAGTAATGTATTAAAGTTGACGGTAGTGTAATGTGATTTTATGCCACATCTGATGCATTATCGTAACCAGTGGAAGCAGTTGGCATTCTTAATTACCATTGATTGTACCATATTGTTCTGTTATTAAATAAATTATAATTAACAATAAAAATAAATGCACACTGCAGTGTAGGCGCTCATTAAATTACTTCCAAATTCTTCACATCTCCTGGAAAAATTTAAAAATGCCAATGCTAGATATCTGAAATAAAGGCAGGAAATGCTGAAAGTGCGCTATGGAACTGTCAGTGTTTGTAGAGAGAAAAGACAGATTACCACGTCAGAGGTAAACCCTTTGTTAGAATTGAAACTGAAAGAAAGTTTGAATAAGGCAGAGCATTATGAAAAGAAGAGGGGAAAGTGAATTGCATGTAAAAGTGAACAGTCAGAGGTGATGTTCCTGTCATAGAGAAGATGTACTCGGGTAAATGCTCGTCACAGAGAAGTGTTAATGAGATAAATGAGAAAAATCTGTAAGAGAGAGGAAGTAGAGTGGACATGGGGAAGATGTTTCCATTAGTAGGAGAGACTAGGACCCGAGGGCACAGCCTCAGAGTAAAGGGAAGACCTTTTAGAACAGAGACGAGGAGAAACTTCTTTAACCAGAGAGTGGTGAATCTATGGAATTCATTGCCACAGAAGGCTGTGGAGGCCAGGTCATTGAGTGTATTTAAGACCAAGATAGATAGGTTCTTGATTGGTAAGGGGATCAAAGGTTACGGGGAGAAGGCGGGAGAATGGGGCTGAGAAACTTATCAGCCATGATTGAATGGCGGAGCAGACTCGATGGGACGAGTGGCCTAATTTCTGCTCCTATGTCTTATGGTCTAAGTAATGTGACAATGGGAAAGATAGGTGAGCAGGGCTTTGTGTGAAATTGATGAGGGGAGTGGACTTTGCAATTTGTGCTGCAGTTTATGTATTATGGAACTTGTGATACTTGCAAAAAGGGCATCAGAATATTCAAGCCTCTCACTGTAGAATTCAACAGCATTTTGAATATCCTTGGGGCTTTTGACATCACTATCCTGCCTTCCAGATCATTCCAAACATTTATTCCGCATTCAGTAAAAACTTTCTTCTTAGTTATTGCTTTTAAATTTAACTTTCGCCGCTTTAAGTAACTACGTTTGGGTCCCAATCTCCGGGCCACCTTTACAAACTGCGCTAAACTATTAACTTATTCAAAGTGAGACAGAAGATCATTGAAATTTTAAACGCTGTGTTTCCAAAAAGAAAGGTATCGATAAGGCTTGAAAGTGTAGTATTTCTCTCACAGGTTCTTAAGCATTTATTTTTGGGTGATATTGTGCTGTGTAAACAGTGTAGATCAGTATCTGCTATGGGATAAGCCACACTGCAGCCATTCAGTGTATTCAGCTAGATATCCTAGGTCAGCTACTTCCTTCAATTCTGCCCCCAGATATTCCGTAAATCTATTTCCTATTTATCTAAATTGTATACTTACTGTATTTCCATTTTCCACAACAGCCATTATTACTGGATATTGATCGAGTGCTAAATTACATGCAGTCTTGTGTTGTATGCCAGCAAGCATCTGCTCACATTGATAAATGGGCTTAGGCTTAGAGGAAACATTCATCATTGACCTGGATTCAGCCACAGAATTCTAAAGAAAAGGTGGCAACCTTTCAATTCCAGATAGATAGATAGAAGTGTGCGAATGAATGAGCTGGGGAATCAACTATTGCGTACTGAGATTGTGCAATGGATATTTACCTGGTTTAGAGATCAAGCTAGAAGTAACTGTTGGAATGGGATGTGAGCTAGTGGGATGGTTTAAAGGGGTCAAATAGAATGGACAGCAGGAAACAGCAGTTGGATACATGATTGGTTTAGGGGGTGAAAATATACTTAACTGTTGGAGTAGGTGGTAAGCTACTGCGATTCAAATATGCCTGTTTTTAATTGTTAAAATAGAAATAAATAGGCTCCCAGTTTAATAGGGTACCAAAGCAGCATTAAGATGTGAATCACCTTTTCTTGTCCTAAAGGACGTAAAGGAGAAGAAGAACTAGTGGATGAAAGATGTATCCTAATTGTACCTAACTTGTTAAGAATAAAAGAAAAAAGTCAGCACTACAAATGTCTGATAAATTATACTCATTGAAACCAATATGAAATGAGTCAGGATCTATAATTGGCACCACAGCCTCTTTCATTTATTTCACATACACAAACATGGATCCAATAGCCTCTGATGATGTTTCCCAATCTAGACAACTTGTTGAAGACTAATGTGGCCTTCCTGATGCTAGTGAATAAAAAGGAGTTTGGGAAGATTTGGATGGAGTGGATGCTTCAGTACTGAAATGAACAAACATTTTTCAAGTTAATGATCACAAATCTTTCCCTTTCCATTTAGCTAGAATTGAAACATTCAGGCTCCATTTATTCAGCCATTGAACATGGTTTAATGAAGGAACATTCACTGAGGTTTGAACATTTGGTGTAGTCCCAACTTCCTTCATGTAAATAGTTTAATCCATTGTGCCCCTGCATTGTGACCATTGCATTAATTTTGATCAGGTTCTTTGTTAACAATGCTGAAAGTTACTTGGAACAAAAACCCTCCTTTTCTCTTAGAAACCCAATGGCTGGGATACTATTAAAATGCAGCTTCATACCAGACTGGATTTTTATTGCAAACTGAAAGCAGAGTGACAATATCTCCAAGAAAAGATCCTATCTGTCCGGGATTCTGGAAGATCAGGTCAAATTGCTAACTGCTTCCTCATATTTTGATTTGATTCATTCCTTGCCGGTGATGCTCACCAATGAATGAATAAGAAAAAGGTTTGGCTGTCGCAAATGTCTACGCTCACCTGAAAGTGGTTCGTATTGATGTGGAACTGACAATACATTGGAATCCTAAGATTCTAAAGTGCTAATTTGATGTATCTGTGGACCTTATACTGTACTGGCAATGGGTAATAAATATGGGTGTAGGCAGTAGATAAGTTCCAAATGGACATGCCGTTAGCCTGGATTGTGTGGTCAGCGGTGAAGGGTCAGCACTTGCCATTCACTACACTTAGAGCTGCCCACAGGATTTTCAGCAGCAACTTGCTAGTGTTGGACATCTGGTCCAGTGTGCTGCCCTCTAAAGGGGATTGCTGGTTGCTGGTGTGTGTGAACTGGGCCAGCAAAAGCATCGCCCTTCAAAGCCAATCAGATTGAAAATTCCCCACTGAGCCACACAGAATCTAAACCAGGAAGTATAAATTAGAATATTTAATTCATCATTAAATCATGTACAGAGAGTGAAACAAAGAGAAGGAAAGATGGAAATAAGAGAGAGAGAAATTAAAGAGACAGAAAGAAAAAAATAATAAGTGTTATTTGCATTTTTTTAAATGCCAGAAATAATAAATTCTGAAGTCATGACTCCCCACAATTCCTGAGTGTCAGAGAGGCTGCTTGGCAGCATTTAAGACTGTTAAAATTTCACTTGTGGCTGAATGTAGCAGCCCTAACATTTTCTGTCATGTTTAGTGAGTAATTAGTGTGAAAGTACCACAACTTCACGCCCATAAATATATTTCAATGTTGAATTTATCAGCGAGGTATCGGTATAGCACAGCTTGTAGAGGAATGGGGTAAATTAGACAGAAATTTCCAGATTTGGCAAGTATTTCCAGATTTAGGGATGAGCAATAAATACTGGCCTAGCCAGCAACAGCCGTGAGAGAATAAATAAAAGAAATTCCAGAAGTTTCCGTTCAATTTACACCATAATAACAGTGAGTGCTGTTAGCCATACTGTTAGTAATACCACAGAACCCAGGCCAATACATTTTCCCTACAATTTTTCAAAAAACACTAAATACTATAAGCATGCAGGTGAAGGTTTCTTTCCTTGTACTGGGAATAAAAACTATTCCACATCGCAATCATGAAAAAAGAATGAAGTGCATGAAAGGATTGTTTCTAAGAACAGGGAGTGCAGTTACATTATTTAACTCAGAAGGTATTGTTAAATCTCATGAGGTTTGCAGACTATTCTTGGAGGACAGAAGTACATGTGAGTGCCACCATTGCAACGGCTTTTTCTCTGCCATTAGAGAAATTGCCCTACTTTTACCCTTTTGGTGCCCCACATTATGAAGGATGTCAAGGCCATGAAAGTATAGAGAGATTTATTATGACAATGAAGGTATGAAGTTTCAGTTATGAAATGAGATGGGAGCAACTAGGGCTCTTTAATTAAAGCAGACTAACTTATGAAAACTGATTAAGTAAATTCTATCATGTTATGGTCACTCATCCCTAAAGTTTCTTTTACAACAAGCTTATTAATTAGTCTTTTTTTGGTTACATAATATTAGATCTAAAATAGCCTGTGCTCTAGCCTGTTCCTCAACATACTGCTTTAGAAAACCATCCTATCACACTCCAGAAACTCATCCTCAGCATTAGTGCTCATTAGGTTTACCCAGTCTATATGCAGAGTGAAGTCAACCATGATGACTGTATTACCCATGCAACATACTTCTCTAATCTCCTGATTAGTACCATGCCCCACACTACCACTACTGTTTGATAAACAACTCCTACCAATGTTTGCTGCCCTTTGCTGTTTCTTAGCTTCAGCCAAACAGATTTCACATTTTGTTCTTCCGATCTGAGATCCTCCCTTACTAATGTACTGATCCCATCCCTTATTATCAGCGCAACACTACCTACTTTCCCTTTTTGCCTGTCCTTCCTAAGTGTCAAATATCCTTGAATATTCAGTTCCCAGTCTTGGTCATTTAGCCATGTTTCCATAATGGCAATTATATATACCCATTTACCTCTATTTATGCCTTTAAATCATCTATCTAGTTGTGAATGCTTCATGTATTCAGATAGAGTGCCCTTAACTTTGTCTTTTTGACATTATTTTGCATTCTAAGTTGATGTTCATCTTTATTTCTCCTGCCTTCTAATTTCACTTGCTACTTTTCCACTTCCCATTACCAGCTTTACTTCCTTCCAATTTGAGCTACCCCTCAGGTTCTCATACCCCTGACAAGCTGGTCCAAACCCTCCCCAACAGAGCTAGCAAATCTCCCTGTGAGGATATTAGACCTGGTCCTGTTAAGGTGTAACCAGTCCATCATGTACAGGTCCCACCTGCCCCAGAACCTGTCCCAATGCCTCAGAAATCTGATGCCCTCCCTCCTACACCAATTCTCCAGCCATGTGTTCAATTGATCAGTCCTCCTATTACTATGTTCATTAGCACGTTAGAACATTAGCTGGGTCAAAATCCTGGAACTCCCTCCCTAACAGCTCTGCGGGTGTACCCAGACAACATGGACTCAGCGGTTCAAGAAAGCAGCACACCACCACCTTCTCAAGGGCAATTAGGGATGGGCAATAAATGCTGGCCTAGCCAGTGACACCCACATCCCGTGAACAAATATTTTTAAGAAGTGTCCCTGGGAGCAATCCTGAGATTACTGCTCTTGAAGTCTTGCTTTTTAATTTCATCCCTAACTCCCTAACATCTGCTTCCAGGACCTCATCCCTCTTCCTACCTATGTCGTTGGCACCAAGGTGGACCATGACCTCTGGCTGTTCAACTCCCCCAGAAGGATGTTCTATAGCTGTTCCGTGACATCCCTGACCCTGGCACTATCCTAGAGTCATGTTTACTGCAACAGAAACACCTGTCAGGTCCCCTCACTTTCAAAACTCCTATCACTATTGCTCTTCCAATTCTTCTTCCTCCCTTCCTGTGCAGCTGAACCACTAGTAGTGCCACGGACTTGCCTCCAGCTGCACTTCCCTGACCAGTATGCAAAATGCCCTTATCAGTATGCAAAATGGAAAACTGATTAGCAAGATAGACTCAAGGAACTCCTGCACTATCTGCCTAGTTCTCTTAGACTGCCTGGCGGTCACCCATTCTCTCTCAGCCCGCATGCTCCTAACCTGTAGTGTGACCATCCCCCAAACATGCTATCCACATATTTCTCAGCCTCGTGGATGCACAACAGTGACTCCAGCCACTGCTTGAATTCCAAAACCCAGATCTCAATCTTCTGTAGCCGGTGATACTTCCTGCAAATGTGTTCGTCTAGGACATGTGGTGCATCCATGACTTCCCACATACCACAGGCTGTACATTCCACTTGCCAAGCTGATCTGCTATACCATAACTTTAAGAACTATTTATTACAATTAGAATAAGTAGAGTAACTTACCAGTTACTCACCAATCAGCTTCTTCCTCTGTACCAAAATAAGAGGCAGTTACTGGAGGCTGAAAAATGTAGACAAAGAAGCACCTCCTTCCCCCTTCACCAAACTCCCTGACTCACAAAACTCCTATTTTACACTCTGGGCACGCAAAGCAGCACACTCAGTGCAGACTGAGCAGCGCTGAGGAAAGCCTCTTTTTATGCTCCCTGAAAAACAATTCCCTGAAAATCAATTCACAAAAGTTGTTACAAAAGAATACAAGGAGCCTCAGAAACAATTGGCAGAAGTGCAATTACAGAATGTGAGCTGGAAGGATAATGCAGAGAAATTATGCTCTGCTGAAGAAAAATTGATCAATGTAGAGAACAATCTTTCACATGAGTTTGGAAAGGCAAAACAAGAATAGATGAGAACACTGGAATGTTGTTCACAGGAATTCGAACACTTGAAAGAGGATTTGAAATGGTTAAATGATGAACTTGTGGAAGCAAGCACAACAAAGATAGATCTTCAGTTACACCTTGATGAACTTCAAGCATCAGATGTCTCTAGTAAGCATTGTGCAAAATGCCTGGAACAGGAGAAAGAATTGTTGATGCATCAGAACAATGGCAGAATTAAAAAGCAAAACTGATGAACTTCTTGAACTTCGGTCCAATCTGAACAACATGAAGGTTGAGATATGTAACGTGGAAGCACAAATCCAGACTTTGAAAGCAGGTAAGGGAAATCCTATGGAACAGAATGACAGCCTAACAAGTGAATTGAAAGAGTCCAAGTAGCAGTCAGTGACCATGGAAGAAAGATTCTGAACAGAACTGAATGCCCAGGTGAAACTGTCAAACTTACATGAGTTCCGCAGTTAACTCTGAGACAAAGACAACTCAACTTACCAGAGTAGTTGCTGAGCTGAATAAAAAAGATTTATAAGCTCGAAAAACAACTGAAAAAGAAGAAATTACTCAAAAGTTTGGGCAAAATTGTGAAACACGTGTTAACGAGGGTTCAACTTTTGAAATGTAAACATACACATACGTCACAATGACGGAAGAATTGAAAAAAGCGACAAGAAGACAAGGACAATGTTCATCTGCCCCACAAGAAATGTGTTAGGGTAGCAGCCACCAACCAGCACAACAGCCAGACCACCAAAAGCGGTTCAACATGAAGGAATAGAAGAAAAGAATGAAAGCATTCCTAGATGCCAGGACAACCTTCAAACCTATAGAAGAAATCAGCAGCAGCAGAGCCTACCACTCCTCTGACAGAAGTGGGAATAAGGTATGGAAGAGTTATAAGGTCTCCAGACCACCTGAACCTTTGAATGAGATGGGGTAGTGATAAATGTAATAATGATAATGTAAATTTATGATAGTAATAACAATGTGAGATATAAGGTAAACTGTAATCACTTAAAATGCATTGGATAAGGTCTGCGGGGTGGGAGGTGTAGTATAAGGGTCTGGCACATAAAGGGTGCTGAGTACAGTCCCACCCACACAGTGACATACGACAGCATATGACCTGCTCCCAGTGTTAGTTGAGTGTTGAACAGAGCCATGTATACCAGCAAGCATGGAGACAGTTCCTAGCTTGTATCCTTTACTGTTTGTTTGTAAATAGTTCTAAGAGTAAATAAAAACTTACAGTTAACCTATGTATAACTACAAAGACTTCTTCAGACCTACCGAACTACATCCAACATCCTACAACAGGTACCATGGTCAAATAGCCTACTGCCACTCTTTGTCTAGTCTCAGAAATGAGAGCTAGTCATTTGATCGAAATACTTGAGGGAGACTGGTATTCACAGAACTTAACTGCAGCCAGAATCAGTGCCTATAGGAGGGTGGTGGGGGGGAAGAAACTGAAAAGAAAAGAGTTGATATTGTGCTCCAATTATGAAGATTTACTTTTGTTGAAATAATTTAGTAGGTTGCAATGTTTTATCCAAGAGATCTGAGGGTCAACCATTCTTACTTTGTCTCTGATCCTGGCTGAGATGGTTATACATTAATTCCATTTTAGTTAAACTAATTTTCAGGGATAATTGCAGAACTGTTATAAAGGGCAGAATCTTCTGCCTGTCGGGTGGGCCGGCCCGACCGAATCTCCGGTGGGCAGGGAGCCGATCCCCACCGGAGAAGCGGGCCCCACCGCCATTTTAAGTGGGCGGGCCAATTAAGGCCCACCCAGCGTGACGCCCGGCGGGAAGCGCTATGCGTTCCCTGTGCGGGCAGGGAGGATTCCCCAAAAGCGAGAGTGCGCTCTTTTGCGCATGCGCACATCTCCCTGAGGCTAAGTGCTGCCTCAGGGCGATCGCTGACAGTTGGATAAACATGAAAAATAGAAAAAAAAAATCCTCAACATGTCCCCCTCATGTGACAATGTCACACGAGATGGGACATAAATTTCATTAAAACTTTATTCAACTTTTTAAATCTCTTCATGAAACCTCATCCCGCCGCTGGATGAGGTTTCATGTTTTCTCTATTTGCCGCCAGGGCTCCCGGCCGACCCACCAACCTTAAGGTTGGATGGGCAGGTCCTTTAATTGCTTTAATGATCCTGTCAATGGCCTCAATTGGCCATTGACAGGTCGGCGGGCCCGCAGCTGATTTTGCTGCTCTCCCGCCTTCCTGAAAATTTAAATGAGGCGGGATGAGATTGGGGGTTCCGCCCAACATCATCCCGCGTCATTGTGTGCGTCAGCGAGCGGGCCCCGCCCTCTGCTCACCAACGGCAAAATTCAGCCCAAAGTGTCACTGAAAAAAGAGACATGCTGTCAAAGTTTTTTATCATGTACTCAGCAGGACAGGCACAAGAACGCCAAATTTCAAAGGGCACAACTAGTTATATTGAGAAAAGGGTGTTGACTGGTTGGCAAGTTGACTCTGATTGGCTGAGGCGTTGCCATGGAGAATGCACAGAATACTATTTTCCCCCACACTTTTAATTCAAAAAAGGTACAATCCCTGGACAAGTTCCTTTTGCCTGCAGGGGCCAAGTCCCTGCCTGTGAATACCTGTAGCTTCTAGCAACAGAGCTACATTGCACATTTTTTGAATTGAACAAATAGTTCCCTCGTGCATTCCCATGGAACCCCTGCGACCTCCAAACCCCAACTTTAACCCCCAACCACCCCTCTCCGACCTCTCCCTGATCTCCAACTCCCCCCCCACCCCAGCCACCCCCTGCACCTCTGATTCCCCACCGACCCCCAAATCCTATCCACTTTCCTTGGACACTAACCTTCACCCTGGCCTATGAAGGACCTTTAAACTTTAATAGGCCTTTAATTTACCTGGTTTTATGGCAGCTTGTGCTGTAAAAAGGGGGCGCGGCATTCTTCCCTTCAACTCAGCTGCACTTTGACGCTAGGCCCCAGAACGCGTGGCACTGCCTGGGTCTCACCCAGCCTGGATCGGAAGGTCGGGCAAGATAGGACCAAAAAAAGAATTAAGGGAAGAAATTGGGAACGGAGTGGTAATCCGACGCTGATTACCACTGCGAGGAAGTTCAGGCCCATTACCTTTTAAAATTACAGGGCAAAAGAGAGTTAGTGATCACATCGGATTTTTAGGCACACCCTAAAAAATCACATTCAGTTAAATTTCAAATGCTTTGAAGCTAAATGCTATTTAAATTTTTTTAGCAAAATATGCTTTTATCTGCAGTGTCCAAATCACAGAGCCAATATCACCATTGACCAGCAGAGGGAGCTTTATATTGGTTCACAACAAGGTTTACATTTTATGATGCCCTAATAAAATGAAGCCATTTTGTGTTCAGTGAAATGGGACACAGCTTCTGAATGCTCGCCCACGGAATCTAATGAAACTGTAGTTGTTAAAATTAATTACGTTAATTCTTCAAATGTAGAGAGAAGCATCCCTTTTAAAATTCACCTTATAAATCCTATTATAATAAGCAAGATTCTTTATTCTGCATGAACTGGCTCTGAAGACCGAGGAGATTATTAAACTGAACATCTCCCAATGTAGATATTTCTGTAGATATTTTAATCAGAGAACACTAGTAACATTTATCATCATACAATAGTTACGAAGAGCAAGATTTGAAAGGAATGTTTTCAAGAAAAATATTATTTGGAAATTCTTTGCCATGTAGAAAACTCAGGTTATCTTTAAGGAGCAATAGGTGCCAGTGAGGTTTTCATGTTAATTGCATCATTGTTTCATGCATATGTAAACAAGCGAAAAGTGCTTTTAGTTTCTTTCTAATGCAGCCAGGCCTTCAACCTGCTAAATAAGCAGCTGCATCATTAAATGTTACAGTTTAATACCTGAAGGATTATTGATCTGTGTTAAGATCAGTTATAACACGTAGGATGATTATGAATCATGAAATGATCAACTAATCTGGTTCTGTTGGTCATTGAGGCTTTGGTAATTCAGATGAACTGTTGACCTTTCAACACAGCAACAAGCAATTTCCATTAAAAGCATTGGCAAAGTGTCATCTAGCGAGACTACATGCTAACCAGGGGGAATATGAGAATAAATATCCTAATACAAATCACTCAAGAAGGAAGATTATAGATCCTGTCTAATGCCTTTTGCATTCAGCTGCAATTTCTTTATAGGGTGGCTACTGACAGAACTCAAATATGCCAGGCCAGCTGAGAAAAAAATCGGACTAATGGTCACCCTCGGAAGTTTACCACACTTGTCCAGTAAAGCCCGGATCTAACATCATCGATAAACTACACGCTGCAGAACAAAGAGTCAGCTCACAGGAAAGTTTTTAATTTATTTAAGTTTTGTTATTTGCTTAAGGGGAACAACAAGTAAATTACAAACAAAACTCTCCCTAAAATATCAAACAAACCAAACTTCTAGAGTCATCTTCCCAGGAATATCATCTTAACACTGGAGATCAGCTGTTTGCTGTTTAATTCTTATAATTCACTGGAACAGAACATTTTTGCTTGATGTCCATTTGCCTGTGACCTGCACCCTGCCCACTGAAAGCCAAATGACCAAATTACTATTTTAAGCTTTGTCCACAGCTTGAAAATAAATGATCCGCCCTCACTCAGTCCCATTTCTCTCAATTATTAATTCAATCACTATTGAACTATTAGAGGTAGTTCTGGTCTGCTTCGCAGAACATTTTTAGTAATCTCAGCAAATTGTCATTAATTGTGTAAAAATACCGGACATAAAAGCATCAAGGGGGGAAGACAGTGGCATAGTAGTAACGTCACTGGACTAGTACCCCAGAGGTCCAGGCTAGCGCTCTGAGGGCGTGAGTTCAAAACCCACCATGGCAGCTGGTGGAATTTAAAGTCAATTAACAATTCTGGAATATAAAGGTTGTCTCAGTGATAGTGACTATGAAACTACCATTGTCACAAAAACCCATCTGATTCACTATTGTCCTTTAGGGAAGGAAATCTACCCTGTATGGCCTCCATGTGACTCCAGACCCACAGCAATGTGGTTGGCTCTTAACTTCCCTCTGAAGTGGCCTAGCAAGCTACTGGATTCAAGGGCACTTTGGGATGGGCAACTAATGCTAGCCTTGCCAGCAACACCCATATCCCATGAAAGAATTAAAAGGTACCAGACAAAGGTCAGACCAGCTGAAAATTGAATTGTCCTGTATAGAAAATGGACAAATGACCACCCCATTTCTTTAGCAAAGGTACATCTCTAAATCTTTATTTATGGTCCTACAACTTTTTCATCCCAAATCTCATTCATTTGTTATGTTCCTTTGTTGCTTTCAGCTCTGGTGATGTTACAGGGGCTACTAGAGGAATGAGTCAAGCCAACATATGGTGGGATTTGAATGAGGCTTGCTATGTGATTCCCTCCTTAACCATTATGCAAAGGATTGCAATACCCATGAGTTAATCCGCAGCCATTTCCATGATTACTTCTGACAATCTGTGCATCACGATGTCTGCACCAGTGTTCCTCCAGCAATGAGTCAGTAGCTCTGGCAATAGCTCAGTATTCTAGTATTCTGTGTCCTAATGGAATCACAGTGTGTGACGTTACAAAGTTACACTAGGGAAAAGAATACCATCCAAACTTCCTGCCTATCCAATAACCCCTGTTGAAAGTATGCACATGAAGAGGATAGGACTGAGCTTGGTTATATTCCTATAACACATTGGGCAGTAACTTCCATGGAATGGCAATTGCAGTCAGATTGCCACTCCGTTCCTATTTACTTGCACTAAAATGCAGCCGCACCTTTCTCGCCCGATCTTCCCACCTGGGCCGGGTAAGGAAGGTGCAGGGCAGCAGCTTCCCGAAGCCTTGAGTGAAGTCCGGCAGGGTCGGGAGAAATGAAGCCACGGCCCCTTTTATATGGCACTAGCTGCCATAAAGCAGGCTTCAAGGTCTAACCACTTTGAAAAGCCAGTGAGAAGGTAAATGTGTAAGGTAAGTGGATAGGATGTTGGGAGATGGGGTGGGGGAGGGGTGGTTATCAGTACTATAGTCACCCAGGAGTTAGAAGTGCTTTTAATTCTTGGAACTTTTCCTGGGTAACCATTCCTGTAAGACACAGTCAGAACCATCCGACGTCTGTGGTTTAAATCAGTTTTGGATGATTTCCGATGCAGGGTAATTGCCAAAGTCTGAACTTCCCAGGTAATTACCCTGCTATCCTTGTGTGAGGACTTCCAGTGGGGGCAGAGGGGGTGGGTAGTCCCCAGCACATCTTTGGGGTCCCCCCACCCCGCCCCAGGTACGACATCCCAGAGATCTGACGTTATGGGCCATGATCTATCAACTAAAGACCAAACAGGCTCCTGCTCGAAGAAATATCACTTGAGCAAAACTTCAAATAAGCTTCCACTACTCAAACTCATATCCCCTGCATGAATGAACTTCCAGAAAAGGTCAGGAAACAATGCTTCACATCACTAGTCTCACTTGAGATTTACCAACATTGTAAAAGCTATAAGCTACACAAGAACTACAAACCAAATGCATCAAAAATAAAATACATCATTTACCAGTAATTAATGCAAATCAGTCATCATTGTCATCAAAATTCACTCACATCTGTATGTCAATTTTGTCATTAACTCCTCTACAACTTTGTACAAACTCCTACATGCTGGGCGTGGTCAGCTGTAATGTGGTTAACACAATTTTATTAGTTTCCTGTGCTAGACAAGGCCATGGTTCAGAATTGTCAGATTATAAATGCAGACTCTTGAGGAGCCATGAACAAAATTGTGAGATGCTGTCAACGTAATGTGTAGCATTCTATTAGTTTTTGACTGGTTTTTCCAATACAAGATACTGAGATGAAACATGTCTGCATATATAACCAGTCAAATCTATTGCCTTTTCAGGTGTTAAACCACAGATCCGTGATAGCACTCTTCCTTTAGAGTTAGAAGGTTGTGGGTGCAATTCCCATGTCAGAAATGTCATGAAGCTATTAATGTGTATAGTGTTGGAAATTATTTTTTCAAACAGAGGTTTAGTCTGTGGGTGTGTCTGTGCATGTTTTAACTGGATCAAAGCCAGCTAGTCTGTGCGCTTTGATGTGCACTAGTTTTGAGACATGAGAGGTCGGGGACATTTACATTTTGTTGAATAGACATTCAAGAAGGCAAGTGAAATCTGGCGATAAAAGCAAAGAACCGCAGATGCTGGAAATCCAAAACAAAAACAGAAACAGAAATACCTGGAAAAACTCAGCAGGTCTGGCAGCATCGGCGGAGAAGAGTACAGAGGACTCGAAACGTCAACTGTGCTCTTCTCCGCCGATGCTGCCAGACCTGCTGAATTTTTCCAGTGAAATCTGGCACCTCGCTGGTAGATACCAAGCAATATGTTATTACTAATAAAATTGGTACTATGAAGGGGGTTTTATTGTTAGAATGGGTGGAGTTCAAAGAGGCTGGTGATACAATGAGAATTTACATTCCCGATAGCAGTTTTGTGTGTGCAGAGCAGTGGCAATGTAAGATCAGAGCAGCTCTAAGCCTTCAACTGTCTCCACAGGAATCAAAGTGAAAGGAGCCTAATATTGAATTTGTAAGGTGAAAATGCGTTTCCTGGTATCTGCTGACAGTCTATGGGTTGCTGTTGCTTTAATGGAATTTATTAAAAGTTATGACAGTGGTAATTTGTAGCCATGTGTATGTGCTTAATGTGTTGCAACTTATTAAAATGTTTAATTTATTTTAATATAAAACCTCTCAAGAACTGATGTTCTGATTCCTGAATTTAGAGTCGCATCTCAAACATACCACTTAAAAATGTAGGTTATGACAGTAGTTTAAATTTTCCCTCTGGGGGTTTTTTAATAATTCAGCTTTACCAGCTGCTGGGTCATAACAATTGGGGGCTCTATGGGATAAAAATATTTCTAATTCCTTGATTGGTTTGGAATTGGTGAATCTTAATGTTATGAGTACGAGAAGCACTTTGAATTCAGGGCCAGAATCTTCCAGTTGGCGTGTGAGGGTGGGTCCTGCATGCCAACGTGTAAAACGACGCGCGGTGACGTCGGACGTGTCCCGACATCACCGCGCGTCATTCCGATCTTCAGTTCGGCAGGCGCACACCGGAGTTGGCTGCGCACCCGCCAAACCGTCAAAGGCCTATCAAGGCCGTTTATCACCTAATGAAACTGGTTGTCTGGGCTGCCCATCCAACCTCAAGGTTGGTGGGCAGGCGAAGAGCCCAGGCGTTTCTCATGAAACCTCATCAACGGGCAGGATGAGGTTTCATGAAGGGTTTATAAATTAAATAAAAACTTTTATTACAATACATAAACTTGTCCCAGCTCATGTGACACAAATTCTTCCTCCAGGAGTTGGTAAGATATTTTAGAAATGGTAAGACTGCAATATGGCTTTGGTAATTGCTAAGACTTGTCTTGGGGTAGAAGAGTTTGGGTTGGAAAAAATAACCAAAACTAAGTTAACAGAGTTGACATAAGTTATAATTGGGGTTACCTGCATGGCCTAGGAAATCAGATATAATTAAAAGTATATCACAGCATCTACAGTTGGAAGTGAAACCTGACACTAGTGAGTCACAGCTGGAGGCAGTGAGACTTCAGCTACAAATGAAGACACTTGAATTTGAACAAGCAAAGAAACTGAAAAAGCTTGAATTTGAAGCAAAGGGCAGAGAAATGGCTTTTAGAAGGGAATTAGAAATTGTGAATCTAGAGGAAAGAGAAAAAATAGAGAATTCCAATTGAAAATGTTGGCAGTTAAAAAAGAGACGCCAGTGGGTGAAGGAGGAATTATCCCTGGAGTTGAACCCAGTGGGGAGATGTTTAAATTTGTACAAGCTCTTCCAAAGTTTGAGGAAAAAGATATTGAAGCATTCTTTATTTCATTTGAGAGGCTAGCTAAACAGATGAAATGGCCATAGGAAAACTGGACATTATTATTACGGTTTAAGTTGTTAGGTAGGGCGCATGAGGTATATGCTTCACTGTCAGAAGAAATGTTGGTGAATTATAATGTGGTGAAAAAGGCTATTTTGAGTGCATATGAGTTAGTTCCTGAAGTATACAGGCAGAAATTTAGGAATATGAGAAAACAGCCTGGGCAAACTTATACTGAGTTTGAACGAGTAAAACAAAGTAATTTTGACTGGTTGATACAGGCATTAAAAATAGAAATAACGTATGCAGCTCTTAGGGAAGTAATTCTTTTGAAAGAATTTAAAGATTCAATCCCTTCGGTAGTGAGAACTCATGTGGAAGAAGAAAGGGTTGATTCTGTAAGATAAGCAGCAGAGATAGCTGGTGATTATGACTTAATTCATAGAGCTAAACATTTTTTTTTAAATCACCCTCTCAAATTGGAAAAGAATAGAAAGTGGGAAGGTGAAAGGAAGGTAGGTAGCCAGGGAAGAGAAAGAGTAGCCGGAAGTTCCCGGGAAGTTTTTTCTCAGAATAAAAAGGTGCTAAAGGTAGAAGGAACATTCAAAAATTGAGGCATTTTCATTGTGATAAAGTGGGGCACACAAAGTCAGTGTGTTGGAGATTGCAGGAAAAATCGGTTGGAATTGTTTGGATACAGAAAAGCACTGGAAGTAAAAGTGCTGTGGCTTCTGAGATTCAGGCACAGGAGAAACCAGTGGTTTGTGTAGAGGTGAAACAGGGAGAAACAATGAAAGGTGAAGAAGTGGGAATGTGTTCACAGTTTACTCAAGAGAATCCTGAGGAGCAGGTTGCAGAAATGTTTAAAGACTTTGTGTGTGAAGGGAAAGTCTTTCCATGTGTACAGGGCGGAGTAGATACAGATGTGAAAAATTTGAGAGACACAAGGGCCAGTCATCCCTTAATGTTGTGGGGTAGTGATATTTGTTGTTCAAAGGGAGTATTGCAGGAGCAGGTAATAAGAAGTGGGGCTCATGGAGATGCTAAATCTATTCCATTATGGAAGGTAAATTTAGAGAGCAAATGGAGGGCAGATGAAGTTATAGTTGGAGTGGTGGAACAATTACCCATTAAAGGGGTTCAATTTATTCTGCGTAATGATATAGCTGGATCGCAAATGTGGGTGATGTCTATGTAGCTGAGCAGTCTGTAGAAGTGTTTTCAACAGAGGTGTTACAGAAGGAACATCCTGGATTGTTTCCTGAATGGGTTGTAATGAGATCAAAGGCTCACAGGGAAGAACAAGACAAACAAACAGGCAGTTCAGAGGCAAGAAGGTGGTGTTGAAATCTAATTATCTGGCACTATTTGATAACGTTGTTCAGGAAGGAGGAATACAGGAAAATTCACCTGAAATGTTTAACTCAGATGTTAGTGGTTTACAGAAAAATGATTTTCAATTTAAACAGTTATATCAGAAAGCTTATTCAGAAACAGGAGCAAAATACCTAGCTACAACAAAACAGTTTTGAGATTTCTGGGCATGGTGGGTTTTACTGGAAATTTGTATCAAAATTTAGTCAAATGGTTGCTGCACTGACTGAATTATTAAAAAAACTAGTTTCAATGGATACTGGAGTGTTTGAAAACTGTATTAACTACACCAATTTTTGCAGTACCCAATTATGCCAAGCAATTCAAGTTGGCCACTGATGCAAGCGATATAAGCATTGGGGCTGGACTGTTACAAGAAGATGACACGAATTGAAAAACCGATAGGGCATTTTTCACAGAAGCTGAATGTACAACAGAGAAGATATTCAAAGATCAAAAAAGAGACTTTGGGTTTGGTGTTAAATTTCAATATGCTGCAATGCTATGTTGCAAACAATTCATCAGAAGCAATTGTTTATACAGACAATAGTCCTTAAGTTTTTGGGCAAATTGAGACAAAAGTGCAAGGCTTTTCAGGTGGAGTCAATTATTACAACCATTTAACCTACAGATTATACATACCGCTAGAAGAGAAAATCTGTTCGTTGATGCATTGTTTGAAGAGTTCGAAAAATGAGTTTGGAGCTTAAAGGAAAATTGGACATTTAAAAAACCTAGACACTAATATATATATATATATATATATATATATATATATAATGTTAATGCATGCATCTGGTAATGTAATAGTGCATAATAGTGT
Organism: Cetorhinus maximus; assembly: GCF_964194155.1. Lineage (NCBI taxonomy): Eukaryota > Metazoa > Chordata > Chondrichthyes > Lamniformes > Cetorhinidae > Cetorhinus > Cetorhinus maximus. The sequence continues at coordinate 98,533,454 of NC_135891.1, read as the reverse complement.
AATAGCATAATAATAATGCAACACCTAAAATTATCTGGACACATTTCATTGGTGATGTGGGGACATGCTGTGCACAAATTGACAGGAGCGTTTTCTGCAATGCAGGAAAAAAACTACACTGCAGAAGTTCTTTCTTGTGACATCCTATGGTTGTGAAAGTTGCTACCTAAATGTATGTTTCTTTTATTTCGCCCTTGCACCAGCTCACTTGGTTACTGGGAAATTCTGGCACTGATTACTCCATGGATGCCACCACAGTGCCAAAACCTAACTGGACAAAAGATACATTTGAGTTGGACAAGAAAGAATATTTACTCCCAACCCCCTCACAAAATGTTGATTTGCATTTTGTTAAAGACCACGCTAAAGCAATAAGTTCAAAGCATTTATTAAAATTTTTATAAAACAATACAAAAATCCTGGCAACAACAGTAAGAAGATTTAGAGTGAGCCTCATCAGTCACCTGGTGTGTAAAGTGCTTTCGCTTCATGCCCCTTAGGAGCTAGCTAATATACCAACAGTGCTCGATTATGGCCTATGTTTAACTAAACCAAGCTGTGCTGCCATCCAGCACAAGGTAGCATTCGAATGAGATGATGCAATGCATACAAAATTCAAGTAGTCTTAGTATAAGACAACAAGAACACATGTCTTATTCAGCAAACGTAATAGCAATGTACTTGACAATTTAAATTGGCTTCTTGTACTACCAGCTTTTCATTATAAAGTACCATACTGTTGCTGATAATACTGTTTCAGAAAGTAGTTGGATTGGGCAATGGAACCAACAATGAACTTGCATTAAATGGAGACATAATTTTTAAAAAAATTTGCAACGGGTGCAGTTTGATCCCTGTATAAGTTACACCTACTAATTCACCCAACAAAATACCCCTTCAGAGCAAAATCATGTTATTTGAAGGTTTTTGAGATTCATCTTGAACATTTTCATATCCAAAGGGATCCCACAACCGAAATGATTTGCTGCTGGTTGGACGATTTGCAAGGTGTGAACTCCCAGCCTATCCTGCAGGCATTTTGAAAGCCAGAGTCATTCACATCAACAAAGTTGCCCCCCATGCAATATTTTTGCACAGATGTTAACTAACCTTTAGAAGACAAACTTCTAACCACAAGAACAGTGAAGTTACAGCCAAAAGGGGATTTCAATACACGATCCACTTTGAGTAGAATCCGATCTTAACAGCAAGTACAGTCAGAAAAGGACACTCATCCATCAGTAAGTGCTTAGTTTAAGTTTGAGCAGTTATACTCAAAACATTTGACATAAAGGAAATAATTTGGATTTCATCCCTCGCCATCCAGCCCCACCACAGACATTGGTACCTATGCTCGATTACATTTCCACCGACAAGTTGCCCTCCGCACCACAGTGAAGTACTTATTCACTTGTGATATAGCTTTCACTGACACGGTCCACAAGATCTCACTGCCAAACCTCTTCCTGTCCTCAACACGGGCCCGCACATTTTCTCGCTGCATACCGATCAGGGCAGGAAACCCTTGCGGCAGCCAGCAACCAATTGCATCTCGCTGGGTTGGTCGAAAGCGACTAATTTAGCTTAAACTGTGAATCAAGCTGGTAGTTTCCTGTTCAGTACAAAGACTTTTCCTTCAGCCTCTGGTGGGAGCCACTTTTTTTTTAAAAAAAATAAACAACCAGATCCAACCTGTACCTTTTAACGAATTAAGTTCCAAGTACATTGTATATTAATATAAAAATGTTCCATGAGAGATGGCAGTGGATTGATACACATTCCCCTGTGGCGGAACCAGTAGCCCTGTCCCTGATGCAGGGGCTGTTTGTGCAAGTTCAGTTCAAACAACCCACGAAAGGAATGGTACAGATATCCCTGTAATAGCTGGTGATTGCCCAACCTGACTGATACAGGGCAGTAGAGCCTACAGAAAAAGGTGGTGGTGTTGCCATGCCCCCAGACAGAAATGCAGTGTACACTCATTTCGTTGAACATTTTGAAACAGGTTTCAAATGTCTGCATCGCTTGTGTGCTCTACTTCTGCAATACAGTGAAAAGCTTAACATATACATTCAATGGCTTTGAACATAACCACCACATTAACACAAAAGGCTAGGCCTAACCTGCCTATATTACAGAAACATGGAGAGCACCCAATTTTCAAAAGCTTCAAAATCAGGATGTGGCACTTTCAGACTCCATCCATACACATTTTAAAAACAGACGTAAACACACTTTTTTCAAAGGAAAATTTTTTTTTTTTTTAAAAGAAGATTTCACGCAATCTTAGAGAAAGACTACTCGCATTTTTGTATCTGGAATGCCTTTTTCTCAGTCAAATTCTTGTTCTTCTCCCCCACCCATCATATTGTCATCTTTCCTGAACTAATGATGAAGTCCTGCTACAGATTTTCCCAAAGACTCAAAATAAATGCAGAATATACTCACATTTATGAACTTGGCAGAAATTAAGGAAACAACTTTTTCTAGGACATGCTGGTCAGAAGGGTGAGGTTTTTTAAAAAAAAAAGTCACATTGATATCAGAGGAAAATAGGTGTACAACTAGAGTTTAAAAAAAACAACAGAATATACAAAATCTCTCTCTCTCTCTCGGTCTTCTCAAAAATCTGGTATGCAAAAAGTAGCCCTGATTTTTTTTTATACTGGAGACTAGGAGCAAGCCTGCATGTATCTGAAAAATGCAAAAGAAATTGCTGCCTTTTATAGTGGGATGTTTTGCCATTGGCTTCTGAAGTGCAGGTCCTCTGCAGCCAATGGCAACCCCCACGCAAGCCTGCCGAATGCACTTGGGCCAGTGAGCAGGAAGACCTTTATTGGAAAAAGAATCTGGAAGGTTTCTATTGTGTAGAGACGCCACACTTCAGAACCAGTGGCCCAAACTGATACCAGTATAAAAGCAGCTAAAACTAAACTATAGTTGTCATGAAGGTGATCACAGTACAAAATAAGTTTAAAACCTGCTCTTAAAAACATTCCTTTGGTAAAGAGACTAAAAGTCGCTGTTTAAATTTTTGCCCTTTCTCAGTTATCTGACTCTTAGTATCTCAGATTTGCATACTTATCCCATGCAGGTTTCAAATGCTGTAAACAGTTCTCTCTTATGTGAAGCAGTATTGTAACATTGCCAGACTTGGAAGCCAGCCAATAGAAGGTTCTGGGTTTAGTTGCTATGTGCTTGAGGGAAGAAATGATGTCACGCACAATTGTCAACCAGGACTAAGGGTGGCAACAACTGCTGATTGGCTGCTTTGATTGCACTCGTCTTCTGCCTCCGTTTGGCCAGTTTAGATTCTGAGGGTGGGGACAGTCGCATGGAACATGAGGTAGCTTTGATGAGGATTGGCTGATTCTCCTCGTCCTGATTTTCTTCATGCTGAGTCAGCTGCCTGTTTACTGCGATTGCTTCAGCTGCAAAGAATGTGAGATCTTTGGCACTGCTGTTCCTGAGGGACAGGACAGAACAAAGAGTCAACACAGCTTTAACCAAAGCGCAACACACAATAACAGGCTCCAAAGACTGAACGCCTCAGTTTTCACTGCTAGCTAATCCATTCACAATCCTTTGTTTTCAGCGGCTTTAGTTTCACAAGCTGCAACCCCTTCACAAACAAATGAATTGTGGAACAGTCCATGAAGATACATTATGATTGAAAAGCTCAGGGTTACATTTTTAATCATTCAGCAAAGTTATCTCATTAAAATTTTTAATATAAATTCGAACAATGTTGACCCAGATTGTTGCTGTTTTGCAGCAACGAAAAGCTTGAATATTTAGGGTAGGGTTTCATTTCTTTTGAAATGACTCCCGAGCTGCACAAGCAACAATGTAGATGTTGTTTTTGCCTTTTGTTGCTAGAAGTAGGTTTGAGCCTGCCCCTTTGCAGCTTTATGGAGGTCACCAGCGATTAAACGCACCCTCAAATGTCCCATTTGAAACAACTTAATCATTTAAACAGCACACTCGAGCTCAGGACGAGGTTTGTAGACGTACCTCTGGAGAAGGCGTGGCGTTGGAAGGGTATTCTCTGGTGCATGCTAAAAGCAAAAGGATAGAACAATCAATGCATATACAGTATTTAAAAAACAAAAGCAGCAGTTGCAAAATGCAGCACTTAAATAAAAGTTTGGGTCTTTACAAATCTCAACTTGTAACAAAGCATACCCCTTGCACCCATGGGTGCTCCAGCACTTGTGCCGCACTCAGCCTCTTCTTGGCATCTCTGACTAAGAGTTTCGTGATGAGATCCTTTGCGCCAAAAGAGATGTGAGCCCAGTCTTTGTCAGGGAACTCGTACTTTCCTTCTTGAATGCTCTGAAATAGGTTATTCTGCAAATAGAAGTCATCAAAATTCTTTAACAACACAAGAGTAGTTGCTTAATTATTAGATCACCGTTACAGTTTCTACATTGTTCCAACACCAAAACAAGTCGTTCAGCCTAACCAGCCCATATTGGTGTTTATTTTCCACATGATCAGTAACCATAATTTAACATGGTGGCAGCGTGTTACAGTTCATTCAGGGAGTCAGAGTTGCTGTGGCAACCTGCACAGTCTGAAACAATGGATAATGAAGGCAGAGGCTCCAATGTTCTTTCCATCACATGGCTGACCAGGAATCTCTCCTGTTCTTACCGCCTCCCATTGGCTTGTGTTGGAAGGATTTACAAGTTGATACTCAACCTGTTTGGCCACATTATGGCTATGCTTTCCTTGGCCATCAAGTCCTGGGGTAGGACTCAAATACAGAGCTTCTGGTTTAGGGACAAGGACACTAATCCACTGCGCCACAAGACCTCCCCATAATTACATATACCTGCCCTAACTCCATGTTCTTTTATTCTCACCTTCAACCACCTATCGTATTTGGAAGTGCTGACATGGCTGGCCTCTATCTATCACAGCAGTGCATTCCACAGCTTCCCAACACAAAAAAACTTTCCCCTGCTTCCTGTCCCAAATCTCTTATGTTTAATCATGTATTTAACCCCTCTGTTTTAGGCCCTTGAGTGACTGGAAGTAGTCTGTTTCCATTTCCCAATCCTCCCATCACACTAAGGCCTCAATCACTTCTGTAGTCTCCTCTGTTCTAACAAATGTAGCTTTTCAGAAAGAAAGGAAATTAACTTTACTGCAGTTCAAACCTTAAACCCACTTAAATCCATTCCCGACAGGTAAGTACACCTTCCCGCTTGGCTCAGCATTTAACAACGGACCAAACTAAGTGTTAAATAATTTTTTTTTTTTTTTAAAATTGGTTCAGCTATTCAGTCTATTCATTCCAGTCTAATACAACAATGTACTGCTAACTTAAGTCTTGAATTTCAAAGCTTCTTTGACACATAGTCTTAAAAGATAGGCACATGTTTCACTAAAACATCTTTCAACTTTCAGTTGTCCCTCTGGTAACTGCTTACAGAGTGTCCCCAGGAGCTAGTGACTGGAAACCACACTTAAATTCAGTGTTGTACCTGTACTGTTAATGAAAAGTCACCCATTTCCCTCCCCAAACTACTATAATGCCATGGGGTAGAACCCTCATGTGTGATAATGTTGGGGCACTAACCCTGCAATGCCTTTTCCACTAGAAGTTCAGATGGGGCCAAATCAGCTATTGCTGGTAAACTTCCAAAGGAAAGCCATACCCCGAAGTTGGACAAGGTTGTGACAGTTAAGTAGAAGTTGAAGTTACATAATTGGCACCACTGGAAGTGACTGAGAAAGAATCCCACAAGCTTCCCAAACCTTTTCCAACTGGGGCGCCAATTCGAGGCTTTGAAATTGCTGTCACTCCTCAGTGGGAGCGGAGAGTGTGTGTGTGTGTGTGTGTGTGTGTGTGTGTGTGTGTGTGTGGGGGGGGGGGGGGGGGGGGGGGAAAGAGGAGGAGGAGGAGAGGGGGAGGGGTCTCAGGGGGTAGAGATAGACCTCTGAAAGCAGGGGGATGGGGGTCACATTGTTTTTTAAACTCAGCTTTTCACTGGCTTTCTGGAGCAGGAATCAGGCCTCAAGCATCAGCCATTTAGCCCATTAATCACAAAATGCAAGTATTTAAAAAGGGGCCTTGCAGCTGTTAACATTCAGTCAGAGCAACTCCAGAATTTCATCTCGCCAGTTTCCGAAGCCCTGCCCTACAGCAAAAGATCACATTCCCTAGCTGGGAAATTCTAGAACAATCCTCAGAGCCAGCTTAGTTCAGTTAGCAACACTTGCATCTGATTGAGAAGATAGTGGGTTCAAGATGGCTGCATATAGTGAAAGCACTTTTCTCAACCAGAATGGAGATGAACAGCAAGACCTGGAGATTGATCCCGATCACTTAAATGCGTAACAGTGCACTGCTGTAAGTGTCCTGCACTCCCTGCATTTTCCTGCAACAATCACCCTGCTTTTAATGGAGAGAATTTGGGGAATTCTGTCTATTGCAGTTCCTAGAGACCCTTTTCAGATAGACAACATTTTTCTGTTTTGGGCAAATGCTTCAAGTCCTGCGTTAAGACCCCACCCCTTCGGACTTATTGGCTGACAATGGTGTCAATACACAATTAAATATGGTAATGATCACTTGCCATTATTAACAGAGACCTCTTGTCAAACTGAGCAAATCTGCTGACATAAAACCAAACTAAACAAATCTTATTTATACACACACAGCTGGTGAACACAAGGTGGAAATGAAAATGACATCAGCTTCTCTACATTGCTAACGGTGTAGAATTTCACTTTTAAAGCCAGATATTCTTAGCAAGATGAATTTTGTGAAACCAGTTCAGAAAGTGATTATGTAACACTGGCTCTGGTCTTAGTTACTTGCCCTGAATGTATCAGGAGGTGGTTTCCAATATACCCTAGCCAACTTTACAACATACAGTTCCTGCCTGGGTAGGTCATGACTATGGATAAGGAACAGGCATTCAGGTTAAAACACAAAACTGATGACCCACACAGACATGCTGAGGCCTATGCAGCCATTATACACATACCCACTTCCAACAGCGGGTCTGCAAAAGGCAGAATGGAAAGTAGCCACTTTTCTTGTGCTGAGTTATTGATCACAGGAAAGACAAAAATTGTCATTATTCAGAGGCCAAGTTAGGGAGGGTGATTCTGCAGCAAGAGAGCATGTGGAAGTCAGCTAAAGATATGACTGTGCCCAGCTGTGATGCCTCCAGATTGAATATCCTTCCAATATTCAGAGTGAAGGCTCATACATGGAGAATGGCCAACTGGGCGATATCCACTTCATCCGATGTCTCAGATATTCAATCCTGAAGAACCTCAAATTTCTACAGCTGCCATCTTCAGCCCCCGCCATAGACTCCGTGCCTTGCCACTGACTCAATCACTCCAGTCACTGTCTCAGCCTTAACCCAAACTATTTGCAGCTTTAATGTCCAATTCAACCCTGAAGCAAGTTTCTGTTTCCATAAGCTATTCATTACAAATTTCCCCCTCCATAATATCTTATCACTTCCAACCTTAGCTCAGTCCATCTACCAGTGAAATGTACATTTATGCCTTTGTAATATTCAGGGTCTTTGCCCCAAAACACCATCCTCCTGACTCTCTACCTCTGAAGTGCCATGGGCAGAATTCAAAGTGTGGCATTAACATAGGCTGTTTTGTTGCAGCAAAGGGATACCAGTGCCCATGGAGCTATACCCCAGCAGGATTGCCTTCAGGAGAATATAATATAAAAATATATTATGCCTTGCTCTTCCCTCATTCCAAAAAGTAGCACAAAGCCAGTACCCATTAACCTCGGGACACATACAAGGATACTCACTAATAGCCTTGTGCTTTAATGGAGACATCTGATAGAGCTCCAGATCGGCACTGTGACCATCTAATTACAGGTGGCACTTCAGCATCTAGCACTTGTCACCCATTTGCAGCCCATCTACTCCCAGTGCAAGAACTGCACATTATTACATTATTATGGATTGATTCTTCTGTGAATTACACCACCTGTACTAAAAGGTGCGTGAGGCAAAGTTTCAATCTGGAACAAAAAAAATATTTAAATTTGGAAGAAAATGTAGGTCACTCACCTGACAGGAAAGACAGGCCTCCCCTCGGTCCCAACCACAGTCAGTACCACAGTTTCCTACAAAGGGCGGATATCCACTGAGCATGATGTACAATATAACACCCAAACTCCAGAGGTCACAACGCTTATCATATATCGTTGCCTCTTCATTAAATGCCTCCACAACTTCTGGTGCCATGTACTCTGCAGACCCACACTAAACATGTAAAAAAAAAAATCACAGGAATTAGATGAGATAATTCAGTGCTGTCTTTTTATGCTGAAATGCCATCTTATTTTAATTTCAAAGATTGTTTTACATTTAGATCGCAGAATTTGTTTTTAGTGAGAAACAGTGTTTAGGCTAAATATTTTTTCAGGACAGAGCATCATCGCCAACTCTTCTGTCCATGTTTGCCCCATAGTACCTGAACAACATGAACATTATTTAGCATTCACAGGGTTGCCCTTGACAGAAAGTAAATTGTAAGTTACAGACCCACTTCTTCACCGGAAAAGCTGTTTCACACTATTACTTGCCGTTCCTATTTTCCCCAGCTGCATAATTCTTGGAGCAAAAAGCAGCTGGACCTCTGCCTACACCATTAGAATATATGAGCAACTTTGGAAAGGCTGCATCTGCAGACCTTCCTACTTGAGAGCATTCCCTTCTCCCTCACCACGTCCATCCTTATGCTTTATGAGAGCAAGTCAGGAGGATGAACTGTGATCAAACAGTCGCTTCATAACATTCTAAAGGGTTTTTCCTCTTTAAAAGTTTCTGCATTTGGAGATAAGCCCACGGAATGAAGGCAGCTCTGACATTTGAATGGAGATATGTTTTGCATAGCAAACTCACAATGAGGTGGTTAGTGGAGAAGGGAAGACATGTTTTGCAGTTTAAAAGGAACTGGCAGCTCTATTTCCAGCTTCAAAGACAACTTCATCCGTGTCAAGTGCAATTTCCAACTAAGCACTGCTTGCTACCCTTTCAGGGAGCTGCCAATCACACACTCAATTAACCAGCTGCCTACCAATTCCGCTAACTGGATAGCCCCTGAAAGAAACAAGCTGCAACACCAAACCACATTATCTAATAGGCCAGAGTCAAATGGTTCATCTTGCTCAATTAAAAAGCGATCAAAGCTTTTAGACTCTTTCACATTCCATATACACACTTGATTCTTTAAATATTTCATCCGTACAGTTTAAGTTAATCTAAAACCACATATACGTACAGAAAATCACCCATACTCAATTAGACACCACAGAATTCTGTCCAACAGGACCATGTGCAAAGTGTCTGTCTAACATGGTCACAAAAACACAAACCACTCTTATCTATGACCTCAGTATTCTAGATTAGATTTAAAAATCTACGAGCTGTAAACAAATTCAATGGAACAAGTGAGAGTTTTATACTGGGGGCTCTATAGTTAATGTTCAGCAAGCAATTATATTTAAGATACTGAGTGATAGATGTATACAGCAATAAACCCAAAGGCTTTACAGATCAATCACAAAGATGATGCAACTCGGGCTTGCCATCTGCAAGTCACTCACTAGCTGTAATGGGACTTTCCAAAGCCTGTAATCAGTCACACCATGACACCTGATACAGGCCACACCTACCTTTCAATTTACTTGGAACTAATTTACCCTTAAAATAAACTGATGAAGCATCTGTGGGAATTTTACACTGGGTTCTGACTCAAGGGCAATCAGACTCTAAGGTCTACAATCCTTTTTGTTCTGCATTTGATGAGGTGATGCTGCTCCCAAACTGGTCGCAAGTTGGAAATCTCATGATATTAGCCAGCATATATGCAAGTCAGGTGTGTGACTTGGAGGTGATTGCGTTCTCATGACAGTCCTCAGGTAGACAGGTCTTTGAGAGAGACTGACAAAGCAAGTTTGGTGAGCTTATGGAGTATCCTGTAGGTATATACAGCAGCCACCAGGCCAAACATTGAATCCAGTGACAGGAGCACTAATAAAGTGGACAGCTCTGTTCTAGTGTTGAATTTCTTGTGTAGCTATGGATGGACCCATGAAAGCAAGTGGCAAACATTCAATTTCTAAGTACTGCCTTTGCTTGTTTCCAATCTCCCACTAGAGAGGAAATGAAAGGGCTGTCTGCTCTTACCCCCAGGAATCCTGAAAAGCTGAATTTCAGACTTAAATGCATTGTTCAACAATAACTTGCATTTATTTAGTGTTCTTAATATAGTAAAACATCATGAAGCATTTGAGTGGTGCAAGGACAGCAGAACCTCAAGCCAAAAGGTGGAAACATTAGAGGGATGGGGGGGATTCTCTGAGGGTCCAGGAGAGGGAGGTACAAACCCTGGATTTAGGGAGGGTTTGGCAGAAAACAGGACCTAGTTGGCACAAGGCACAGCTGGCGATGGTGAGGAGAATGCATAAAGATCAGGTCACAGGAACAGGCAGTTTAAGACAGATGGGGTTTGCAAGGCTGAGAAAGGATACAGGGATAGGGAGAGAAATGAACATGTAAAGCTTTAAAGGCAAGGTTAACAATTTAAAATTTGAGCCACTTTGAGTGGGAATAAATTGGAAAGCAGAAATCACTTTAACTGTAAGCTATCATGAGAGAGTTGCTCCAGACACCTTTCCCAATCTCAGTATTTTCTGAGTAAAGACGGGGTTACATTAGGTCAGTATCACATACAAACAAGTGAAAATCATATTCTGTAAACAAAGCCTGATAGATACTGAAGCCCTTTGCTCAGACAGATCCATGTCACTAAACATAACTCCAAAAACTACACAGGACTAATGCTTTGTACTTCGCTGGTTCAAAGTGCAAAAAGAAATCAACAAAGGGTTAACTGAAAAATAATTACACATCCTATTCTGGCCTCTCAGCTAAAAGAAACAAGTCCTAGGCGCAGGCACTTAGACCCTCCTCCACCACAATCTAGCTTGCCAGCTCCATTTTGTACAGGGAGCTGAAGTGCCCTTTGCCCTTTCTCTGTGAAACGCCCTCATTTCCACCAATTGCATCAGATCTGCTGAGCTGGGTGGAACTTTACTCACAGCAAAGTAACACATGATGAAATGTAAGCACAACACAGACTGAACCAAAAACCCTAGAGTTTACATTGATTTTTGAGTGATCCATTGGCCATTACGTTAAAACTATATCTGGTCAAACAAGATTCTCACATCATTCATACTCATTTTTCTTCCTGCTCAAGCCTTTGTAAATATTTGGAAAAACAAAGTCCAGCAATTATTTAACACAAACACTTATGGTTTGTGATCTACACAAGACCAAAATATGCCTGGCAGCATGAAATGATGTAAAAAAATTTTTTTTTTTTTTTTTTACAGCCATTTCTTGTGGAGGTATGGATTTAATTTCTGGGATGCGCAGCAGTCTCGTGTGACATGCACAAGAGTACACGACAAGCTAAATTAGAAGAAACCCTTTAAACAAATCTCAAAGCCAACTGTTTAAAAATTGGCTGACAGCGCTATGGTTTTATAGGTGTAAAATGACAGGTGGCACGTGACTACAGAATAGAATTCAGGCCCCTTTGATATGCAAGGTTAAAAAAAACTCTCTACTTCTGCATTGAAATTCTAACTGAACTAAAGAAAGCAAATTTAAGTTTGTAATTGCATGTCTGCTTTTATACATATGCAGATTGATGAAGAAAGGGGAATAGGGAACTGGGCAGACACCTAATCATGTCCTGCTTGTGCAGAAGATAAACACCATAGGGAGAGGTCAAACAGCAGGTTTTCATATTGTAATTCTATGCTTGTGGTTTCAAAATGACAACAGCTTTTGTTCACAGTAATTACTTCAATAGAGACCAATATCAGACCAAAAACAGTTTGACCAATATCTCAAAATGTTTGCAGTCACTGCAGGAGAGGGACCGGTAAAGCTCATCTGTTCAGGGGTTATCCTTCGAGAAACCAATATTGCAACAAACATCAAAAAAAAGGGCTTTCTGAAATAAAAGCCTTGCAAATACTGAATACATCCACAGTTCAGACAACCTGCACTGCCAGGTCACAGCACAAGAGAGAACTTCATGAGTGCAAAGATGTGCACTCACATAAAACATTCCTTTGAGTCCCTAACCGTGAGAGTAAGAATCTTGAAACACTGTTGTGCAAGTTCACAAAACAGTAAAAGTACATATTCCAGATTGCAAATATTTCTCTCATAACAAGCAATTTTCCTATTTTCAAGATCAGTAATATGACAGAAGTAATTTCCTATTTTCAATGAAACCCAGTGGTAAAAAAGGCACAACTATAGCCCTCAGGTAGGTTACATTAAATTCACCAAAAAGTTAAATTTCAGTTTAAGAAATTTGGCAATGGGATTTACAAGTAAAGAATGTTGGAGATGTGCATATAATTTCCAACATTTTTACAGATATCTAGTCATGATAATTACAATTTGCACCTATGTAGTTTGCCTAATGTGAGCAATTACACACTTTATTTCAGACCCTCATTTCTTTTACAAAGGTGCAAATGGTTTGCCTGAAACTAATCTCAAGTAAATAAGCTCTAAAATTTATTGCAAATATGCAAGCTCTTACATACCAATGGTTCTGCACACGATTATATTTCATACACTGATCTGAGGTATATCCCCCTTCCTCCCCCCACCCCCCAATTGATATACTCAAAACAACATTCAGCTCGTGATCCCAAGAGAAGTACTGGAAATCTTTCTAGGAAGGTATTTGTTGGCTAGAACATGCCGACCTTGAGCTTTAACTGTGCCAAAACAGAACCTTATAGCAACATGCAAACCATGGAAAGTTCACAAGTTCAGTGACATTGAAGGACCAGGGTGTAGCTGACAAAGATTAATAGCTCAACAACAAAAAAAAGCTGCAAGCACATGATCCCAAAACCCCCAATATTCCAATTCATTATTTAAAAAATGCAACCAAATGGTACATTCACACAACAAGTTTAATAGTGAGAAGTGGTTTCAGGTTCACACCAAGACCAAAAGTAAATCTGAATTTAAGTTTCAAAATGATTCCAAATTAAAGGCTACCAGTCTCAGTCTGTTTCACCTAGGTCAGCAGAACAGGCCCCCACTCAGGTTACAGGTAGCATTATACAATTGCAGTAATAGTGTGAAAGAAAAGCACTTAGCAACAAGTCTTAAGAGTTATAATGGGTACACCCTTAGCTTTATTAATCCACCTGGCTTAAGAAAACTAAAATTATGTTTTAAATCATGAAACCCGTACATAAAAAGGTAAATCACCATTCTCTTGATTAAACTGCATGAAATTGTTTTCTCCAAATCCCCCCCTCCCAAAAAAAAATAAAAGTCCAAAACTAGGCTGGTGGGGGACTATTTTAACAAGCCAGTTGCAAAGTCCTGAATGATATCTGCAGTAACTGAGGATCTAAAAGCCCTGGGCAGTATCTGAGGTATTTTGAGGGTCCGACTCTGAGTTCACTGCTTTTGCATCCCATCACTTCCTTTTCCCTTTGTTGGATAAATTGTTAGTTCTCAAGTGGAACATTGCACAGGGATGGTAAAATATGAAAGCCCAGGGGCATATGGAAAGAGAACGAACATGAACAAGTGAGTTCCTAAGCAGAATTGCACAAATGGGCTCTAGGGGAATGTGAAGGCTCACCAATGCAAAAGGCAACAGGATAAATTAGCAATTAAGGGCCATAAGATTGAAATGATCTCAGAGTAAATGGATGCCTAACACACAGTCAAGTTACCTGCAGTCTGTGGCAGAATTTCAGGTTTTTAATAGCTATAGGTTTCACAGCAATGAGGCAAGTGCAGGCTCCGAATGTAATCCATCCAACAGTTCTAATTAAACCAGCTTCTTACCGGTGTCAGAAGTTCAGGGGTCGAGATGGGGGAGCAGTCACCATTCAATTTTATTCCACTTCCCAAGTCAAAGTCACAGATCTTGACTGGGGAGAGCTAGAATAATAAAAACAGATGCACCGACCGTTAAATGATTCACTAAACACAAACACAGTTCAGCTCAGAATTCAGATTAAACAAGTGCTCCTTATTCTTCTTTGAATGCCTTTTTTGTGCAGCTTGATGGTGTCCATATGATTAACTTGCTAATGTGGCCACAGTTAATTGTTTAAAAATATTATAGGCCAAGCTCTGCCAATCGGCTAGTGGGTAAAGGTACTGATGTATCAGTGAACCAGAGGGGTCAGGATTGCTCCTCAATGTGTGTTGTGTTGATTGATTAATAGCTTTACCGTTGGCTCCAACACCCGTGGTATGGAGGGGGCAGGGAAGATGGCGGAAAGCCAGGGTTCCCATCCCTGGTTGCTCTCTAGGGACTACGTCTGGAAACTGCGCGTGGGGGCATTGAGAAAGCACTCCCTTGTCTGGTCAGTAAACACTAGTTCACACTCAGTGGTCAGTTGGGCAAGATGTCAAAAGATGGCCAGCTTCCATAAAAACTTATCTTAAAAATCAGGGCAGAGCATTTACGGTAAACGAGGGAAATTACAGGTCAGTCTACTAATGGAATCAGTTCTATTTTATTCAATTCTAGTCACAACTGATGTTTCAGTATGCTAACCCATAACCTCCACTTTTAAATTTTGCTTTATAATGCCCTAATAAGATAAACAGCTTCTTTATAGATGCTGACTGCACTATTGAGTGTTTCCAGCAATGCAGTTTTCTGTTTATTTTAGATAAGCTTGGATCTGTCTTCATCAGCTATAGCAATGATGTCAGTTCAGGAAAGGGGACAGCGTCATGGAAACTTCAACGTAGATAATTGCAAAGATGCAATGTCTCAGGAGAAGCAAGCAAGACTGTCACTGGGAAGCGTTTGGAAACCATTTTGGAAGCACACCATCCATCAAAGTTCCATCCTGGTTGGGAAGTTTCTTTCAAGTTCATGCTTCCTGTGTAGTCATGCTCCCAAAAGGGACAATGCCAGACTGGCCAATACATGTCTTGAAAAAAGCTGATGATATGGCTTCATCTGCTAGTACAGTTTTTAAAACCAGTATTATTTCCAGTTCACAAACACTGAAGCAGTGCCTACCTGTTCTGGATTCTCACACAAGATGTTCTCTGGTTTCAGATCTCGGTGGGCCATGCCTGAAACACAGAAATTCCTCTTGTGAAATTAAATCAGATACATTTTTAGTTCAAAACTAAAAATTCTACCACTGTTCAGAAATCGTTTTGAGTATGAAACATGTATTTCTGAACCAATAAATGGTTTAATCTGGGCAAATTTCTAGTTTACTCCCACCTACCCTTTTAACACCACTTTAAAACTATTAATATATGACAAAAGTCCAGTCTGTCCTTAGTTGGCAAATCTCAGATGGGGTTGGATGAGGCCATGATAATTGGCCTCAGCACTTGCGCACTTGCCAAAGGGGTGGAAGGTAGAGAGGAGGTACCTGCGCCTGGCCACTATTCAGCAACTCCCATTGGAAACTCATGTGGACATTGGATGACGATGGATGGAGTTTGGCTGTAATCCTCCCACTGTCAGCCAACACTCATTGTTTGTTTTACATGTGAAGGGTGGCTACTTGCATAATGTGAACAGCAGCCATGGAAATGTATACCAATAAGAGCCCTACTTTTAAGTGTGGTGAAAGTTGGGGGGGGGGTGGGAAAGATCTTCATTAGACTTTAATAAAATAGGTATAGATAAAAGAACCCAAATAGTAAATAGCATTTTTGAGCATTAAAAGGCTAAGAGGCTTTCAGTGTCCAATGCACCTTGTTCTGTATTAATTGTAGTGTTACTATAGACAAAAAAACAAACTTCTCACGACCGGTCAGTTCATTACCTTTGTTATGAAGAAAATCCAGGGCACTCGCTATCTCATGGACAACAACACTGGCTTCCCGTTCATTGAAGTGCTTTCGTCGGTGGATGTGCGTTAATACAGAGCCTGGAAAGATAAAGAAAATTCCAGTTAGGATGCCCCACTTATCAGACAAAGACACTTGTGTAAAATCGTAAAGGGAAATGCAATATCCAGAATGCAGGCATTAATAAATGCACCTATCAAAATGAGCTGTTGATAAATGGGCAGTTAACCCACAATTCAGTACCCATTATGTGCTGTTCATGTAAGGATAGATTCCAATTGTAGTTCATAACTTAAGACAAAAAAAAATTGTCAAATACTAACAACTTCTTCATATACCTCAATGAATCCACTGCCTCCTATAAAAATGGGTGCAATTGGATTTCCTACAAATGGACATTTTCTGCAGCTAAACTCATGTGTTTCATCGAAATTTTTTGCTGATTTGGATCAAACCAAAACCAGCTCAAGTGAAATGCAGGGCTTTAAACTCAAGGTCATTAGATTTCTTTGAACCTTATCGCTACATTTTCTCTCTGTATTTGACTTTCTAGCACATTTCTTCCCCTGTTGCTGTATAAACAGATATTTTTGATAATGGTGACAGTGTTTTCCCTTGTACAGTTGAAGTTGGCATTCAAAAAGTTGGGGCAAGGATTCCTCAGAGTGATTTTGCATTCCTGCAAATACTAAAACACCCAAAAACTTTGAAAAGCTCAAGGTAAATCACGGATAAAATGGAAAATAGTTGATCTTTTAGAACATTGCAAGAGTCATGCAACATAGCAAGTCTTTCTAATAACTAGTTCTAGGGGTGTGTTTATATTCAGTCATTTGTGCTTACTGTCTACAAATGTCCAGTATCCAATTAGTTAAGGTTCATACCTCCTTTCATTTTTTCAAAAACCAAGTAGAACTTGTCCTCATCTTCAAAGAATTCAATCAGCTCAAGAATGTTCCTAAGATAGATGATATAAATGGTTATTCTACAAATTGAGACAATGGCATAACCAATCTGGTGCCAAGACCATCGACAGTATCTAATGTTCCAGATACAATTCAGACACCCCCACATCACTTTGTAATGAATTTTGATACAATGCAAAGTTGCTGGCTCTTTTAAATAAAAATGCAGGGAATGCGTTTCAACAGCAAGATCAAAGTGCAGTGTAACAGAAATAATTGTACTGCTGATGCAGTGTTTAAGCTTTGTTGAAACAAAGCCATTTCCTAGTCTTACATCAGGATTATCTATTTACAGCAATCACCTGATGGACTAAAAACTATCCTGTCAGCAGGTACAGAGTGCTTGCACATTAAATATCTCACGCTTCTCTTCGGATTAACAGACAACCATGTTGTACCTGTGTCCCTGACATTGATAGAGCATCTCCACCTCGCGGAACACACGACTGCGACTGTGGCCTGGTCTCTTCTCAATAATCTGCAACGGAGCAAATAAGCCAGTTCTTCAGTATCCACAGGGACAGAGTCCTTTTGCAGCTTGGTGATGTTGTGGCTGGATGGCCACACTGCCTCATTATAAACTTTTAGCATTCAAGTTAATGTTTTGGGCGTTTGCCTATTAGTTCAAAATACTATTTTAACATTTCTGCTTCACACATCTTTTCCAACCAGTGTCTAACAGGCTGGTCAAAGGTACTCAGCAAAATCCATGAAACTTGCATGAATGTAATTGCTTATTACAGCAGCATAAGTGTCTTCCCCACCCCCCATCAATGTACTATTTTTTACTTTGTGTAATTGTGTGTGGATATTTACAAATACAACTGGAAAGCACACTACACCAGAAGAGATTGTAAACACTGCACTAAGTTCTCCTACGCCCCTTCCTTACAGCAAGAGTCTTCCCTTTAAAGAGATCACAACACATTTTCAGTAAGTAGTTTGACTTCTGGCTGAGCAAGGGTTAACCTCCTCAGGAAAAACACTGTTGCCAATACTAAGTCCCACCCAGGGTCAATGTTTTTGTACAGTATGTACCAAGAGAGCATATCGTAAGGAGCAACTAATCCAGTTTCACCTTTATCTCAAAGCTCAAAGAGCTAAAGCAATGTTCAGACCAAAATAAAGAGAAAAAGCACATCTGGAAATTGTGGAATTGAGAAGAGGAAGAAAAAAAAAAAGAAACTTCAAATCACACCTCAAAATTAAATGCAGCCAGTTTTCTTGAACACAAAGAAAAATTCTGTTTTATTTTTTAAATCCCTCCTCAATGCAAGCCATTTGGTAAATTCTTCACACTAGGAATGCAATTCAGACAAAAGCTCTTTACAGATCATTGCAAGCTCAAATTAAAAACAGCTGCTTAGAGAAAAGTTTGCAAACACCCACAGCAATGCTGCAGTGTCCCATCCCCCATTCCTTCCCCTCTACTGTCAAAGGCTTTGTTTAGCTCTGAACATAATGTCCCCACTGCCAGCTGCACATCAACCAAAATCTCTAGACTGTCCCCACCCTCTCCAATAAAGAAAGTTCAGATTACTAACAAAATAGAAAGGAACCACACTATCCACCCCCAAATCAAGGTCTGGATGCTTCAGCACTCTCTCTGACTGATTCCATACTGTTTATTGGGGGTGCTAAGGCTTCCAACTTCCAGGACATGAGCATCACACAGTAAGCTCACCAAGTCCGGCTGGCTTGTAACATACAGTTCCAAAGAAAAGCTCTCTCTGGTTGGCAGCTTTGCAGTTAGATTTTATACTGGAACTGCGGGCAAATGCCCCAAGTGTCAGGAGCCAGAGGCCTCATCACTCCACAAGGTACAACAGAAAAGGCAGCTCACATTTCCAAACTCTGCAGCTCCAGTACATGCTTTAACATGCAATTTTATGGAAACACACTATAGTGTCGGTCAAATTCCAAATCAAGAAACCTACAGTTTCTATATCCCCTTCTTTCCACATTGCCCAATTTAAAGCCAAACCACAGCAGAAGGAACTGCCTATATCCATAGGCGACATGTTGTTCCTCCAAAGCTATTTTAGCTATTTCTAACAGCAACCTCAAAATCACAGGAACATAATTGTTAAGGTGCGGAAGGAGGCCATTTGTCCCATCGTATCTGCACTGGCTCACTGAATGAGCAACTCACCTAGTACCATTCCCCTAGTCTTCTCCCAATAACCCTGCACATTCTTCCTTTCCAGTTAACAATCTCATTCCCTTTTGTATGCTTCATTTGAACCTGCCTCCACCACACACTCAGGCAGTGCATTCCTAAGCACTTGATGTGCAAAAAAAGTTTCTCCTCATATCACTTTTGCTTCTTTTCCCATTAGCCTGAGTTAAGGAGCAAAGGGAAAGGGGAGGGATGAAGCACACCTGCTGCACAAACTCCATTAACCCCACCTTTGAGAGTGCTCCATTCACATCAGGAATTTCACCTTCACCTAATACGCACATTTAACTCTGCCTGCGTTGTCTCAGTTTGTGAATTAAAGATTTGTGCTTCTAAATGAGCAGCAGCAAAAGTCATTGCTTCCTTCCATCCCAGTAACAGCATTTACAATGAGCTTCAACAAAAACACAGAAACGTCATTTCACGGGTTAACTCCACAATGAATCGGCAAATTCTGAAAATCATTGCGTGATTTACATTGGACCCAGAAGACTGGGAGATATGTGATCAGACTAACAAGTTTCTTCTCAAGGTTTAATCTCCTCCAAACTGGCAACTGTCAAGTACAGAAAGGAACAAAAGTAAAAACTGTAGAGAAAATAGCAAACAGGGCTGGAATTCAGACTCCAGTCACCACATTGTCTAATTATTATTCCAACCACCAATACATACGAGTTCAAGAATATAGCAACTAGACCATAAAAGGCCACACAGAGTGTGATCTGGCCAATCCCACTTCCCAAGATATTTCTCATACCCCTCCATCCAATTATTCACCAACTTGAATACATTGATACAATCAGCCCAGCCAGCTGCCTCACTTGGCAGTATATTACGCACATTCATACCATTTATTTCCTAGCTCTTCTAGTATTGAGGCTGAGATGTAGAATCCATGGCAATGTTAAAGGGTATAGATAATTGCTTAAGATCATTAATACCTTTTGAAGATCACCTGAACCTTCTCTAGTGTAACCATTTACAAGCATCAATTTAATTGCTCTTCAAGGCATCCACTCTAATGCCTGGGAGATCTCATAATACAATAACTCCAGCTGGTACAAATTCAATTCCTGAGATTTGTGCCTTTGATATACGATTTTAACTACCAATCCCATTCTCCAAAGAATCAAAGATTGACTAACGTGGTCACCTGCAAAGATCAGCCTTATTCAACTTCATTTGCACTGAAATATCTGCAGAAGATCACGATTTTAAATCTTAAGATCCACATTTGAAGCTATTTTCCTGATGCCTCCTGTCTAATCATGGACAATAGTTAGCCACTCTCAGAGTCTAATTATTTGGAACTGAGGCAAGCAACTGAAATTTTCTAGCAGGACAGGACAGGATGGGAAAATTCCAAAGCAGCACTGTCCAATGTAAGCTCCTCCAAAATGCTCAATCATCTCCTGGGTGATGCAAGCTACATTTCAAATGAGAGTGTGTTTCACTTACCTTCACAGCATATTCTTTGTTGGTGATTAGATTTCCACAGGTCTGTACTCTGGCAAAAGATCCCTCTCCCAACATCTCACCATTTAGTTTGTAAACATCTGCAAAAAGAGGCAGTTTGTAACACTGGTCCAAACACAGTTGGCACAATCCTCCATTTAATACAGTCCTGTGAAAGCAAAGCCACTCAAATTAAAGAGCAGAATGTAGAAATGATTATAGTTTACACAGAGTTCAAACATGTAAAACCAACCCTACTGAAATTCAAATTGGCAACTTCAGCAAGTATATGTAAAGCAATTGTATAGTCTTGAGGACAGTTGCCCCATTCTATCACTTGGAATTACTTAATTTGCTGGGTGTCAACCAGCATTTTGTATTAAGTACAATTTTGACTTTCTCCTATTTAAAGTTACTACTTCAGGGACCATATCATAATTTCTTGCACAATAAGATCCCACACCTTGAATCTCCATTTCAGCTGTATCTAACAAATCCTGATCCTACCAACCTCGGGCTTCTGCTTACAGATTGCTGTTTGTAACAGTTATAAACCTGACCGACTAACATCATTTTAAACCACTTCCTACCCACGTTTTCAATAGCGGGACATAAATGTGCACCTACTTTTAACAAGCCAAGGAAAACCAGAAATTTTGTTCTAGGACAAGGTACTGAAATTCAGTCTGCAGTTACATAGCTCATCCTGAAACAGATTGTTACGTCATTCAAATCAACATCAAGGAGCTTTACCTTCAAATTTGCCACTGAAACTGTCTGTGGCCCGACACCTTTTCTTCTTCTTATTCCGTTTTTTGGCATCTGGGATGTCAATGGGCAGACTCGAGGGCATGTCTACAATAAATGAGCACATTTACATTTCTAATGTCAGCTTACGCAGGAATGGAAAAAAAATTGCACAACTTCATATTGTGTTGCATGTTAACAATTGAAGGCAATACTCTCAGTGATGACCTACCAGGTCTAGTTGGACAGTCAAAATTAAACACCTTCTCAATATGAGATGGTCCACTGTCATCACAATAATCATCAAAAGGAGTCTGCCCCTACAAAATAATGTATAGAAGGTGAGCAGATAGCTAACAAACGAAGTCTAATTTATACAGAGGCTGAAAAGCTTCCATAACGGACTTACTGTAACATTTTCTGC